>NW_028274807.1:186270673-186874519 GCF_037043125.1 Eumetopias jubatus | reverse complement strand
GAAGCCTGCTTCTCCCTCTCCCGCTCCCCCTGCTTGTGTTCCCTCTCTTGCTGTGTCTCTCTCTGTCAAATAAATAAAATCTTTTAAAAAGAAAGGTGAGTTGTCGTGAATGCCATGGATACAGGCAGTCACTGGATTGCTGCACACTGCTGGTCATTGTCACAAGCCTTCATGGAGAAGGACTGAACACGTGCAAACCCAGCTGTCTCCACATCGCGGCAGGCAGCAGTAACCGCGGTCCCATGCTCTGTAACAAAACAGCGCATCTCGATGCAAACTGGCTCATGCTGTCATTTTCAAAATTACTCTATTACATAGGAATGAAAAAGATAAAGTGTGATTATGCCCCATGCATTGGAATTAAGAAACTGATTCAAAATGTAGGCATGGTGTATAATTGTTTATCACCAAAATACCTTCATTAATCATATTATGTTAGCTGGTAGCAAAAACAAAACTGTTTCTAGCTTAGGGGAACAGGGAATATTTTCTAGAACAGAATGTCCTTATTTTAGACCCCGAAGGATGTATAGGATAAGAAGATGGTAGGGAGTGGGAGATCATTCTCAATAGGGGGAACATCATAAATAAAAAACATTGTAATGAGATCGTGACTCACTGTATTTCCTTCTACGCAATCCATCCATCTTTTCATTCAACAAACATTTATCGAGTGCCAACCCTGTGCCAGGAACCGTGCTGAGTACTGTATATACCACAGTGAAAGTCCCGTCTTAATGGAATTTACAACTGGAGCTGGGACACAAACACCAAACAAGTAGAAAAGAAAACAAAATTCGAATAGACTTATTGTTTAGGAAATGAAAACTGATGTGATAAAAGCAATGTCTAATGATCAGGTCCTGAAGCAGGCAAGGACAGAGGTCCTGAGGCAGGCAAGGACAGAGGTCCTGAGGCAGGCAGCTTAGTTGTCCAGCTGCAGCGTCCTAGACCAGAGCTGAGGAACAGGATGAAGGTGGAGAGAGAGAAAAGGGCCACAGAAAACAGGGTCTTGGGGATGAGGTGAGAAGTCTAGATTGCATTCCAAATGCAAAGGAAAATCACAGGAGGATATTACCTGGGGAAGGAATATGATCCAATTTGACATTCTTTCTTTTTAATTCATTCTTGCTGTTCTGCTGACTATTGGAGGAATAAGAACAAAAGCAGAGCCCAGTTAAGAGGTCTGGACAATAATTCACATACAAGAGGATGGTGGCTCCTTGACTGGGGCTCCCCCAGAAGCAGAAGCCAAGATGAGGATTAGAGTGCAAATGGTTTATTTGGGAGGCATGAGGGAAGGGACACAGGGAAGGGAACGCTGCCAGTAAAAAGTGCTTATCAAGTCGGTTACCACTGGGAGCAACTAGAACTTAGTATCACTAGGGAACTCCAGAAACCAGGGCATAACGTGCACTCACAATTTTCCCCCAGCTGGGTAAGCAGCTTGGAGTAGTCATACACAAATACTCTTCAATCATTGGTTGGGAACTCGTGGGGGTGGGCAGTATTTTTCCAACACTTCTAACGTGCTGGGAAGGGGGGTGGTGCGAGGCAGGTGTCAGATCCCAAATAATTCCTCAAGCAGAGAAATGTAGATACTAGCAGTTGGAAACCAGGCCACTGAAATCATAAGGCCTGAGGACGTAGGGGTGGGACATTGACAGCCTCTATCGTAATAGCTTAAGTGTGCAAATGTCCTGAAGATGACCACGTAAGAAGCCTCACATACTACATAATCTTATCCAACCCAAGCCTCAGACACAGCTGATTGGACAAGAAGTGAATGACTGACTCCAGAAAGTCCAATCAGATTCTCTCTCACAAAAATTTGGACACGAAGCAGAAAGAAGAGTGCTTTAGATCTGAGAAGATGAGCTAGAAGGTCATGCAGCATGGAGAGCTAAGGAGAGAAAAAACGTTAAAGTCCTGAGATACACGGAAAGCCATTTTAGATTTCTTTCTAAGTCAGCATGACTGTGCATAAATTTTGTTTAAACCAAAAGCCTGATTTATGGCGCACCAAGCATACGTTGTGCACCTGCTTTGTAAATGAGTAGCCTGAAGAAAAACCATCTTATCCTGAAGATATCGATCAATGCTCCCGCTGCCCACACTCCTTAACATTACAACTCGTGATTCCTGCCTCCATATTAATCTATTGTTTTCTGAACGTTCATGAGATGTAACAAAGTATATAACCCTGTGAAAACTGTTCATTCTCTGGAACCCTTTCTTCCCTGTGAAAAGCATGTTTCCCCGGCAGCTGTCCTAACTTGGGCTTGAACAAAACTCTATTTCTTACCTTTAGGAGGTTCTAAAAGGCTTGTTCGTTCTGCATCAACAGAGCTAAGGTGGTCATTTTGTAGCAGCCTCAAGTGAACAGGGTTGGTCTTGCAAGGAATTATGCAACAGATAGTTATCAGGCATCTACTGTGCACTTCTTGAAGGGGCTCTAAAAATGAAGACAATCTGATATCTGCCATCGAGAAACTCAGTCTTGCAGAGAAGACAATAGAAGTGGATGACAAAATAGCATAGAATAGGAGATATAATTTGCAGAGAAAAATTCTCCACCTACCTTTGTCAACTGCAAAGTAAACATTCCAGGGATCTAGTTCAAAAGTTTAATCTCCCGAGTTACCTTCATTGGTTGCCTGGCATGCTCCACTGGTTTTCCCAATTGGAATTTCTTCCTCTAGTGTGATGTCAGCTTTATTGTGCAGAGTTGAGTTTTTAGAAGTAATACTCAAGAGAGCATTTTCAATACTGAATAAACTTTTTTTTAAGATTCTATTTATTTATCTGAGAAAGAGAGAAGGAGCATGAGCTGGGGGGGGAGGGGCCGAGGGAGAGGGAGAAGCAGACTCCCTACTGAGCAGGGAGCCCTACTCGAGGATCGTGACCTGAGCCGAAGGCAGACGCTTAACCGACGGAGCCACCTAGGCGCCTCATGAATAAACTTGTTTTAAAAGAAAGACTACTAGAGTACCATTTGTCTGGTGTATATTTTTTTCTACCTCTCCTGGTGATAGAGCGTAGGGGCTAGAAGCAGTAACATTGCAAGGTAAACTATGATAATGATGTTAATAGCCAGCCCATTTATTGAGCACTTGCTTATAGTTTAGACACAATGGTAAGCACTTCTCATGTGTTTTCTCATTTATTCCCCATAGCAGCCCCTGGAAGTAGGGACCACTTTTGTCCCCAACATCCAGATGTGCCACTGACATTTTTAGGAAAGTAACTTTCAGAAATCTTTCAAGGTGGCTGAGAGGATTTGACCCCAAGCCTATCGGATTCTAGAGCCCGTATGCTTAAACACTGTGCTCTTACCCCCTATTTTAAGAACCAATTTCTTAAAATTGCCAACCCCTAATATGACTTTATAAACTACTTGGTGATCATTTTAACCAGAATTTTCCTTGGGGTGTAATGAGACTTAATCCAGCCACATGAGACGCTAAGAACATTTTGCACTAATAACATCTTGCTCTATTAAGATCTCCATACATTTTACTGAAACTATTAAAAACAATTTTCTGTTCCATTTTTAAGAAAGTCTTTTCTTTGAAATCTTGTATCTTAAGTGATTGCTTACACCTTACTTGTTTATTTTCTTTTTCAGCAAAAAGAGAAAAGAAAACCATTGCATTTGAATGGAAATGTCGCTAATGAGATTCAGAGACTTCATTTTCATATGCCATGTTTAAGGTCAAGTTGAAGGAATTGGTTCTATGTCCTTACCTGCAGATGTGAATAGGGTCCTTACTGTTGACACTGATGAGAGGAATCTTTAGGTTCCCAGCGGTAAACCGTCCTCCAGGATCAACCACTGGAATAACTAGGGAGAAGCTGGGAAGGCGATCACAGAAGGACAGCTAGGACCTCACACTCGCAGAAACAGAGTCTCTGGCGCTCACCTACCAGCTAAAAACAATCGATTCATTTAGTTAAAAATCTCAGTCAAACCAGTTATTTTAACAGTTGGAAATAGCTGACACTTTGTTAGGAACCAAATTAGTCAAATCAGTTGAAAGGAACTCAGAAAAATCCGTTAATCCCCACCAATAATAAAAAGGGAAGGGAATTCCTTAGCCTGGGAGAGCAACCAAAGCAATGACTGTGGGTTCCTACCCTCAAGCGTCTACTCTTCAGTATTGAAAACCGATTGATGAATGCCAAGGAGGAGGTGTAAGAACACTTCAAAACAACTTAATGGCTACGTGGAAATATTAGGATGGTTAGATTAGAGGGGTTTTGTTATAGCAGAGATACTTGTGAGTTTGAGGAAGGATAGTGCCCGAAATAGGGAAAGCAAATGCCCTCGAATGGAAAAATGAATGCTCATGTCCATGGACTGTGACCTGGAGGTGCCAACGGTCCCAATTTGCCCAGGGACCGTCGGGGTTTAGCATCAAAAGTACCACGCATATCCCCGGAAACTTCACAGTCCCAGGCAAACTGAGATGGTTGGTGACACTTTCAGAAAAAAAAAAAAAAAAAAAAACCACTCTATTTTAACTTGACATGTTAAATAAGATCAACATGACTATTCTCCTTCTATTTATCCTAAAAATTAAAACAGCTTTCAATTTTCCTCTTATTTCGTAACTTTTCCTACAAGAAGATGATTATTTATGAGATAGCATTTGACAAAAATCAAAAATCCAGTCCACTTTCAAAAATAAAGGTGTTTCTTTAATAATCCTGGGAAGTCTCAAGTACACGAGAATGGAAGGAATAAGGGGTGAGCAAGGTCCCGCAGCCAGAAAGATTTCAAATTCTGTTTGATCGAGCTGAGTGCTGGAGAGTTGGCTGAGGGAGGGAGGGAAGAAATGAGCCTTTCTAAAAGCTCTCCCATCAAGATTTGGACAAACATTTCCACAGCCCTGAGACCTCCTTTGAAGAGAAGAAATTGATAAAAATCAGTGAGGCATTCCAAAATTTCTTTTCTTCTCACTAGTGACCCTATAAACTCTGGAGTTAAGAAGAAAATTAAGGAATGGGGGCGCCTGGGTGGCTCAGTCATTAGGCGTCTGCCTTCGGCTCGGGTCATGATCCCAGAGTCCTGGGATCAAGCCCCACATCGGGCTCCCTGCTCGGCAGGAAGCCTGCTTCTCCCTCTCCCACTCCCCCTGCTTGTGTTCCCTCTCTTGCTGTGTCTCTTCTCTGTCAAATAAATAAATAAAATCTTAAAAAAAAAAAAAAAGAAAATTAAGGAATGGTGTGGTCTCCATAGAGCCTTAGTGAGAATCCTTGCAAAACTTAAGACAAATAATTATTTATTCTAGTTCTGCAAACAGAACTTCCATTCAGCATCAGCTGCTCTAATTCCAAACATATGAAAAAAGGGAAAGCTTTAGTTTTCACTTACCAGGGAAAATGTTAATTTCTTAAACTCCATTAATGACTCCTATTTGTTAATTTGTTAACAATTCCTAAGACTGATAAATAGCTTAGAATGTGCATGATCATTTTCTCAGGAGGCATACCAGGCCAAAATAAAAGGAAACCGTGATGGGCATTGTCTATTATCCCCAGTGATATTGATGAGATCAGATAAACATGGGGCAGAGGAATTTGGGAGTAAAGGAAAATGGAGAAAGACTTCAATTTTTCTACCCTAAAATACACAAAGATAATACAAATTTAGGAGTGCTCTTCTCCTGCTAACTTTATGATGTGGGCAGGGAGAAAGCATGTTCCATTTTTGAATCCTGAATCTGTTTTACCGAAAGGCTAACACTTAGGAAATTTCCTCTTCCTATGAAGTGCTTTGATGCAGACCATGTGACTGAAAAGGGTGGTCATAAAAACCTGCTCGGCAGGGAGTCTGCTTCTCCCTCTGACCCTCCCCCCTCTCATGTGCTCTCTCTCATTCTCTCTCTCTCAAATAAATAAATAAAATCTTAGAAAAAAAGAAAATGCAAGTTTAAAAAAAAAACATTATTAAAATAAGAATGATAACCATGAGCCCAGTGGCTACCCATTTGGCAGAGGTGGAGGAAATAAGAGAAAGTGCTAATCCGTTAACTTTTCAAAGTTGCTGGATTACACTGTGGATGAAATTCTGCATCCCAGCTATCCAGATAAAAATCCCCGCCCACTTCCACAGCAGGTGGCAAACTCCACCACTGGAATCATTTTGGTGCTTGGCTCAGTAGGAAGGAGATGATGCAGAAAGGGGCCCAAATAGCCACATCTAGTACCCAAACAAGCAATTGGGCAATTGTAGTTTAGGTGACAATTTCCTATCGGAGGCGATGCCAAAAGCATCTTCATTGCACATTAAGGCCAGATGGGGGAAATACTCTCGAAGAGAGAAACAGGAACCAAAGGAAGGTATTTTGCATGAATGAAAAGCCAGTAGTAGTATTTACCTTCTAGTGTCACTCTCAAAATCAAGAACTGCTGCTGTAGAAATTGTTGCAATGCTGCTGATTGTGAAGCCAGAACCCTCCAGAGAAAGGAAGTACTGTTTATTGGATGGGAAAGAAAAAGTAAAATATTGCAGAGACACCGACTAGTTGCCTAGAGAGATTACGCATGCCCCCAAGAAGCAGGCCTGAAATCTCTTTGTGTTCTGGGCCCCCCACATCGTTCCCTTCCCTCCTCTGGTAGGTGCTCATTAAATGTTTACCAATAACGATGGTGATGCAATGATACTCCATCCACATGACCTCAGGCCAGACAACCTGCCCTTAAATATGAAAAATAGATTTTCTGAATCTCTTACATTTGGTATGTTACCTGAACATTTCTCTCTTACTTCAGCCAAAGCTACAATTAAATGAAAAGGAATTACATGGAGAGAAACATGTTGTTTCATGAGAATTTACAGATTATTTTATTGGTTGGTTGGTTGGTTGGTTGCTTGCTTGCTTGGTGCTGAAGATATGTTTGTTTTGGGGGTTGGGAGGCAGAGCTGTAGAAGACAAAAATTGAAATACTAGAGCATCTGTTCATCTTATTTTATGTGCATGAGTATGGGCAATAACTTCATCAAAATGTTTCTCTTAAGGGGGGGCGCTTGGTGGCTCAGTCAATTGAGCGGCAAACTCTTGGTTTTAGCTCAGGTCACGACCTCATGGTCATGGGATTGCACCCCGTGTCAGGCTCTGCACTCAGTGCAGAGTCAGCTTCAGATTCTCTCTCCCTCTCCCTCCAGCTCACACTCTCCGTTTCTCTTTTCAAATAAATACACAAAATCTTAAAAAAAAAAAAGGTGTTTTTCTTAGCATCTTATTGACTTTGACTCATACTACCTCCTACTTATTCTGTTACATGCTTCAAATACATTGTCTTTTAATTCTCATAACTCTGTCCTAGATACTGATATCATCCCCAGTTTACAGATAAGAATAGTGAGGCTTAGAAAGTTCAAGTGGCTTGCTCCCAGTCTGAGAGCTGAACTTGACACAGTGCCTCTGTGCACTGACTCCCTAAGACAATTATTTTTTGCCAATGAAGGCCGGTGAGGTCAAGGTTTCTAGACCAGGTGAGAATCAGATGATTAGAAAAAGCTGGGGCAAAAATCCATGAGGGGATTAATATCAGGAGTTAATTATACTGAGCCTATTGACTTAATAATTGTGTAGGCCCAGAGATAATTTAATCGAGAAGATTAAACCCAGAAGGATTGCAGAGCAGCCTAAAAGTCATTTGGAAAAATTAGTGACCTTTTAATCTATCAATTTTCTGATGAATCATCATGTTCTGATTAATTTAGATTCATACCATCCATTTCTACACATATAACTAAGATGGAATTGATTTCTGCTTTTTCTGTTCAACAGTGTTGTAGAATATTAGCATAGAACTGCAGAAAAATCCATCACATCTTTACTTTCAAAGCAAACACAGGAATAATGATGCCCGTTCCATGGCGGGAGGTCAGAGGATGGTTGGTGGTCACACTCCCTGAAAGTGCTCCCAAGCGCTAGATCCAGTTAGATACAACTATATATGATCTTTTTAAAGACACCCACATTTATGTTTGTAGCCATTCAAGAATTTGCAGTTTCCAATTCAATTTCAGTATGACACCGTTGTCAACAATTGTTTGGGATCAGCATATATTGAGAAGCTGTATTTTTATGAGGTTTAATTTCTCATAAAATGAGATAGTCTAAAAAAAAAAAAAAAAACCCGGTGGTGCTGATATGAACAACTCCTGCCGTTGTTTGGGGAAGGTTGGAGCTGGTGGTTGCTAGGCAGCCAGGGCCATCCCTGGGAAAGCCACCCAAATGAACGATCCCCTGAACAGGAAGGCGGTCCAAGGGACGAGAAATTAACTCTCTGTGGGGCCAGGCAACTTAGACAGATTTTTCCCCCCTGTTTTATGTGTAATAACACCATCAACTAGTAAAGAAATACCTCAGCCATACGAATAGCAATGGCGGCCCCACTCCCAGGCTCAGAGACATGATGAAAGCTTACAGGAGAGAGTGGAGAGCAGTGGGAGACTTCTGCCTTTCTGGATGGAATTATCTTGAAAATCCATTGTATTCCCTTCTCTGAAAGGCTTGTTCGTGACTATTTGTTCTTGGAGAAGCTAGGGAATTGGAAATGTCAGAGCCCAAATTGCAGGCCAAACTCAATGAGGAGAATCAGGACCTCAGTGCTTTGAGACCCCACACAGGAAGCACAGCTAGATTCTTCTGTCTGGTTAGCATCAGTGCTAATAAAACAACTGTGATGACCCAGATTCTGTGCTCGGCATTTTTCATGAATTATCTCATTTAATCCTCAAAAGGATGCTATGAGGTGTGTCCTCTCCTCAGCCCCATCTTAGAGTGGGGAAGGCTGAGGTTTACAGATGATAAGGAAATGGTCTGAGAACAGTGAGTGGGTTAAGCTGACACTCAAACCCAGGTCTTTCTGACTCCAGAGCCATTGTGCTTTACTGCCTGTCTCATGGAGACTGTCTTCCTGGGAGAAAGGCAGTATAGATTTCTATCTTTAACACATCATATTTAAACTTGTCTTTAAACGTTTTGGGTGGAGGGTTAAAGAATCTAGGAGGGTGAGGACATAGTGACAGAGCAATTTGTTTGTAGAGGAAAAGAAGGGAGGGGAGGGAAGGGGGGAAGGGAAAATGGAGCCCTGAGAAATTTTCAACATTTGAAAGTCCAACAGAGGAGGATAAACCAAAAAAGAAAATAAGAAAGAGTAGTCAGACAGGTGGGGGGGGGGGTGAATAACAGAGTTTATTATCACAGAATAATACTAATGACATGATCTAATATTTGTTAGGTCCTACCTGCCAAGCACTATTCTAGGCCCTTCAGTGTACTACCTCATTTGAACTTCACAATAGTCTTGAGGTCAATGCTATTATTAACTCCGTTACAGACAAAGATATTGAGGTACAGAGAGGTTAAGACTTGCCCAAGGTCACAAAAGCCAGAAAGTAGAAAAGCCTAAATACTTTAACCTAGACTTCCTAACACCAGAATCTGAGCTCTTGTGCTGATACACTGTGTCTACTTTCGTAGTTTGAACCAAGGTAATGCTTTCTTGAAGGAAATTAGTACAGAAATATGATCTGGGCTCAATTTTTTCTATACAACAAGATAGTCTGTTTTTTTTTAAGCACAAATATCAGCTAATTGGTGATCAACTACAAAACCTTTTATAGAAGAGAGATATTTTCAAGAAAATATTTTTTTTATTATGATACTTGCTTTATTGTGGTGGTCTAGATCCAAACCCACAATTTCTCCAAGGTATGGCTATATTTTATTCTTAACTGCTTCCTAGCCAACAGGTTGGCAACCACAAGTTGCTAATAATACCAGGTCTCCTTCCTCACATTGCTTTCTTCACATTTTCAAGAAAATATTTTTAAACTATAAGCACAGATGTGATTCTAGGCTAATCATTAATTATGTTAGTGTAACCTTGCATTTTCGTCCTAGAACTATGCAGAAAGTAAAGCACCTCACTGTGAGTGTTGTCTTCAGCTGAAGCATCATGGGACTGATGTTTGCCCTTGAAAGCCTTGGAGTTTCACATGAGATCACTTTTACTTTCCTCCAGAGTATTAGAGCTCTCTCTTACATTCATTTTATAAGCACTAGGAATAGCTTGCTACCTATACACTTAAACTGGACTATTAAACCTCATTCTTCCTAGAACAAAGCCTTAGTAACCACATGCAATACATTGTGCCAATGGCTAGCTGAAGTTAGGGACCTCTATGCAAGCACTATAGCATCTTTGCTAGCTGAACCTGACTCAGCCTCAAAATCCTTCTCAGCACTCCTTAGAGCATCTATCCTTCAATCACAGATAATATGCAAGTTGAAACTGATTTGCCATCCTGAACCAAGCCAGATTTTGGACTTACCCAGGTGTTTAATGTTCACCCGGTAGCTGTTACAGCATCTGAAAAGCTAACTTTACAAACCATTTTGCAATGTTTTTCAGCACGTGGCTCATGGACCAAATACATATTAAAAACCTTCATCTATGAGTTGTTAAAGCTGACTATTCAATGGGAATGCATTACACTGCTCTAATTTTATATATGCATGAAAATTTCCAAAAATATTTATTTGATCTGCAGACCTACTCAATTCAGAATACATGGGGCCCAGGGGCCTGGGAATATGAATTTTTAACAAGCTAACCAGAGAGATTTTTGTGTATTCTAAAGTTGGTTCTTTTAAAGTGATTCCCCACCTTGGCTGTACAATAGATTCACTTGGGGAGCTTTAAATATTCCAATGTCCAGACCACATCCCAGACTAATGAAATCAGAATCCTTGGGGGTTTAATCTGGGCATTGTATCTTTTAAAACTCTCTGGATAATTTCACAGTGCCACCAAGTCTGAGGCGTACTAATACAGCACATCCTCCCCTTTCTGACACATGAATCCCATAGTCTGTTTAGGTCCCACATTTTTCCCCGGGTGGGAGCAGACCAGTGTTGTTCATTCTCTCACAGGTTCTCTCCAGAGGAGCTAACTCTGCATGATTTCAAGCCCAGTTTATACAGATGTTCCTGCAGGTATGGGCATCTGTCTTAGGTGTCCCCTAGAAACAAACCCTGAGATGCAAATCTGTGGGCGAGTGACTTATTAAAAATCTGTGGGCGAGTGACTCCAGGAAAACTAGGGTGGTAGTGGGGGAACCAGGACAGAGAAGGGGAGGAAGCAAGCGAAAGTGTGACATCTGAGTTCCTCAGAATAGTTTCAGCCTGATTCCACAAGGGAGCTGTGGACCTTACGCCTCCAAGTTGTCCCCACCTAAGGAAAAGGAGGCGGGCTTCCCTACTCCTCACTCCTCATTCAACGGTTAAGGACCACTTTAGGGAGACATGAATTTCCAGGTACTTCCTGCCCTCTGAAGTGAAAGAAAAGTCCAAGGACAGTCCTCCCCCTCTTGCTGAAGGAACCAAAAGCACAAGGAAGTGGGGAGCACCACACAGGAAGGGTAGAGAGGTATCCGGGAAAAAGCATGGATATTATTCACTCCGGTCTCTAAAACTCCCTTCATTATAGCAGCTGAAGCAGTTGTTTGGCCCGATCATGCTAGAAAGCAAGGTTAGCTAGCACATTAAGAAACCAGCTACCTTATATGTGAGTAGCACTTTTTTTTAAAGATTTTATTTATTTATTTGACAGAGAGAGACGGAACACAAGCAGGGGGAGTGAGAGAGGGGGAAGCAGGCTTCCCAATGCAGGGCTCGATCCCAGGACCCTGGGACCATGACCTGAGCGGAAGACAGACACTTAACAACTGAGCCACCCAGGCACCCCATGTGAGTAGCATTTAATTCTGTCCCAAATTCTTTGATAATTCTGAGAGAAAAGAGGCTTCCTTTCAACTCTCAACTGATTGGTAAAGGCTACCTGGAGCAGGACATTGAGAAAGACTGTGAGCCCAGGTGGGTAAAAGGCCACATTCTATTAGTGACACCTGCCAGCAGCTAGTGAGAAGGCAATCCCAGGGCCGTCAGAGAATGTTGGTGTCTAAGGTGCCCCCAGAATGTCTGTGGAGCTTTTTAAAAATACTGACGCCTGGGCTCCACCTTCAGAAATTCTGATTTAATTAATCTGAGGAGGGGCCCTGGCATCTGTGCTTTGTGAAAAGCAAACCAGGTGCTTCTATTATGGCAGCCAAGTTAAAGAACCACAGTCATAGTCAAGATGAATCGCCAGGCTAATTCCCAATTGTCCTAAGAAATGTTTTCAGGAATACTTTAAAATAATGAAATAAATCCTCCAAAAAACAAATATTTTCTTTCTGATTCCTGTCTTAGTCTCCTAAAAATGTCTTTTCAACATGAACAGCAGAAGATTTTTGTTTGTTTTGTCTTGTCTTGTCTTGTCAGATCTTCAATACAGTGTGGACCTCGAACAGGCTGGTCATTGCCAAATCTTCATTTGCCTTGTGTAAATAGGTTTCAATTACTGATTTCCATGCACATAGCCTTCAAATAAGTACCTTGAATAGGCATATCTTCGCATTTACCTATAGAAAACATTGTTAGAATGTATACATTTGCAATGTGTAAGGCCAAAAAAATAATTTATTGTCTGATTATTCAGTGTTGCTGCTTGTTAAAAGATGATGTAGCCAACAGCAGGACTACTGGCTAAAGTATGTTACAAACTTGCATGCCATCTTGTGGAGGATGGTGCGAGTTGTACAGTTATGAAGGAAATCCTCCCCCAAAATATGTATTAAAAATACAACTGTGTTTTTCTCCAAACATCTGCCTTTCATGTGAAGAATTAGACTTTTTTTGGTAGGTAATTAAAGCTTTCCTTAAAATCACTTCTCCCCCAATAATACACTATCTGAAGCAAAATTGTTCTTTAGCTTGAATAACCCAGATAATTGCCTCAATTCTCAAATTCATTTGGCCAGTTGATGCCTACACTAAATATTTCATCACACACTAGAATATTCTAAGGATGTCATGTTGAAAGATTCAAACCTCTCCTCCTTTTTTCTGGCCTTACAAAGCGAGGAGATTTTTAAGACAAGGTTAGGGTAGGGGCGCCTGGGTGGCTCAGTTGGTTAAACCGCTGCCTTCAGCTCAGGCCATGGTCCCAGGGTCCTGGGATCGAGCCCCACGTCGGGCTCCCTCCTCATGCAGGAAGCCTGCTTCTCCCTCTGCCTGCCGCTCCCCCTGCTCGTGCTCTCTCCCTCTCTCTCTCTCTCGCTCGCTCTCTCGCTCTCTCTGTGTGTCAAATAAATAAATAAAATCTAAAAAAAAAAAGAAAAAAAAATTCCTTCTTTAAAAAAAAAAAAAAAAAAGACACGGTTAGGGTAGAAGACCAGGCCACTGGGGGCAACTCAGAAGTGAATCTTTCAGCTAAATACCCAGAAGCAAAACTGCTGAGTCATACGGTAGTTCTAATTTTAACTTTTTGAGAAACCTCCATACTGTTTTCCACAGTGACTGCACCATTGTGTATTTCCATTAACAGTGCACAAGATTTCAAATTTCTCCATATCCTTCCAGCGCTTGCTGTCTTTGGGGGTTTTTTTAAGATTTTTTAAAAGATTTTATTTATTTATTTATTTGAGAGAGACAGAGAGAACACAAGCGAGGGGGAAAGGGACAGAAAGAGAAGCAGACTCCCCACTGACCAGGGAGCCTGATGCGGGGCTTGATCCCAGGACCCTGGAATCAGGACCTGAGCCAAAGGCAGACACTTAACCGACTGAGCCACCCAGGCGTCCCCTTTTGTTTTTTTGATAGTAACCATCCTGACAAGTATGAGATGCTCTCTGTTGTGGTTTTGATTTGCATTTCCCTGATAATTAGTGACAGAGAACATTTCACATACCTTTTGGCCATTTGTATGTCTTCTTTGGAAAAATGTTTGTTCAAGTCCTCACCACCACCACCACCCCCTTTTTTAAGTAATCTCTATGCCCAACCTGGGACTTGAACTACAACCCCGAGATCAAGAGTTGCAGGCTCCATCAACTGAGCCAGCCAGGCACCCAGTGATATTAATTTCTGATTAACTTTTCAAATGTGAACAGTAGAAAATTTTTGTTTGTGTTTTGTTTTGCTTTGCTGCGCCTTCGATTTAACTATTGACTTTGAACAGGATAATTATTGCTGAATCCTCTTTTGCTTCTGTAAATAGACTTAAATTAATGGATACCTATGTAGGAGTTCCTGGGATGGTTGCCCCACTCCAACCCTGTGACACTGATCACAGCAGGTTTTAAGAGAAGCACAAAAAGCTCCTCCTGCTCCCAGTAGGCTGGCCACCCCTACAGTCCCCTCAGCAACAGTGACTGCATCAGTGATAGAGACTGCTACAGAGACCCATCTCGGGCAGTGGTTATGGTCAGTGCACATTATCCATGTCCTGCCCCCTTTATGAGAGCATCAGGACACCTCCCATCACAGCTCACATACCCCAGTCATGCTGAGAATTCAGTCTCTATCACTGGGACAATGGCTCCTTCTACCCGATACCCCAAAGCCTCCCAATGTGCTCTTGAGAATTCAGCCCGTCATCAAGGAACTCCTTTCTATCCTCCACCCCTTCTCTGAATGTTCCCTTCAACTTTCGCATTCTTCTGGACAATTCCGTCTCCCCCTCTTGGAGGCAGCAAGTATACAGCTTCTCTTTCTTCCGGTTTCCAGCACTCCCGATGGCCTCCTCCGTCCCCAGTCTCTGCTGCTTGCTTCATTTTCTATTTCACTGAAAAAAGTAGAAGCATTCAAAAGAAAATATCCACTGGCCAGTCTATTTAAAATCATTGATTATCCTTTTTTAAATTACAAATGACTCTCTTATAGAATTCCTTATCCCCTTCCCTGCTTTATTTTGCTCCATAACCTTGGCCGCGTCTGATACACTCAACTGCATAGTCTATCTTCCTCCCACTAGAATTTAAGCCCTATGAAGGCAGAGGCTTTTGTTTCTTTCTTTGCTGAAGTCCCATTTTCTAAATCACTGTTCGGCACAAGTAAATGCTCAATAAATCATTGTTGGATGGGCAAGAGAAGGAACATGCAACCACTATTTCTATTAATTTATTTGCATATGTCCCCTTATAGTTTGTATTCCTCCCTGTTTCTGTAGAACAAACTGTGCTTTTATTTATTTTTTTTTTAAGTAGGCTCCATGCCCAACGCCGGTCTTGAACTCATGACCCTGAGATCAAGACTTGAGCTGAGATCAACAGTCAGATACTTAACCAACCAGGCCACCTAGATGCCACCAAACTGTGCTTCTTGTTTTGTTTTGTTTTTTAAGATTTTATTTATTTGAGAAAGACTGAGTGAGAGAGAGAGCACGAGTGGGGGAGGGGGCAAGGGAAGAGAGAAGCAGGCTTCCTGCCAAGCAGGGAGCCCGACGTGGGGCTCAATCCCAGGACCCTGAAATCATGACCTGAGCTGAAGGCAGACCCTTAGCCAACTGAGCCACCCAGGCGCCACCCAAACTGTGTTTCTAACGTCAAGCTCTTCACCCGTGCACTGGATGCTATCACCCACTGCTTGCACAGGACATCACTCCGCAATTTTTGCTACCACCTCCTGCACTGTTAATTTTCTCCTCTCTCTACTGGATTATTACCATCAGCATAAAACATGCTATAATATTTTTCATTATCCAAAAATAAAAATTTCTCTGGATTTTACAACCTCCTCCAGATACTGTCCAGTTTCTCTGCTCTGCTTCTTAGGAAAACTCTTTGAATATTGTCTTTGCTTACTGTACCCACTTTCTTCACCTCTGATTCTCTTGAAGCTTCTCCAATCAGACTCTCATTCCCACTACTGCACTGAACTACTCCACTTACCAAGATCACCAAAGATCTCCACTCATTGAACACCTTCTATGTGCCAGGCACATAGCCATCTGAGTTCTCACAATTGACATGGTGGCAGCTTCTGTGATCAGTAATCTTAGCCATCATCACCTCAATAACTTGGCAATCCTGTCTCAATCCCTCCTTCTTGAAATACATCTTCTTGGGACGCCTGGGTGGCTCAGTTGTTAAGTGTCTGCCTTCGGCTCAGGTCATGATCCCAGGGTCCTGGGATTGAGCCCCACATTGGGCTCCCTGCTCCACAGGAAGCCTGCTTCTCCCTCTCCCTCTGCCTCTGCTTGTGTTCCCTCTCTCGCTGTGTCTCTCTCTGTCAAATAAATAAAATCTTTAAAAAAAAAGAAAAAGAAATACATCTTCTTATGCTCCTGAAGGCCCTCCACTCTCCTGATTTTCCTTTTACCTTACTGTTCTTGCTCAGTCTCATTTTCTCAATCCACTTCCTCTTTCTAACTTCCAAATGTTGGGGCACCCCCAGGCTCAGGCCTTGAACTTTATCTCTTCTCTCATATATCCACACTTACTCCCTAGGTAATCTCATTGAGTCCCAAGCTGTAAACATAGTTGACCCTTGAACAACATAACCTTAACTGCATGGGTCCACTTACATGCAGATTTTTTTCAATAAATATGGCACAGGACTGTAAATGTATTTTCTCTTCCTTATGATTTTCTCTAGCTTACTTTATTGTAAGAATACTGTATATAATACAAATAACACAAAAATATGTGTTAATTGACTGTGTATGTTATCAGTAAGGCTTCCAGACAATAGTAGGTTATTAGTAATTAAGTTTTGGGGGAGTCAAAGCTATACTCAGAATTTTGACCCTGCAGAGGTGGGTGCCTGTGTTATTCAAGCTAGTGATTCCAAATTGATTCACCAGAGCCCATGTCAAATATTTTAATCTAGCTGCCTACTCTTCCTGGTTATCTAATTGGCTTCTCAGTCTCAACAGGTGTGCAGCAAAGCACTTAGTTTTCCTCCTCAACTCCATTCCTCTTCAACGGGGTTTTGCTCCAGTTAAAAACCTAGAAACCATCTTGATTCCTGTTTTTCCTTTATACCCTACATCCAATTGGTCTACAAGTCACTTTTAAAATATATGCAAGAGTGCCAGGGTAGTGCAGTCGGTTGAGCATCCAACTCTTGGTTTCAGCTCAGGTCATGATCTCAGGATGGTGAGATTGAGCCCTGTGTTGGGAATCCATGCTCAGCAGGGATTCTGCTTGAGATTCTCTCTCTCTCTCCCTCTGCCCCCTACCCCGCTCTGTCTCTAAAATAAATAAATAAATCTTTTTAAAAAATAAGTAAAATAAAATATATGCTAACTGCCAAAGTGTTTAGGAGTGAAGGGTGTCATGTCTGTAATGTACTTTGAAATGGGTAAAGAAAAAAGGAGCGATTGATGGATAAATACAAGGATGGATCGCTGTATGACAATGAAGATATGTTAAGATATTAATGATAGAACCTAGTGATGGGTATATGACTGTTCACTCTTTCAATTTTCCAACTTTTCAACTCTCCTATATGTTTGAAATTTTTCATAATAAAATGTTGGAGAGAAAAAAACCTGTAAAATTCAATTTCTCACCACCTGAATTCTAGACCAAGTCACGCTCGTCTCTCACCTGGACTTTTGTCATCATCTCTAAATGGTCTCCCTGCTCCCACTCTGGCCTCTTTATAGTCAATTATTTCACACAAAAGCCAGCACAATCTTTTAAATGTAAATAACAACACTTATTCCCTTACCGCAAAACTTTCAAGGAAATTCCACATTTGTCAAAATAAGATCTTTAGACCTTACCCAGTTTAAAAGGACCTAAGCCATCTGGTTGCTGACTACATTCCAACATCATTTTTGTAACTGTCCTTACTCTTCTTTTCAGTCAAATTGGGATTTTGTAGTTCTTTAAATATGCTAAGCCTATTTCTGCCTCAGGACCTTTGCTCTTACTGTTGCCTTGGTCTGAAATATTCTACCCCAAGATATATACATGGTTCCCTCCCTTACTTCATTCAGGTCTCTGGGCAAATATCCTCTGCTCAGAGAGAACTTACCTAACCACCCTATACAAAATAATGCATGCCCTCACCCCTTCTCCACACCATTCTCTTCACCTTTGCCCGACTTTATTTTTTTTTCCCACACCACTTACTAGTTGACATTATTTTATTTATTTATACTTTGGGTTGTTGTCAGTTTTCCTCACTAGACTGTAAATGCCATGAGTAAACATGCCTTATTCAATGTTAATTCAATGTTGTATTTTCAGCACCTAGAACAGTATACCCAGAATAGGCACTCAAGAACTATTCATATAATGGATACACTGAGTTTTCAAAACAGTTCTAACTGCTTTGCAGGAAATAGGTTTTCAAAATGTTTGGAAGTTCAATTTAGTACAAAATATTTTAAGTTATTTTCCTGGAAAATATTTTATTTTATGACCTTTCTCATTGATTTGAAGTTAAATTTATTAAACGCTTCACAGACACTGGATTACTGTTGTAAACAAGGGAAACCCAATCCCTGCTTTAATGGAATGCATGGTTCCATGAGAGAGGCACTTTTTAAATGATGACTAAATGTGATCACTGTTATAAAAAGGCAAGAAAAAATCATCTCTTTACTGAACAATAACCCACACTAAAAGCTAATTATTTCAAACCATTTTTACTCCTATAAATACTTTCAGGGGAATATGGACGGTTTTAATATTGACCAAATGGACAAAATAAGAAAGGAGTTTGAAATTTTCCAATTATAAATAGGCTCTGTCTAGAACAGAGTCAAGGTAAGAAAGATTTGGCAAGTTTTGGTAGGCTGATTCAATATAAATAGTCTCACTATAGTGAGAGCATTTGGCTTTGGACAGCAGTCCAGTTTCAGATGTGTCCAAAACTGTTAGGTTGTAGGGACTCAAATTCCTACCATGACCTTGTTACCAAATGGAAGACAGAAAAGACTGAAGGTCCTGGATTACTGTAGCCACAAATCTCATTGGGTCAAGATTTCTCCTAGTTGCAACAATAAGAATCCTAATATACTTTCTGAGTGATGAAGGCTCACAAAAGGAAGAAATGGACTGCTTATTAATTCTGTCTGCCAAATAGGTACAGAAATGACAAAACCTGATACTTTCAACAGTTGAATACATTTTACCTATTTGATGCGTTTTCTCCCCACACATGAAACTTAAAAAAATGGAAAATGTAGTTGCTATTCAAAAGACAAACATGGGCCCTTTCCCTAAAGTCATTATACTTAAAAATGATCCATTAATACCAGAATTTCCACCTCACATTATAAAGCAAAATTTATATATTCTTATTTCTAACTCAATAGACTCATCTTTTTCTTCCCTTTAATGTTTGTTTTACAGCTGAGTTAAAAAATAGGAGTGTATAATTAAAATCCCCAGATCCGTAATTATAAGCTCTACTGCAGTGTAATTGTTGAGTCTTTTGATGATTCCATCACTAACTGTGACTTTTAGAATTTCCAAATACCACTTCACCATAAAAATCTGATCATTATCAGTCTTTAGTCAATATACTTGACTGACTGGAAAATATTATTTATTTCCATCTACAATTTGTGGCCTACATTGATTCATTGCACTTATTTTAATCAAAGAGGGAAAATAATAAAAGCATAGAAATAGATTTTAATTTGTCATTAAAATGGTGTATCTTTTTTTTCTCCCAAGACCTAGTATGAAATTTTTAGAAATTATCCTTTATTGGAATTAAAAAAAAATCTTTCCAACAAGTTTTTAAAATGTTGATTTAGGGGTGCCTGGATGGCTCAGTTGGTTAAGCATCTGCCTTTGGCTCAGGTCATGATCTCAGGGTCCCGGGATTGAGCCCCACATTGGGCTCCCAGCTTAGCAGGGAGTCTGCTTCTCCCTCTCCCTCTCCTTCTGTGCTCTCTCTCTCTCAAATAAATAAAATTCTTAAAAAATAAATAAAAAATAAAATGTTGATTTAGCTGATCACTTCCTTAGCCTGTTATAAAATTTCCTAAAATTCCCAATTCCCAAAAGAAAATAAAAGTTTGCTAATGGGGGAGCCTGGGTGGCTCAGTTGTTCAGGTCCTGAGGTCCTGGGATCGAGTCCTACATCAGGCTCCCTGCTCACTGGGGAGTCTGCTTCTTCCTCTATCCCTTTCCCCTGCTTGTGCTCTCTCTCTCTCTGTCAAATAAATAAAAAAATCTTTAAAAAAAAAGATTTAAAAAACTTTACTAATGGAATGACAATATATAGCTAAGATCTCTATTCTGAGGTTTGTCATTCATTTGGGGGTAACTTGAAAGACATATTATACCCTAAAATGAAGATATCAAACCTTTTTCCACAAAAGTAGCCACATCCCTCCCAATCCCATCTTTCCACCTTCCACACAACTTTCCTCCCTCCCCAGCATCCCGCCATGCTGCTTGTCCTCAAAGCCTGAGCTTATTTTCACAAGGTGCTAATTAACTGTTTCCATAGACAGAATTAGGCACAACACACTTCTTTGACAGATAACTTTTAGGGAATAAGTTTATTTTACCATTAAGAAAGGAAAAAAACAGAATACATGTTGAGCAAGAAAACTCTCAACCTCCAGTTCCTGTTCATGACGGTCGAAGGCATCTGTATTGCCTCAAGAAGTAGGATTTTTTAAGCAGAGTTGAATTGAGACATTCATTTAGAGGCAGTAAGACATCCAAACCTGACTTTCAAGGTAATAAATAATAGAGAAAGCTACATGCTACCTCCTCCCCACACCCACTCCCATTACCACTTACCAAGGAAGGTTATGAAGGGCACATGGATGGCAGTGGACAGTGTTTGTCATGTGGATGGGTTGTGACGTGGAGAGGTGGGGTAGAGCTGAGACCCAGGGAAGCATCTGGAAGACCTCCCTGGGGAGGAGTAGGGTCAGCCTCAAGTCACCCAGGGATCTCATTACTGCAGTGTGGGAAGGGAAGCGGGTTTTCTTTCTGCAGCCACATTTGTAATCATCCCAGGATGAACCTCAGCCATTGCTGACTTGCCCTTTCTGGACATTTCCTCACTGCCCACTCTCCACTCTGATTGAAATTAATATAGCTGCCCCAGGTTTCCTTGGATCAATGTTAACAGGGTATATCTTTCTCTCTCTCTTTACTTTTAATCTATTTGAGTTTTTATATTTAAAATACATTTCTTACAGACAATGTATAGTTGGGCCTTGTTTGTTTTTTTAACCACTCTGAGAATCTCTGTCATTCAATTAGTGTATTTAGACCATTTGTGTTATTTGAATTAATATCTACCATGTTTGTAACTCTTTTCTAGTCATTGCATTTGTCCTTTATTTTTTCCTCTTGTTTGTTTTATTTGAACATTTTATATGATTCCTTTTATTTCTTAGCATATGAATTTTACTTCTTTGAAATTTTGTTTTAGTTACTGCCTCAGTGTTTCCGATATGCCTCCTCAGCTAATCTAAGTATAGCTTCAAAATAACACTATATCACTGTACAGACAGTGTAGGTATCTTAAAACAGAGTATTCCCAATTTTTCCCTCCTGTCATATTGCTGTCATTCATTTCACTTATCAATATACTATAATCTTCCAATACATTGTTGCTATTAATGTCATCTCTTAGATCAATCAAAAAGAGAAAAATTATTTTTACTTTCACTTATTTCTTCTTTCATTCTCTTCCTTTCTTTATGTAGATCCATGTTTATGACCTATATCATTTTCCTTCTTGCTGATGAACTTCTTTTAATGTTTCTTGTCGGTCAGATAGGCTAGAAATTAATTTCCTCAGATTTTGTCTGAAAATGTTTTAATTTCTCCTTTGCTTTTGAGAGATAATATACACTTCTTAGTTGATTTTTTTCCTGCAACATTTAAAATATTTTATTCTACTTTCTTTTGACTTGCATGGTTTCTAACAAGAAGTATGTTGTATTTTTCATCTTTTTTCCTCTATAGGTAATGTGGGTTCCCCGCCCCCGGGGTTGCTCTTAAGATTATCTCTTCTTCTTTGTTTTTTTTGAACCTTTAATATGATTTGCCTATGGGTGTGTGTGCATATATATATGGGTGTGTGTGTGTGTGTGTATGTGTGTGTGTGTGTGTGTGTGTGTGTGTGTGTGTATATATATATATATTCCAGACGAGATAAGGCTCCAGAAAAGTCTTTTACCGTGGACAGTAAGCCATTGTTATGGAAAAGGCTTTGGGTTTATTTCATGATTCTGTTCTCCTTTCTATCCCAGAGACACAAGGTGATCTTTTTTGGATCTGCACTGTGAGAACCTAATGGGGTTCCTGCTAGTAAAGCCCATGATCATGTGCCCCCACAGTACTGTGGCACCCAGAAGCAGCTCACTCTCCTGCTACTCCACACTCAACCTCAAGCAATTCATCAAAATTACCGTATCTTTATACCAGCTATGGTTCTATCAGCTCCGGCTCTAGGTAAGCAGAACTTGGCTGTGATTTTTCCAGATTCACCTGTTCCTCTAGATTATGGAGTGATTGAAAATCGAGTCGTTGATTCTCAGTTTGTCCAGGCTGAGAGGCCCCACTTTTTCTCCATGTTGGAATATCCCCTGAACCACAGCATGAGGGATCTTTAAACGTATACGGGAGCAATGATGGTATGGCTTGAAAAGTCTCAGTCCTGGAACTTAGGTGATCTTATCTAGAGAACTTACCTAGAGATAAAGTAAATCCACTCTTGTCACATTGATTACTATGAGCCAGGTCCTCACCTGAAATTTCATTTTCTTCATTATAATGACCCCAGATATGCCACATTGAATGTCAATCTTACAGTGGGATCTAGTATAATCTTTCTACTCTGTGCAATGCTAATTAGGCATTACAAGAAATGCTAACAGGTGTCACATTTTATTTAAAAAGAGTTATGGACAAATAATTATAACAAATCTGATTAAACAAACATCTCTCTATTAGAGAACTCTTCAGGGCATTGAATATGCTGTGTATTGTAAATTCAGAGGAGATAGGTAGATATCATTCCCCAAAATCATTTGATCACAGACTCTTATTTTCCTCATAGTGTCTCTGGTGGAACTTGTATTTTGTGGGATACTCTTTGGTATGGCTTTGTTGGTATGATAGGAAACGCACAGGCTTTAGAGTAAAATGGTCACGGGTTTGAACCTCAATTCCAAGACACATCCTTTAGGCAAACTGCTTAATCCTATTAGCCTTCTGTTCCTCACCTATGAATTAAAGACATAATAATGACCCATGAGTTGATATCATAGAAGATAGTAGCATCCAGCTCAAGGATTAACATGGGAATTCAATGATATAAAGTATGGGCGTGTCACATGATAAGCACTTAACAGTCCTGAACAGCAGGCTCTAAGACAGTGGTGAACTCTTCCCCAGAGGAGAACCAGTTTTTCTCTGAAACACAGGAAAAATCAATAGGAAGGCTCAAACAAATGAAAGTTGTTGCCCAGTCATGAGTACTTGAATAACACATCTGGTCTGATCTACTGTGTCAGAAGGACGTGTGTGGGAGTGTATCTAAATGTAAGTTTCCACAGCCTATGTCAACACCAAAATGTCATTCCATGTTTGGTAAAATTCACAAAGAACATTTCATGAGCCTTCCAAATATGGCCCAGAAACCAGTTCCCTTCCACAAGAAGTATAGGGCCAGGGCCAGAAGCATTTAATCTGTAAGAGCAAGCATGTGGGAGTCCTTCATTTGAAATGTATTACTTGTGTTAATTGGCTAGTAAGTCATTGCGATTGCATGTTAGAGTCACAGCTAAATCCTATTGGACTGTGACATGTTTTCCACCCTAAAATGTCAACATGGTGGGTGAACTGCCGTGGAGAACGCCAAGGAAACAATTGCGATATGATATCTGAATCCCATATGGCTGGAGTTGCTTAGTGCGGGATTCAGTACTATAATCTTGAACATGTTGATTTGGAGCAATATGCATGATTAGGTGGCTTAATTGCATATTGCAAAGGAAGCTGTGACCTTTCCAGTCCCATCCTGGATGTGGTATTGTGCATTTGGGAGGAGGATGAGACAAATGCGGGGGGGGGGAGCTTGACAACAGCAGTGCTTCCTCGTGTAATTACTTGCGTGCCCTGAATACTTTTAGAAACCCTGTGTACAACGCCTCAAATAACAGTGGCCATCTATTGTTTAAAGAACATTCGTCGAAGTCAAGTTGCCTTCAACAAGGATTTAGAAGCATTACCAGGAAACTCTAAATGTTGAAAGTACAGCATCAACATGAATAGTTATCTAATTTTTAGCCAATTTGGGAAAGTAATACAATATTAAAAATTAAAGATGTAACATTCATGTCTATAAATCCACTAGCTAAAAATGTAACAGCCTAACAAGGCCACAACCATTCCATGTCATCAAAAATTAAGACATTAACATAAATCCTGTCATTTGCAAGACATTTTACAGTTTAAAAGCTTCTTTCACCTTCATTATGAGAGAAGACAAAGTGGATACTTTTTTTCCCAATCTTACAGTCAAAACAGAAAAGCAGAAATGTTAAATGACTTGCAGTCACAAAGTTAGGACTGAAATCCAAGCCTCCTGAAACCAAGTCCATAGTTTCCCACTTCCCCATCCCCATGGTATCTATAAGGGGAAGACACCTATTCTGAAAATAAGCGTTTTCCTGGGGCATTATAAAGGCCAAAGATGAGAACCAGAGTTTTGAATTACAAATTAATTATGGGAGAAAAGTTGTACTGTTTCTTGACAACGTGGGTAGCCAAGACCCCAAGAATGAAATGAAATAACTTAGCATCTTTTGTCAAAAGTTACCTAAGGATTAGGCTGGGCCTGTCTTCACCGAGTGGAATGCACTGGAAGAGAAGCAATTGCCCAGACAACCCGGCCCTCAATCATTTTCATCTGAAATGTCCTGATAATTGAAGCAAAAGGTATGTTTGGAACTTGAATTGCAGGTATAATTGACCTGATTATCCCTCTGGCTTTATATGTGAATGGAGTTACACATAAAACCACCAGGTAGTGATACCCACTGCTCCAACCCATAGATTACTCCCAAAACAGCATCCTTCGGATCCCTGGCCTCTGCTCTGCAAATGACTGTGCCCGGGGCAGTGTCTTCTAGAATGTAAATCTCAGTAACTGCCAGAAAATGTATAATAGATACGCTTGAATGAGTGTTACCATGACAAGCCCAAAAGCCCTCATCCAACCCAGGATTTGAGATAAAACTTAAGGCACTGTGCTTCCTTAGCACAGATGTTCTTATAAGATGATTCCCGTTAATCATAATAATCATAATAATAATCATTAAATAGACACCATTCATCAAGTGTCTATCATGTCAGGTATAAAGCAAAGAGGTTTGTAAATTTAAACAATAACAATGTTGAGCATTTTCCAAGTGCTTATTAATTACTAGGCACTTACTAGCATTGGCAATTTTATTATTGTTTCCGTTTTACTAAGGTTTAGAAAGATTAAGTAACTGGGGTGCCTGGGTGGCTCAATCATCTCCATTTTGGCTCAAGTCGTGATCTCAGGGTCTTCAGCTGGAGCCCCGCATGGGGCTCTGTGCTCAGCGGGGAGTCGCTTGAGATTCTTTCTCTCCTGCTCCCTCTGCCCCTCCCCCGCTCATGCACGTGTGCTCGCTCGCGCTCTCTCTCTCTCTTTCTCAAGAAAATAAGTCTTTAAAAAAAAAAGAAAGATGAAGTAACTGACTCAAGGTAACACAGCTAATACATTAATATTGCACTGACCAACACTATGGTTGGCAGTAACACCTAGAGTTTGCCAGGACTCTAAGTCAGTGATACATTTATATTTGACAGCTCTCCTCTACTGAACACTTTCCATAGGCTGGATACTTTCTCTCTTCGAGTCTCATAATTATCCCCTAGAGCGAATGCTGTTATTGTCCTCATGCTAGCAATGAGGAAACTGAGGCTCAGAAGTTAGATGCCCAAGTAACACAGTTAGCAAGTGACAGAGGAGACTTAAAGCTGAGTCTTCCTGATTCTAAAACCTGTTTTCCTTTCATCACACCCTGAAGCTTCCTGAGAAGTTAATTTAATACTATAACTGATTTGAAGATAGATGGGATTTTCAAGCTGTGATTAAGCACAGTGTTCTCACAGACTCCCCCTACCCAAAAAGCACAGCCTTGGGCTTGGGCTGACCCTCTGGTTTGTGGTTCCCTCTACCCTGGGAGCCCCACGAGGGCAGTAATCCTGTCCTTACTTCCTAGTGCCTTACACAGTATCATGCTTTTCAACGAATATTTATTTAACTTTTTAAAAATGCAAATGTTGGGCGCCTGGGTGGCTCAGTTGGTTAAGCGACTGCCTTCGGCTCAGGTCATGATCCTGGAGTCCCAGGATCGAGTCCCGCATCGGGCTCCCTGCTCAGCGGGGAGTCGGCTTCTCCCTCTGACTCTCTTCCCTCTCGTGCTCTCTATCTCTCATTCTCTCTCTCTCTCAAGTAAATAAATAAAAAATATATTTAAAAAAATAAAAAAATAAAAATGCAAATGTTTGGGACACCTGGGTGGCTCAGTCAGCTGAGCGAGCGTCTGCCTTCAGCTCAGGTCATGATCTCAGGGTTCTGGGATCAAGCCCCATGTCAGGCTCCCTGCTCAGTGGGGAGTCTGCTCAAGATTCTCTCTCTCCCTCTGCCCCTCCACCCACTTGTGCTTGTTCTATCTCTCTCTAAAGTAAATGGGAAAATCTTTCCAAAAAATGCATATACTTATTCTTTACACCTTACAATGGAAGAAGACAGGAAGATGGTTGAAATCCCCCTTTGGCTGATAATTCCTATCCAGGGAACAGAAAGTGCATACACAAAGGGTAACTTGGATTCCTTTTCCCATTCTGCCCGTGCGACCCCACATATATTGCTCAATGACAGGTAGCAATTTGAAGATTACATAACCGGAGTATACCTTGTCTCATTTCCATTGATTTATCCATATAATCAGATCACTTCAAGCTTTGATATTATTTTTCCAGGAAACTAGTTTAGTTTTGGCTGTGTTTTTCTTTCTTTCTTTCTTCCTTTCTTTCTTTCCCTTCTTTTTTTTTTGTTTGTTTGTTTGACACCAGCCCAGCCACCCCTCTGAAGCTCATTCTTTTGCAAATCGAACAAGCATATATCCTGCAAGGAAGGAATTTCAACAAAAATAATGATACCCTCAACCTCAAATGGAAAAGTATATTCTCTCATGCTATAATGTTGTAGAGACAGATATTAACTCATTTAGTTTTGCCTTTATCTGCAGATTTATTTATGCTCTAAAACGATTCATAATTGAACTGTTTCTAAAGCTATCTAGAACTGGTCTCTGATACAGTTATGATAATGTGACCATCTTTCCTATAGTTTTTTACTGTCTGTAATTTGACTACAATAGTGCTGAATATTGAAGTATAAATATATTTATTATAATAACAACTACTGTGTGTTAATTGCTTGTTAAGGGCCAAGCACTAAGATGGTACTTTGCATACATTATCTCAATGGATCTTCTTACCAAACCCTGAGTGAGGGGGTATTATTATGATTATTAATCTCTTTGTACAGAAAAGAAACCTGGGGAGCACCTGGGTGGCTCAGTCGGTTAAGCATCTGCCTTCGGCTCAGGTCTGATCTCAGGGTCCTGGGATCAAGCCCCGCATCGGTCTCCCTGTTCAGCAGGAAGCCTGTTTCTCCTTCTCCCACTCCCCCTGCTTGTGTTCCCTCTCTCGCTGTCTCTCTCTCTGTCAAATAAATAAATAACTCTTAAAAAAGAAAAGAAAAGAAAAGAAAACCGAAGTGCAAAAAAGTCAAGTAATTTACCCAAGGTCCTGCCGCTACTCACTGGGAGAACTGCAGTTCACAACCTGGGTCCGTCAGACCTCAAGACCTGTGCTTAGAACAACTCTGATGTACCCCCCACCAAAACCAAAACAAACACAACAACAACAAAAACCAGTAAGCACTACTTAAATGATCTTTGCTGCCTTTTGCTGTTTAGGCTTATAACAAAGATCAAATGAAGAATGAGCATGAGAGCATTTTGCACTTAATTGAGGCTGAAAGCAAATTTAAAATCCGATGATAGCAAGATTTAGCAATAGCCTCCTAACGGATATCCTTCGTCTCCCTAGAATCTGTTCTCCCCAGAGCACTTAGAGCGGTTCTTTTATTTATTTATTTATTTTTTTAATATTTTATTTTTTTATTTGGCAGAGAGAGAGTGAGAGCACAAGTCGGGAGACAGAGAGAGGGGGAGAAGCAGGTTCCCTGCCGAGCAGCGAGCCCGACGTGGGACTCAATCCCAGGACCCTGGGATCATGACCTGAGCCGAAGGCAGCTTCTTAACTGACTGAGCCACTCAGGTGTCCCTAGAGCGGTTCTTTTAAAATGTAAGTAAATCCTATCCCTCTTCCACAAGACCCCCAGTGGTTTCTTACATATGGGAGGTGGATTTAAATGTCCCCAATTCCTTAGTCTTCCCTTTATTCATGCCCTTTGCCGTGTGGGGTTGCAGTTGCTTCCATTAAAAGCAGTGTCTACGTCTCTACCCTATAACAAGGACATGGGACTTCGTTTTACCAATGAGATGTGAGCAGAGTTCTTGAAATGTGCATGTGGAGTTGTGCGTGTCCTCAGTGTTAAAGGAGAACGAAAGGTAGGAGAAACAGACCGGAACCCCACCCAAAGCCCAGAGCCAAACCAGGCTAGATCAGCTAACCACCAGCCAATCCACAGACACGTGAGCAAGAAAAAAATACTTATTGTTGAATGCCACTGAGTTTTGAGGTGGTTTGTTATACAGCACTGTTGCAGCGAATGGTAAATAATACCTTACCTTCCTCAGAATACATCCAAAATTCTAGCTACTTCCCCCTCAGTCTTTATAAGCCCTCCCTCTGGGACCACTTCACTTGCCATTCCTTCTTGCTCACTCCTCTCAGCCACAGAAACTGCTTGCTGTTTTTTCAAAGCATCTTAATGTGCTTTACAAAGTATTTGATATTATTTGATGCCCTTAATCACTGGATGAGATTCTTAGGCAATAGGAAATTATGATCCCATTTTGCAGATGTAAACACTGTAGATCCAAACCTTGCAAAAGGACATACAAGTATTTAATGATAGCACTGGGGTCAGCCATCTGTCCACTGACATTGATGAAACTCCAGATCCTGTTTGTGTATGTTTTACTTTGGACAAATGACTTAACCCCTCTCTCTTCTCATTTTTTATCATCTATTCAGTTAGTTTCATCTGTAAGTTTTATCTATAAGGTTTATCAATAGGGTTTTATCTATTTTCCTAGTAGGCTATTTTTAAAGTATGTAAACAACTGTATTCTAAATGGTGGGTTTAAAAAATTAAGGAGGGGATGTACTGTATCTCCACATACAAATTGGTGCAAACATTTAACTGAATCTAAATTATGGGATGCAAAGAAGACCAGACAATACAAGCCAAGGAGAGAGTATTTTAGGGAGACTGCTTGCTGGAAGGTAGAGTTTGAGATGCACAGACCCCTTTCCTCCACTCCTCTCTGGCTGTGCCCTGCCTCACACTCTTCCAGCCACCCTGGTACTTGGTTTTATGACATGCTAATTTTCAAACTTCTAGGCTTTTGCGGATCATGTTTCCTTTGACAGAATGTCCTTGCCTGTGAGTCCTCTTGAAGGAATGTTAGTTTGTGGGCAGAGCCTCTCCCAAGGTTTCTGAGTTTGATTCCTCCTCTGGGTTACAATTGCCCTTTGGACCAACAAACTCTGTGTAGCCGGATCACCATGATACCAACATAACTAACACTGATTTAGTACTGACTGGTTACCAGGGACTCTTTCAAGCACTTTGTGTACTTAACACAGTCTAGGAGGCAGATTTTGTTCTTATTCCCATTTTATAGGTGACAAAAATTAGAACAGAGAGGTTACCTCATCCCCTCAAAATAATACGTAAAAACCAGGACCTGAACCCAGGCAGTTCGGCTCCAGAGTCCGTGCTCTTAACCACGATTTCATACTGCCTGTCATGATTCACCACAACTGATCATGGAGATACCTGTTCATCCTATCAGTTTTGGAATCTCTTAAAGCTGGGAGCCGATTCAGGTTCGCCTACATAAGACCCTTCAGTAGGAATCACATATTGCTCTTAAAGACTTCATTACTCAACATGGCAAGCAGTGTGAGCTTCATGTTCACATTGGTTCCCCAGGCTCTCAAGTCCCATGAGGGTCATGCAGAGGGGCCCAGGCGAATGCTGTGCAGGCAGTGGGTTTGCATCAGATTTTAGAAACCCTGACCTTAGGAAGACCAAATCCTCTAAAATGAGCAGTTAGTCTACCTGAACACTGCCCCAGAGGGAGACAATAGCTTTATTATATGAGGTGCTAAATAAAACTTCCTAATATGGCTCATAGGCTTTGCAGGCTCTGTCCCCCACCTCTGTCACAGTCTAATCTCTCGCTACACTTCCCCTTTAGCTCCTGCCACTTTGGCTTTCTCTCAGCCCCCGCTTCTCCTCACCATACTCCTTCCTGCCACAGGACCTTTGCACATGCTGTTCCCTCTACCTGGAGTTCTTGCTTTCCCTTCATCTATTTAGTTTCTATTAATTTTGAAGGTTGCTTCTCATGTAGCTCTTCCTCAGGGAAAGACTTACTAAATCAAATGTCTTCTTTAGGTGCTCTCATACCCCCATGGACCTCTCTTTCATGGCTTTTATTACATTTACAATTTTATATTTGTGTCTATTCACTTGATCAATATAACTCCCTATGAACCAGTAAACACCATGAGGGCAAGGACCATGTTCTACCACCAGAGTCCCAGTGCCTTGCCCTGTGCCCCAAGAGGTAGCTATAAAATAAATGGATCATGATGTCCCCAAAGATTTTTAGACTGTCTGGCACATAATGGTATCCCAATGAGGGGGTGCTAAATTAATTACATATGGTGAGGGGCGCCTGGGTGGCTCAGTTGGTTAAGCATCTCCCTTCAGCTCAGGTCATGATCTCAGGGTCCTGGGATGGAGCCCTGCGTCAGGCTCCCTGCTCAGTGGGGAGCCTGCTTCTCCCTTTCCCTCTGCCCCTCCCCCTTGCTCATGCTTTCTCTCACTCTCTCAAATAAATAAATAAAATTTTAAAAAAAATAGCATGGTGGGAGATAAGGGAGGGAATGATAGTTTCATCTTAAAACCATTGTGTTACCAAGTAATAATACTGTTTGTCTACATACCTCCCACTGATGCGGAGATATGTGGGAGAGCACCAATGGATGGGTTACAGGATTTGCACCAATGATAACAGAGAAGCATGAAGTGAGACAGACACAGTGATTATGGCAACCCATGTATGTTCAGAGGCATTTTCCAGAAGAGGGCTGGCATTTTCAATGGCAAAATTTGGGAAAGCTAAAACATCTTGGAGGAAACACAAAACTTTACTTTTTATAAGGATTTCTGCAATGTATTTGCCAAGCACAAAGAAAAAGAACACAAAATACTTAGATCTCCTTTTTTAATTCAAAGTCTTAAAATCAGTTGAGTTGGCTTGGTAGGATCATCAAGAACTATGAGGGGTCTGACAACTTACTCTACCTACAAACTAATAAGCTAACCTGTTACAGCTTCATTGATGCTGGCAGAACCACACGGCACCGGGTCAGAGACTGTGGTGGTTAATTTTATGTGTCCATGACAGGGCCCAGACATTTGCCCAAATGTTAGTCAGGATGTGTCTGTGAGGGTGTATCTGAAGAAGATTAACATTTAAATTAGGGCCCTTGAATTAAGATAGAATGCTATGGGCCCTTTCGCAGGTTCGCTGGTGCCTCCCCTGTCCTCTCCCGGCCGAAGCCCGGGGGACCAGAGCGAGATGCGGGGACCATGTTCCGAAGCAAGCTGATGGCCCTCGACTACCACAACCCGGCTGGCTTCAACTGCAAAGATGAAACAGAATTTAGAAACTTTATTGTTTGTCTTGAACACCAGAAAATCAGACACTACAAGATTGAAGATGGAGGTAATTTAAGAAACATCCACAGCAGTGACTGGCCCAAGTTCTTTTAAAAGTATCTCAAAGATGTTAACTGTCCTTTCAAGATTCAAGATCGACAAGAAGCAATTGACTGGCTTCTTGGTTAGTCTTGAATATGGAGATAACGCTGAAAAATACAAGGACTTGGTACCTAATAATACAAAAAATGCTGACAATGCTGCTAAAAATGCAGAGCCATTCATCAACTTGGATGTAACCAATCCTGATTTTAAGGCTGGTGTAATGGCTTTGGTCAACCTTCTTCAGATTCAGCGTCATGATAATTACCTGGTAATGCTTAAGGCAATTCGCATTTTGGTCCAGGAGCGCCTGACACAGGATACAGTTGCTAAAGCAAATCGAACGGAAGAGGGCTTACCTGTTGCTTTAGACAAATATATTCTTGGTTTTGACACAGGAGATGCGGTTCTTAACGAAACTGCTCAAATTCTGCAATTGCTGCCTATGGAAGAGCTCAGAGAGCTACAGACAAAAATTCATGAAGCCATAGTAGCTGCTCAGGCAATTATTGCCGATCCAAAGACAGACCACAGGCTGGGGAAAGTTGGAAGATGAATGTTTTAGGATTTCATCTTCTCACCTACTTACAATCGGGAAACATGTATGCTCTGGCATGTGTTTGGAAATCAAATGTCACATTTTCGAGGGAAGAATCCTAGAAAATTGACTATGTTCACGAGATTTACCATCATTGCTTTTTCTTTAATAAAGTTCAGGAAAGTGGGGGAAAAAAGACAGAATGCTATGGACTGAATTGTGTTCTCCCAATTTCATATGTTGAAACTAATCTCCAGTGTGACAATATCCGGAAATGGGATCTTTAGGAGATAATTAAGGTTAAACGAGGTCACAAGGGTGGGGCCCTTACTTTTCTTTTCTTTTTCACGTGTTTAGAAATGTGTACCAGGGGGCGCCTGGGTGGCTCGGTCGGTTAAGCATCTGCCTTTGGCTTGGGTCATGATCCCAGAGTCCTGGAATTGAGTCCCACATCAAGCTCCCTGCTCAGCAGAGTGTCAGCTTCTCCCTCTCCCTCTACCCCTCCCCCCGCTCATGCCCTCTCTCTCACTCTCTCTCTCTCATAAATAAATAAATAAAATCTTAAAAAGAAAAGAAAAGCCCTGCATTGGGCTCCGTGCTCAGCACAGAGTCTGCTTCTCTCTCTCTCTCCCTCTCCCTCTGACCCTCCCCCACTTGCTCACTCTCTAAATAAATAAATAATAATAAATAATAATAATAAATAAATAAATAAAATCTTTAAAAAATATAAAATAAAACATCACTCCCTTCAAAAGCCTGCCCTGCCCTGCCCATGTTGGATTAGATACTCCTTCTCAATGTTTGCATGCCATCCGATTATGACATGTGACACATTATATTATTGCCTTTCACGTGTGTGACTCCCCAGGGAACCATAAACTCTGACTGCAAGAAATGTGTTTACCCTGAACACTAAATAAGCACCTAATATATACTTGTTAAATGAATAATAAGTAATATTAATGACTATAGAATATTCTTTCACATGAATTTTTTAAAAATATTTATTTATTTAAGTAATCTCTACACCCAACGTGAGGCTTGAACTCATGACCAGGGAGATCAAGAGTCGAACGCTCTTCCAACTGAGCCAGCCAGGTGCTCCTCCCACAAATTTTTCTATTTAATCCTCACAACTCTAGGGTGAGGGATACTACTGTTATCATCTGAATGATGCACAAAACCAAACTAAGACACAGAAAGCCCAGATGGCCTTAAATTTCACAGCTAATAAATGGCAGCAGGATTTGAACCCCAAATTTGCTAGATATCTTTAAATAATGAAGATAAGCTCATGATTCAGAGTAAAGTTCTTTGGACTAAAAACTGGAAAAAACAAAAGTCCTCAGAATTTCAAATTTTGAGAAAGCCCTCACCAAACTGATAGCAATAGTTTTGGGAAGAAATGAGAGGGACATCAGGAATGGACTTTTGAATCAAGCAGACTTTGACTTAGATACCCGTTCTGCATCTAACTGACCACATGACTACTTGGGCAAGCAACTCATCTTCTCGGAAGCTAGACGTCAACTATGGCTTGATAAGAAGTCCCTCTGGGGCAACCAGGTGGGGAGCAGATCACTGTATTTAAGAGATAAGTGATCGGGATTAGTGACCATTATTTTAATAAAGATTTGCCATTTGCTCTCATAAGAAATGTAAGATTTCTTTTCACATGAAGTCATTATAAGTTTTACTGGACACAATGCATAAAATTCTGGGTAAAAATGGCTCCCTAAATGACAGTGTTCTATACAATGTGTGTCTAACTCTGCAGTGCCAGGAAATGACTCAATGCTCGAAGTCGCAACGCGCTCAGAGACAAAAGTCATTACATGCCCCATTGAGCTGGGCTACTTTGACTCTATTTTCCTATCTTTCCCTCTCTTTCATTTGTTCTCCCCTCCCCCTTAATTTCAGCTGAGCCTTTCCCTGATGGTAAAAGTTTGGCTAAGGTGGCGCAAGGTTAGACTCCCAAAACCTCTTTGGAAAATCAAAGATTAAGATAGTGCCCCAAATTCGGGTCCTGTTGCTTCTCCATTCCCCAGGTAAAACTCTGTTCTGATTTAGTGGGTCAAGCAAATATGGAGTGCTTCGGAGGTAGGCCAGATATTATTAGGTAATCATTCTTTGCAATGTACGACGAAACGTAACAAAATACTGCAATGGCCATTCACAGTTAGAGAATGTATGTAAGCTCTGACCCGGTGATGAATAGGGCCCTGTGCCTGCTTCTTCTCCCTCAGGCCAGGCACTCCCCATCTAATAGGAGGCGTGATGTATCCAGGAAGAGCAACAAAGCAGTCCATGCCCTGCCATATCCCTCCAGCTCTTACGGTTCCCTGCACACAGGCTCAGCTTCCATCTGCCAGGATCTGCACTTTTTTGCCTGGTGGCCTGAGGTGCTGGAGAATTAATGATCCTCTTGCAGGTGCTGCTTCTTTTTGACGCTCAGTTATTTCGTGAACCTGTCTCTAAAGATGGTTGCAAGCCTCTTTCCGGTCCTAGATATTTTCATCATCCTCTTCTCTATGCCAACAAATTCTCTTCTGCTTCCAAATGTGTGTTTTAAGTCACCATGTAGCACTTCCATGTAAGAAGTGCTCTGATGGGCACCCGGGTGGCTCAGTTGGCTAAGCATCCGACTCTTGATTTTGGCTCAGGTTGTGATCTCAGGGTCGTGGGATCGAGCCCATTGTGGAGTCCTATGTCAGACTCTGCTCAGAGCCGAATCTGCTTCCCCTCTGCCCCTCCCCCACATTCTCTCTCTCTCAAATAAATAATCTTCAAAAAAATAAAGAAGTGATCTGGTAATTTCTGAACCATGAAATTTGTAAATGGAAAATCTCTATTTATTCAGAATTTGTTCTCCACAGCCAAAATTTGCATCCTGTTAGGCATTAGGTGCATGTGTTGGGGTGGGGGGTTGTGGATATTTAGCAAAGTATGACCCTAGATAGAATAACAGCCGCACCCCAAGGATGTCCACTTCCTAATCTCCAGAGACTCTGAATATGTTACCTTACATGGTACACGGGACTTTCTTTGCAAATGTGATTAAGAGTCTTGAGATGGGAGATTATCCTGGGTTATCTGGATGAGCCCAAGGTAATCACAAGGATCCTTAAACATGGAAGAGGGAAGAAGAGAGTCAGAAGGAGATGTGAAGGACAGTCAAAGAGAGGCACCTTTGCTGGCTTTTTAGATGGAGGAAGGGAATCATGAGCCAAGGAATGTGAGTGGCCTCTAGACGCTGGGAAAGTCAAAGAAATGGATTTACCCTACAGACTTAGAAGAAAAGGCAGCCATGCCAACTCTTTGATTTTAGCCCAGGGAGACATGTCAGACTCCCAACTGCAGAACTATAAGGTGAAATATTTCTGGTGTGTTAGGGCATTCCCAAGTTTGTGATAATTTATTACAGGTAATTATGGAAGAACGTATTAATTAGCATGCTTGACATGATTGAGCTACCCATAGTGGGGCTGACAATGTGCTAAAACTGAAATCAAGTGGCATCACTACTTTTCTCAAAGTCTTCTAGCAGTTTTTCTTCTCACACAGAGTGAAAGCCACGTTCATACACTAGCCTTCAGGCCCCACATGACAGGTAAGTCCCCCGGGGTCTACCTGGCTCATATACTACCACTCTCGTGCTAACCCCTTCTGCTCTAGCCATACAAGCCCTTTTGTTCCTTAAACATAGCAAGCAGGTCCTGCCACAGGGCCTTTGCCCTTACTATACTCTGTCCAAACTGCACTTTCCCTGGATATCCGCATGTCCCATTTGCTCACTTTTTTGGGACTCTGATATAATGCCCCTGTATGAGAGAGGCCTTCCCAGTCCACCCTTACACAAAAATAGCAACATCTGCCACTCCTGCACGCACTTCCGAGCTCAGGAAATGTCGTATATTATTTATTTATTTTCTGCCTCCTCCCTCCTACCTCAAATACAAGCCTCATGAAATTGGGGACTTTCACCTGTTTGTTCCCCACTGTATCCCCAGTAGCAAGAACAGTGTCTGGCCACAGTGGGCATGTGTTAAATATTTGTTGAATGAATAAGTGAATAAATGAATGAATAAGATGATTCTCTTTTTGCTAATTGAAGGAGATTGGTTAGGTCCTACTGACTTTTCATCAAGATTATTATTTTGTGACATCGTATGCATTTGAAAACTTGCAGCTAAATAGATGTCATTTCATTAGTTCAGATTTTCCATTCAGTTCTACAGTTTGAGCAAAGTCACCAATGGCTTCTGCATTCGATGATGCCTCACTGTTATCACATTAAAGAATGAATTGATTCTAAACTTTCCTTAATGTATATTTGTATACTGAGACTTAGGAATACTTAGCTTTTCATTAAAGGTATTTTCTGAAACACAGCTCAATACCTTGAACATAATCTCTAGAAAAGAAGAGAATAATTTTCAGAACATAATCAACCAAGTTGTTATTTAAATAAGTGAAGCTGGCATTTTATTATGCATGTCCGATCAGAATAGTTCCACAGTAAACTCCGCTTTCTGCAATTAAATCAGTAAATCAAAATAAAAAGGATTAAATTGATGGTAGTCCCATGGTGTCATAGGGAGTAATTGTGAAAAAATACTTAAAGCTATGTTAAAATGCTGGTACATGACTTCATCAAATGATGGAAATTGAGGGGCGCCTGGGTGGCTCAGTGGTTAAGCGTCTGCCTTCAGCTCAGTTCATGGTCCCAGGGTCCTGGGATCGAGCCCCACATCGGGCTCCCTGCTCGGCGGGAAGCCTGCTTCTCCCTCTCCCTCGGCTGCTCCCCCTGCTTGTGCTTTCTCTCTCTGTCTGTCAAATAAATAAATAAAATCTTTAAAAAAAAATGATGGAAATGGAGAGGCTACATCTTTTAACCCAAGCACAAGAGGATATTTGAAAAAACTGGTTGAACTTCTTTAATGGAGATTGTAAAATAATGGCCAAGGGCTGCGTAGAAGACATCTGGGAGTAGTGGGGACTGCAGTGGAAATGAAAATTTGTTCCCACCTAAATGGGGGAAGCCCCCACTCAGCCCATATGGGAATGTGGACTGAGTTGTCAGATGTTCTTGTTTTTTGTGAGGATCCTAAAATGACCATTTTTATGTGAAACCTGATATTCAAAACATCTCGTAGGCCAAGTGCAACCGAGAGTCTCTAGTTCATGATTCTAGGTTTAAGACAAAAATCTTCACCTAAACACAAAAAAGTCAAAAATAGAACAAATTAAACTGAAAAAAAAATCTTTCTTAGACTTTTGTCTTTTTTAAGTAATCTCTACATTCAACGTGAGGCTCAAACTTACAACCCCGAGATCGAGAGTTGCATGCTCTACCAACTGAGCCAACTAGGTGCCCCTCTAGTAACCACATTTTTAAAGATTTTTAAAAGAAGTTAAAATTAATTTTAATATTATATTTTGTTTAACTCAATGTATTGAAAGTATTATCATTTTAACATGTAATCAACATTTTAAAATGTTAATAAGGTATTTTATATTATCTTACATCTGTGAAATCTTCAAAATCTAGTGTTTTATATTTACAGCATATGTCAGTTCAGACTAGCCATATTGAAGTGGGTAATAACCATAAGTGGGTGGTGGTCACCATGTTGGACAGCCCAGCTATAGAAGTTTGTTGCTGTTTTTGCAAATATTATTATTCATTTTTATTGGAAATATCAAATTTAATGATTCCTAAGAAATTGGAAATTATCTCAGAGCTTTTTTTTTCAGTTTTAGGACATCCATCATTTATTCGTAGAATATTAAGCATATTTACATGACTTTTTTTGGGCAATAATGACAGTTCGGCTTTTACTCAATGCTCAAAGTGACCAATTCTAAAACAAATGGTTAAGTTCATCAGTGGGGTTATTTTATGAAACCCATCCATGCAATAGTGAGAAAAAAATCACTTAATGTCGGGCGCCTGGGTGGCTCAGATGGTTAAGCGTCTGCCTTCGGCTCAGGTCGTGATCCCAGGGTCCTGGGATCGAGTCCCGCATCAGGCTCCCTGCTCCTTGGGAGACTGCTTCTCCCTCTGCCATTCTCTCTCTCTCTCTCTCTCTCTCTCTCTCTCTGTCTCTCATGAATAAATAAATAAAATTAAAAAAAAATCACTTAATGTCTTAGTATGATGCATTCAATATTTGGGTAACTGATTTTTAAATTTTGGGGTTTGATTTTTTTAGTATAAGTGTAAGGCATACTCATTCTTTGAAAATCAGACAATATAAAGTAAATAAAGTAACAAATTTTTAATCTCCTTATTCCTATCTCTGCTACTCTACCACCACTTCCCCTCTCAGTCTCCAAAAACAACCATTGTTAAATCTTTGGTACATATTCTTCCAGAATCTTCTATGCCTGTTTGCATGTGAATACAGAGAAAATTTTTTAAGGACTGTTTTGTTTTCACAGTTTTAGGACATCCTGTCTCCACTCCACAGTCTACCATAGATGACGTTTTTACCTACACATCAGAACACATAGATTTGCCTTTTTTCTTTAATGGCTCCAATGTCTGTAGTAGGGCCATAGGGCCATTCATTCAATCTTCTATCGATGAACATGTAGGTTGCCACTAGTTTTTGCTACTATAAATAAACCTACATTATTATGTGGGTATTTCAATAAAGTAGGTTCCCAGAAGTGGACTGCTGGTTCTGACATCACAATCTCAAACGCTGGTGAATATTGCCAAATCGCCCTCCAGAGACCTTACACTGATTTATACTCATATTAACTGCATCTGAGAGGACATCTTGATTAAAATGTAGTCTTTCCAATGTGGCAGGGCCCAGAGCACTAGACAACTTCTAAGACCAATCCTGAGAAGTTACGGAGAGTAAAAGCAAAACAAATGAATATTTCAAAACTATATGATAGGAGATAACAGCCTGGGGCAGCAGCCTACATGAAAAGCAAATGAAAAAAGGGGATCATGTACTTGAGTCTGTTGCCTCTTTAGAGACACTTTGTTCCAGCCTGACTTCTGGATAAGCAGACTTCTCTGTGGAAACACTCTGTCTCTCGCACCCTGTACACTTCCTCATGACACAATTCTTGCTAACCTTTCAGTAAAGTGACACCTTCTTTCAAAAAGACAGAAGGTCCAATAAAGAGATTTGCTTGAGCAGGGAGGAAAAGTCTCCACTTCATCTTCCCTACCTGCAAAGGCCTCCCAAACCCTGGTAAATCTGGGGTGGCCGGAATTCATGGAAACTCTTCAAAAAATGGTCAGCTTGCTACACTCATTCATTTTCAAAAGGATTCAGTTTAAAAATGACTTCCGGTCACGAAGGTATATTGTCTTGCCCTGTTCTATGTGTTTATCCCTCCCAAACTTGGAATAAGACCCTGAATCCCCGCTTACCAAGTTTTCAGAGGGCTTACAAGTTGCTAGGTGAAGTAAGCATGCAGCCAGATAGAGATAAGATGCAAAAACAGTTTAATAATTGGCCAAAAGCCAATAGAATGCAAGTCAATACATTTAAGTTACAATTTGGGGTGGAAATCAGCTTTAGGGCCACTGATGGAAAGGACCTGGCTGGCTGAATGGAGGGCTGACCTAATAAAATCTCTGGGGGCACCAAATAGGTGACCCACAGGCAGAATACAACCTGCAGATCACATGGTTAAATGCTCGAGGATTCTTAGAAATTTGAAGTTCAGGAGCGTTTGATCGGCCCAGCCCCTTACAGTTTGCCACAGCTCCCACCCCTTCCTACTGCATCCCACAGCTTCTCACATTCACCTGCCTGGTGCCTACAGGCATTCATGTTGGCTATCTCTGACTTAGTGCTTTCAGTCCATTGCTACCTCAAGAGGACTGGACTGTTGTTATGATAACCTAAATAGGATTATGCAATCTCAGGCATGTTCAATAAAAGGATAATGTTGGAAACAATGAAGATGGTGTCTCCGACCAGATCTTTCCCTGCTCCGTCTTTTCGGCTTTTCAGAGCATCATTTACAAATGTCCAGGGAGTGACCTTACGGATTGTGACTCCAAGCCATACCCAAGGCAGGACAGTTGAAAAGAAGATGTTATCAGGCACTCTTGCATTGGTGCCTTTCTCTCTAGCTTCCAGCAACCCCTACTCCATTAAACCACCGCAGTCTCATGCCTGAAACACTGCCACAGCCTGACTGCCTAGGCTTACGTGTCTTGCTCTCTCCTCACCCAGCCCCAGACTCTGCTCATTTCAGCATTATACCTCCCAGCTCTTTCCCGAATCTATACCCTCTTATCTCAGTCTGCTCCAATGGGCCATCATTTCCAGCCTGGACCAATTGCCTGCCCAATGGCTTCTTGACAACCATACTCTGTCCTCCCCAATGCATTTCCCAACCTGCACACAGCAATCTCTTTAAAACATAAACATAGGTGCTCCTGGGTGACTCAGATGGTTAAAGCATCTGCTTTTCACTCAGGTCATGATCTCCAGGTCTTGGGATGGAGCCCAATGTTGGGCTCCCAGCTCAGCGGGGAGTCTGCTTCTCCCTCTCCCTCTGCCCCTCCCCCCCCCATTTGTACTCTCTCTCACATGAATAAATAAAATCCGTAAGAAATAAATAAATAATACACACGCATAATGTTGCCTTCCCTTATCACTGATGCCCCCACCACACTGGTCTCCTCTCTGCCCTCAAACACGGCCAGGTCCCCGCCCATCTGAGAACCTTTGCTCTGGGAGTTTTCCACCTTTGGCATACTTTTCCTCCCAGGATTCACCCTAGTTTGCCTCCTTCTCAACGTGAAATGTCTCACCTCAGTGTCACCTCTTTGAGACGTCTTCTTGATTGCCGTGGCAGAAACTCCCCACTTCCCCTTGCTTTCTACCGCCTTTTCCTAGATTTTCACAGCCTTCTTTTTCAGTGCTGGCAATGTTTCATCTATTTGGTAACATGTTTGGTGTCTAGCTCCTCCACTGGGATGTAATTCCTGGGCAGAGATTCTCGTTGTTTTGTTCAAGGCTGACTCTCTATTGCACAGAACACATATGTACTGCCTAGCTCCTTAAAAGCCTTTATATAAGTCAGAGACATAAAGGCAGAATGGTGATTTCCAGAGGCTGGGGGCAGGGTGGGGGAAGGCAGTGAGGCAGGAACGGGGAGTTATTGTTTAATGGGTTTGGAGTTTCTGTGTTGCAAGATGAAAAGTTTCCGGAGATGGTGGCAATTTTGCACAGCAATGTGAATATGCATAACACCCCTGAACTGTACCCTTAAAACCAGTTAAGATGGTGAATTTTATATTATGTATATTTTCCCACGATTAAATTTTTGTTCAAATGCTTTTTTAAAAATGCTTAACACCTCTCCATTGCTCTGTAGATCAAGATCAAAATTTTTATTTTGTAGAATCTGGCAGGTCTGGCCCTGCCTATCTTTGCTGTAGCCACTATACCTCATATATTTTCAAAGACATCAGACTTCTTCCTCCTCAGGGCTTTGGTGCCTGCTGATTCATCTACCTGGGACGGTCAGATCTTCACACGACTCTGTTTCCTTGTTCAGTTCTAAGGCTCAGTGACTCATTAGCTGCCTGCTTTCCCCGGCTCCTCATCTGCTGTGGGGGCTCACACACCCACCCTCCTTTTCTATTGTCCTCATAGCACTTACCACCAGCTGGAGTTAGCTGATTTGGTTTCTCATCTGTTGCCAGCCTCACCCGCGGCACTGTAAGTTATATTAGTTCAGAGATTCTGGGTGTGTTGTTTCCCAGTATCCCAGGCATCTGGAAGAGCACCGGCACCCATCGGCATTCAAGTAATTATCAGATAGCTGAATGAATAAAGCATTCTTGGGAGGCAGTGATTACTATTCTATTTTACAGATGAGAAAATGGAGGTCCAGGGAGGTTTTGTCACCTGCTCAAGGACCCACATCCTGTAAGGGACAGAGCTAGAATAAAAAAAATAATAAATTAAATAAATTTAAAAAAAAAACAGATTTGGCTCAAATTGGTTGTCTGTGCCCTAGCTCTTCTTCTCTATTCCTCTTGCTAGCTCCGTCATCTGTTCCAGGACGCCTTGGAGAAACTGTGCCATTTGTCCCAGAAGCCAAAGCAGCAAATGGTTCTGCCTGTTACAGGCGTGTGCACACACGCACACACGTGTACACTCATGGACATGTACAAACACCAGGCACATACGTACACAGATAAAAATCAGCTCTCTTTTCCTAATGTAGAATAATCTCATTCATCCAGATATTTAACAAAATACAGCAGAATTAAGACAACTATTCCAGCGATCAATTGAAAAAAAAGGCTCATGGTTAAAGAAAATGCTCATTCATTTATTTGTTCATTCAAGCCCCTGTTATTTATTGTGCTCTGGGAATGCCAACAGCTGAGGAAAAACAGACCAGGTAGAACCACAAGCCCTTTTGGATAAAGCACATCAGGTATGCTGCATTTCATTGTTTGTCAAAGGACCACCTGCACCCAGTCTCCAATGGCTTGGGTATTAGTAACCCTAGTTTACAGATGAGAAAACAAGCACAGATAGGGTAAATGAATTGACAGGGGGGCTAGAACAAGAACCCTCTTAATCCCTCAATGTAATAAACTTAATTCTTGACCACTTTTAAGCTCTTTGTCACAGTGCTGGAACATACAAGACCCTCACTACTCCAGGTGTGGTCTGTGGACCAGCATCATCAGCATCACCTGGGAGTTTATTAGAAATGTAAATTCTTGGATCCCACGCCAGACCTCCTATGTCAAAATCAGCATTTTTTTTATAAAGATTTTATTTATTTATTCATGAGAGACAGAGAGAGAGAGAGGCAGAGGGAGAAGCAGGCTTCCCGCAGAGCAGGGAGCCCGATGTGGGACTCGATCCCAGAACCTGGGATCATAACCTGAGCCGAAAGCAGATGCTTAACCATCTGAGCCACCCAGGCGCCCCAAAATCAGCATTTTAAAATAAAATCCTCAGGTAGTCATGTGCACGTGAAAGTTTGAGAAGTATGCTTCAGATCACTGATGAGTACAAACACAAAAAGCAGGGTAATCCTTGTATCTCTCTCCCACACTTTTCTAGAATTTTCTTTCTTAGTATGCAGTTACTTCTGTCTGAAAACCTCAAAACGCCATTGAGCATGATGGGACTAAATCGTAGTGTCTGCTGCCACCTTGTGGTGAGAAGTATTTGCAGGCAGAATTTGCTCTTCAGAAAATGGGGAAATGTTGGAAGGGAAGGACGGACCAGGCACTCAACTTTTTCAGCCACGAGAGACCACTATAAAATTCTGTGATATAATAAAATAGCCTTGGGATGTACTATAAGATGGCCAAATAACAACTGGGCTTTTTAATATGTGCCGCCCGGGGCCGATAGAGTATTTATCAGCTCTAGCTGAGAGATGTAAAAAAACCTGGGGTCAGGTGCCTGGGTGGCTCAGTTGGTTAAGCGACTGCCTTCCGTCAGGTCACAATCCTGGAGTCCTGGGATTGAGTCCCGCGTCAGGCTCCCTGCTCAGCAGGGAGTCTGCTTCTCCCTCTGACCCTCCCCCCTTTCATGTTCTCTCTCTATCTCATTCTCTCTCTCAAATAAGTAAATAAATAAACCTTTAAAAAAAAAAAAGCTGGGATCATTTATATTCCTCTGGGTCTTTCCTGTTTGGGATTCAAACATGCACATCTGAATGTGATAATCAATTGGTGTGTGATTATTTTATTATCAACCCAAAGGTAGTGGTTAAAGGTAGTGGTTAGAAAATCAGGTCACCTTTTCTGCATTTGCCTTGCCCAGGAATCTAGAACACGTGTTCCACGAATTGAACTGGAATTTCCCACCATTCTGTCAAATGCATCATTCCCAACCTCTGTGAAGTTGGTAAACAGGGCCAGTCCCACAAATGATGTCTCTCACACCTTCAAGGGAATAAGAAAGCGATTCCAAAAATTTCCTACATACTTTCCCCCAAACAGCCCAGAAGTTAAAAGTGCCTCTGGCCCTGGATGATTTGTTTTTGTAGTTTGGGAGCTCAAGAGCTAAAGAAATCCAAAACAGCTACAGGTGGACTTGACAGCGATGGACCAGCCTCAGCTGTATCTTCCAGAGTCTTCTAAGGGTGCCTGTGGAAGAGTTGGCCAGTACCGAAGACTCCAGCAACCCAGAAAGAAAAATGGCCCATTCAAAAGGAAGGGGATTGAAAGGTAGGCCAATGGGATCCGTTTTCTTTTATGTTGAGTGAGATTCTTTGGATTTTGCATTAAACAATATTCATTGTGATGATTAGAAAAGGGAGCATCTCTTTTTCAGCATTGCCTTTAGAAATGAACACTCTGAATGGATTGGGGGGTGGGGGAGGCACCGCATTTCTACATTGGTCAGGAAGCCTAGTGCCACAACGGAAGCCTCATTTTATGAGTGTAATTGTAATGGGGAAAACCTTTCCATTCCACCTGAATTTGAGTTTTAATGTGGCATATGAGGCAAAAATAAGCACAGTCTCAGCATTTTAGATATCACGTGTCCCATGCAAGTACTATGATTTTGAAAATTCAATAGTATATTCTTTGAGATGAGTCCATTATCAATGCTTTCTGTTCTCTGGCCCAGCAATATGCACTGAAATATGTACTAATTGTACTTCACACTGTGCACGCTCTTTAATGTAATGTTAAAACTGTCTTATACCTGGTATTTCCTGTCAAAGGAAAAACCGTAAAGGCAGGCCATGAAATACTCCAAACATAATACATTTTAATTTGGAAAATCAACAAGATGATTTATTTTCCAATTTCTTTTGGCTTCTTTCTTACCAGGTTCATGAGCAGTATGTAGACATGTAGAAATGAGGTATTTTGATGAGGCCTGAATCCTCCAACACCAAACTTCTGAACTTCCATGGACAAAATGAAATATTGCAGAGATTTCCACTTTCAATAATAAAAAGAGTTTAAAGGGGGAAGAAATTCTACAAAATACATCCATTACCAATCAAGATATTTGAAAATTTAAGAAGGGAAGGGTTCTTTTCAAAACAGAAATTGCAACAGTTCTATTTCAAGGCCCTGGGGCAAAATCACCTTTGTTAGTTATGTTTTAATAAGTCGGGAATGAGGGTGAAGGGGATGCAGTGGGAGATACATTCTAGAGATTCAGAATACTTAGAGCTGGGCTTTTAACCTGAGGGATTACGTGGATGGCCTTTGGGATTCTTGAGCCTCCTAAAGTTGTATTTTCATTGTTTTGGGTGTGTGTGTGTGTGTGTATTTATGGTAGTAGAAATTGATGGCTTTATTAAATGATTCTCACAGGGCTCTAGAGAAGATTAATCCTAGCATATAAATGATCTTTGGGCAAATTAGAAAATGGCACTCCTGGGGCGCTTGGGTGGCTCAGTCGTTAAGCATCTGCCTTCGGCTCAGGTCATGATCCCAGGGTCCTGGGATCGAGCCCCACATCGGGCTCCCTGCTCAGCAGAAAGCCTGTTTCTCGCTCTCCCACTCCCCCTGCTTGTGTTCCCTCTCTTGCTGTCTCTCTCTCTGTCAAATAAATAAAATTTTTTAAAAAATATTAAAAAAAAAAAGAAAATGGCACTCCATCCTCAAGACACTTTACTGCCATCTGCCAGGAAGTTATAGTTAACTTAGACCCTATGATGCCTATGATGAGCACCTATGATGAGCACCCCTAGCGTTTCTGTGTGTGTGTGTGTGTGTGTGTGTGTGTGTGTGTGTGTGTAACTGGCGGACAGCCTATGTTCAGTCCCGAAGGGACAGCTGGCTAGACCACAGGCTTCCCCCCTTCTTTCAACCTCCTGCTTGAGCTCCCTCCTTGCCTTTTACTTTTTTCCTTCACTCATCTGATCCACATTTTAATAAAAGCTATTATTTATTGGGTTCTAAGCCCATGAATTATTTCTTTTTTATGCCCACGTTTCTGAAAATAGTATACCCATTTTCAAATGAGAAAACCTAAGCTTAAAGAGGTTAAATAACATGCCCAAGATCACCCAGCTAGGAAGTGTGGTGCTGGGTTGAACAAGACCATTTAACTCCAGTGCCTGAGCTCTTCTGAACTACTTCCCATGTATAATTATAGAAAAGTTGAATGATTTAGCTCCAGTTTAGAACACTATTTTCTTGGAGGATGGTCTATGTGCTACTGGTAGTACTTGAGATATTTTAGGTAGTATATGAAGAACATTTTTAATAGTTATGAGTTTATTTTAATCTGTATTAGAAATATATGTTACATTTATTGCAAACATAATATAACATAATATAAAACCTGGGATTTCATCCAGAGAAATGAAGATCTATGTTCCTACAAATACCTGTACACAAATGTTTATGTGTGTGTTCATATTAGCCCCAAACTGGAAAAATCCAAATGTCTTTCAATGAGTGAATGATTAGACAGTGTGGTAATCAGTATCATGGAATATTACTCAGCAACAAAAAAGAAAAATTGATACATACAATAATCTGGATTAATTTCCAGAGATTCATGCTGTGTAAAAAAAAAAAGTAAATCCCAGAAAGTTATATACTGTATGATTCCATTTAGATAACATTTTTGAAAGGACAAAATTATACAAATGAAGGACAGCTTAAGGAGGTGATGGGGTGAGTGGGTGCAGCCATAACCCATGAAGGATCCTGGTGGTGAAGGAAATGTTCTGTATCTTGAAAGTATCAATATTGTGATAAATTACACTTTTGCATGAGGTTACCATTGGAGGAAACTGGGCAAATCTCCCTGTATTATTTTTTACAGCTCCCTGTGAAACTACAATTACCTCAAAATAAAAGGTTTAATTTTTTAAACCCCTGGGATTTTTTTGGATATTATTGCTTTGGATGACACTGAAAACAATAGCTAATTGAGGAAGAATATTAGCTAAATAATGGTATCATGGTATAGATGATATTTCTTCTAGAATAGTGAGTAACACAGACACTGGCATCAGATCACCTGCACTAAGTTATTTAATCTTTCGAGGGTTTAATCTCTTCATTTGTAAAACAGAGATGACAGGATGAGGAGTAAATTACATAAAACACAAGAAAGAACTTAGAAAAGTGCTTAGTGCATAGAACGCTATTAAGAAACATCTGTATTTTTTTTTTTTTAGATTTTGTTTAGCGAGTGCGAGTGGGGGGAGGGGCAGAGGGAGAGGGAGAGAGAGAATCTCAAGCAGACTCTCTGCTGAGTGTGGAGCCTGACACGGGGCTCAATCCCATGACCCTGAGATCGTCACCTGAGCCAAAATCAAGAGTCAGATGCTCAACCAACTGAGGCACCCAGACGCCCTCATTATCTGTTTGTATTACTAAAATAGGCCCAAATGATGAAGATGCTGTATGACTATTTGGAATCTTAGAAATAAGAGTTTAGAGTTATTCTATCTGAATGAGTGTTTTATGTACATGCATCATTTATGGGGCCTTGGAGACTACAGACCTTATTAACTACCCTAGCCATCGTTCATCTTTCATCACTGTAGACCGGAAACTACCAAACCCAGCAAAAACTACATCCAACCATCATTGAAAGGAGGTTACCAATTTGTCAATATGTGTTCTAACAGTCAGAGACCTGGATTAAAATCTGCATTCTATGCTGTGCTTCCGTTTAGTCATTAGTGAAGTGAAGATGGTAGTGTAACCTACCTCTTAGGGAGCTATGAGGGTAAAATGAAGTAGTGGTCAGAACGCGCATAACTACTGATTTGGTTCTTGGTGGTGTTTTATTTTTTTGGAACTGGATCATTTGTTTGCAGTTCAAGTTTGGATTTTGATGATTTAAATTTCTTCTTTTTGACCTTTCAATTTCCTTAACACAAATTCTTTTTTTATATTGTTTAGGTGGCATAGAGCCGTGTCCACCAACTTGGTAAAACAAAATGTATTGGTCCCCAAAGAGGAATCGTCTGCTGATAGTGACATGGAATTTCACGAAAGCCAGCAAAACCAAAAACAAACTGTGATGAAGAAAGTGAAGACTGTTTTGGGAAGGATGCTGTCCTACAAATGGAGAAGCAAGTCGGCAAGTGTCAGCAGAGGGACCTCCACCAACCATAAGGAAACCTTCCTCTCCAACACACAGAGCCTTCTTCCTAGAATTGTCAAGGAGCTTCCAGCCCCCAGGTTATTTACCAAACCAAGAATGAGAAAGCTGTCACAGAATGGTAATCAAAGGCAATTTACCGTTAAGTGTCAAGGCCAAGAGGAATAGTGAAGTTAGGATGGCTTTCCCTGCTACCCCAAAGTGTGGCTTCTCCTGGGAGCTTGTCTGAAATGCAGAATCTCAGGCCCCGCCTGGGTCTACTGAGTCAGAATCTGCATTGTAGAAAGAGCCCCAGGTGACTTGCCTGTACCTACATTTTGGAAAGCTCTGAATTACATTGTCTTTGAGGTTGCTCCCAGTGCAATTGGTGGCCTAACTGTTCTAAAGTCACTTTTTATTTAAATATGTATATACAGGCATATATATACATATATATGCATATACATTAAAAAATTAAAATAAGGTGGGCTTTTTCTTTTATTTTGTTTCTGGAAAAAGTAGTAATACAGTCCTTCAAATAGCTACTTCCAACAGTGGAGAGTGTAGGGAGAATTCTATGAATAAAATTTATGATTGGCAAGTCAGAACAGACATTGTATTTTATTGTATCTACTTCCTATGTACCTTGTGGAAGAAGCAGCAGTTGAAATGTTAACTTGAAGTCTTTTTTGCAATGTAGTAATGCTGTTGCAGGGCGGGGGGGCGGAGGGAGGGTCCTATGAATTATGACTAACAATACCACTAATATTCACTTTCTTCTCTGTGGCTTTTCTAATAGACTTGATTTTTTTAGAGCAGTTTTAGGTTTACTAGAAAAATTGAATGGAAGATACAGAGATTAACTTTCCATATACCCTCTCTCCTTACCCCACCCACCCCTATTAACATCTTGTGCTAATATGACAAACCCATCATGTTATGTCCTATATCCACCGTTACAGTGTCATACAGAACAAATTCACTGCCCTAAATATCCTGTGTAGCTTCTTAAGGTCCTTTATAGAAGAGCATCAGGAAACCTATATGGCCCTTCCAGTACATGTAGGGAATCCACATGCAATCCCCCATTTCACACAAAGATAAGGCTGCATACCTGCTGAGTACTTTTTCCTCATCTGTGTGCATTGGCTTATCTTCATCTTAGTTGGAATAACCAATCTCTATACCAAGATTTCTTTGGAAAATCTGTCTTTCAGGACACAGCTCTAACATTATTACGCTCTCACCCGTGGCCCAATGATAGTGGCTCTTCCCCGTTGACCCTCGCAACATTTTTAACAAATATTTGCTAAATACTTATTATGTGTTTGTCAAACTATTAGGGATAGAGTAGCAGATAGAGCAGACGTGGTCCCTGCCCTCACAAAGTCCTAGCATAGAGGGACGTCCCAACATTAGGCAGATAATTACACCTGACACAAAGTATCAGCACAGGGCCTTGTGGAAACCCATCACAGGTGCTCTAGCTTCAGGGGAAGGGGCTCCAGAGAGGCCTCCCCGAGGAAGGGACAGCTCAGTTGAGATTTGAAGGACAACTGGAGTCAGACAAGGAAAGAGTGGGAAGAGTTTTCCAGGAGGAAGGGAGGTCATATTCACATCGCAATATAAAAAGAACACAGGGTATAATACGGAAATGAAAGTAATTCAGCCAGGGAAAGGCTGGTGAGTAAGGTGGTCAGGACGTTGTAAGTCACATCAACAATTTTTAACTTTCTCCTAAGAATTTTTAATTTTTTGCTAAGAAAGCATCACATACTTTCAAGCTGGAGATTTATATAATCTGATTTGCATTTTTGAAAGATAGCTCAGGCTGCACAGCAGAGACTGGATGGGAGGAGGGCCATCGCAGATGCAGGAAGAACAATAAGAAGCTCTTACAGTCATTCAGGCAAGGAAGGATAGGAGCTTAGTTAGTTGCGGTGGTCCGGATGGGGAGCTAAAGGGAAAAGCATTCATAGGTAGAAGTTGTAGGATTTGGGGAAGAGCTGACGGTAGAGGGCCGGGACAGGGAGGAGTGCCTGGGCTGAGCACCTGCTCCGAGGACAGAGCCCCCATTCACTACTAGCAGCCCCCACTTCTAGCAAAGTCCTTATCAATGGACCCCAAGCAAGACAAGATGGTTGTATGTGTGAGCACAGCAGGAAGGCACTGAAACAAGAGTCAATGCTCCTGTCCATCCTTTTGACAATGTGAAATAAAAGCCTCGTTTCCTGCCCACTTTTTTTTTTAATGAAAAGGAGAATAACCTCAAATTTAGTGCCTTCTGCAGGCAATAACATGGTTTTGTTTTTACCATATTAATTTTAATGCTTATTTATGACACCGGTTTTTGATTTATGCTGATGTCTTAAAGTTACCTTTATAAAAGCATTTATAGTGTTAAGACTTGAACTGACAGAAAGAAAAATATTAAGGAGGCCGGGGTTCACATGGCCCCTGGAAAATGAGAAAAACGACGAATATGGTGATGTGATGGCAGAGCCTTGAGCCACATGACTGGAGAATGAGTCACTTTAAACATTCCCTCAATCAATAACAGGTACTCAAGGGATCATCTTACACAAGAGAGGGTTACTTTTTCTAATTCCACAATAGTTAAAGGAAAAAGTAACAAAGGGCAAAACTGAAGTCTCAGAGAGATGTAACCACCTTTGCCAGAACAGGTTTGTGACCACTGAGGTCACGACCACAAGAAAAGGCAAATGTATGCAGGAACAAGTATAAGATTAGAAAAAGCAAACCCATTTTTTATCTTTAAACCCTAGGAAAAAAGCTACTGAGGTAGCATGGGATGTGGGCTTTTCTGAATACTGTCTAATAAGAAAGTTTATTGTTGTGGGGCGCCTCGGTGGCTCCGTCCATTAAGCATCTGCCTTTGGCTCAGGTCGTGATCCCAGGGTCCTGGGATCCAGCCCTGCTCAGTGGGAAACCTGCTTCTCCCTCTCCCTCTGCCCTTCCCCCCATGCTCTCTCTCTTTCTCCCTCAAATAAATAAATAAAATCTTAAAAAAAAGAAAAAGCTTATCATTGCGATCCTTACAGGTTCTTTCCCCCCTCCCTTCTCTCTAAGCGACTATACAACTTGATGTTGTAGAAGCAGAGACAGAGGAGATAACCCAAGGAAATACACTGCTCCGGGCCAGGAGAACCACCAAGCGGTTATCTGTGACGTCCCTTCCTTCAGGACTGCAAAAGGTACAACACTAAAACAAACTCGCCTCTGAAGACTTATATACAAGTTGATGTTTAGGGGTATAGTAAAGGCCAAGTTCTCATATTAAAGCCTTCATGTCTGCTGCTTGCATCCTTCTGTCAAAACTTGAGGACACAGCAAGCAGACTTTCCAGGTCTGATTCCTCTACTTCTGAGCTCAAATGGTTTTACTTTTACTATCATCGGGGCAACAGTGGAGTTCTGAGCTTTATACTGACTTTTCAACTGTTCAACTATCAAGTTACAACTATATTAGCATCAGGTCAATCACACATGCTGCTTGGAGAGAAATTCTAGACCAGCACTGCCCAGTAGAACTTTGAGGATGCAAGTATACACTATCCAATATAGTAGCCATTAACCACATGTGACTTTTTTTTTAAAGATTTATTTATTTATTTGAGAGAGAGCACGAGTGGGAGGGGCAGAGAGAGAGGGAAAGAGAATCTCAAGCAGACTCTGTGCTGTGCACAAAGCCCCACACAGGGCTCGATCTCATGACCCTAAGATCACGACCTGAGCCGAAACCAAGAGTCAGATGCTTAACTGACTGCGGCACCCAGGCACCCCAAATGTGACTTTTGAACCTGAAATGTGGCCAGTGCAATTAAAAAGTTGGATTTTTATTTCATTGTAATTGAAATTAAAAGATAATCACATGTAAAGACAGTGTGGCAGTAGAAAATCCAAGAGCGTCCAAACCAAAGCTCGTCCTTATCTGGGCATATGTAAACTTCAGCCTAAATTGCCCAGACTATTTTTTTAAATCGCCTGAACTATTTCTATTTTTGAATACAACAAATAGCTCTGAAGCTGACTTTGTTCCAATTTTAAGTACTTTGGAAATATCAACTCAGATAAAAATTACAATAGTCCTATACGGTAGGTAGCAATAAGGGTATCTGGCTGGCTCAGTTGGAAGAGCACGGGATTCTTGACCTTGGGTTTATGAATTTGAGCCCCACATTGAGGGGTAGAGATTATGTAAAAATAAAATCTTTTTAAAAAAAGAAAAAAAGGTAGATAGCAATACTATCCTTATTTTAGGGATGGTACTGAGAGGTTAAATACTTTGCTTAGATAAGTGGGAGAGATAGGTTTCAAACCAAGGAAGATCTGGCTCTAGAGTCCTTACTCTTAATTACTTTGCTAAATACTAATTGTATTGTCCAAAATGGTAGCCACTAGGTATATGTGACTATTTAATTAAAGTTCACTTCCTCAGTTGCACTAACTGCATTTTAAGCTGCTACATAATGACATGTGGCTTGTGGCTGTTGTATTAGCAAGGAAGGAAAATTTCTATTTTTGCAGAAAGTTCTATTGGAACAGAGCTGCTCTAGAGTATCATTGTCAGAAGGCACCTATATTAGTTTTGAATTTTGCCTTTTGTGTGCCAGGTTCACATTTACTGTATTCCTATTATGTCCAGGGCGATTTCTAGGTTTGGGGGCTTTAAGGGTGGTCCAATAGACATAGTCCTGTTCTGTGAAATTTATGATCTAGTAAGGGGGATAGGTATTAAACTGCAGCTCTGCAGAGCATTGAGGTAAAGATAACCTTTTGCATAAACGGCACTGGGACAAATAGATGTTCATATGGGAAAGAAGAAATTTGATCCCTATCTCACACCATATACAAAAATTAATTCCTATTGGGTTATAGATAAAGTGTGGAAAAGGTAAAACCTTAAAGCTTGTGGAGGATGATAGAAATGACTTCAGTATAGAGAAATACTTCTTAGACACAAATATCACTGACCATAAAAGAAAAAAATGGATACATTTGGTTACAGTAGGATTGCTGTTCAGCAAGACTTTAAAGGTTGTCAACTGGCTGCAAAGGGTCTTATTTAGGGGCACCTGGGTGGCTCAGTCAGTTAAGTGTCTGCCTTCGGCTCAGGTCATGATCTCAGCGTCCTGGGGTCGAGTCCCACATCGGGCTCCTTGCTGGGCGGGGAGCCTGCTTCTTCCTCTGCCTGCTGCTCCCCCTGCTTGTGCTCACTCTCTCTCTGACAAGTAAATAAATAAAATCTTTAAAAAAGGGGGGGGTTTGTTTAGCTCTTGGAATGATCTCAGTTGGTCACATTTAAAAATGAAAATATTTTTTTAAAAAATCTGGACTTTAAGCCTTCTTTTGAAAAATAGGATTTGGAAACACTAGGCCCACAATTCCGTGCAGAGGCTGCCCCATGGCAGGAGACACATTCTCTCCATGTTACCACCAGCCACAACGGGTCCTGTTTTACACAACCTTCCTGGACCGTCCAGGCATTTGACTCTACAATATTGATATTCAACAAGCACAGAAATAACTTAGGAATTACCACATGTGCTACGTGTTCAGTAGGAAAAAGTACTGGGTTTTATGGGAGAGAAAAATGAGGAGTCCAACTATATATAGATAGATGGATTGGGGAGGGTCCTGCAAGTGACAGGTGAGCCTGGGCAAGTTGGCAGGGCAGAGTGGTGGGTCAGCAGACTCGTTTGTAAACTCAAATACAGGGTAGGTTGCAGATGTGGTCCCACATCCCACGTTGTGCCGGTTTCACAGTAGTCTCAATGCGAGTTACTAAGCACAAGGGGAAGGAAGAGTGAACCCAGTAAGACTAAAAAGGGCCTATTAGCCAGGAGCCATGACCTAGGAATGATTTCCAATAGCAACACTATTAAGACAGGTGCTTAGAAGAAGCAAGCCAGGGAAGCTAGGAAAAGTTATCAGGCTCGGGGCGAAAAGAACCCAGAGCCTTCTTTTTATGTTTGGAGACATGACTGCCATGAAAATAAGGAAACCTGCAGAAAAGAGACCAAATTAACAACTAGATCCAGTGATAATGAGCTTTCTGGGGCACTGGTCCTCAGCAGCCCCACACTCTCACTGTGCTCTGTGACTGCAATTTCTTCTTTTTCCCCTTGTGAGTGACCTGCTTTTTTCCTGACACTGTATAACATTCTTTCAGAACCAGATGATCTCATTTCTCTGCACCCTATAGATCTCTTCAAAGAGAGCTCTGGGCACAAAGGAGATACATGGGGCATGGAGAATAATATGAATATGCTCTCCAACCCAACATTGTTATGTGGCAAATGTTCAGTTTATAAGAGAATGTCCCAAGGGTGAGAATTCTTATTTAAGCACTGTCACAGAAATATTGTTGGTACTTCTCAATCTGATGTGTTTTTGCATTTTTATGATAGGTTCCGTATTCATCAAAAAAGAGATCACACTTTCCAGCACTTAAAAAAAAGAAGTGTGGCATGGAAAACATCCTCCGAAAATCAGATTTGACAGTAGGAAAACTTCAAATGGAGGTAGTGGACAAAGGCTTTTACTTTGTGTTTCAGAAGCATCGCAGAGGGCCGAGTTTAACTGAATGCACAGCCCTGCTAGATAGCATGGTTGTGGGAGGAAATTAATGATTAGATTAGCACGAAGAAATAATGTTAGTAGGGGGCATCCTGAAAGTGGCTGAAGGATTGCTAAGGGCACCTACGATGATGCTGTGTGCCTAATAAATATCAAGTGAATTCAATTAAAATGAAGGCATGCACAAAGGCTTCTTTTGAGAAGAAATGAGATCGTCTTTACCACTGGGTGGTAAATGCATGTTTTCTTGCTCTGTTTGCCATGACTTGAATAATACTTTGGGATTTGCAAAACGTCCACCAATTCCTGAAGTTGTCTCTCAGGAGAAAACCACCATCCCTTTGGTTTTGACAAGGGTCGGGCCTGGTTAGTACTTGGATGGGAGACAAGGCTTTCCAAAATATGGCTACATTTCTTTGCATCTGTCTGTCATAGGTGGATGACCTCATAGAAACAGTGACAGATAAATCCATGAAATTATTGGCCCAAAGACACGCTGAACTTCAACAGTGTGAATTTCTAGGGGACGAAATTCTTCAGTCTTCAAAGCAATTCCAGAGGATATCCAAGAGAACCATGAGGAAGTATAAATTGAAAAATGTATGTTTCCCATGTACCTGCTGCTGCTTCTGATTTAGTTCCTGACTGCATAAGAGTTATTTGTATAGGAATTCTTATCTTTTGGTTCATAAACCTGAATACATCTCTCTAGTGAATTAATCAGTCAGATGGATTTTTCTTAGAATATTCTGCCCAACAGTCCTTAAAAAAAAATCTTTTGAAAAAATGATTTTTTAATTCTGAGTGTTAGCAAATTTTTGCTTCATCATTCTTAATAATATTGGAAAACAGAAACATTTATCAGGGCATAGCAATTCTGCAGAGAAATTTCTCTCAGGATTTGCCAGATGAAATTAGAGGAAGCATTTAAAGGTATTATGACACTTTTAATATGACTACCACTGAGTTAAATTTAAACTTCCATATTTAAAGGTAAGAATTCTTATTAAAATTACAAAAACGTAACATTGTTTAAGGTATGATTCATGCAAAGTGTCATGTTTCCGAACTAAAATAAATGGATAAGGTTGGAACCTAACAAGTATTGAACATTAAATTCACTACTTAAAATTACAAGTGATTCAGCCTTAGCTGAATTTTTAAAATCATGAAATCCTTTATGCAAGACCGATCATTTTTTTTTTTAACGATTTTATTTATTTATTTGACAGAGAGAGAGATAGTGAGGGAGGGAACACAAGCAGGGGGAGTGGCAGGCAAAGGGAAAAGGAGAAGCCGGCTCACCAGTGAGCTGGGAGCCTGATGTGGGGCCTGATCTCAGGACCCTGAGATCATGACCTGAGCTGAAGGCAGACGCTTAACCGACTGAGCCACGCAGGTGCCCCAAGACCAACCATCTTAACAGTCTATTTTTCTGAAACAACTTTTTCTTTGTCAATATGTTTTTTCTACTGAAAATGACTCCTAAATAATGAAACAGTAGAAGAAAACATATCATCAAAACATTTAACAAGCACACTGCTTAAGCATTACGGAGTGAGATCTAGAAGGCAATGCATATTGATTTAATTTGCATCTTGTAATTACCTCTTATGCCACTGATTGTTAGGATCGGGCAACCTCTCCCCAAATGAGCACATACCACAAACATTTCATACATAATTTCACAAGTTCACAGCCCTCATGAAGCCTATTCATGAACTACATTTTCAAAGATGGTAACAATTTCCAGACTGACTCATTTTTTTCACGTACATCCTAGAAATGCCACTTTCTCACAATCTTCAACTTATTTTATAAACGAACCAGTCTTACCAGTTAAAAACTACCTAGAATACTAATGAGCACAAACATATCTGGCTTGAGAACATTTTATTAAACATTTTTGGGTATCGCTTCCTACCTTTTAAGTTTAAGAACAAAAAAGACATTTCAATACAAACAAATTTATACTGAAGTTTTTTTCCTTTGTGTAAAGAAATAGGAATGAACTGTGCATTAGTATTTAAAAGCAAAGTAGTCCACTGCCAAAACTTTAAATAGCTCAAGAGCACAACAAATTCTAAACGCACTAGGAGCATGTTATTTCTGCATTCTTGGGAAGGGTGAACATTATTAGTCTGTTTATGGCTTAGGATCTGTTTCCATGGTGCTTTCTTGAGCTTCTTCTACCTCTGAGAGCTTTTCATCATCTGCAATTGAGAAAGAACCATAAAACTTTAGTCAAATTTGCTTAAATTATATGTTTAATGAATACATGACAACATTTTTATCCTTTATTAGCCGATATGTCTAAAACAAAGATGGCAAAATGGCAGCCTATGACTGTCATCAGCCCACACAGTGTTTGGTTTTAAAAGTGCTGTTTTGGTTTTTGGTGTTTATTAGTTAAGTCAAAATGTAAAATTTATGTGATGGAATACATTAAAAAAAATCTAGGTTTTAGGTTTTTCTTAAAAACAATAAGGAGGTCAGATAACATCGAAATTTCCAATGGGTGACAGTCAATACAAAGAGCAAGTCTCCAGTTCCCCAAAGCACCTTCCATTCATGAACTATGCACTAATTACTGCACTCACTCACTACTGCCTGCCTGGGTCCTGAATTGTTACTTTATAGCAATAAACTATAATAAACCAAGAAGAATTCCAAATCTATCATCCCTGAATTTCTCTTACTGTGAACTATTGGACATGTATTTTAAATGATATATTTCTGCATAGATGCAGAAAGCTGGACAGCATGAACACTGCTAACATCATCCAGCTATACTCCTGTCCTGAAACTGAAGGTGTACTCTCTCAATAAGATGTATTATTTTAGAAGGCACGCCCCTGGATCACTTAAAAGTCTTGATAAAAATTCATTCTGTGACTATTTCTACTTACTTTCTAGTGTTTGCTGAAGTTCGTGGATGGTACTAAGTAGAACGTGAAACTGTTTCCGTCTCAATTCCAGCTGTGTTAATGAGAAAAAAATTAATACACATTGATCTATACACATATACATATCATAGAGACCAATGTATGTGTACAAATACCTTATCTTCAACACTTTCTTTAATATGTGAAAGATGCTCTAGTTCCTTTCCCAGAGACTCTAGTTCCCTGAAAATAATAAAACAGTGTTATAGTTTGCTAGTTGGGGGGGCAGAAGTCATAATTAATACCTAACTTTTTAGTTACTAAATAGTATTTTAAAAATTAAAAAAAAGGTAAGAAGTTATTACACTCTGTTATGATGAAACTTTGGGGGGGTGATCTCTTCTTAAATTCTAAGTATGTACTTTTTTAATTAAAATCAAATTTCTAGATAATTTTTATTTTATTTATTTATTTTTTTAAAGTTTTATTTGTTTATTTGAGAGAGAGAATGAGAGACAGAGAGTACAAGAGGGAAGAGGGTCAGAGGGAGAAGCAGACTCCCTGCTGAGCAGGGAGCCCGATGCGGGACTCGATCCCGGGACTCCAGGATCATGACCTGAGCCGAAGGCAGTCGCTTAACCAACTGAGCCACCCAGGCGCCCTAGATAATTTTTAAAACCTAAGAAAACACAGACAAATAGAGTATCACACCACAAAAATTGATAACTTTTAACATTTTATCATACTTATTTGACCAAAATAAAGTCTTTTTCCCCCCCCTTGGTAAAAGAAATAAAACATTGCAGATTAACTTGAAATCCTCTTGGAACCTTATTGGCTATCCTCTATCTCAGACCCTTTTCCTCCTCTATTCCCCACTCAGGCAATCACTCTCTCACTCCATTCCTTTTTCATACATATATTGGCCTCTCTAAATAATATACAATATTAGTATATAATGGGGGGGTTAACTTTTATAAATGTTATTCTGCATCTGTTAGAGAAGCTTAGGAATAACTTAAAATTCATTATGTCTTCTGTTTTTTTTTTTTTTAAGATTTTATTTATTTGAGAGAAAGAGAGAATGAGAGATAGCGCGAGAGGGAAGAGGGTCAGAGGGAGAAGCAGACTCCCCGCTGAGCAGGGAGCCCAATGCGGGACTCAATCCCGGGACTCCAGGATCATGACCTGAGCCGAAGGCAGTCGCTCAACCAACTGAGCCACCCAGGCACCCAGTCTTCTGTTTTTCTTTTCACTGATTATGTTTTTCAGATCTGAGTTTATTTTTTTAAAGATTTTTATTTATTTATTTAAGAGTCAGAGAAAGAGAGCACTAGCACAAGCTAGGGGAGGCAGAAGGAGAAGCAGGCTCCCCACTGAGCAGGGAGCCCGACACTGGACGCGATCCCAAGACCCTGGGATCATGACCTGAGCTGAAGGCAGACGCTTAACAGACTAAGCCACTCAGGGACCCCTGAGATCTGAGTTTAACAAGTGTATATCTAAAAAAAAAAGTGTATATCTAGTTTGTTCTTTTAAACTGTTCATTTAGTATTCTACTATATATATAGTATACCGTATTTTATCTATTTTCATCTGATACACAGATAATATGCATTTATTTTAGAACTACAGACAGTAAGATTGGAGGAAGGAAAAACTCAATCAAGTGGTATTAGAATATGTAATTTGGAAGATCTGACCCCTCCTTCTGAAACACATTATGTACTCCCATAAAAATGGAATGCATAGGCTAGTATGTAAACATTTATATAGAAAAACTGATTCCTTTCAAAGTAAACTCTAAACTTACTTTAATGTTTCATGCCGGTCTGGATGGTGCTGGATCACTTTCGCCAAAGCATCATATTCTGAAAGATACAAAAATATTTACCAAATTAAGGTTTTTTTTGAACATGGATAGGAGAAAAAAGGTATAATATCACAGGTCTCTCCTAATCACTTTCTCAGTGCATAAAGAAATGAAAACACTGAAGGATGGAAAGAGTACTGCCAATGTTACTTGGTTCAACAATAACTATAATGATACATGATTTCAAAACTGTTCCAAACAGGGTCTTTTGCTCCCACTCTGTTTTTCCATTTACCTATCCCTGAGCAGGATATAAGAGGCCAGCATAGGAGAAGTGAACTTAAGCCATTCATTGATCATTAAGTGGACTGATTCTGAAGAGGATCTTATTCACTATTGGCCCAACAAAGAGAAGACCAGCGAGGTCAATATATCCTACCATTCATTTCAGATCTTAACAATGGCAAATTACACTTCTCATTCTCATTCTAAAGGTAAAGATTTCAGAAACTGAGTAACGATTTAAAATCCAGAAATGATAAAATTCCTTCCTTCTTTTCTACTGAGGCCTCCAAGTTTCCCTGTTATTTCCTGTTAACCTTGAAATGATGAATGGCAGCATTCATTTAAAAGCCTCAACTAGGGGTGCCTGGATGGCTCAGTCGTTGGGCATCTGCCTTCGGCTCGGGTCCTGATCCTGGGATTGAGCCCTGCATCAGGCTCCCTGCTCAGCGGGAAGCCTCCCTCTCCTCTGCCTCTGCTTGTGTTCCCTCTCTTGCTGTGTCTCTCTCTGTCACATAAATAAATAAAAATAAAATCTTTAAAAAAAAAATAAAAGCCTCAACTAATTGAGAAAAACACTGTGAAATTTTTAAATGATTTTAGAATTGATAATAATTATTATAAAAGTTGGTATATCCCCTTTTGTAAATTGGTCACTGAACCTGACCACATGTATTTTTGAATGAGTTCAAGAACCAATTTTTTAAAATAAGGAGTTAAGTATCTTAATTGGCTCATTAAAAAGTAAAATTTATTGTTTTGAAAATCAGCATTTTAATTCAATAAAAGTGTGACTTTTAATAAAAATTTTTTGGATTACACAATAATGCATGATCAGTGCAGGGGTGAAAAAAGAAAAAAAAAAGACCCCAAGCCATAAAAACCCATAGCCCCAAAATAACCGTTAACATTTTCTATTTCCTTCTAGCTTTTTATATATAGGTCACAATTGTGATTATGCATTATATTTTTTATCTTCCTTTCTTTCAATTTACATTATAGGAGGAACAATGCCTGGTCATTAAAATTATTTTGAAATAGTTTTTATGGACTGCAATGAGAACATACCCTAATTATAAAACAAAAGAGGGGCGCCTGGCTGGCTCAGTCGGTTAAGCATCTGACTTCAGCTCAGGTCATGATCCCAGGACCCCAGGATGGAGCCCCACATTGTGCTCCCTGATCAGTGGGGAACCTGTTTCTCCCTCTCCCGCTCCCCCTGCTTGTAATCTCTCGCTCTCTCTGTCAAATAAATGAATAAAATCTTTAAAACAAACAAAAAAAACAAAAGAGAGTAGGACAAAGCTAAACCTTAAATGTTCGCTTGTTTTGTACTTAAGAAAAACTCACGGGACTTAAATTCTTTTCTTTTTCCTGGAAAGTAACTCCATGAAACAACCAACCAACCATCAAAACCTTAGGTCTAGTGTACTTGTATGAACTGCCTTTGCTGATTCACCATAACATTACTTAGGCAAAGGGGTCTGAAGACAGTAAAAAAAAAAAAAAAAAAAAAGAATACTTAAGAAATATTTGGATTGGAGTGCTTGGGTGGCTCAGTCATTAAGCATCTGCCTTCGGCTCAGGTCATGGTCCCAGGGTCCTGGGATCCAACCCCGCTTTGGCCTCCCGGCTCAGCAGAAGCCTGCTTCTCCCTCTCCCACTCCCCCTGCTTGTGTTCCCTCTCTGTGTCCCTCTATGTCAAATAAATAAATAAATAATCTTTAAAAAAATATTTGGATAAAAAAAGAAATATTTGGATAATCAATACAATCCAGCAAAAATTAAAAAAAAAAGATTTTTCAGCATAGCCTTCCTCCTCCACTATTTTAAAGAATAATATCGTTTTAAAGAATTAAGTTTAGCTCTTAATTCTTTTTAATAATTCAGACTGATTCTTGCTGAAGATTTTACCACACAACATTAAAAGCTGCATGAAAACAGTACTCAGTAATAAAGCATTTGCACACTAAGTCCCATAAAACCCTTACCTTGGCGATTTTTTCGTATTCTCTTTGCTTGAAGAATTTGCTTTTTGCACTCAGCAATTTTTTCATGTGCTCCAGCAATGCTACATTCTATATGAAAATGTTTTTTTAAAGACAGTTGCAATGACGTTCATCCATTTTCAATTTTAAAATGTGTTTTTAAATTAAGTTCCATTGCTAATAAAATAGATGCTGGTGTTTAAAAAATAGCTACAACCCGAAGTACTGTAATCATATCAGAATACATTTTTGTAGCTAACATTTACTATATTCTTTCTATTAACATTGACATTGTTATTATTTTACCACTAACCAAAGAAAACTGCTAGTACATATTGTCTCCTTCAGACCATAAAAATTAAAATTTTACATGGAAACATAATTTTCTTTACCTATTTCTTTGTAAATTTTTTCATAATTTTCCATTTCTCTAAGATTCATATCATATACCAGCAAAGTTTTGCCCATTGAAAATTCACATTGGGACAGTGTGCTCAGCATACGTTGGTACTGACTGTATCTAATGAAAAAGAGAGAAACAGAATAAAGATTTTTGTGAAATACCAAAGTTGAACTATTATATATTACAGTGCAGGCAGAACTATCAAGTTCTGAGAGAATCATGTTCTTTATTTAAAATAATTTAAAACATCTTTCTCTTATGTTTAATTTTTCCTAATGGGATGTACTTGGATTTATAAACTGCTTTAGTTATAAGCGCAAAGATGGGACTGCTGTTCTTATCAATATAAACTTAGTTCAAACAACTACTTGTTTGAATTTTGTTTAAAATACTTTTTAAAATGTTTTAATCAAGGGGCGCTTGGATGGCTCAGTTGGTTAGGCATCTGCCTTTGGCTCAGGTCCTGGGATCCAGCCCCGTGTGGGGCTCTCTGCTCAGTGGTGAGTCTGCTCTCCCTCCCTCTCTCTCTCAAATAAATAAAATCTTAAAAAAAAAAAAAAGAGTCTTAATCAAGATGGTTTATCCTCACAACTTTATTTTCACAATTTTTTCACTCTTTACAATGATTTATGTGAAAAGCTAATTCAAATGAGGGAAATTTTTCTAAGGCAAAAAAAGTTATTAAATATATATAAAACCTTGCAATCTATAAAAACTTTTTATGAGCTTCTTAAAGAAAGAGAAAGTTGGGGCACCTGGTTGACTCAGTCGGTAGTGCAGGTGACTCTTGGTCTCAGAGTCCTGAGTTCAAGCCCCACACTGGGCCTAGAGCTTACTTAAAAAAAGGGTGGTGGGGGATGGGGTAACTGGGTGATGGACATTGGGGAGGGTATGTGGTGTAATGACCACTGGGTATTATGTAAGACTGATGAATCACAGACCTGTACCCCTCAAACAAATAATCTATCTTATGTTAATTAATTGAATTTAAATTTTAAAAGAAAGTAAGACTCAAATATTTTATGTAAAAAAAAAGAAAAAAATTTAAAAATTTCATTTAGATATTTTGTTTAAGTAAATGCTAAAACTGACCAAATTAATGAGCCAGAATTTAATCCTTATTTCTTACCACTACACCTTCTGCACATTTTAATAAACATAAAGCAGTTCTCTGAAAGAAATAAGGGCCAGAAAATTCTACACTTGATTAAGCCAGAGTTGCCTCCATAGGACAATTGAAGGTGAGTGAAAATCTGAAATACTGACAGGGCTGTTGTATACATGGTCTAAACTTCGATCAGGACATCTGTGTAGAAACAACACTGAGATGAAATACCCCTCTTCCTGGGACCCGGAGTTGCACCATTTAATGAAACTTTTCACGAGCAGATTGATTCTCCGATCATCTCCAGCACCGTCTCCATCAATTAGGAGACGCTTTCGTATGACTTCGTCTGGAGGGAAGAAGAACAACGTGAATTAAGACGATGGTCTTGCTCTTGATGACTTTCAGCGACAAATAACCAGTATCACAACTTATTCATTCATCCAAAAGAAAACCACTGAGACGCAATTATACTTCAAGCCACTAAACTGTATACTTAACAATGGTTAAGATGGCAAATTTTATGTTTTGTAGGCTTTACAACTTATGTATATATTTTTATGTCAATATAAAGACAGTTATTTAGTGACTAGTGTGTGCAGGCATTGTATTAGGGGTCGGGGTTATCAATGCGCTCACGGAACTAGAATTCTACTCCTGGGGTGCTGAGTAGAAATAGTTTTCAGGTATCACCAAGGAAATAAGCCCATAGTTCTTGGAGAACTTTGTTTTGGAAAAACCTGTTCACACAGAAGGAAGGCTGAAGTTCCTATCTCTGACTAGTGTGAGGTAGTGGTGAAAGGCACAGAAAGAAAAGACTTGAAAGATGTAGTGGCAGACTGGGTGAAAAGAATGAGTGATGGGTCAGAGAAACGGGAATGGATTTGTCAAAAAAACGCGTAATTTAGTTATTACATCTGTAATGTTTCTTTCCCCATGAAGACTTTTTTTTTTCTTTTTTAACAAGTCTGTCTCATTTTCGCTTCGAGGGAAAGAAAAGGAAAATGAAATCAAAGAGCGTGGCAGATAATAATGATGAGTAATAAGTGGGGCTCCAATCTGCCTGCCTGGTAGTGTTCTTGCTGGACAAAATAATGCTGGATCATAACAAGAGAAAGGCAGATTGAAACCCAATAAAACATAATTTTTCCAAAAGATTTATTTATTTATTTGAGAGAGAGAGCTCACGCACATGGGGGAAAGGAGTGAATTCCTAAGTAGACTCTCCACTGAGCAGCGAGCCCGAACAAGGGCTGGATCCCATGATCCATGAGATCATGACCTGAGCCAAAACCAAGAGTCCGAGGCTTAACCTACTGAGCCACCCAGGTACCCCAAACATAATTTTCATATCAGATTGGCAAAGATCAAAATACCCAATAAAAAGTGTTGGCAAGGATACTGAGAAATTGCACTTACGTACACTGATGGAATGTAGACTGGTAGGCTCTTTCTGGGACAAATGGGCTATCATAAACAGGATTTCAAATGCATGTATCTTTTCGACCCCAGAACTCCAATCCTAGGAATTCATCCCATAGATACCATGTGCATCCACCCACAAAGATAAACGTAAAGAGTTCTTAATGCTGTTTGTAGTAGAAAGACTGCAAACCTAAACGTGTACCAGTAAGAGACTGGTTAGATTATGAAACCTTCATATAATGTAGTATAATGCAGCCAATAGTGTGTATGTATATACCAATGGCAAGAAATCTCCTTTGGTACAGGAAGTGAAATGAAAACAAAACAGGTGCAAAGAAGCACACAGTTTGCGGTCATTTGCGTAGAAAAGGGGGAGGCTTTGTGTGTCTGTGTGCATGTGCACACATCACGCATGTATGTATGTATTCAGAGACCATCTTTGGAAAGAGCACAACAAACTGGTAATAGTGGTTTCTTCTGGTGAGCTGGACTACAGAGGGGATGAGAAAAAATTTAATTTTCTATATCATTTCACATAATTATTTGTTTTTCACCATGTTTGTGCATTATTTTTTAAAAATAAATTTTAAAGTGTGACTAATTCCTGGAGAGCCTGCACGATGAATCAACAGCAAAATCTTTAAACAACAGTTCCTGTGTGTAGGCAGAGTATTTTTGAGCGCAGGTGCAACGGAGATAAACTTTGGAAGGCAGGTGGCTGCAGTTTTAAAATCTGTTCTGTGACAACATCAGATAAACATTTTTAGAATTGGGTTTTGTTCTCAGAGGCATGGCTTTGACAGGCGGCTCAAGTTATCAATTCATCAGGTATTTTAATTTTACACTGTAAAATACAACCTAATGCTTTCAGTTTTTGACCACCAACACTATTATCTGAAGAGCCTGAGACAAAACAGTCCTCAAAGAGATTAAAATGCAGAAATGAACTGATTTTATTTTTTATTACAAACATGCTTTAACTTTGTTAAAAGTAAACATCCAGCGGGTGAGCAGTCTGATGTTTGATGCTGTTCAATTCCTTTCTTTTTGTTCAATTTCTCGTTTTCTTATCTCTGCTCTTCCAACCCCCCAACAAACCCCATCTTCCTCCCAGATACCTGGTCATTCTACTTTATTGAGGACCAGCGATAATAGGGAATAGAAAATTGGGAAATGAGTACCCTAATGGGGAAACTATTAGCACAGCTCGTTTTTCAAGAGATTTTTAGAGTTTGGTGACTAACTAAAAATGGTTCAAGCACATTTTGTGATCATTCCAGCTGTAGAGTTAAGATCTGTGTACTTTTATATATGCAATATCCCAATTATAAGCTTTTGAAAAATGTTTAGAACACCGTACAGGCCAAATAAACTTGGGGAAAAGGTTCATGAGGGCCAGTCCCGTGTCTTATTCATTCTGTTTCCTCCCCAACCTCTCACACTGTGTCTTTACACTTCTCATGTGCAATAAATATTTTTTTATTTTTATTTTTTTAAAGATTTTATTTATTCATTTCAGACACAGAGAGAGAGAGAGAGAGAGAGAGCATGAGCAGGAGGAGAGGCAGAAGCGGGCTCCACGCTGAGCCAGGAGCCCGATGTGGGGCTCGATCCCAGGACTCTGGGATCAGGACCTGAGCTGAAGGCAGACGCTTAACCATCTGAGCCACCCAGGCGCCCCTCATGTGCAATAAATATTTTTAAGTTGGATTTGTGGTGCCTGCCTGGGACCATCTGCCCTCCAAAGAGTTTTGTCTCAATAAACTACTAACAAGGACCAGCAGGCAACCATCTTATTTTCAGGTCCAAAGCAGAGATTTCTCTTCTTGTACAAAAGACATGAATACTTGATCAATGAGCAGATGTGTCCATAGGGTACCAGAGTAGTTCTGAGGATGTGAGATAAAGACCTGAGCTCTTTTGCTCTAGGTGGAGAAATAACATGCATATGAACACACAAGCAGAGGAGACTGAGATTGTTAAATGAATGACAAAGACATGCACCAGAAGATATTAGGAGGACAGCTTCCTTTGGCTTGGGGGAAGAGGGGGAAATGGAATTTGAGCTGATCTTTTCATACTTAAAAATCATCAGTCAATGGGGCGCCTGGGTGGCTAAGTCAATTAAATGTCTGAATCTTGGTTTTTTGCTCATGTCATGATCACAGGGTCCTGTGATCAAGCCCCACATCAGGCTCCACACTCAGCACAGAGTCTGCTTCTCTCTCTCTGCTCCCCACCCTGCCGAGTTCTCTCTCTCTCTTAAATAAATAAACAAAATCTTTGGGGCGCCTGTGTGGCTCAGTTAAGCATCTGCCTTCGGCTCAGGTCATGATCCCGGGGTCCTGGGACTGAACCTTGCATCAAGCTGCCTGCTCAGTGGGGAGTCTGCTTCTCCTTCTCCCCCTGCCTGCTTGTGCTTTCGCTCTTGTTCACTCTCTCTCAAATAAAAATAAAATACATAAAGAAAATCTTCAAAAAAATCATCAACAAAGCTAAAAGGTATTTTAACAATATTTACCTACACCTCAAATAACATATACCCTTTGACCCAACAATCCTAGATAAACTTATACAATATGACTATGTCCATCAACAGGGGGCTAGATAAATTTTGGTACAAGAATATAATGGAATACTATGAAGCCATAAAAAAAAAACCCAAAGAATGAGGAAATGTCTATGTGCTGATACAGAGAGATCACTTAAGATAACTTGATAAAAGAGCAAGGTGAGGAACAGTATGTATGGCAGGTTTCCTTTCACACATAAATGGGGAGAAATGAGAATATATGCTTATATTCATACAAATACCCTGGAATGATATACAACTAATAAAAGGGGTTATCAAGGGAGAGGGGCAGTGTAAGTGGGATAGAGAACAGGCTGGAAGATGGGGGAATATCTTTTTACATTATTTGATTTTTGAACCATATGAGCACTCAAAATCTGTTAGCTGTTGTTTGAAAAAGAAAGCTATGATTATGGTGATGGTATCACAGGTGTTTGCATATGTCCAGATGCATCAAACTGTACACATAAAATACTCAAGTTCTTTGTATAAAATTATCCCTCAATAAAGCCACTTTAAAAAAAAAGGGGGTGCATGCTGGCTCAGTCGGTAGAGCATGCAACTCTTGATCTTGGGGTTGTGAGTTAGAGCCCCATGCCGGGTGTAGAGATTGCTTAAAAAAGTAAAATCTTTGGGGCACCTGGGTGGTGCCGTCAGTTGAGCAACCGAATCTTGATTTTGGCTCAGGCTGTGATCTCAGGGTTGTGAGATCAAGACCTACGTGCGGCTCTGTGCTCATTGTGGAGTCTACTTAAGACTCTCTCTTTGCTCCTGCTGCCAAATAAATAAATCTTAAAAAAAAATCTTTAAATAAATAAATATTTAAAAAGGGGAAAAAAAATTAAAAAGCAAGCTAAAGTCCCTTCCCTGTCCCCACCCCAGACAGGGAGAAAGCTGTGAGCTCCAACAAAGGTGGGGAATGAAAGGCTAGAACACGTATGTGCACATGAGAACATTAGGGAGGCTGGACAAACCTTGGGACCCAAGTACAGAAAGACAGAGGTCAGAATGTGGGAGTCTGCACTAGTGAGTGCCATACCTGTGGACTTGGACTTTGTTGGTAGGCAACTGGGAGTTGCTAAAGATTCAGGAGCAGGACTTTCTAGGAGGATTAAGCTGAGAGCAGTGTACAAAATGGACTGCAGCTGGGAAAAGCCCAAAGGCAGGGAAGCTATTAGGAGACTACCAAAAAAACATGCAGTAGGAGCTAAAATGGCATGAAAACTAGAGATTAGGATCACAGGTCTTGGGGCAGGTTAGGACTGAGCAGAGACGTGGCTAGGAAAAGGCAGGGGCCAATGCCAAGATGTGCCGTGTGTAGGAGTGTGGCAGTCCAATTCTGGTAGCACCATTGATTCCCTGTCCCAGGTCCTTCTCCCAGTTCAGCCCTATCCCTCTTCCCTCTAAGGGTATTTCTTTGCAGCCAAACCCCTGGGCCAAAGTAAAAAACTGGGGCCAACGTTCTGGTTAGTCCACAGAGGTTTTACTTTGTGTGTGTGGGACCAAGTTTCACTTCATTTGTAAAATGGGAATAAAAGTTCATCTGTAAAATGGGAATAACATATCCACTCGGAAGGAATGCTGTGAAATCTTACAGAAATGAAATTATACAAAGGAGCACAATGCCTTTTCATGGTGGGAAAGAAAAAAAAAGTTACCTGTATCTTTATGTTGAATTTAACCCACAACTTGTATCGTCCTAAAAAAAGTTAACGAGTGAACACTGCGAAACGTGTATCCTATCTAGATATATCTGTATGTATAGACACATCTGTATAACCATGTAGATATATATAATGCACTTAGGCATTCAGAGTTTTGCCTAGTTATGATTTCTCCCAATTTTGCTTCTCTCTCAAGCTTCATATTGTAAGGTCACAGTATCTCTAGCTTAAACTGCAGACACAGCTGTTGCCTAGAAAATTCACTGGGAAAAAAATCCCCGAAATAACATAAATAAAAATACAAAGCACTGCTCCAACGGCAACAAAGTAAAACAAAAGGGAAAGACGCCAGTTTGAAGACATCCTATTCTTTTTAAATGTAGATGGGTTGCTGATGGTTCCTAACACAGATGACATGAGTATTAGTATTTTTAATGGTACCTCATCAATTAGCATTAGACTGAACACACCTAAAACATGCTTTATACGTTGACTTCATAAATTACCATCATGCTTGAAACTCTCAATAAGCAACTTAAATGATATTATTAATTCTGACAGACCTCGGCCTACCCTTTATAAAAAGTTAAGATGGCTTAGAAACTATTTTAATGATGTTATCAATATCATTCCTTAGTTGTCATGATTGCTTTCTTGACTATGTAGATCAATGCCATCTGGAAAAGCTTTTAAAGATTTTATTTATTTATTTGTCAGAGAGAGAAGGGGAGAGAGCACAAGCAGAAGGAGAAGCAGGCTCCCCGCTGAGCAGGGAGCCCAATGCAGGACTCAATCCCAGGACCCTGGGATCATGACCTGAGCCAAAGGCAGATGCTTAACCAACTGCGCCACCCAGGTGTCCCTGGAAAAGCTTTTAACTCCAAATATCTAACATCCGCCCCAAGACTGGCGCTTTCCCACCTGATTTTAGGCTTATAGGAAGATTTCCTACTGGATTCAGTTATACGTTGTGCTGTAATTATACCTACAAAATGCCTGCCATTCAGAATCACTTCAAAATCAGTTATGACACATATATGCTGATAAACAAACATTTACTCGTCAATTTGGGATACATTTTAGACCCCTCTTTGTCTTATATGCTGACCTATACCTGGAAAAACTATGTAATTACTTAAGACACTAAATAAGCCTCAAAAAGTCCTTTCAAGGAGTTACATGTTTAATATCCCATTTTCCATAAACAGAGAGGCAGAAAAAATGACTGCTTTGTAGCCACTAGACCAACTCTCCTTCTCCAAGCCTCTGGTCAGAGGACACTGCCATTTTAGCTGTGTTCTCATTTTACCACAGAAAGGACATCTCTCATAAACCCAGACTTTCAAAACCCATCATTGTTATTCCCTCACAGTAGCTATTAAAACAAAACAAGTTTTCGGAACATCTTGGAGCAAATGTTCAAAATAGGAAAAAGGAAAATAATTTGGAAGATAATGGTGGGCCAACTTTCAAGACACTTATTTCTTTAGGGATGGGTCAAGGCTCGACAACCAGTGTCACCATTAATGTAACTTCCTCCTAGGGCTAATCTACCCTCAGGTGTGCCTCTAAATTGTCAGACCTCACAGCACAGCAATGTCACCTGCTTTAAGGAAAGAGCAATCCTCAGACCTACCAGTGAAGACTAGCATTTCCTTTTTCTAAAAGCACTTTAGCAAGGAATTCTGTTAGCACGGAAATGCACCATTGGTTTTTTCTTGGTGTTCCTAAACACTCTGGATCCAAACTGAAAACCATGGGAAGGGACAACAATTTATTTAACACTTTGAGACAGGGTGAATTTGAAACAGCTGGCTACCACAGCAGTGTAGCAACAGTGGTGAGCATAGCTGCCTTCCAAAATTAAAAATAAATACATTCTTTGACCTGCCTTCTAGAAGTTATTCCCACAGGTGTGTGAAGACATCTACACAAATATCTCCATTGGAATACTACTTGTAAGAGTAAAAAGCTGAAAATAACTAAATGCTTAAATGTTTAGTAGAGAACATTTTTAAAGATTTTATTTATTTGAGAGAGAGAGAGAATAAGCACAGAAGTTGGGGGGGTGGGGCAGAGGGAGAGGGAGAAACAGACTGTTTGCTGAGCTGAGCAGGGAGCCTGATGTGGGGCTCAATCCCAGGACACCAGGATCATGACCTGACCCAAAGGCAGACGCTTAACCAAGTGAGCCACCCAGGCACCCCGATAATTAATTTTAAAAATATAATAGAATACTACACATTAATACAGAAGAATGAGGTAGAAAGAGCTCCAAGATATAATGATTACAGAAATGTAACACAGAAGAGTGTGTAAATGTTTGCATAAAATTGTAAAGTATATACACAGTGGCCAACCAACATATACACAATGCTTGCAATCTGGTAAGTATGTTTTTTTACATATAAATACAATAATTTATTATTGTGTAAATATAATAATTTACACAATAGCCCTATAGAGATTACTACCTCCATTTTACCAGTGAAGGAACTGAAAGTTAGCTGCTCAAATTAAATGTCACCGGAAGTATGGAGCAGAGCTTTGACTCAAGCTCACAAGTTTGGCACCAGGGAAGGTGCTTTTTACCCTTTATAAAGGCACTTAAAAATCATTCTGAAAAGGTACACCAAAAACCAATTTATAGTGACTATCTCTGGAAGAAGGGACTAGCCATGGAAGGTCAAGAGGGGAGGTTTTCACTTGTCATTTGGTGCGTTTTTTTCTTGAATTGTCTGACACGCATTACTTTTCTTTTTAAAAATACTAATAGTGGTAATCTGCAGAGTGAGCTTATTGGTCATTTTGAGGTACTTCATTTCTTCTGCACTGTTAAGTTCTATTCAATGTTCTTTAATAAATCTGTGATGTGTTAACAAGAAACAAGAAAACTGGCTTGACTTGACCTACAAGAGGAGAGACTAGGGCCATGAAAAATCAGTGAACATGCAGATTCCTTTTAGATTTATCATTGGACTGCCACTGCTCATGGGTTATTAAGCTGAATTACTTATATCTCATTGTTTTAGGTTACTTATGGTAAAATAACACATAGCCCCTCCTTTCAAGAAGCTTAAAATCACTAAAACAATTTTGAAGGCCAACAACATCAAGAAGTTACAAAGAGGCAGTGGAAAGAACAGTAAATAAGATGGTTTGCTTTCTCCATGTAAATATTGATCTCTTGTGAGATACTTAGGGCTAGTCTAAATACATTGCTAATGTCAATTACTTAAACCAAAATTGAATCAAAAAATTTTTTTTAAAAAGCAAAAAAAAAATAGTGTTGAGGTCCTTTTGTTTTTCTCTAGATTTACTTAAGTGTTTAGAGTGTGGTGCTAATAAAGTCAAGGTTGAAACTTCAATTCTGCTTTGAAAAACCATTTATCTGGGCTAAAGAAACAGTATTTAATAGTTTCACTGCATCAGTAACCCCTGTGCTGGCATCACAGCCGAGGGAACAAAGTGGTCAAATCCACCGGCAGTAGTGGGGGAAAAAAAAAAAGGCCAAACTCCGTGACCACAAATACCCAATTGACACTGGACCAGCAACTGAAATAGGAATCATAGAAGCTGCAGGCCCTTATACAGCGTTTACACACTCCTATTTGAGGACCATACATCTTGTTTGTTTTCACTCTGGAGAGTGTCCTGGTTTGGACAAGAGATTAAACAGTCAATTTCGAAGTGCTTTACCTATATTATCACACTTCACCACCCTTGAAGAAACTCTATAAAGTGTGTATTATTACCTTCTCTTTACAGATGAGTAGTATCCTCTGCCACAGGAAAATATACACAATCAATTATTAGAAAGTCATAGCACAGTTTCATTATTCTGTCATATTGTTCATAGGCATATTAAAAACCATTATTTTAAGTTTTAACAAGCATATACCCAAGCATTATAATTTCTAATTAAAAAACAAAAACATATATACAATAGAGTATTACTCGGCCATAAAAAAGATCTTAGTCATTTGCAAAACCATGGATGGACCATGAGGGTATCATGCTAAATGAAACAAGTCAGACAGGGAAAAACAAATACCCTATGATTTCACCTTAGATGCGGCACCTAAAAAACAAATGAACAGACAATACCAAAAAAACCCCCACAAAAACCAGAGAACAGATTAGTGGTTATTAGAGGGACAGGGTTATTGCAGGGTAGGCGAAATGAGAGAATTGGGTCAACTGTATGGTGATGGATGACAACTAGACTTATCATGACAATTGCTTTGTAGTGCATAGAGGTATCAAATTATGTTGTACGCCTGAAACTGATGTTATATACTAATTTTACCTCAATTAAAAAAAAATATTGTCAAAACCAACAAGCTCTATTCAATGGAATGTACAGCCACACCCTGCTCCCTGCCACCTCCTTCTCACCTCCCATCTGTGCTCTGGCACATCAGTGTATGTACCTAATGTTCTCTGCACGGCAAAAAGTGCTTCCGGGAGGCCCAGTCGGTTAAGCGCCTAACTCTTGATCTCGGCTCAGGTCATGATCTCAGGGTTATGAGATTAAGCCCTGTGTTGGCTCGTTGGCTCGAGTTAGGCGTGGAGCCTGCTTAAGATTCTCTCTCTCTCTCAAAAAAAGTGCTTCTGAAATTATTTCCTTCAGGGTACTAACACTGTTTAACACCCTTTAAATTAACACATACAAAATACAAACTGTGAACATAGTTTAACAGTGACAACATCTAAACTGTTTTTCAGGGGCACCTGGGTGGCTCAGATGGTTAAGCGTCTGCCTTCGGCTCAGGTCACGAGCTTCAGGTCCTGGGATCGAGCCCCGCATTGGGCTCCCAGCTTCGTGGGGAGTCTGCTTCTCCCTCTCCCCCTGCTTGTGTTCTCTCTCTCAAATGAATAAGTAGAGTCTTAAAAACAAAACAACTTTTTTAGTTAGCCAAAATGCTGGGGTCCCAACAGAGGAGGAGAGAGACCGGCTTTGCCAAGAACTAGCTATGTGACAGTAAGTCACTCACTTCCTAGGACCTCTATTTTGCCATCTATAAAATGGTACTGTTGGTGATAATATCTATAGTTCAGTGTCCATAGTTAAAAATATCATGTCTCTCTCCTCCCCTCTGAGGAGGGCAGTTCCTCAAATTAGCCAGTGTCCTTGTACAGGGTGCAGGGAATAAAGCACTTCTCCTCTAAGAGCTCCCAGTCCGAATGGATAGGCAAACCTGTATGGGAGGATTACGTGAGGGCACAGCATCTTGCCAGGTACCTCAAATTTGTAAGAGGGCATTAGCTGTCCTTTAAACTCCAGAAACAGGTATTGGTACTTCTCCAAGAACTTTTCAGGATGAGCTATTCAGGCCACTCCTGTCTTCTTTGCTGCCATTATCCTAATCCAAACCCACCCTGACTCTTGGAATACTTCTCACTGGCCTCCCTGCTTCCATTCTTGCCTTCCTAGAATCCATTCTTTACACAGCAACACAGAATGATCAAAAAGAAGTGTGGGATCACTAATTTTTCTGCTTAAAATCCTCCAAACATATCTAAGTACCCAGAGAAGACAATCCAGTCTCCTTTCCATGGCTTAGGTGGCTCTGGGCAAGCTCCTGTTTACTTCTCTAACCTCCTTTTGTATCACACCCCTCATGACCCACCTAGAGACCAACCCTTATCTTATTCCTTAAATTTATTCCTTATCTTCTCTGAAGGGCAGAGCTTATTTTCGCCTCAGGTCTTTGCACTAGTTATAACCTGTCCTGAATCCTTTCCTGGACTTCATGGGGTTGACGCCTTCAGGCCTTACTCTAAGAGTCACTTTTCAGAGCGGTCATATCTGACTGTTGGCAGCCCTCCCCCCATTATCGTCTTTCATATCCCATCCAGTTCATTCTCAGAACTTAAGTAATTTCAGAACTTAATTATGTTCTTTTTCAGGAATTATCTTATTACTTATTTGATTGCACACTATTCTGTCCCCCAAGCAGAAGTCAGGTCTTCCTCGGTAGTTTACTGCTGTAGACAGCGCCTTGAATTAGGCCCAGAAGGTATGCAATACATTGTTGACCTATCACACTCACTACTCACTTCTGCTTGATTTTTACCAAAAGCCCAGCTGAGGAAAACCACGTTTAGAGGACTGCCTGAAAAAGTTGTACTTCATCTATTCTTCTATGACCTAAGTATTCTTAAAACAAATTAGAAACACACACACACACCCCTTGCTCTGAATTGCAGAAGTATTGAGCAGCAGAAGTACTCAGTTAAACCACATGACCTATTGGCTTTAGGATGCCTTTCTAAATTGTGATTTAGCCTTCTTTGACCTAGTCAGGGATGTGATCATCGGTGCTGATAAGAGGTTAAGGATATGACACTAGCTTTTCTTTATGGGCACCCTAAAGATCAACTTTATCTCTAGTGTTTTAATCGGAAAGAATTGTTTGTACTGTGTGTCTAAACTTGCCTTCTCTCCTGTACGCAAGAGCAGAGTGGACCAGGCCCTGGCTCTTGGTATGAACTAGTGGAGAAACAAGAGTCATTTCTGGCTGTCTTAATTAATGGACCAGATTTTATCCATTGCACTTTGAGGATCAATCCACTTCTAACTTCCTCTTGTCTTCCTTCCTCTCAATGCTCTTTTTTGCCCTGTTTTCTCATGCATTTATATTTTATGTTTTCACATTATGGTGAACTGCCTTAAATATTTTCTAGAATATGTCATTTAAGTGAAATAAGTATTAAGGGCTACAACAGTAATATGCACAAAATAACATGGTTAATAGATGAAAGATCAACCAGTTCTGGAAAAGAGATGAATATTTGAGGTGGGTCTTGAATAAAAGGCAGTTAACGGCAGAAAAGGGCAATCTGGGGCGCCAGGGTGCCTCAGTTGTTAAAGAGTCTGCCTTCAGCTCAGGTCATGATCCCACGGTCCTTGGATCGAGCCCCGTATGGGGCTCCCTGCTATGCGGGAAGCCTGCTCTCCCTCTCCCACTCCCCCTGCTTGTGTTCCCTCTCTCGCTGTGTCTCTGTCAAACAAATAAATACAATCTTAAAAAAAAAAAGGGCAATCTGCAAATACAGAGATGAAGAAAGCACAGTCCTAATCAAAGGAAAATGAAGGAGACGAGTAAACCGATTCTTACATTTCATAGTATTTGCTGAACGTTACCATATGTCGGACTCAGTGCACACCACTATAACTTTTACTACATTTAAACCTCTAAACAACCCTATGGGATAGACTTTATTATTATCCCCATTTATGAAGAATGAAACAGAGGCTCAAAGAGGTTAATTAACCTGCACAAAATCAGACAGCTTGTCAGGAGCAGAGTGGGTACTCCTGTGGCCTCTAACATCCATTCCACTTAAGTCCTGACATCCTACCTCCTTCTCTGTATTCCCTCTTTGTCTGAGCTCCCAATATCTCTTACTAGGACTAGTGCAGCCGTGGCTGAATGCACAGTAGTGAGGAACAAGAACTCTGGAGCCAGACTGCCTGGTTTTGAGCTCAGGCTCTATACCTTACTAACTGCACACACTTGGGCAAGTTGCTTAACTTCCTCGTGTCCCAGTTTCATTTGTAAAGTGGAGTTAATAATTAGAACACTCCTTGACACATGATGAATTCTATATGTTAGAGAGCACTTAATTCCTCCCTTCTCTTCCCTTCATCATTCTTCACATAGTACATACAGCATGGTGGTGTTTTTGTTTTGTTTTGTTTTAATGCAATTCTGATCATACAGCACCAATGTTAACTACTGATTCCCATTGCCCTCAGAAATCTCTGGCTATAACTTTTTAAATTCTAGCCAATATTTATCATCTTTTGAGTTTTTCCAACACTTTGGGGCCTTTGCACAAGTGGGTCCCCCCACATGGAACACTAGTCCAACTACAACTATTTATTCTCAAAAACAGGATTAACAGTAGCTGTCTTAGGGAAGCTGTTCTTTGAGAAGGGATAAGCAATCTTTGCTACATGCTCCCACAGTTCCCGCCCTTGTACTTCCCTTGTGGTAACATCTGCCACCCTTAAAACTAATTATCCAAGGTGTCTTTCCACCAGACTGCAACCTTAAGAGGGGGGAAAAGGTCTTGCCTGTTGGTTCTGGACTGTAATCCCAAGACCTAGCCTAGATAGGATAAATAAAACTGAAATGAAGGAAAGTTAGAATTTCCCATGAAGGTCCTGGACCTTTAAGAGCCTCCCACTTCACTACCGGTTTATCACAAATTTAGGCCTATTACTCTTCTTCCCATTGCAGGCCCTTTAATGTGGAGATCCTGCCTACCCCCAACTTTTCAGAAGTGGCCTCTCCACAGGCATCTACCCTTACTGGTCACCCTCTCTTCAGATCACACAGCACCCCTAGACATCCCCCTCCCAGATGTTAAAGAACTTCCTTCCTCCTTAACCGAATACCTTCTTAGGTTCTCCCTCCAGTTGCCCATCATGCCTGTCCACCTTCCCCAAGGTGGCACCCTATTTTATTTCTGCTCTCAGTCCATAGATCACCCCCTGGGTCTCTGCACACATGGGTCCACCTTCCCTAAACCATCCTCACAACTTTCCACAAACCCCGTCTCTGCCTGCCGACTCTCCTCCCATTCCTGCCCGACAAACCACCATCCCCAACACAAATACACAGACAAGTCTTGATCTACCCCAGGTGGCTTCATCCCTACATTGGCTCCTCCTAAATCCCCCATGCACACTCTCTGATTGCCTTCCAGGTACCCCGTCTACATCTATGCTTTTTAGATATTATCTCTGTCTCTCCCTCCCTACCTCCAGTCCGGGGCTGGTTCTCAGGCCTCATTGTGATCCACACCACTGTCTGGGGGCCCTTCCCAACCTGTCCAGAAGACTCTTCCGGGTGTCACCCTCTGTACGCTGACACCCTTAGTACTCGCGTCTTGGAACCTCTCCCTTCGTCCGGGCTTGGCCCCAAACTTCCACCCCATCCCTAAAGTCCTCACACCCTCGAGCCCACCACAGGCCCTCCGGACCCCCAGCGGCAGGGTCCCCACCACTTCCTCCCCTTCGCCACTCCTCGGACCCCATATTCTCACCAAGTGCTCCCTCACCACATCCGCCGATGGCCTGGACCCCTTGCCGGTACCACCCGCCCACGCACCGCTGCCACCATTCCCGGGCCCCCACGTGTGCTCCCAGCCCCCCGGCCATCCTCCCAACACACCCTCCGCGGGCCCAGCGCGGCCTCCGAAGAGCGGGCCGGGAGTCCAAGGGGCTCCGAGGGGGAGCAGGGGTCCGGGGAGAGGCCCGAAGGAGCCGGGGGAAGCGTCGGGGAGAAGCCGGCTCTCCGAGGGTCTGATCGCGGAGGCCGAGGGGCTCCCGAAAGCGGCCGGGGAGCTCGGGGGAAGCCGGGGCAGCCGAGGGGCTCGGGGGAGCAGGCCGGGGTGGCTGCGAGCGGGCCTCACCGTCAGTCACGGCTCCCATGGCGTGCGCGGCGGCGGCGGCGGCGGCGGCGGCGGCGGCGGCGGCGGCGGCGGCGGCGGCGGCGGCGGCGGCGGCGGCGGCGCAAGCTGAGGCGGCGGTTGGCGGCGGCGGAGGTCAAACTCCCACAATGCAGCCGGGTAAACAGCCATGGAGGAGGAGGCGGCGGCGCCCGCGGCCGCCCGCTCCGACGCCTGAGCCGCGCCGCGCCGCCGCCGCCGCCGCCGCCGCGGGATCCGCGCTCCCCGCGCTCCCCGCGCTCCCCGCACTGCCCGGGGGCGGCCGCGGCCGGCGCGTGTGGGGGCGAGGCCAGCGGGCGGCGGCGGCCCTGGCTGCAGCCCCGGCCCCCGCCGCCCCCCCCCCCCGCCGCCCCCGCCCGGCCCACGCCCAGAGGCCGCCCCGGAGGCCGCCGCCAGCCGCCAGGTGAGCTCGCCCGGCCGCGGCCGGGGCTGCGGGGGCTGCGCGCCGCCCGGCTCCGGGCCCCCGCGCCCTCCTGGGGAAGAGGACTGCCGTCCCCGTCGTCGCATCCCGGCTGCCGCAGCGGGGGGTGGGCTCGTTCCGCGGGGGGGCTGGGGGGGCAATAGGGGAGGGCGGCGGGGACTCCCGCACCCGGTTGGCCCGGGAGGCGCTCAGGACTAGGAGCACTGAGGGGGCGCGGCGCGAGGGTCCCTGCGAAGTTGGCGCCCACGAGCACCCGGGCGGGTCCCGAACGCGGGCACTTGCTCCCGGCGCGGTCGGCGAGCCGCGAAGGCCCCGGGTTCCCCTGGGGCCGCCCCCTTCCCTCTTGGGTTCTGGCGGGTGCTCGGCGAGGGGGAAAGAGAAACTTGGAGACCTCCCGGAGGAGTTGTCGGAGCGACCCGGGAGCGTTGTGCCCGCCGACCCCCCGGGGCGCCGGGAGCCCGTCGGTGATCTGGAGGGGGTGCTTTATTTATTTTTTTCTCTTTGATTTTGAAAAAAATGGCTATGTGATTGTCCCCATCTTAAGGGGAAGTTGAAAGTGAAGTGGGGGGGGTGTGTGGGGTTGGTGCTCAAGGAGTAACGTCGCCTTGTGTGTAGAGTTAACACATTTCCGGAGTACAGTGTAGATCGTATTGGCATCTTTTCCCAAAAGTCACTTTGATTCAACTTCGTTGAGTTTCTCGTAAATGGCAACATTTAGGTGGTGAGAGGCGAGAGAAAACAAGAACAAGTACCGCTGATTTGATCTCCAGTGGGATAGATTCAGTTAGCCATAAGAAGCGTATCAGAGTTTTAACCCAGGTTTGGTAATTTGTTGAACATAAAGTTATTTTCCAGCTTTCCTGTCCCCTCCAAGTACCCTGCCTCTTCACATCCGGGCTGAAGCAGTTATGTGGGTTGGATTTGGTTGTTTCTGGTTCCTTGTGAAACTTGGGTTCTTTCTCCTAGTTTTCGCTTAGATCTTTCAAAGAGGAAGAGTTGTAAATGCAAATGTATGGCAGTGAAATGTGTTTAATCTCTGGCTAGAGATCAGTATATTATATGTAAAATTCTATTCACATGTATGAAGTCAAAACTCCAATAATGTTCTTCAAGAATTAGCACCTTTGACTTTTGGCACAAAGGCAAAAAACCCCCAAAAATTACTTCGAGTGAAGATTCTGAGGTATAATTTGACCTCCCCAAGGGTGTGAAGCCTCCCCTGGCCTTAAAATAATACTGGCGTAAACTCTCTGTGTGCATGGGCATCAGGCCCTGTTCATTTTCTCGGTTTTAGAAGGGAAGAAAATACTCTAACCAACGGGAGACTCGCTTTAAATCTTCGGTACTACACACTGTAAATTGTGTCAATTGATTATATATCCCAACTGCATTTTGGTGGGGATGGTTGCTGTTTAAAAGATAATTGTCAAGTGGTGAAATGATGTTCTGTGTAAGCTACTTGTTAATTCATCTTATCATATAATGATTTTGAAACAGTATCTAGTGATAGTGATTTAAAATAATCTTTAGTATTGTCTATAGCAGAGTATTACCACCTCTTGTAACTGTTAAATTTTCATGAGACAGTCTATCTTGTATTCATAGATGGAGTCCTGGCCACACACTTTTATATATATTCATTTTGTAACGTAAAAATATGGACAGTGCTAGAAATTTTGTAAAGCAATGAGAACAAGAGAGATTTGAAAGACTTTAAAGTTTGAGATATACCTAAAAAATAAACATTTCTGAAAGTTCTTGATCCAAGTGGTTCGAAACCATCCAAATTTGAGTCTTCATGAAAATTTTAAAAATCTGCTTGCGAACCGTATAATTTAACTTGCAACTGCATTGACATAGATCTATGTGAATATTTAAGAATTCTCTTAATTGACGTTTTTTTCATATGTATAGTAAAAGGACATGTTTTAGTAAATTTTAGTAGTCTTTTTTCCATATAATTATATCTTAATGTGTCCATGAATGTTAAAATAGGAAGGATTCAAGCTCTAGACCATACTAATGTTTCTTTCTTTTTTAGGGAAATCTTTGGGCAGAAAGAAGTAGCAGATTCTAAGCTATAACAAAACTGATTTGGGCTTTGAATTTATATGATCTTAGATTTGGTGATTTTACTCAAGTCATTAGATTGCTGATTTCTTGGAGAGTATGGGAGTCTAGTTATGGAAGTTTGAGTGTTTATTTAATATTAGCCTTCTGAAATTATAAAGGATGATGAGAGAGCTGGCTCTAAGGTCTTTACCCCAGGACTGTGAAATGATGTAGACATTTCTGCAGTATGTTTTTTATTTTTTTAAATTTATTTTTATTTTTTAAAAGATTTTATTTATTTATTTGACAGAGAGAGACACAGCGAGAGAGGGAACACAAGCAGGGGGAGTGGGAGAGGGAGAAGCAGGCTTCCCACAGAGCAGGGAGCCCGATGCGGGGCTAGATGCCAGGATCCTGGGATCATGACCTGAGCCGAAGGCAGATGCTTAACGACTGAGCCACCCAGGCGCCCCTGCAGTATGTTTTTTATTTTTTTTATTTTATTTCTTTAAAGATTTTTATTTATTTATTTGACAGAGAGAGAGACAGCGAGAGAGGGAACACAAGCATGGGGAGTGGGAGAGAGAGAAGCAGGCTTCCCGCAGAGCAGGGAGCCCGATGCGGGGCTTGATGCAGGGCTTGATGCGGGGCTCGATCCCAGGACCCTGGGATCATGACCTGAGCCGAAGGCAGATGCTTAACGACTGAGCCACCCAGGCGCCCCTGCAGTATGTTTTTTAGAGCAAAGGTTGTTCTGGTGCCTTTGGACTTTTAGGGGGTCCATGAATGGGCTTCAAGAGATTCCTGAACTCACTGTCATTGCGATCAAACCTTTTTGTGTGTATGTGTCTTTCTAGGGAGAAGGTCTGTGGTTGTGTTATAAAAGAGGTCCAGAGCCCCAAAATGTTAGAGTTGTATGTTTTTATTGAATAAAATGGGAGTTAAAATAATTCTTAAAAGGAAAAAAAGAAAATACAGATCTTTGTGCCCAGTACTTGCTGTTTAAGCTTGTCTTTAGCCTAGACGTGGTCTTAGAGGTGCAAAAACACTTATATTTTGTTGCCACAGCAAAGCATTGCCTGTTAGTTGATAAACCATACACACATATAAAGGGCTTGACATGCTAGTCTTGGGTGCATTGTGGCTGTTTTTAAATTTAAAAATTTAGAGCAGATAGATTGATGGTCAATAAGCAGAGATTTGATCTTGACAACAAGCCCTTGGAGCAAATGGTTCACCCAGCTCCACTCTCTTACTGCTCTCCAGCAAATCTGAAATGTGACTGGGAGGTAATCATTCTAGAAAATCTGTTTTTGCCTTGGCCAAACAGCAGAGCATGATGGAAAAAGTTTCTCATCAAAACAGACTCAAATTCAAATCTGGCTTCTTTCATTCACTGTACCTACTTAACCTACCTGACCCTCCAGTTCCTCATCTGGATAAAGCCTATGGCAGTAGAGGTGTGAGGAGGCAGGAATTAAGTTTCCTGTGTAAAAAACTCTCAACCCCTCCTTTGGCCCATGTTAAGGACTTGGGAGCTAGATGTGATAACCACTATTCAACACCAGAATGAACACATATAAACACGGTACATGGTAATGATATATATTATTTCCCAAAGAATAATGAAAATATTAACAAATTGAAACATTTTTTAAAGATTAGGTTTCCAGAAATGAGTTAGGATTAAGTGGTCCTTACCTTGTCGATATCCGGGGGTGGGGGGAGTTGAAGGAAGATGGTGGTGCGCTTGGTAAAGCTGAAGACATGGGTGCTGGGCCGAAAGTGACAGTAACCACCCGCCAGCATCATAGCTGTCTCTTTGTGTAAGATTCCACTTAACTTTTGTTCTTCACTTGTAATTTAAATGTAAAATTTAAACTGAAAAACTGCACTTGTACTTTTCAGCCCATTGTCTCTGAAAGGGTTTGCTCACCTTGTGTTGGGGACCCTCACAGGTACTCCAGGGGCTTCATTAGTAGAAGCTACACCTATAACTTTGTCTAGTTCTGGCATTTTTAAAATGCCTCCACAGTTGGGCACCTGCATCGATTTTTCTCAACAGGGAAAAGGGTCTGGAAGAAATGAATTGTATTTTCCTATCTTTAAACATTGAAAGAAGAGAAGGTATTATGAGTAAGAAGAGAAATATGAATAAAATACTTAAATGCTTATGGCTGTAAGAACAAACTTGTTTCCACTGTTCCTGTGGTCTTTTCCTTTCATTTATTCGTGGTGAGCATTCATGCCCACTGCCTTTAAGTGGGGTAGTGGTATGAACACAAACTGTGACTGGTTGTGACGCCCATTTCCTAAGCTTTCTGGTTGTGCTCAGCTTGAGCTATCCAGCCTCTCTCAGTCTGGAGGAGGTGAGCATTAGATGAGATAATAAAAGCAAAAGGCTTTGCTCAGCCCTAGGCCCCTAGTAGAAATGCTTAAAGGTGGTAGCCATCTTGAGGATGGTTTTATTCTTGTCTTGTGAAGGAAAAGCTAGTATGTTGTTTCAGAATATTCCCATGTAAGCTTTTAGGGGTCATCCTACTTTGAACTCATAAAAGCCTTTCACATCTTTCTGGTTACCATGGGCAGGTACCCCAGCAGCTATAGGACCTATTAGACCTGTCTTCTGTTCTTGGCCGTGGGGTTGCATTCTCTGTTAGGCTGGCAGGTGATGTCTAAATCTTAGCTTTTTCAGGGGCCAAACCAACAAGTGTCCCCAGGTTTGGAGCCATGATCCATTCAAAAACTACATGACTTCATGGCCTAGAACAGAGATCAGCAAACTTTCTGAAAGGACGTCATAGTAAATATTTTCCAGTTTGTCAGCATCCCCTTCCCCTGCCATCTCTCTGTTACACCTGTGCAACTCTACCAGTGTATTTAGAAAGCAGCCAGAGACATAAGCGAATGGCTATGGCTGTGTTCCACCAAAACTTTGTGGACACTGACATTTGAATTTTATATAATTTTTATGTGCCATGAAATAAGTTTTTATTTGTTTGAAACATTTAAAAATGTTAAAGCTCTTCTGGGCTCGTGATTTGTACAGCCAGCAGGTGGATTTGACCCATAGGCCATAGTTTGCTGACCTCTTGCCTAGAAGAATGTTTGACTCCTAAGTCCTATAGGTCTGTGGCATCACCAAGCTGTACCACCCACCCCCACCCCTGCATACACATTGTCATTTGCCTCCTCAAGTATTCCGTGCTTTTGGTATAGCAGCATTATCTAAGGCCCCTGTCTTCTTCCATTAGGATGAAATTCCATCAGGTTAGTTCTTCTTAGTTATATATAGTGTGTGGCCTTCCCTTCTTAGCACATGTATCGTTATATCACCAGGAAGTTTTATTTATTGCTAAAAATGTTCTCACCTTGCCCACTTTTCCATAAAGTTTGATGTTTGAACCCTGTCCTGTGTGATGGTTTGAAAGGAATCTATGCCTTTGGAGCTGTCTCGTGCTTCAAGTTCCTCTTGTCCCTTTTTCCTAGAAAGGACATAACTGATACTAGGCCCTCAGGCTGCTAACTAGACACTCTTACCTTAAGGAAATCTGTATTTGGACTCCCCCACCCCCTTTCTGCATGATGTTTGGTGAAATTAAGCACACAAAGATTCCTCTTGTGCTCTAACTCCTGGAGATTAGCTCCAGGATTGATGTGTGCAGAGCATGTAGATGTCTATGTCTGTGTGTAATTTCATCCGGCCATCACTGAAGCTCTGAGGGCTGCTGCTTTTAGTTTCACCTTTTCTCTCTCTCCTCTCTCAACCCTTCTCTCTTGGTCATTGTATGGGATGCAGATTTGGTGACCTGATAATTGCTGTAACTGATTGGTTTATTTTTTGCCTCCCTTCCTGCCTTTTAACATTCTCTACTAATTTGCTTGTTTTGCGGCAAGTATGTTCTTTTTGGAGTATAACTTTTCGAAACAACATTATGCTGAAGTTACTGGGTATTTTGGAATCTTTCCCCTTCCAAATGTAAACGTACTGTAATATCAGAGTTATGCATTAGTATTTTAGATATTTATTTTTTATTTTTATTTTTTTTAAAGATTTTTATTTATTTTTGACAGAGAGAGAGAGCACAAGCAGGGGAAGCAGCAGGCAGAGGGAGAGGAAGAAGCAGGCTTCCCGCGGAGCAGGGAGCCCGATGCGGGGCTCTATCCCAGGACCCTGGGATCATGACCTGAGCCGAAGGCAGATGCTTAACCGTATGAGCCACCCAGGCGCCCCAGTATTTTAGATATTTAGACATAAGATGCACTTTTTAAAATATTTTGCCATTTTATGTAGATAGTAGTAAATGTTATTACTCTTAAATTTTTAAGGGTTTCCCTTTTTTAAAAAAAGGTATATTTGGTATATATTTTCTAGATGACAATTTGGGCAACATGCATCCAAAGTCACGAAATGAAATGGCAAGTCAAAATCCAGAAATTTATCTTAAACAATTGGTCAAATGTGCGTAGATGTGTGTACCAGACTGCTCACTGCCTCATTTTCTTTTTATAATAGCAAAACATTGAAAGTAATCCAAATGTCTATTAATAAAGGATTGATTAGGTCCATTAGGACCTACCCAGGCAGTGAAATACTGTACAGTCTTTAAAAAGGATGATGTAGGGGGTGCCTTGTTGGCTCAGTCAGTAGAGAGTGCGGACTTTTGATCTTGGGGTTGTGAGTTTGAACCCTATATTGGGAGTAGAGATTACTTTAAAAATCTTTAAAAAAAGTGATGCAGGTCGATATTCTTTGACGTGGAATGATGTTTAGAAGAAGGTAACATGAGAATATGATGTGTGATTTCTTTTTTTTAATGATTTTTTAAAGGTGGTCAAAAGCCCTGTATATAGAAACCTAAAAGAAAGTATCTAAAAGGATATACAGAGTAATACGAACTTGTTATCTCTAGGTAATAAGATTGTGGGTGATTTTTTAAAAAATGTTTTTCTCAAAAAAAACCACACTGTCTTTCTCAGTTTTTCTTTTTATGTAGCATGTGCTTCTTTTATAATCAGGAAAAAATAATAAAGCTATTGAAGAATAAATATAGTAATTAAAATATTTCCTATTTGTGGCTAGTTGAACTCATGACTGCTTTCATTCATAGTCTGTGTTGTAATAGAAGTGAAATACATTTCTCATATACCTTAAAAATGTTTTCTGTTTTACTAATAAGCAAGAATGTTTTCCAGACTTTTTTTTTTTTTGACAAAGACACAGCAAGAGCAGGAACACAAGCAGGGGGAGTGGGAGAGGGAGAAGCAGGCCCCCTGCTCAGCAGGGAGCCCGTTGCGGGGCTCTATCTCGGGACCCCAGGATCACGACCCGAGCTGAAGACGGACGCTTAATGACTGAGCCACCCAGGTGCCCCTGTTTTCCAGACTTTTCTAACAGGAAAGAAAAAAAAAATCCATAAAGGACTAAATAACAGTTTTCAGAGGAAACACACTGAAACACAGACATTTCATGATAGTATGTTGTGCCTCATTTCTTGCTGTGAAAGATTTTCTCCATTGAGATTCCTGTAAAATCATTAAGGAGTTCAGATGTATGGAGGCAGTATAGGGTAGTGTTTAAAAGCCTGAGCTCCGCTACTTACTGTCTGTGTTACTTTTAGCCATTTATGGCCTTGGTCTCCTCCTCTATAAAATATGGGCAATACTGGGGCACCTAGCTGGTTCAGTTGGTAGAGCATGCATGCAACTCTTGACCTTGGGGTCATGAGTTCAAGCCTCATTGGGTGTAAAGCTGAATGAATGAATGAATGAATGAATGAATGAAAGAAAATGTAGGCAATACCTTGCTAAGTTGTGAAGATTAAATAAGGCAAGTGCTTAGCAGAGTTCCAGATAACTTAGCAGTAACTAAGGAGGAAGAAGTGATGGGACAAGTAAGGATATATAATAATAATAGTAGTGACAGTGATGATAATATTGGTGGTGATAATAATATTGGCTGTCAGTATTTTCCTCCTTCTAGAGGCTTGCATGAGGACAGAGCCTTGTTTGCCACATTCACCAGCCTAAACCCTCTGACCAGACCAGGTACCTTGGCCAAGACAGGAGTGTGGTCTAGGTTCACCTAGTCATTAGTCATGCTACCTTTAGTGTGCTATCTCTGTGTACACTGTTGAAAAAAATGTTCCAGGGCTAACAGCTCACTAGCATTTACGGAGTTGGTACTCCGTACCAACAAAATGTTTTACTTTCCAACCTAAACCCCCAAGTTCTGAGGTACATTTCAATGTTTCTGTGAAATTAGAAACGTTGACCTGGCTATGAAGAATGAGAAGTATAACCACATCTGGCTGTGACATACTTATTTGCAAACACTGGGGCTTTGGGTTTGTTTGTAGGAAATTTTAGGAAATGCATGGAATAAAAACAATGTAGAAATACTATGATAATTGATGAAGTATACCTATCAGTTACATGTTGCACAATAAGAAGAACCTGCTCCAAAACTTTGTGGCTTACAATAATGACCATTTATTTGTACACAGTTAGGGCAGGGTAGTTCTTCCACTGCTCTTGTTTGGCCTGAGGTCACTGATGTGGCTGTTGTCATTTGCAGTCTCCAGTCAGAGCTGATTGGTCTAGGGATCTGTCTAGCTGGGACAGCTCATCTGACCACCACACAGTCTCTTCTAGCAGCTAGACTACGTTATCCTCACATGGAGACATTGTGTTTCAAGGTGAGAGCTGCAAGGCTTCTTGAGGCCTAGGCTTAGAAGTCACACAGAGTCACTCTGCCACATTCTCTTGGTCATGGCAAGCCACAAGCCCAATCCAGAATCAAGGGTTGAAAGTAGGCACCACCTTTTGATGGAAGATGCTGCAAAGTACAGATCACAGGTCATGCTGACAGCAGTTGGCGGGGGTGGGGGGGGTGGCAGCTGTATTGTGGCCATCTTTGTGAAGAGTATGCCCTTTGCTGTTGTATATTAACCCTTGTTTGCCATGACTGATAAACTCTGCAGTGAGGCATAGTGTTAAGTGCTTCCCTGTGTTATCTCTTGGGATAACGGCTTTATGAGGTAGGTACTATTATTACTCCCATTTTAAAGTTGTGATAAGTGAACCTTAGGGAGGTTGTGTAACTTGCCCTAGATCTTTTACCTAGTTAGGGGCTGATTCTAAAAGTTACGGAAAGTTTATCCCTGTATCAGTGCTTAAATCCATTGCTAAAGAAGTTTGCATGGATGAGGGGGGAGCATATCTTTAGAAATCTCAAAAGGAAAATCCAGTATCTTAAAATTTTACATGAATTCTGTATTCTACTCCATGATACATCCCTTTATTTTACCACAAAACTAATATTTTAAAATTACCTTTAATTTAAAATATTTAAATTTTACCTCCCAAATCTTTGAGAAAATAGATTCTCCTAGACTGAAAATAATAGCTAATCAGCTAAAGGTCTTCGGTTGTAAGTAGTGGAAACAAAATCGGACTACCCTAAGCAAAAAAGGAGGTTACTGGAAGGATGTGGTGTAGCTCCCCGAATTGACAATAGAGCTGAAGAACCAGGCCTCAATGGACAGTCTTCACAGGGTGCTGGCCTTATTAACCTTTCCAGCTCTTTGTAACTCCACCCTCTACTAAGAGTGTATCTCTCAGGGTCAGCCTGGGTTCTGGAAGATGCCTTGTTTCCTGCTTCACCAAGAAAGTACCTACTGGGGCGGGGGGGTTGTTCCCCAGCAGGGGAGTGAATACAGGGCTGATAAAACCAACAGATGTCCACTATCTGAACATTTGTGCAAGCTGCTTTGTGCATTATTGATCCCATTTACTATTTGCAACATGCTGATGACCCCTGGTTCACCCCTTTCCCTCTCAACCCCACATGCCTCTAAAGGTTCTTAAGCTCAAAAGCAGTTTTGTGACTCCACCATCTCTTTCCATTTCCACTAGTAAGTGCCTACCATTCCAAGGGCAATAACATTTTATCCATTTTTTACATAGTAATCTTTTCTATCCTTTCCCTGATTTTTATTATTTTTTTAAAGATTTATTTATTTATTTTAGATGGGGAGGGGGAGGGTCAGAGAGAGAGAGAGAGAATCTCAAGCAGGCTCCATGCCTAGTGTGAGTCCAAAGTGGGGCTCAATCTCATGACCCTGATATGACTTGAGCCGAAATCAAGAGTCGGACACTTAACCGACTAAGCCAACCAGCACCCCATTTCCCTGATTTTTAAAGATTTTTTTTTTTTTTATTCATTTGAGACAGAGAGATACAGAGAGAGTGAGCATTAGCAGGGGAGAGGCAGAGGGAGAGAGAGAAGCAGGCTCCCCGCCAAGCCAAGAGCCAGACGTGGGGTTTGATCCCAGGACCCTGGGATCATGACCTGAACCGAAGGCAGATGCGTAACCATCTGAGCCACCCAGGTGCCCCCACTGATTTTTAAAAGAAAATCATATGAACTATAATTTAGTCATTTATTGGTAACACGGTTCCTGTTAGGAATAGTTTCCCTTAGTTCATAGTGATTCCCTTAGGCCACAGTGAGATAGTTATTGGCCCCTGCACTGAATGTCCCCACACTGCCCTGCTTCTGTTTTTCTGTTTTCTCCACCTGTCTAGTGGCTTTCATTGTAACCTTGCTAATACTTAAAAATAAATATTTTAAACCTTACAGATTATGGGTCGAAGGAACAACCTACATTTATATAGCCTTTGGCTGTAAGTTAAACCATGTTTTTAGCAGTAAAATGTTGTGTAAGTACAGTGTGATTTTATTCAGAGCATTTTCAAGTATATACTCCTATTTTTAATAATCTTTTGAAGTCAGAGAAAAGCATATTTTTCCTGTTTTTCAGCTGAGCAAATGGTTTAGAAAAGGTAAGCAATTTCCCCTGCAACATAGGACAGTTGGCAGGAAAACTTAGGTATTCTGACTACCCATGCCTTTGCTGTGGATGGTTCAAGAACGCTGGTTTCCCAAGTGGAGAAGCCTCTCTTCTGGTTTCTCAGGTTTCTGGGCTGAATTGGAGATGGGTGAATATATGTTGGGACACTGGTGTGTAATGGAGGTATCTAGTCCTCACCTTGGCCATTAGTAGCCACTTTTGTTTATTCTTGCTTTGGAGGCCCAGCCTCTTTTTATATCCCCATAGATAGCCAGTTGAGAAGCCAATTTGTCCCATCTCTTCTTGCCATGATTAGCTGGTTTTGAAGTACCTCTTGGAGCCCTTCAGTCTGGCCTTTTTTACTTCCCCACGGTGTAATTACCACCTTGTGGTATAGTCACTTGTCTTCCCAACCCCTGGACTCTTTTTTTAAATGGTCTACTCTGTTTTCTGCTGTTGAGGCCCACCACTACAAGGGATTTTGAGAGGAGTGTTTGACACTTTTGTTTAATTAGGGTCTCTAGACAGGGTTCTGTTAACAATAGGGTTGTATGTTAGGCCCTTCCCCCTTGCTTGTAAAGTTTCGCTGTAGTCTGAACCATTAATATGATCATAGTGTTAATATGGTGGTTCTTATTTAGCCAAAACTTTTTGTAAATAGAGACATGTCAAGACTTTTCTGTAGCTTTTAGAACATTGTCCTAACATTTAACACTAATTTTTAAATTGCCTTTTTCTAATTTGTTTCAGGTGCTGATTTCTACAGCTTCTAAACATGTTAACACTTAATACTAGTCAAAAACTGTCTTTTTCTCTTGCATTTCTAGTTCGTCTCATGGTCTCATTTTTGCAAGTGTTTTGAACCTTTAGAATCCTTGAACTTAATCCTGAAAAGAGTGCTAGCAAAATTCTTCATTGAAAAATGCATACTTGGGGCACCTGGATGGCTCAGTTGGTTAAGCAGTAGACTCTTGATTTTGACTCAGGTTATGATCTCAGGGCCGTGGGATCGAGCTCCGCATTAGGTACAGAGTCTGTTTGTCCCCATCCCTCTGCTCCTCCCCTCCCTCTCTTTCTTTCTCAAATACTTTTTTTTTTTTAAAGATTTTATTTATTTGACGGAGAGAGAGACAGCGAGAGAGGGAACACAAACAGGGGGAGTGGGAGAGGGAGAAGCAGGCTTCCCGCGGAGCAGGGAGCCTGATGCGGGGCTCGATTCCAGGACCCTGGGATCATGACCTGAGCCAAAGGCAGACGCTTAACGACTGAACCACCCAGGCGCCCCTCTCAAATAAATCTTTAAAAAAAAAAAAAAAGGTGCATACTTTTCATCTGTTTATATTTTGTTCACGCTGTTTTTTGTTTTTTTGTTTGTGCTTTGTTTTGTTTTTTGCTGTTTTTAAGTTTTAATGTTCTGAACTCAAAGACATTTTTAGTATTTTGGAACATAGGTCCTCTTAGCTGCCCTAAAAAGAGATATTTAAGACTCCATTCACTGCTCCTTCCACTATCCATCCTGTTGATTATTATTGTTCTGGTAGGTGTAACTATAAATCATTTGGAAATCGAAGTTAGAAAAGAGACCATTTGCCATTACATTAGGACAGTCTAAAAGGAATCACTTGTTCAAATTTACTAGCTTCCTGAAGCTAGTAAAAATGTTTATGGTTTTCAAGATTCCCTGTGAATATATTTCAACACTGCAGGACAGTGAGTAACACGTGTTTAGCTATTATAGATTATGAGAACAGTGGCTCCTAGAAAAGGTAGTATTCCAGTTTTCTGTTTAGAACTGTAATGGAGCTAAACTGAAAAATCAGTTGTCCTAATAAACAGTAGGCACGATGTGATAGTAGGCAGGTTTCTTAGTGTGTCTGTTGCTTTAGCTAACAACCAGCCACGATTAGCTTTCCTTTCCATAGATCTGGTGTCAAGTATTAATCAGCTGTAGACTGGAAAGTTTTTATTGGCTAGCATTTGTAAGTGGAAGAAACACCAGTCTGTTTTTCATCTGTAGCCTCTTAACCATTTAACTGCATATGATATCATCTGTGTGATGTTCTTAGAAACAGTTCCTTTAAAAAAAAAACCAAAACCTGAATTAGTACTGCAGCATATGAAAATAGTGAACTTTGACCTTGAAGAGTCTAAATGATCTAAATTAAGGTTGTGATGTGTACTAGAAAAAAAATTACCTGTTAAATCTAGTATTCTTGTTTTTCACGTTTTGAATAGTTTCTTAATTTTAAAACAAAGAGTTACAAGATATAGTACTGAAAATCTTAAAATACACAAAAGCTAAAAAATATGACTTTGATTTTAAGTTTTAAGAATTCCATAAAAAAAGGGGGGAGCCTATCAGCTAGGGGCTGAGGCTGGGTCACCTTTAGGGAGTCGGGAAGGAAGAATTTGGCCCTGACGACCATGGTGTGATGTGGTTCAAGATTCTGCCTGGGATTGGTATCATGGCTGTGTGCTTTGTCATCCCCTGCATAGCTATGGTGCACATCCACAGGTTCAGTAACGGGGGCAAGGAGAAATGGGTTTCCTATTATCCATATCAGTGGAGTTTGATGAAAAGAGATAGGTGTGTCTCTGGAGTTAATCATTCTATGCGTCAAAGGATTTGGAGAATATTGATTAAGGAACCATTTTCCTGACTGTTGAAAAATGACTTGGTTATGCTCATCTACCCTTCTAGAAGGTTATGCAGTGTATTAATATAGTACATAATAAAAACAAAAAGTTAAAAAGAATTCCATAAAAAAAAGAATTACATAAATTCGGTTCTCATGGAAAACTGAAATTTCTGAATGCTTGCAAGGTTTTTAATAACTTTTTCCTGATTGCAAAAATGAAGTGTTTGATTTGTTACCTCCTCTTAGAACAGCGAACCGCTAAGAAAAAATAGGTGTTTGTAGAAAAATTGGAAAGTTTCACAAATACACAGAAGCAGATAACAGTTACACATACTTTTACTACCCAAAGATACCACTACTAATATTTGATGTAGACTAATACTTGATGTAGATCCACACAGCTGGTTATAGAGTTGCCCAATTAAATATCCTTTGGAATGAATGCTTACGAGTAAGGATAATGAATGGTAAATGTATATATAGTGTGAACCAAGTTTCATTAATCTCACTGCCTCTCAGGTGTTGCCAAAAGCTGAAGAGAGGGGCTTATTCCCCCCCCCGCCCCGTTTGGGAGAAGAGCTATCTTGCCCTTTGGCTAGCCTTGGCTAAAGTGAGGCAGAGAATCTTTTCTGCAGACTTCCCTCTGTCTGCCTGTCTTTTTATCTTAGCAACTCTTGTTAACTCTGAATGTCTACGGATTGCAGAGGGAGACATTTGGAGTTCTTGGTGGAGTAGCTTGTTGAATAAACCACGTCAGTTCTTCATCTTTTTTTTTTTTTAAGGTTTTATTTATTTGAGAGGCGGAAAGAGAGCGCGGTGCATGAGAGTGCACAAGCAGGGGGAGCGACAGGCAGAGGGAGAAGCAGACTCCCCACTGAGCAGGGAGCCCAGACTTGTGCGGCTCCATCCCAGGATCCCGGGATCATGACCTGAGCCGAAGGCAGACGCTGAACCAACTGAGCCACCCAGGAGCCCCTAAGCCACATCAGTTCTTTTCAGCCCCCTAGAAGAATTCTTTAAATAGGCTCTTACTCAAAAGAATGTCCCAATATTCAGAAATAGAGTCACCTTCAGGGTACTTGTACTAAGTGAAAACAAGGTGGAGTGGTTAGACACTCCCAGGTGATTTCAGTTAACATCTAACCTCAAATCCAGTTGACTTGATAAAAGAAAAATCCGAAGGAGCTCAGAGCAGATTATGGTATAAGCATATGCCAGTCCTCTCCAGTGGAAAAGAAAAGTGCTAATCTGGTCAGATCTGTTAAAGAGACAGGCAAGGCTGAACAAAGCAGAATTTTCTCATCCTGCTCATCTTTTGCCTTAGTGTAGAAGAAAGATTTATCCCGGAATGAAAGAGAAAGAAGGAAAGATGGGCAGGTGGCTAGTAATAAAAGATGGTTGGCTCTCTTTCTGTGTGGCTTGGCCTAGTGGTAAGCAGATGCCTAGATCTGAGAAACTAGCAAAGTGAAGTGCCGCACAGGACAACTTCCCCAGGCAGGGATACAGCTTCTTGGTGTTCTGGGTGAAAATACAACACTGACTGTGATCCCAGGCCCTTAGTGAGAGGAAACCCAGGGAGAAGTAGGAGGAAGTAGCATCTCTTTGTAAACGTTTTATTCTTGACATGTAACAGACTCCTGCCTAGAGAATTGTGTCAGCCCCTCCATTCTGCCAGCTGTCGTAGCTGTCGTTCGGGAGCGCCCTCCTGTGTTCTCCTGCACTGACCAGTTTAAAAGGTGTCATTTCTGCCTGAGAATTATAAGAGCTTACACGCAGTGCTTTGTGTGAAGGAATTGCTTTGGAAGATGAATAACCATTGTGATGATAACTGCTATATGCAAAAGAGGGAGATTGATGGTTTTACAAGTCTATGGTTTGAATTCTTAGGTCTGGCAGGAAACCAAGCCCATTCAGATGGTTCTGGAGACTAATGAAAGGATTATTTTCAGAGGAATGCCAGAGTTAAGGATGACATGGGGCTCCTATAATCCGTGGAACCAACTGCAATGGAAAGCCATTATCACCATTGAGTCCAAAGGAGCAAAGAGAAGAGATAGCTTTACTGGAGTCCAGCGAGAGAGCTGGAGCGGCAGGGCGGGGCCCTGGAGGATTCGGCCACTGCTTGAGTTTGTAGCCGAGAGCAGAGAGGGAATAAGGAAGCAATACTCCCTCCCCCACTTTCTTTCCTCCCTCTCTCTTTGATCTTCTTCCGATGCCTTCTACTGGCCGAACCCACCTGGAGGCCTGCTTGCTTTAACCCAGTGATTCTACCCATAAAGGTCAAGTCTTTGGGGGCACAGAGCAGGGCCAGAGTAGTGGAAAATTGGTCTGGCGATGGGGAGAGGGCAATCAAATGGAGAATTACTAGCACACAGTAGTAGCATATTCATAATTGCACTTTCATCATGTTAACGCATCATTCTCATCTCCTGAAATCCCAAAATAAACCTTAAAGCATGTGAACTATTATGACTCAGTTGTATCTTTTAATATAAATAGTCCAAGCAGTTATCCTACCCTTATCAGATTAATTAAATATTCAAAGAAATAATATGAACAATTCTGAGAATTGGAAAATCACTGAAAGACCTTCTGTTGGAGCATTTTGTTCTTGATTAAAATTAAACTATTTTTAAAAAAAATATGCATGTGAACTGTACAAGTGATATATCCTAAAATACAAAAATTGTACTTTTAATCACACATTGGTGAAGGTTTTTTGTTGTTAGAATTAAGCTTCAGGGGTACCCTGGCTGGCTCAGTCCATAGAGCGTGCAACTCTTGATCTTGGGGTTGTGATTTCAAGACCCTATTGGGTGTAGAGATTACTTAAAAATAAAATCTTAAAAAAAAAGCTGCAAAAGGGAAGTGAAACTTTTTTTTTTAGTCTCTGCATATTATCCTTTCAGATCTATTTAACTAAGGTGGATAAATTGACAAGATTCTTACTCAGCCAATCTAGAAATACAAGAAAAGATTTTAAGCTATTAAAATGACTTTATTGAGCACTTGGCTTTGAGAGATGTAAAGATAAAAAAGATATTTACTTTGCTTCCCAAAACTTAAAACTAAACAGTGAAGAGAGGTCCACACCCAGCTATAATAATCAGTGATAGGTCCTTTAATAGAAGCATCAGATGTGGGATTAATAAGATGAGAAGTGGCTTAATCTGTCTTTACCAGAGATTTCTTTCCAGTGGCTCATGAATATTTATTAAAAGTTTACACTTGCCATTATTAGAAATACAGATAATAAAAAGATACCAAAAGGGCCTGAACTCAAGGAGCTAGGGTCAGAGTGAGTCTAAAACTGTTTCATCAAGAGCAGCCAGTCTTTTGGTAGCTCCCCAATGCTTCAAGGATGGATGGCATTCAAACCCTTACCATGTCCCTCTGTGGTCCTCTGATCTGGCCCCACCTGTATCTCTGCCTCCTCAGGTGCTTTGGCCTTTTAGTTCTTCAGTCAAGCCATACTTACCAGAGTCTTTTCTCTTGAGATTTCTTTTGCCTCAGGTGCCAGCTCCACCGTCATCTTAGAACACCTTTTCTGCCTCCTGGTCTCAGTTTAAATGCTGCCTCTTCACAGGATCCTTCCCTGACCTTCCAGATAAGATCCAGGGATCTTATTACTTGTTCTAAAACCCATATATATGGGGCTCCTGGGTGGCTCAGTGGGTTAAGTGTCTGCCTTCGGCTCAGGTCATGATCCCGGGGTCCTGGGATAGAGCCCCATGTCGGCCTCCCTGCTCATTGGGGAGCCTGCTTCTCCCTCTCCCTCTGACGCTCCCCCTGCTTCTTTTCTCTCTTTCTGTCGAATAAATAAAAATTAAAAAAAAAAAAAGAAACCATATAGAAGCAGTCACTTTGCTCTTCTCCCTCAAACACTTAAATTTATTAGTGTAAATGTTTGATGGATTTCTTCATTACCAGAATGTAAGTACTATAGAGCAGGGTACCTGTTTCACAGCTATGTCTTCATTGCCAAGCATGGTGTTTAATAAGGGTGCTCAGTAAATTGTAGAAAGAAGGAAAAAGAACTGGCTTTTAACCCAAACCCCTACCACTCACCAGCTTGGTGGCTTTTGGTATCTTGCTAATTGGGAGTTAATTTCTTCCTGTAATATGGGAATAATAATGATAATGGCACTTAGTATGTGCTAAGCGCTGTGCTTTTGTTATCTCCTCAATTAAACTTCATCATAGAGGTGAAATGACTTGTTTGAAGTCCATTCGTAAATAGAAAACAGGATTTAACTCCTGATCTGTTTAATTTCAAAAACTGATTGTTCTTCTCCATACCTTTTTGATTGTCCTAGGGGGAAACCTGTAGGGGAGATCTTTGATACAGGGTAGTAGGATGCTTGCCCATTCCGAGGATATTGACATTCATGAAGATACAGGCTTAAACCAGTTTTAGGGAATTGGAGTGTGGGATTAAGTCCATTTCGATGAAAGGGTAAGTGACTTCTCCCCCCCAGCCCCAGGGGTAAGTGACTTCTAAACTCAGTCCTAAAGAAGTTAGCTGGGTCCAAAAGCAGAATGTAGTGCAAACGCCCCAAGGCAAGAACTGGGGCCGGAGGGTGAAGAGCCTTGCAGGCTGGGCCAGGGAGTTGCTACTTGCTGTAAAACGCTGTGGGGAGACAACGATGAGTTTTATTTATTGAAAAATATTTTGGAAGTAAGAAGTCCCAATTTGGAGTCCCCTTTAGAGGCCAAAGCATCCATAGCCTTTTTCCCATTTTGCATTTCTGTAGCAAAGGAAGCATTTTAGCTCTTTCATTCCACTGTAGCACCCAACACAGTAGTGTTTGAAAAAGGAATTAGCGTGAAGTAAGGAATGGGTGTTTATGTTAAGTTGTTTGGTACAATTCTGTTTGTTGTTTTTCTGTGAGGGTGGATGGCCTAGCCTAGATGGGTAGCAGCCTCACACTAGTCACTTCACCTCTATAGCCTCGGTTTCTCATTTGGAAATTAGAGATAATTAAAATGTCTACCTCATAGGCTTGTGCAACATCCACACAGTGCCTGGCACAAAATAAGCTTTCAGGCAGTGTTAGCTGCTACTGTTATTAATACATATTTACTGTCCATTCTGGCCCATGCCTCTTGAATGAATGTGCATTATTTATCAAAGACGGGTTGACTGGGACACAGGAACTGACATTTTTTTTTTAAGATGATTTTAGTGTTTACAAAGATAATACAAAAATTTTTTTAATGTTTTATTTATTTATTCATGAGAGCCAGAGAGAGAGAGAGAGAGAGGGAGAGGCAGAGGGAGAAGCAGGCTCCCTGCCTAGCAGGGAGCCCGATGCGGGACTCGATCCCAGGACCCCGGGATCATGACCCGAGCCGAAGGCAGACGCTTAACCATCTGAGCCACCCAGGCGCCCCAAGATAATAAAAACAATGAATCATCTTACTGGGATAGTCCTAGTGTTTCCTAGATATGTTTATGATGAAATGCAAAATAGTAACATGAGCTACTACTTACAGAACCCATTGTGTATGCCAGGGCTGTGCTTTCTATGCATTATCCCTGGGAAGTAGTTTGATTGTCTATTTTACAGATAAGGAAGTTATGATCTTTCTAAGGTGTTAACAACAGCTGTAGAAGTAGACATTAAACTATGTGCTTCTCCAAATCATTTTGTGCTTTTAGCATTGTAAAGGGCTGACTTATCTCCCAACAATTTCAGCAGCTCTGCTGGGAGGAAAAAATGGTAACAGGGCTCTTAATTGTTTTTCTAATCTATTGGATTAATTGGAAGCACCAGGCATAGTGTGCTGTTTAGGTCTAATACATAGTAGAGGCTCAAGAAATGTTTATTGACTATAAATCTTAAATCAGATTGAAAAAAGATGACGGAGAAAATCAGTATTAGGGGCTGGCCCCAGCCTGCTTTCTACTAAAAAACAAAAACAAAACAAAAAACAAATCTGAGGTCACCAAAGATTTTAATAGCATAACATGTTTACACAGACTACGGTTGAAGTCTGAGGTGACAAATTTTCCTATGTGTGTTGGAGGGGATTAACTCCTGTCTGTAGAGTTGTTATCTACAGAAATCTGTTTGCTTCCCACTAGGTGCCCTCACTGCTCAAGAAGCTCCTGGCTCTGTCCTTGTGTTGGGCTAATTAGTTTAGTTTCAGTGAAGAAAAACTATGTGTAACGTTAAAATAAACAAAACATAAATGGGAATGTGTAGTTGCTGTCATAACTCATCACTAATGTATTTCAAAGCCAGATCCGACTGATATTTGTATTTTCCTTTAGCTCAGGTAATTCAGAGTTGACATACCATTTTATGGTAATGAGGGGAGAAAGGAGACTTTCTTGCATAGAAGAGCGAGCATGCTGCATTTAAATCTAGATTTCCTCTCCCCCCATAACAACAGAAAATAAAAATCTTAATTTTTTTGGAGGAACTTTATTATGATGAGGCATTTATTGGACATATCAAACCTGAAAGGTGGCCAGCCAGATGGTAGTTTGATTACTAAGCATCTTCTTTATGATTTATCATGTTATACCACAAAATAAAGATAAAGAGATAATTGTGTTAATATACTATAGAAGTAGTTTATGTAGAAATTTTAAAGTGTAAAACATTAAAAGACTGTGATAAGAGCCAGTGCCCAGACCTTGGTTTCTAATTCCATTCTCCAGTAAAAGGAACCAGACATCACTTAATTCTATGGTTGTGGCAGGGAATAAACAAGATGAGCCTGGAGCATCTTCTAATGCCAGAAAGCACGAAAGTGCTAAAACAAAACAAAACACTAAACACACAGTAGTGGGGCATGTCAGATGAACACAGGTGCCTGAAAGAGCGCCTAGTGGGTCAAAGCTGGGACAATTTAAACAACTAAATAATATCATTTTAAATTATAGCATAAGATATAAAATAAATATAAAGGATAGGGGTGCCTGGGTGGCTCAGTTGGTTAATCGACTGCCTTCGGCTCAGGTCATGATCCTGGAGTCCCGGGATCGAGTCCCACATCGGGCTCCCTGCTGAGCGGGGAGTCTGCTTCTCCCTGTGAACCTCTTGCCTCTCATGCTCTCTATCTCATTCTCTCTCTCTCAAATAAATAAATGAAATCTTTAAAAAAAAAAAGGATATAATATACATATAATATAGTATAATAATGTTAATATATGTAAAAATATAAACTATTAATATAAAAGGAATATCTGTGTGTCCATACTGATGTAAATAAATGATTGGATAGGTAAGCAAATAGGAAAGAATAGATAAAATCTTCCATGTATAGGGGTGCCTGGGTGGCTCAGTTGGTTGGGCGACTGCCTTCGGCTCAGGTCATGATCCTGGAGTCCCGGAATCGAGTCCCACATCAGGCTCCCTGCTCAGTAGGGAGTCTGATTCTCCCTCTGACCCTCCCCCCTCTCATGTTCTCTCCCTCTCTCTCATTCTCTCTCAAATAAATAAAATCTTAAAAAAAAAATCTTCCATGTATAGAAGAATTCCAAATGATTTATGTCAATAATCCTCCAAAAGGAGGTGAAACTAACTGTCCATCACTTAAATGTCGGCTGTGCTTAGTAACATCCTTCTAAAGAATACAGTATAGAAAGGTGGAAAGAAAACTTTACAGTGGAGAAACTTGACAGACAGTACCCCAGCCTGCTGATCAAATTAGCATCAACAACGATAAAGTGTACACCTGATATGATATAATGAGAATGGCACTTTATCTCTGTGGTCTTCCTCCTCAAATTCGATAATCCCATTATAATTATGAGAAAACCATTGGAAACTTAAGACTTTCTAAAAATATCTAACTAGTACTCCTCAAAACTGCTGTCAAGGTCATCAAAAAAGGAGTCTGAGAAACTTTCATAGTCTTGAAGAGAAGTAAAGAGATAGGACAACTAAATGTAATGTGATATCCTGGTTGGGATTCTGGACTGGATAAGGACATTAGGCAAAAACTAAGGAAATCTGAATAAAGTACAGACTTCAGTTCAGAATAATAGGTCAGTATTGGTTCATTAGTTGTGACAAATGTAGCATACTAATGGGAGAGGTTAGCAATAGGGGAAACGAGGTGTAGGGTAGAGAGGAACAGTGTGTGGTCTTCACAACCTCTCTGTAAATTTAGCATCATTCTAAAATTAAAAGCTTATTTTTACAAAAAGACGGTGGCAAGGACAAGAGTCTGTAGTTCAAGTTTAATTTTCATCATGCTGGGAGCCTGAAGTAAATAAAAAACCTTGGTGTCCTAGACTGATTATGGTGTAAAGTGGGGCAACTCTTCTTTGCTGTCATCTTGTAAAGCCATGACAGTTTGTTTGCAGAATCAGAGAATGCAGGAATTTTAAATGTTCTCCTATGGAATTTCTTACTGGCATGACTTTTTTTTCCCCCTTTTCTTGTGCCGGGTAGCAGTCCCTTGAGTGGCATTTGCTGTCCTAGTTAATCAGAGGGTAGGAGAAATGAAAAACTCTCCTCTTTCGCCTCCTATGAAGTTTCAATGGGCACTGGAAATGTAGGTCAAATTGCATCACTGTAGAAAGGAGCGAACAGGAAGGTATTTATGAAGTGCTGCCAGCCTCTCTTTAGATTCCGAGTTATGATGAGCCAGTGTTGAGCCAGCTTAGGTGTGAGATACATGGAATCAGAGAGTCATGTTTTTGATGTAGTCCCAGAATGTTACATTTAATCAGTGATAAAAAGATTTCTGTCTAAAGCCCTAGTGAGAATAACTTGTACTGGATTTGTTTAATTTACATCTCCCAGCTTCTGGAATTCTTTTTGTCTCTTATTTATTATTGGTATATTGCAGCAATTTATATTAATTTAGCCAGAGAGATGTTTGAATTGTAGAAACTATTGCTTATGTGTACATGTTTGGTAATCATATAAGTCTAATAATGTATTTTGCAAATTACACATAATATGCACAGTGGGATCTTCATTAGCATACAGAAGTCACGAAATATGTTTTTTATTTTTAAATTAGGTTTCAAATACACTGTCCCATGGTTTTCTTTTTTTTTTTTTTTTTAAGATTTTTATTTGAGAGAGAGAACATGCACAAGCAGGGGGAGCGGCAGGCAGAGCAGGCTGAGGGAGAAGCAGGCTCCCTGCTGAGCAGGGAGCCAGATGTGGGCCTCAATCCCAGGACCCTGGGATCATGACCTGAGCTGAAGGCAGACACTTACTGACTGAGCCACCCAGGTGTCCTGGCTTTCTATTTTTTTAATGGCAAAATGTTATGGATTTTTTTTTTTTTAAGATTTTATTTCTTTATTTGAGAGAGAATGAGAGAACATGAGGGGGGGAGGGTGAGAGGGAGAAGCAGACTCCCCGCTGAGCAGGGAGCTTGATCCTGGGACTCCAGGATCATGACCTGAGCGGAAGGCAGTCACTTAACCAACTGAGCCACCCAGGTGCCCCAATGTTATGGATTTTAAGATAAGTCTTTAAATACATGTTTGTATTTAACATTGTAACTACTTGCCCTTTGTTAAGACATCCAGATATTTACTGCCCAAGTGCTCTCTCTTACTCACATTGTCATGAACGGTAAGCATCCTGACAACAAAACCAATTGTAAAACCTACTCCATTTCTACTTTCTCCTTGCCTCTATTAAGATCCTGGGTAGTTTGTATACAAAATGGGAAATCCGATGATAAAATAATTGCACAGGTTTGGGTTTTATTTAATCTTACAGGTTGCATAAATTATTCTGTGAAATATGTTTATAATCTAACATACTTTTAGTTATTTTTGACTTTTTATTTTGAAATAATGAAAGATTCACAGGTTGCAAAGAGAGTTCAGAGAGGACCTGGTTACTCTTCACCCAGTTTCTCCTATCAATTACATCCTTCCTGTCTATACAGTACAATATCAAAACCAGGAAGATGACATTGGTATAAAGTATGTGTGTAGTTCTGTGTCATTTTATCTCGTGTAGATTTATTTAACCACTACCATAATCAAGATACAGAACTATTCCAAAAACAAAAATCTCCCTCATGCTATCCTTTAATGGTTATAGTCATTCCCGTTACCTTCACAACCCCTAACTCCTGGCAACCACTAATCTGTTCTCTAGCTCTATAATTTTGTCTTTTTGGGAATGTTACATAAATGTGATTTTTTGAGATTGGCATTTTTCATTCAGCATTTTAAAAAGAATTTAATTTTAAAAGAAGCATCAATGTTAACCATTTAAAAATTTTATTTATTTTTTTAAAAGATTTTGAGACAGAGAGAGAGAGCACAAGCTAGGGGAGGGGTCAGAGGGAGAAGCAGACTCCCCACTGAGCAGGGAACCCGTCGCAGGGCTTGATCCCAGGACCCCGGGATCATGACCTGAGCTGAGGGCAGATGCCCAACCCACTGAGCTACCCAGGCACCCCAAAAAATATATTTATTTTTAAAAGAAATTGTTGTCCAGAGTTTGATTAACTGATTTTCAAACCTGTACTTTTCTAGCTTGGGTGTTCTATAGTCAGTTGCTATATTTGAACAGCAGCGAAAGTCGTATATGCCGACGTAATAGCTGATTATAACATTAACCTTACTGCCTACTGTAAAAGATGATACTGCAAAGTTAAAGGGAAAATTACCCCGGAAAAAGCCCATCCCGCCAACAAATTAAATATTACAACTGTTTTACTGAGCAGGAGTAAGAAAACCAAATGTATACTTTAGTTATACCAAATAAAGTAACTGACCCACATTTGTGTTCATTTCTTCTTGAAAGAACTTCTCAAAGAGAGACTCTTTGGAACATGATACTGAAATGAATAGCAGTTTAAATATTTGCATTAATTAGATAATGAAAGATCAGAGAATTGCTATACAGATCTTCCTCGACTTATAATGGGGTTACATCCCAATAAGCCTATCAGAAGTTGACAATGTTGTAAGTCGAAGATGCATTTAAGACTCCTAACCTGGGGTGCCTGGCTGGCTCAGTATGCAACTTTTGATCTCAGGGTTGTAAGTTTGAGCCCCACTCAAAAGAGATTACTTAAAAATAAAATCTTAGGAAAAAAAATTATTTTTTAAACGCCTAACCTGCCTAACATCATAGCTTAGCCCAATCTATCTTAAACCTGCTTATATTAGCCTACAGTTGTGCAAAATCATCTGACAAAGCCTATTTTATAAGAAAATGTTATTATCTCCTGTAATTCATTGAATACTGTGCTGATAGTGAAAACCAGAATGACTCTATGGGGACAGAATGCTTGTGAGTCGGTTGGGGACCCTCATGACTGCAGGGCTGACTGGGGGCTGTGGTGCTGCTGCCCAGCATCACAAGAGAGTCCTACCACATATAGCTAGCCTGGGAAAGAGCCAAATCCAAAATCTGAAGTATGGTTTCTACTGAATGTGTATTACTTTCACACCACTGTAAAGCTGAAAACTCATTAAGTCAAAACATTGTTAAGTGAGGGACCTTCTGTATGTGGTTAGTGTGAAATGTAACCATAGGAAGGCCAGTGTCTGCGTCAAGTGTCTGCATCATGACAACACTGTCATAGTAGGAAATGGAGTCCTGTGGTAGATGAAGGATGGGAACAAACAGCCTCAGAAGGAAAAAATCTTCCTTAGATGACTGTAGGTTGTTTTCTAACAAAATATAAAAAATATGCTAGGAGCCGTAGGAGGACACATTGGTATTTTGCTGCACAGAATGATACCATGGCTCTAGGGAATCCCATGTGGCCAGACCTATGTAACTGAGCAAATAGAAGGTGAGTCCCCAGGCACCATTTTACAGCTCACTAGCAATGAAGGGGGATGTGAGCACACACTCCTTGGCTTGCCCAGAATTCATGTTCCTGAAAGTTGTGTCAGAGCAGATTTTTTTATAAATGAGATACTCTTGTAATTGGCAAATGATCTTTATTTGGCTCTAGCTCCTAACATTTTAGGCAGTCTTCCTCCCTGTAAGAAAATATTCTTTGTAGTTAAAATCAACCTTTACTTACCACTTTAACAGTTTTCTTTTTTTTTAAGATTTTGTTTATTTGAGAGAGGGAGAGAGAGGGAGCCAGCCAGCAAGCACAAGCTGACGGGGGTTGCAAGGAGAGGGAGAAGCAGACTCCCCGCTGAGTAGGGAGCTAGATCCCGGGCCGCTGAGATCATGACCTGAGCCAAAGTCAGATGCCTAATGCCCTGAGCCACCACTTTAACATTTTTTCCTGATCATCTTGTTTTCTTCAAGCAGCATAGGATTGTACTTGAAGTAGCTGCTGGGATAGAGGAAAAGGGAAGCAATCATTTATCGATCATCAACTGTATGCCAGGCACTGTGCAAAGTGTATTAAATAACTCTCTGTAGCAAATAAGTCAGTTTTCTTGGTCAGATTTACTTAAGAGGCCTGCTGCTCAAAACAATATGTATGTTATGTATTACATATATTTTAAGATATATGTATGCTAATTTATATATAAGTAGATAAATTAAAGAATATATATCTATTAATTTCTGTACTCATGAAGCAATGTGTGAAGTGATATGGAATATAGGGATGTAAGGCCTACCCCTCCCATTAGTAGCTCTCTATCCAGATGAGGAAAACCAATTTTAAGTAGAAGAAAAATCAGCTAACTACAGGAGTGAAAACTGCTCAGTGCATCAATGCAACATATATAATAAGGCAATCCATAAGTAATTACCAAATAAATCCTTCAGATTGTAAATGTTCAGAGGAGGAAAAGATTATTGATCTCTGACCCTTGATTGTGTTACCTGTAAAATGCAGATGATACCTACCTCATAGTGAGAAATGAATAAACTGTGTAAGTAAAAGCCTTATTATATATATTGCCTGTTAGTACACCTTTAATAAATCATAGCTGTACTGTTAATAATTAAAATTATAATAATAGCAATAGCACTAATGCTGTATTAGGGTGGGCTGACTGTTGCTACACAAAACTTTAGTAGCTTAATAAAATACATGTGCATTTCTCACTCAAGTCACAGATCGGTGTAGGTTGGCAAGGAAGCTCTTGCTTTACCCAGTCATCAAGGGGTGAAGTTTTGTGGCTCTGCTCACCTCTAGTGGCTTGGAACCCTCTCCATTTTACCAGCCTAGGGTATGAGAGACTGAGGATCAAAACAAGGAGGTTTATATGAATCAAGCCTAGAAGTGGAACCCAACATTTCTCTTCATATTTTAAGGACTCACATAGCTACACCTTACTGCAATGGATATTGGGAAGTTTAGTCTGTGTGTTTAGGAAGATGAAGAATGTGGATATAGGTTGGCATTGGCAATCTTTATCTCAAATAATATTTAGAAAGGGTTATTAAAGAGGAGGGACTGCCCCTGGATCTTTTCGAAAAGCCAGGAAAGTTGTAGTAGGTTGCCCAGCCTGCCTTTATTTAGGTGGCCTTACTTAAAGAGGAAGGGTAGAAGAATTAAAAAACAAAAACAAAAACCACAAAACCCTGCAAGCATTATCAATAAAAATTACATATTTATCCCACTAGCAACTGCCTCTACTATGAGCCATTTGGTAGTGACCTTAGGCAAGCCATTTAACTACTTTAGACCTCCATTTCTTCACTTCTAAACATTCTTCATAGAGCTATGGTGAACATTAAACAGGACAGTGCATGTGAAGTACTTAGCACAGGGGCTGGCCCAGAGTAAACATTTAGTAAAAGTTGTTACTGTTATTGGTAGTGTTAATAAGTATGCCTCCAGAGTGAAATACTTGGTAGCTGTTCATTTATTTGACATCTTTTCTAAAGGACTGTGTTAGAGTAGCAAAGGAGGATTTGACTGAGTATATTTGTGTGGATTTTAGAATTCTATAACCCTACTTCAGTAACAGGAGATTAATGTCCCCCTGGCTGAATATTGGGGGAGAAACCCTTTCTGCCCCTCCTAGGCTCCCCTCTTCCCTGTCAACATCACAGACTTTTTAATTCCCCTATCAAGAGGACAACAGGAGTCATGGACTTTACTTTTCATCCCTCCTTCCCCTTTTTCATCGATAGGTGGATTTGGCTGGGAAGAGTGAGGGTAGATGCCAGAACAGCTACATATTGCTCAGGCGTAATTGCAAGTTCTTAACAAGGCAGGAACACCCCCCCCCCCCCAACTGCCACACACACACACCCCTCCCCCCAGGCCCACATTATCTTCAGTGGTTGGGTAGCTGTTAGAACCTGGAGTTCCATTGAATTCAATTCTATTCAGCAGGGTTTTATGAACGCTTAGCATATCAGGCCCTGGGGATGCAAGGATGAAATGTTGCAGACCCTGCCTTGAAGAAGCCTACTGAAGCAGGGAGGGGTGATAACCTGAAGAGGTTTATCTGAGTTTGTTTTGAAGGCTGGTTGTGAGTTACTTGGAAGGTAGGAAGGAAGGAGTGTAGGGTGGTAGGAGCAGCAGGTGGGGAGAAACAGGTAGGAATTGCTGTGCAGGGTAGCAGTAGAAGGAACAGTTTTCAGCTCCACGTTAGTATGCAGCTGCCACAGTTCTGCCCCTTTTGGGCCTCATCTCACAAGTCTCAGTTTTTTCTCTGCTAAAGGAGGATCATAAAAGTTCCTACATCATAGAACTGGGAAGATGAAGTGAGAATGCATGTAAAGGGTTTACTGTGTGTTGAAACTGGGCGCACAGTTAGTGCTTAGTGAATGTCAGCTGCTGTTAGTATCCTGTGCTTTTGTAATAGACCTGCAAATCTACTGACTTGAGCAAGTATTTTGCACAAATTGGAGATTTATTGACAATTTTACTATTCTTTTTGTTTTTCCTTTAGGCTAATGGTGAAATAGTGTACTATAGTCACGCTTGATGGACAGATGGCTTACCCCTCAGTTAAACAGAGGAGGGGGGCAGTTAACCTCAGTGAAGCCTGGGAGAAAAGGGGCTCGAGATAGGAGAGCCATGTGACCTGAAATGGCAAGGGAAGTGAGGGATGGCTACACTGAAATCTTCCTGAGAAGGGAGGGGCTGGTGCCAGGCACTGGCAGGAAATGGAGGCTCCTTTAACGCAGTTTTGCGGAGGGTCAAGAAAGCCCTATGACTAACTGCGGGAGACTAAAATGTATCCTTGAAACCTAGGCCAGAGGTATGGGAGTCCTTACTAGTAAGCGATTTCAGCTCCCTGTTTAGCAGTTATGTTTTCATACTCTCATTTGGTGTTCAGTGGAGTGACCCTGAGAGCAGGCCCTGTAGCTCAGTAGGTGGGAACACTCCAGCTGACCTTTGAGGAGGTGGATACCCAGAAGCACCGTTGAAAAGTCTGGTTGTGTGGAGTATAGAGTTTCATTCTTAAATTTGCTTTGCCAGGGAGAAAGCCTGTAAGGGAGAAAGGTAGGAAGAGAATGAGTAAACTCAGGGCCACGCTAATTCATATTTTTGGAGAATTACAGGGGACAAGTAATCTGTTTTTGAAAATGTTTGGTCTGTGGTGTTTCATGTGGGAGAAGAGCCTGAGGATTATCGCATAGGCTAAGGTCACACACAGGAGATAGGTGTATAAGGAAAACAAGTGATGCAGCCAGGTGGGAACTTTGAAAAGAATGTGCCCAGTGAGTGCCAAGGGGTGGCCCATGACGGCATCCCAGTTATCCCGCATGCAGGGGAGCTGCCCCCTGGTGGCCACAGTTTTTAACTTTCCAAGAGAAAAAGGAAATAATGGAATTTTATGTAAGCCTTCCCACCTTTTAAATATTAGCGACAAATTCCGTTTTTCCTCTAAGATCGCTAAAGTAACAGACAATAAAGTGACCTGTTTTAGGCCTGTGGACTCTGCAGCGAGCGTCAAACAGTGGAGAGAAAAACGTGCAGTCCAGGCTGCGCAGCTGAATACATGGTCAGCTCTGGTGCCAGGCACGGTGCCTGGCATGGAGCACATGCTCAGCATGTTTTTGTTGAATAAACGGGGCAAACCTCTGTTGCTAGTCATTCTTTCCATGTGCAGAATGGAGTGATTGGAGTGAGCCTCCCCTCAGTTCTAACTTAGAAGATAGAGATCCAGTCAGAACTTGTATTGCCCTCCTTGCAGGACCCTCTCTCCCCTCTTCTCTTCCCTTGCATGCCCTCTCCAAGCACCTAGGGTACCTAGGGGTTCAAGCTTCTAGATTTTAAGAAGGTTTAAGAAATAAAAAGAAAGTTCATATGGTTACACTTCGATACAAGACTGATTCAGTTTAGCCTGGTTTTCTTTCCTCTATCATGGTCAGTACATTTTTGTTTAATTTTGATAGACTTGACTGTATAATAACTGATCCAGATTATAGTGAGGCTCACACAGAATCTTACAAGTACATAAAAATGTTCTCCTAGAAAATAAGTCCTTTTCCCTATAAAGGTTGATAGAACATTGCTCATGTAACATTGTGGGCTTTTCTCTGTTTAAAGATAATGAGAGGATTTTTCTGAACCGTTGGGCATTTCGCAGACCCTTCTTTTACAACAAATTCTGGTGATATCTGCCCTTTTTAAAATAAAAGTTTTTACTGTCTTGAGCAAGATTATTTTTGTTGTACTTATCAAGAATCAGTTAACATTAAAGCTCAGAAGAGGGGAGCCATTTACTTTACAGGTCTGTGGGATTCTTAAACCCTTGGGAAAGGAAATGTTTTGGGCCTCTGGAGGACCATACTTGGGACAGGAAAGTCCAAGAACAACCCTCCCCCACCCCCCCACCACCAACCGGTTCCCTGTCTCTCCTCTGGGATTTCATGGCCTCCTGGGTTGGATTCTCTCTAAGCAGGATGTGTTATTCTTCTCTTTGCTGACTGGCTTTTTCTTACAGACTGAGAGTGCATGGGGGTAGCTTGCAGCCGAGACCAGAGTAGACCCTCTTCATTCCAAATTCTAGTTCCAAGGAGAACAAATGGAATGTCTTAGTTTGGGTCATGTGTCCAACTTCAGCCAAAACAGAGGAGGAGTTTGGAGTCGCATAATACAAATATCATTTGGCAGGGAGTTGAGAATTATGTAGTACTTAGAAAAAAGAGTCACCATGAGCTAGGCAGCTCCTCTAGAGAAGAAAGGCATCTTCTACAGTCTTACCCTCCCCCCCACCAAGTATATAAACGTGTGCATCTCTCAGGATTTTGGAGAAATCCAGTTACATATTTTTTTCTTTTTTAAAGATTTATTTATTTATTTGAGAGAGAGAATCTCAAGCAGATTCCCCTGCTGAGCATGTAGCCCGATGCGAGTTCGGCTCTATCCCAGGACCCCGAGATCATTACCTGAGCCAAAACCAAGAGTCAGATGCTTAACTGACTGAGCCATCCAGGCGTCCCTATATCTTTTTTATTTACTTCTCTCCCATCTCTGCCTGTCATTTAAAAACTATCTTATTAAAAATTCTATTTATTGAATGTTACATAGTAGGTGGTGAATGAATAAAATCTGTCCAGTTTTATGTTTCTATTCTTCGAAAATACTCTCCAGTCTACCTTTTAAACAGTATCTCTTTGTCTTTGCAAGACAAAATTAAGTTGCTGTTTAGGCAGTTTGGTGTACTGGTAAGGGAACTAAATAACATCAGAGGCCTCCATTCTCGTTCCAATTCCAAACCATTTATTTACTGGGCAATCTTGAGCAAATTATGACCTCTCTCAGTCTGTTTCCTTGCTAGTAAAATGGGGACCCTAACACCAGCTTTTTTGAGCACAGTGTTCTTGTGAAGATAAAAAAGGAGAACATATACAAACATAGGATAGTTGTCTTTCTACCCCCTGTTCTAAGAGAAGTTGCTATTTTTAAATGCTTATTTTTAGTAACTGCCACTACCTTTTTTTCCTCTAAGAATAAGAGTTTCCCTTAAAGCATTTTTAAGGTATGCAGGCTAGTAAATGGTGAGTTCTTTTAAAGGTAAATGCTGTCCTGGGGGTGATCTCACGGCACCCCAGATCTGATGACTTCCTTGCATGCTTTGGGGATAAGGCTGGAGTGTCCTGATGGAAAACGGAAAAATAGCTTGACCTAATGAAATCCTATCAAGCACAGAGTTTAATCTGATGCCAGTGTTGTTTCACCTTCAGTCTGCTCTGAAGGAATCCCTGGCAGTGAGTGGGCTGAATGGTTATCTCTAACCAAACATCTTTATTGGCTGTCTCTATCCTGGTGAATTGTAGCTTCCTTTGAGTGATTTTGCATAGCTGAAAAGTGTTTAGGATGCAAAGAAATGAATTTTGGCTCAGGACAGACATGTTAAGCAAGATAGTGGCTTTTATTGGAAATAAGGCAGAAAAAGAACACTAAAATGGAAATCAGAAAACTTTTAAAAGATAGGAGACTAGGAAGGAATTAGAAATCTAGGGAAGAGAAACATCTGGCTTATAAAGATTGGAAGAATGATTACTGAATGCTTACATTACTGAATAACATTTTGTGGATGAATGAAACAAACTGTTTTAAAAAGGGAGAGGGAAAGGATATGATCCAGGAATAACTTAAGAGCCAATAAAGATAATTATGAATACATGTTCAAAACATGGTATAGAATTTCAGCTGCTGACTTTCAGAGATGCTTTATTAGTGTCTCAGACCATAGAAATTTTTGGCTTACTATCTTAGAGTATATGAAAGTAAATAAAAATTAAGCAAAAACAATCTTCTTACTACCCATCCTTGGTATATAGGTTATAAGGATCATAGGAAGAGAAGTGTATTAATAGTGAATTTTTCATATGAAATCACCCTGCCTTGTGCTTTACACCTTGACAGCATTTGCTTCATAGCGTATCATTACCTGTTTTTGCTGTTCTTTTTCTTGTGCTGCATGTCAGACTTGAAAACCGGCTTAATTTCAAACTCTAGTTTGTTAGCTTCCAATCCCTTGACTCCTTAACTCAGTGCTCCTCTCCAAATTAATTTTAATAGTAACCACATTCTACTTGAAATATATATGTATGCATGACTATGAAAATATGTGTGTGATGAAACACATAATTCCCTTGTGCGTTTTAGGAGGATGGCTTAATTGAGTTTTTGTTTTCTATTTGTAGTGTTATGAATTGCTTTTTTTAAATTGCTGAATAATAAAGGACAGAGTGAGCTCTCCAAATAATAATCTCATTCAGTGTTGTGTGTGTTTTAAATTTGTGATATTGACAGGTTTCATAGGAGCAGGCCTTCTGAATAACCACTTCAAAAATTAAGTGAAAAGTCATTAGTGGCAAATTACACACAATGATTTTAAGTCCCAGGAGGCTGCCTGTATGTACACATTGAATAGTCATTTGTTCTTAGGTTATTGTAAATATAGCCAGTTAAATTCACTGTAAAAAGGAAAAAAGAAAACACAACTGAATTGCATTTGTTGTGAAATTGGTAAAGTGCCTCTAATTTTAACAGTTTGGCATTTCAAAAGACATAAAATAATTTTGGAACATCTGGCAGCGAACGAGATTGTAGATTCCTGACTAGCTTTATCCATTGTTTCATCCTTTTTTCCCTTTTCTCTTTTTGTAGATCTGAACGGAATTAAGAAGAAAGAACTTCCACAATCATAGCAGATGAAGATCCACTGGTAAATCGATCAGAATTTTGGCCTGCCCTCCAAAGAAAAGGTAACTGGCTGTCCCAACATAGTACAGCCGAATAAATCCAGCGCTTCTGGTTATAACAGAGTTTGACTTTTACCAAAGGATGATAAAACTATCATAAATTAAAGTTCCAGGTATCTGAGTAAGATCTCCAGTATGACCCTGAAATGATCTTAGTAATATGAAATGACAGTGAATTTAAGAGTATAATATTTTTTGGTGTGTGTTTGTCAAAAGAAGAAGTGCTAAATAATCACCCCCAACTTATTAACACTGTAGGAGGACTTTGGAGATAGGAACATTTCCCACCCTCCATCTCTTATCTACCTTTTTCTAGGAATTTATCCAAAGACATGCTCTTGTGTTTCTGTTCAGTTCCACTTTCCCTCACTCCTGTTTTCTTCTCTCTGTAAGCAGTGCCGACCCAGCTGCTCAGGGCAGGGAAGATCCTAAACAAATTTTAAAATAGGCAGGAGTTCTTCAGACACACGCTCTGGGCCCAGTGCCTTTGCCCAGATTGCCAGGCGGTGTGTGCTCATGAGCAGTCCTAGATCACTACAAAAATAGAAGCGACTCTTAATTGAGTTTCTCACTACATATTTGCCATTGTGCATTTAATATTTGGGGAGGAGGGTGGTAAGTTTCACATACTGTGAAAAAGAGGAAAAAATTCCTGGAGGAATTTTTATTAAAACAAAACAAAACAAAATCCATTTTCCCATCTACTCCTGAAAGGAATGAGGGAGCTTGAATTTAAGATGCAGTTTAAGATGAGTCACTGAGGGATAAAACTGAACATGATCCAAATAGGGAAGACCAAAGGAGTTTCAGCTTCTGAAATGGATCAACTTGTATATTTAGGCAACAAATGCAGGGCTTCAAACAGTTTTAGGCAACTGTAGCAAAGATGGAAGCATTTTGAACAACATGAACGTTCATCCTTAGAGATAACATTTTGAACATTACAAACAGAAACGGGAGCTTCAGGGAGGATGTAGCAGTTCTGTTTAGGTGCTTAGAACAAGTGACTGGATATCTCTGAAGTCTCTACCTTCAAAAGGGGCCCTTAAAATTTTCTGACCTAAAGCTGAGAGGCCAGCATTTCAGAAGTATCCTTCAGGGATCATCAAAGTCATCACAGAGGATGGCATTCATTGTGGAATGTCCGGAAAGTGCCAGAGAAGCAGCGTTTTCCTAGATGGTGGTGAGCAACTGGCAGAGGGGAGGTAGAGAGAAAACACATTTGACTGAAATGCTAAAGGAGCTCTTTAGTCTGTAGTTGTTCACTGAGCTGCTACTGTGAGCAGAGGGATTGTCCTTGAAGAGGAAGAGAGAATAGGAGGTGGTTTTCACAGGCTACAATTATGACTTATTCTTTTTTGAGTAGTATTTGGATGAAAGATTAATTTGATACCAGGAAGTCAATGACAAGGGGCAGGGAAGGAAGAAGCATAACAAACAAGTCCTCAGGAAGAAGTGTGACAAACTCAAGTCCAGACCGGTAGGGGAATGAAATGGGCCAGGTAGAACTGCGAGGAACTGTCAAATTCATGACCAGTCTGAAAGGGCAGCCCCTTTTCAATGCCAGCTGATTATAGGCCCAGTACCCATGCAGCAAGTGTTTCTTGAGTGCCCACCCGTGTCATGCTGTGCTCTCTGGGCATTGGGGATTAATTAGTAAATCAGAGGGACAAAAGTCCCTGCCATTGTGCCACCTACTTTTTCATGGCAAGAAACAGATAATAGAAAATCTAGTAAGTAAATATAGTATGCTAGATGATGGTAATTGGTTAGAAAAAGCAGGTCAGGGTAATGAGAACCAGGTGTGCTGATGAGGGGCGGAGTTGCAGCATTAAATAGGGTGTCACAGTAGGCTTTTTGAGAAGGTGAGATCTGTGCATTAATGATGAAGGAATGAACATTTCGTGCAAAGGCCTAAAGCGGGAGTCTGCCTGGGCCTTCCGAGAAAGGAGAGGGCCAGAGCTGCATGAGCGGGCAGGAGAATGATAGGAAATAAAGTCAGACAGGTACAAGACCAGTGGGTACAGCCTTAAAGGCCATCCCCCAGGCCTTTTATTCTGGGAGGAGAGGAAGGCCACTGGAAGGTTCTGAGTAGAGGAATGGCTTGATCTGACTTCTCTTTTTTGTTGTTGTTGTTTTTTAAAGATTTTATTTATTTATTTGACAGGGAGAGCACACGTGTGTACAAACAGGGGGAGTGGCAGGCAGAGGGAGAGAGAAGCAGGCTCAATGCAAGACTCAGTCCCAGGACCCGGATCCCGCTGGGGATCGTGACCTGAGCCCAAGGCAGACGCTCAACCGACTGAGCCACCCAGGCACCCCTGTGACTTCTGTTTTAATAAAAGTGCTGTGGCCACTATATTGAGATAGGCTCTAGGGGGCAAGGGTAAAAACCAGTTAGGCTGTGGGTATTATAATAAGCCAGGCACATTTTTAAGGGAACTGAACTTGACTTCAATTATTTTCCTTGAGTTTTTCAATGATAGCAACTAATTTAAGAAAGAAAACAGTTTGAGTAAACCTAAATAAGTCTGGGATTCTGCCATCTGCTGACAGTTTGCTACCTCACCTATAGAAGTGGAGAAGGAATTCAGAGGGTGAGAACTTCGGGGCAGGCTCCATTGGGGAGGGTAAGAGTTGATTTGAAACTCACATGAAAGCTTGACTTTGTTTAGCTGGTAAAGCTGAAGGAAGGGAAAGATAATGGCATGCAACTATTCATGATAGCCCAAAAGTAGCAACAACCTAAATGTCCATCACTGATGAACAGATAAATTGTGGTACTTCTACACAGTGGGATATTATTCAGCCATAAAGAGGAATAAATTATAGATATGTGCTCCAACATGGATGAACCTTGAAAACATTATGCTAACTGAAAGAAGCCAGACACAAAAGGCCACATATTGTGTAGTTTTAATTATGTGAAATATCTAATATAGGCAAATCTATTGAGACAAAACAGATGAGGTTTCTACAGGCTGGAGGAGGGATGGGAGAAGGGGAGTGACTGCTTAATGGGTACAGGGTTTCCTTTTGGGGTGGTGAAATGTTCTGGAACCACATAGTGATGATGGTTATAGCATGCTGTGTATGTACTAAAGGCCACGAAGTTATACACTTTAAAGTAGTTAAAATTGTGAATTTTATGTTTTGTGAATTTTGCTTCAATTAAAGAAAAAAGAATGGTACACAGAAAAACATTTGAGGGATATCTTTTAGGTCCTGTTTAGCTCAAGTGGAGACTTTGTAAGGGGGACAGATGGGTGGTAAAGCTGGAAAAAGGATGTTGGGCCAGGTAATGAAAGGTGTTGCCTGCTAAGCCAAGGAGTTTAGAATCTCTTCTGTTGGCAGCTGTAAGGTATAGCAGCGTATATTCCATGAGGAAGAATGGGACTGAAGAGGGGCGCCTGGGTGGCTCAGTCAGTTAAGCAGCTGCCTTCAGCTCAGGTCATGATCCCAGAGTCCTGGGATCGAGCCCCATGTTGGGCTCCCTGCTCAGTGGAGAGCCTGCTTCTCCCTCTCCCTCTGCCTGCCTCTCTGCCTACTTGTGCTCTCTCTCTCTCTGTCAAATAAATAAATAAAATCTTAAAAAAAAAAAGAATGAGACTGAAGAGAGGTTGGTACTTTGGAAATCCCAGCTTCTGTGTTTCAAAGCAAAATAAATAGCTTCTGGCCTTATCAGTCTGTGATAACTGCTATTCACTTGGTAAAATTTTGTAACTATGTGAGGGGATGGGATGTGTCAACTAATCTTATTGTAATCATTTTGCAATAAGTGTATCAAAATATGCACATCTTAAACTTACATGTTATATGCCAATTATATTCCAATAAAGCTGGAAGAATTGAAACATTATATAAATATGTATGTTAATAAAAAGTCCCTTTAATTATTCTTTCACTTCCTGTTCCCCCTAAGTCCAGAGTTATCTAGACTGTTTTCTATGCATAGACTTGTCATCTTTATCACTATTACTGTTTCACAAAAATAGGCACATATTATGTACGGTATTTTGCATGTTGCTTTTAAAAATTTTTACCTTGGCTCTCTTTCCACTTCTTTCTTTTGGACTGCTACATTATATGCTGACTTCATTTGTAAAAACAAACAAAAAATGAAAAGCAAATGCTATTTACCTCTATTACAAAGAGGATGAGGTATCATAAAATATAAAAGCTAACAATGAGTGCTTACTATGTGACAAGTACTGTTCTAAGCATATTACATAATTGAGTCCTTGTAACAGCTTCATAAGGTAGGATACTGTTACGGTACTGCATAGATGAAGTGTAGATACTGTTACAATCCTTCTGTTAGAACCTAACTGAGGCAGAGACAAAACCTGTCCTGTTAAGGTCCAGAATTAGGCAGTGGCAGAGATGGGCTCCAGGACAAGTTTCAGCTCCCACTGATGGTTGTCCTGAGGGACCTTGTGGCCAATGGTATGAGATCGTAGAGATTTTTCAGAAGTCAGTCTGGAATTTTGTGTGAAATTTTCCAAGTTTAATGCTGGCTTTAAAAAAATTTTTTTAATTGAAATATAATTCAAATACCACAGATTTACCCATTTAATAGTTTTTAATATAGTCATAGTGTTGTGTAACTGTCACCTCTATGTAGGTCTGAACATTTTCATCACTCCCAAAGGAGGACCTTATTTCCATTAAGCAGTAACTCCTCATTTTCCCCTCCCCTCAGGTCCTAAAAGCCACCCATTTGTTTTCTGTGTGTATAGATTGGCCTATTCTGGACATTTTATATAAATGAGATCATATAATATGTGGCCTTTTGTGTCTGGCTTCTTTTACTTAGCTTGTTTTTCAGGCTCATCTACTCATCTATGTTGTAGCATGTATCAGTACTTTACTCCTTTTGATGGCTGAATAATAGTCCATTGTGTAGATATGCACAATTTTATTCATTCATCAGTTGATGGGCACTTGGATTGCTTCTACCTTTTAGCTAATGTAAGTAATGCTGTTATGAACATTGGTGCACAAATCTCTGTTTGAGTCCTTGCTTTCAAATCTTTTGAGTATATACCTAGAAGCAGAATTATAGGATCTTATTGTAAATCTGTTTAACCTTTTGAGGGACTGCCAAACTGTTTTCCATAGGAGTTGTACCATTTTACATTCCTACCAACAATGTACAAGAATTCCAGTTTTTCTGCATCTTTGCCAAGACTTGTTATTTTCAGTTTTGTTTTGATAATAGACATCCAAATGGTTGGGAATTGATATCTATTGTGGATTTTATATGTATTTCTCTCTCTCTCTCTCTTTTTTTAAGATTTTATTCATATGACAAAGGGGGAGAGAGAGTGCATGCACAAGCCAGGGGAGCAGCAGGAAGAGGGAGAAGCAGGCTCCCTGCTGAGCAGGGAGCCTGATATAGGGCTTGATCCCAGGACCCTGGGATCATGACTTGAGCCAAAGGCAGATGCTTAACCCACTGAGCTACCCAGGTGCCCCCATATATGTATTTCTAATGAAAAATGATATTAGGTATCTTTCCATTTGCTTGATGGTTATTTGTGTTATCTTTTGGACAAATGTCTGTTGAGATCCTTTGCCAATTTTGAAAATTAGATTATTTGCCTCCCCCTCCCTTTTTGGATTGTAAGAATTCTTTATACATTCTAGATACAAGTCCCTTATTAGATACACGATTTGCAAAAATTTTCTCCCTGTGGGTTGTCTTTTTACTTTCTTGAAGGTATCCTTTGAAGCACAAAGGTATAATGGTTTTGGTGAGCCCAATTTATCTATTTGGCTCTGTTTTTAAGAAATACCTGGTAAGTAGGATTCCAGCTTACTAACCACTTACATATGATTGCTGCTCTCTGCTGCCACTCCCCACAGAAACCATTTGGAAAAATCCTAATGCTTTGTGAAAATACCTGTTTTCTGAAGTGTAGAGAGGCAGGAGGCTCTGGAAAATAGCAAAGGTAGATTCCTCACCAGTAGCAATTTTGTTTCAATTCTGTTTTTCTGCCCCTGCTGAAGTTCCTTTACTTAGAACAGTTTGGTGGGGAGGAGGCTATGGTGGAAAGTAAAGTACAGGGATTCAACCTGGGTAGACCAGCTCTAGAACTCTGTTCTGCAGATTTTACATTAATCAAAAAAGGCTAAAATAGGTTAAATAGGTTAAAATGTCAGAAACTTTGCCTTCTTTCATAGGTTGTGGCATTTAAAATCAGAATGGCCATGGGGATGCAGTCATTGTGTGTTTCTAGGAAGAAAGGTTTAGGGACCATCACATCTAGAAAATCATTTGGGTTAAGGTCTCCCCTTCTGTATGAGAGAATACGTGTTAGAATAAGGGGTTGAAGACAGAAAACTGTGTTCATTCATTTACATGTTTAGTGAAAAATAGTTAAATCTGCATGCCATTTATGTCTGCCAAGAAAAGGAAGGTTTTATTTTGGAGGTGGACAGGGGATGCAAGCCTTTGTGGAATAGTCTATCCTTTGGGAAACAGTACAAACTCAAATGGCTACAGGATCAGGAGGCACACAAACAATGGGGAAAAGTCAGGGAGGTTGTATTTGCGGAATCTAGGACTTTGCTCAGAGCTGGAACTTTGCTGAGGAAAGAAGGAAGAAAGATGTGGTGTTCCTTCCCTTTGTACTAACACACCTGCACTGTTAGTCCTGGAGTTCAGCCTTAAGGCATTTTGCTGACTAGCTTTGGGAACTGGCCACCACACATCTTCGGTTCGTGGGTAGGTACATTCTAAGCTCCCAATGACACCCTTATGTTGGGAATGCAAACGTTTGATCCCTGGGAAGATTAAGTGTATATCTCATTGCCACCTTGATTGCAGAGCAGGTACTCTTAACCCCAATCCATGAAGTCCTGTGATTTAAAGGTGGAGATGAGTTCTCATGTGCTTAGTGTGAGGAATCGGGAAAGATTTTGTTAAAGAAATGGAGTTTAAGGAGGGACTTGGTTGAACAGTAGGATTTAAGCCAAGGGAGGCAAAGTATTATAAATAGAGTGACCTTTATGAACAAAGCTTGGGCATCGGGCTGTGGAGTGAGGAGCGTGTTCAAAACCATAGACTAGTCATTTTGGCTGGACTGTAGAGTACCTGCTGGAGGGAACACTGTGGCCGTGGTGATGTGGAACCAACTTGAGAGGGACTTGAGTGCCAGGAGAGAAGGTTTTATTGAATCCAGTGGTCAGTGGGGAGCCCCTAAAACTGGTAGAGTGAGGACTGACATAACTAAAGCCATTCTTCATTCTGCAAGACTGACCTGATAGTATAGCGTGGGTAGATTAAAATTGGGACTTTCTGTGTGACAGACACGGTGTTAATAAAAATAGCTAACACTTACAGGGTGTTTTTGTCCTGTGAGGTTTGCTAATATTCCTCATAAAGTAGATACTCCTGTTTTATTAATTTTATAGATGAGGAAACAGGTGCAGAGAGGTTAAATGGTTTCCCCAGAATTACACAGCTAGTAAGTGGTAGTACAGGGATTCAGGCTGGGCAGACCAGCTCTAGAACTCATGTTCTTAACTGCTGGGCCCATAAGGTGGTGATATTTACAGTCACTTTAGTGAAAGCTGTGTCAGCAGAAAGAAGACTTAGGAAATTATTTTTAACAATGTGTTTAACCTTTGCATTTTATTATATCTGAGGCAGTGCACTAGAACTTTATATAGTCAGCCTCTTTTTATAGCTAAATGCTGGTCTCACCTCTCCATTGTTCCCCATAAATTTTTTTCTAGACCCCCCCTTTTTTAAACTACCTAAAGCCTTTAAGTGAAGATTTTAAATCAAGTTTGTTAGTAGTTTAAAATTATAGGCCAGTGTTAAATCCCTAGAAACATTTGGTCTTTATTCAGTTTATAGTTAAAACTTATTATTTTGTATTTTTTTAAAAAGATCTTATTTGAGAGAGAGAGCAAGAGAGAGTGAGCATGAGCCAGGGGCAAAGGGAGAGGGAGAAGCAGAAGCAGACTCCCCTCAATCCCAGGACTCCGGGATCATGACCTGAGCTGAAGGCAGAGGCTTAACTGACTGAGCCACCCAGGCACCCCTATTATATTGTATTTAAAATTTTCTCTTCCTTCAAATAGTTTGCTATTACTGGTGAATGTTTCTTTGGGAGAATTCGCCTGTAGCTTACACATGTGATTAAGAAAACATTTCAAAATTTTGGAATTTTTTGGCAACTGAGACAGCTTGTAAAATGAATACGTGTACAGGTTAAATCTTTAAAAAGATAATTACCCTCATCTTTAAGTTTCCACCTTTGCGGCTATCCTTATTATTTCTAATTTTGCACTTGATTGTCAGCCTTGCCAGCTACTGAGCTGAATTCAGTTTCCTCCTTCCACTGTTCTCCCCCTGCTGGAATAGAGGTATTCATGACAGGCTGTAAGTATTTCACTAGAGGGAGCATGGTTAAAGGGTCCTTGCCTGCCAACCCCACATGCAGAAGAGAGCAGAGCCCTGGCTCTGGAGAAGAAAGAGGGGGAGAGAGAGAGAGGTGTCAGAGGAGGGAGAGAGGAGATGAATAAAGACTCAGCCAATTTTAGGAGAAATAAAAAAACCAAAGCCGACACATTCCTAATTCAGGGGATCTGAGTTTCTTGTTACTCAAATGACTACAGTCCTTTGGGGTTGATAATGGAGAATCTCTGTTGCCAACCCTGTAATTTGCACAGATAAATATATTGTAGTTACTGGTTTTCAGGTTTATTAAAATGTTGTAGTGGGACCAGTGGGGTTTTTTTGTTTTGTTTTGTTTTTCCAAATAAAATGGCTGGTTGTGTGGGGTCTTGCATCTTAGAAGTTTTGGACAGTTTCAGCCATTTTACATTAAACCAAATTTAAAGACTGGAAAAGATCAACTTCTATTTTTTTTCACTTAGTGATGCCTTTGGCCTTTGAACAAAGCATTTTACAAGTGAATCTGCTGTGCAAAGAATACTTTTTGTAAAGAGAGACCTTGTTACCCTTGGCACCTACTGGGAACATCCCTAAATTTGGATGGTGAAGTAAGGCCATATTTTAAATACATCCCTGGAAGGGATGAAATGATCAGAATTTGGCAGCATTTCACTTCTGACGGCCTAGTTCTTAAGCCACATACGGCCTAATTGGTGGTGACAGCCTTTTGCATAAGAGCATGTTGATAAATTTTTTTTCCCACTTGTTATTCTTCTCAGGTCCTTAGCAAAATTACTATGTTGTGTTTACCTTGTGCTGATCCGAGCACCAGGTATGTGTTAGGCAATCAGGAAGTATTTGATAAATTGAGTCCTCGTTACTCAAACCTTATGAAACATGTCATTTATCTGTGCAGATGGATAGTGAATCCTCAGCACTATCAGACATCATCAGTACACTGGCAGGAACATTGATGGCTAGCATACAAGGGACACTACTATATTAAAATAACTATATTAAATGAATACAAATTGTATTGGTAATTTTCATTTTATATTCTTGGGGTAAGGAGGGGTGGTATTTAGGTAAGAAGTCATCAGGTTTTTTTTATTATGGCCTGGTAGGTAAAATTTGACTTTCTGCTGTACTCTTATTTATAGACGATGCCCTGTTTATAAGGAGTACTTTGGAAATGTTGCCCAAATTTGCATATCAGAACACTGTACTTTCTCAGCTACCAGTTTTGACCTTTTTGGTGACTCAACTGAACTATTGGGAAACCCATACCAAGTATGGATATCAGAATCTGGAAGGATTGAGGACTTACTTATGGGTATAGAGAGTGTAGTAAAATGCATTGGCTGCAGCAGAATAGAATTGGTGGGGGGCTGCCAAGAGTTGCCTGTTACTCTTTTGGACTGCACTTCTTCAACTTTAAATTCAAATAAATTTCACAGGTAAGAATTGATCTGGATTGCTTAGTTTGATATTAGACACTTATGTATAGGGTTTATTTTGTGTTAAGTTTTGTACCAAGTGCTTTCTGTGGATCGTTTCCTCAGAAGAAGCTTGGCTTTATCTCCATCTTACATATTAGGAAGCCGAAGTGCAGACAAGTTAGGTTTGGTCATTTGCTGTGGTTACACAGTTTGTAAATGGAAGAGCCAGTAGATGGACCCAGAAAGAATTCATAGCACCGAGCTTCCAGAGCCCTCCTCCATTGTCCTTATTTGTAAGTTGCAAGTAGTACAACTTCTACCTTATACAGTTTTGAATATTAATTGAGATAATGCAGTAAGGTACCTCTGGCAATGCTTGGCACCTAGTAGGTACTCAGTAACTGATAGTCGTTATTAGTAACAGTTTCTCTTAATAACTATCATAATGCTAAGAGGATACTTAGTATTTTTCACTTAAAGCCCTATTGTGTTTTCTTTATTAAACCACTCAAAAACTGTGAAGAAAAAAAAGGTATTGAGCAACAAATAAGCACAGAAGGTGAAGTATTACAAAGTGCCATGTTGAGCCCATTGGCTAGAGGTTATATTAATGAATCTTGAAGGATTTTCACATATAAAAAGAGGGAAATCAAGCAGTGTTTTAGGGAAGTCAGTCTGTACTTATGTTTGCCATTCTTTCCCTTATTTTTGTTCTCACACTGTTCTCTCAGAGATCAGAAGGGCTGTACTCAAACAGGCAAGCTCCATTTGGTATCTATCTAGCTGGGTGGCCCTAAGCTTTTTTTTTTTTTAATGGCAGCTCCAAATGACATTAAAATTCAAATTTTCATTTATCTTAAACATTGAACTACAAAATTCAAAGCAATTAATAAACTGTGCTTTAATCTAGGAAAACAGAAATTGGACATTTTTATGTAATTCTACAAATTTTTCAGTGATTTGGGATGAATGAAAAGTTGAAAGTGCACTGGGGACTTCCTCTTCCAACCAATATTGAGGGCCTATATTAAGAGGTAGGAACCCTATTAGTATCAAGGGAATTATATGTTTTGTCCAGGTGTTTTTCTCACTGATAACTCACGTAGGAAGCTAAAGCCTTAAAAATGATTTTTTATCCTTCCAGTAATTTCCACCATTTTTGGTTATTTTGTTTTTACTACTTTTTTTTTTAAAGATTTTATTTATTTAGAGAGGGAGTGTGTGACTGCTGGGAGGAGTAGAGGGAAAGGGAGAGAAAGAATCTCAAGCGGACTCCACACTGAGCATAGAGCTGGAGTGGGTCGCCATTTCATGACCCTGAGATCATGACCTGAGCCGAAATCAGGAGTCAGACACTCAACCGACTGGGCCACCCAGGCGCCCCTGTTTTTACTACTTCTTAGATAAGGACAGGAAGCATGCATAATTTCACTTTTTGGAACTTATGTTTGCATTCAATCCAGGAAAAGTTATACACCATTATTTCTAAATCATTTTAAAATAAAAAAGTGTGTTTGTGTGTGTGTATGTGTGTATTTTTAAAGCTTGTAAAATTTCAATGGAAACCCTATCTTATAAGAGCCTTGCATTAAGTTTAGGTTGCAATCACATTTCCTTCTTAATTTTTGCTCTTATTTAAACATTTTTGTTTCTGCAAGTTGGACTTTGTTTCTTTAGCAGAGAAATTGGCTACCTCTATCACAACAGATGTTCGAGATAAAAAACATGAAACCCTCTTCCTCCCCACCTAGAGAAAGCACCTGTAAGCAAACAAGTGTGACACATGTGCCACAGGAGTGCTGATATTATTGCCATGTGAAACATGATCAAAATTCTTGTTCTGTCTCACATCAGTTTGAAACAACAGAGCACTTATTGAAGGTGGCTGGTGTGGTCTGCTACTGTTTCAAGTACTTCACATGCTTTAGTTCATTAAGCAGCCTTTTATTTTGCTATCTTTACCTATCACTTACGCAAAAGCTTTACATCCTGTGTGTGTGTGTGTGTGTGTGTGTGTGTGTGTGTGTTGGGGAGGGGTGCTAAATTTTGTGGGCTAGTGCTTAATTTAGTGTACAAAATCTGACAAAACACTATCTTCTAGACACATTATCTAGGAATGCTGTATATTCTCCAAACCCTGGGTTCCCGCCCTGCCCAAGCAAAGGCAACCATAAAGAGGGAGGGACCAACAACTCGAATTAAAAATGAGTCCGATTTTAAAATGGCAAGATTGTTTTGTTTTAATTTTCGGGGCGAACAAATCACTTATGGGGGCAGTGAAAAGGGAAATAGAGAAACGTACACGGATTTGCTTCCGTCTCTCTCTCCCCATCTTACACTGATTTCATGGTCTTTGCTAGACGAGAAGTTCCCAGGGCGCATGCTGTGACCTCTAGTGGTGGGCATCGGGCAAACACAAGGCTTCAGGCTGACACCTGGGATGGCACCTGGGCCGCATTTCCTTGCCGGCCGGTGGTTTCCTACACATTAGGCGGCGGCTTGCCATTCATGCTTTTGACAGCTGCGCGGCCGCCGGCGAGCGGAGAGCGGAGTGCTCCTTGCATCAGCCCCTGCGCCCCGGTCCGAACCCCCGGGTGAGAGGGCCCGACGGCGACAACACTCGATGGTGCCCCGGGGCCCGCCGGCCGGCTCCTCCATAGGTGGCTGCGTTTCCGACTTCGCCCTGGCTCCACTCCGGGGGCTTGACGTGCAAACTTCGCCGGAGCGAGCTGAGAGGGAGGGACCGGCGAGGGGGAGGAGGCGGCGGGAGGCGCCTCTGCTTAAGGGAGCCGGCCGGGCGCCGCAGCTCGGACGGACGCGCGGACGGAAGGAAGGAGCGGGGCCGCCGGGCCCGGCCCGGGGATGCGAGCGGCCTCAGGGTGGGCAGCCCGAGGGTCGGGGGTGCGTCTTTGGGCCTCCCCGCCGCGGGCAGCCGTGACGGAGGCAGCTCCGGGCGCCGGCCTCCGTGCGGGTCTCGGCGGCAAAGGCCGGCAAGGGACCCTGTGCCGCGGTGGCGGGCCGCCGCCGGCTCGTCCCCTCCCCCGAGGGGCCGCGGGAGTCGAAAGCGAAAGCGAGCCCGCGCCGCGGACTTTGCGCCCGGGAGGAGGCGGGTTGGGAAGGCTGGGCGGCCGGGGGGCGCTGTCAGCGCGCCCCACCCGGCCTGCGGGCCGCGCACGCCGCCGGAACTCCCCGGCGCCTCCTTAAAAGCGGCCCCCGCGCGACTCTTTTCCCCCTTTTTTGTTACATTGTAGGAGCGGAAAGAATGTCGGAGCGGGCCGTGGATGACGTCAGGGGGGAGCCGCGCCGAGCGGCGGCGGCAGCGGGCGGAGCAGCGGCGGCGGCCGCCCGGCAGCAGCAACAGCAGCAGCCTCCGCAGCCCCAGCGGCAGCCGCAGCCGCCGCCGCCGCCGCCGCGGCGCCTCCGGCCGGAGGACGGCGGCCCCGGCGCCGCCTCCACCTCGGCCGCCGCCGCAATGGCGACCGTCGGGGAGCGCAGGCCCCTGCCCAGTCCAGAAGCGATGCTGGGACAGTCGTGGAATCTGTGGGTCGAGGCTTCCAAACTTCCTGGGAAGGACGGTGAGTGTCCACGCCCTCCTCTTCCCCAAGTCCCCCCTTGTCCCTCATCCTCTGACCCTCCCCCCCCGTGACCCGCCCCCCCGGGGGTCAGAGATGCTATCGCTCGGTTGGGGTACGCGGAGGTGCCCGCACCTACTCCGTGCGTGCGTGAGCTTGCGTCACACTCCCGGCCACTGATCTGCCTCTCCCCTCCTCCTGTGTGTGTGTATCTCCTAGGGACGGAATTGGATGAAAGTTTCAAGGAGTTTGGGAAAAACCGCGAAGTCATGGGGCTCTGTCGCGAAGGTGAGTCCAGTCCCCCATTGGAGTTTCTGCAAGCCCTGAGGAAGTTTCCTTGCTCGCTTCGCCCGGGTGGGGGACTTTATCCTACCTTACTCATTCCTTACACCCGCGAAGATGCTGCTTTCTGAGGAGAAAGAAGGGGGAGAGCGGAACGTTTGGAAAATCTGGTTTCCGGGCCTTTCTGTAATGGGGAGCGTCCTGGAACCCTTCACCTCGAGGCCTGGCTTGGTGCAGCATGAGCTGCATTGCTCAGTGATAAGGTTTGGGGACCGGCAGTGAGTTTAAACCAAATCCCTTCTGGTCGGACCCTCTTCCTGACGAACACAAGTGGAGAGAGGAATCTCATAGCTTTCGAAAGCATTTCCACGAATGCTTTAGGAGGCTTTGGAAAGGAAATCTTGCCCCCAGAAATTTTCTGCTGGCGATCAAGATTGATTTCAAACTTTTTAGAAAAGATAACGCTTTATCTGTGTAGCCTTATTTCTATGGGATTTAAGCTACAAAGTTTAGGATGCCTCACAAGAATCATCACAACTAAGGAGCAGTTGGTCAGACTTTGTGTGTGAGCTGCCAAGATCAGGGCAGGAAAAGGTCCAGAATTTTATATGGTGAAACAAGTGTTTAGTGTCCATAGTTAGTGAAACCAGTGTCTAATTATTGTCAATTTTTAATAAAACTGATACTTAGGGAAATACTTGTACCTAAAGGTATGTTTCCAAATGAAAGGTCAGGTATCTAGAAATTGTCAGACTTTTTCTTTTTTCTTTCAGATTTTATTTTTCTTTGAATAGTCAACTATTCTATCTAATGCTTGTGCCAGGCCTGGGCACAGTGCCGTCCAAAAGGATTGGAGGCCAGTCGACTTTAGGTTCAATTTAAGTTGCTCTTTCAGTGGTAGTAAGGACAAGGCCTTACATTAGGTTTGGTGTCCAAAATACTGAGTTTATATTCCTCAGTGCAATTTCATTCCTCATGTGTAGCCATTTACTTCTACATAATTATTGTCCAGAGCCCAAGAATAGGTAGAACTTTGGCGAGCTGAATGTCTTAAAGTCCAGAGTTGGCCCATTGTTACTCTTGTCTCCATATTTACTTCTTGTTTTTAGAGCCTCTCTTTTTTTCATGTTCGCTGTTTTGGTGTTTTGAACTGGCCTCTTGGCACTCGCAGGAAGAGTAATACCAGTGGCAGCTCTGTGAGAACTTCCAATTGGAACAGATTATAGAGCAAATTAGTTGATTTTGAAAATGAGAATCGCTGTTTGAGTTCGAAGGAAAGAGAGGGAAAGCAAAGGACTTGGCTGGCGATGTTGCAATAGGAAAAATCAGTTGTTAGTCCGGTTTTAGTGTTGAATTGGCAGTCCGCCTGAGCTTAAAAAATTAAAATCACTAGGTGGCAACTCTCATAGGAAGCAGTTGGAGTAGAGCATTAGAGGACCTGACCCACTCTTGTTCTTAGTTTTTATTCTTTGGGTGTGGATACATTTCCCATAAAGGGTTTCTAAATCTGTTTGAAAACAGCGTGCTAATTATTGGTAATTCCCCAATAGAGGATGAGTAAGTATATTAGTGTTTCACTGGGTAACTTGGTCTGGACTGACCCAACCAAATTTAGTGGCCTGAACCCAGTTATTGCCATATTTATTATTTTTTGCTGGGACATACTCGTCAGATTTTACCATGAGGATCTAAGATCTCTCAACTACCTTCTTGAGGCAAAAAGGGGTCATAGATTTGTTTGTGTATGCTTCTGACCTGTCAAATGATGAGTGATTATTAAAGGTGCTCTTTTTACTTACATTAGGTTTGTACTGTAACCATTCGGAGGATGCTGAAGGGGCCAGGATGGCTGAAATTCTGCCTGGCTGTTTTGAGTAGAGACTGAAGTTTTTAATTCAGTCAGTTCTTGATTCATTTGTGACTTGATGGATTTTCTGAGACAGTTTTAAAATTCAGGCATGAGAACATTTAGCACTCATGTAGTGGGCTTTGTCTAACAGCTCCTGTTGGACTGTTTAAGAAATGAAAATACATTTTAAAATTATCAAAAATTATTGGACAGTTACCTTTTGTTTTTGGTTAGGATTATCTCCTTCCAAGAAGAGGTGTATGGAACTAAATCTGTGCTAATTCCTCTTGGCAAGGAGGTTAAATTGAGAAGAAAATGTAGACAAATTGACCATACGGTTGAAGCACTAAAAATCAGAAACTTCTCATGTTGGAAGAGGTCTAGGACTATGGACGAGACTCCTTGAGTTCTCGTCTGGGTCATGAGTGTGGACTTATGGGTTAAAAACCTGGGCCGGGTCATGAGTGTGGACTTACGGGTTAAAAACCTGGGTCGGGTCATGAGTGTGGACTTATGGGTTAAAAAACTGGGCCGGGTCATGAGTGTGGACTTATGGGTTAAAAAGCTGGGTGTGAGAGCAGGTTGCCTAACCTTGCATTTGTCGTTTGACCTCTCAGCATCTAGCTTTCCCTCTTTATAAAAGGAGATGCTGGTACCCGCTTCTCAAGGCTGTTGGGGGGCATGTCAAATAACGTACAGACAAGGACGCTGTGCATCCTACTGCTTTCAACCCTTTCAGTTGCTGAAAATCTTCGATTTGATTTCTGAATTCGATATTTATCTAGGTCAGGGGATTTTAGTCTGGGACTTGGATGGGCTTCAGGATGGTCGTAGTTGCCTTGGAACGGTGGGTAAAAGTATGCGTGTCTACTTTCTAGGGCAAGTGTCGACAGCTTCTCCTGAATTCGCAAGGGTCCTTCATGTATCTCTGACCCCCAAATTCAAAACTGCCAAGCCAGGATTTCTGTCTTTTCCTTTGTCCTCTTGTAGCTTAGTTTGGCCATTTCCCTCATGGCAAGACTGCCCAAGGGCCAATGCTGTGGGAGAGGTTAGAACTATTGATTTAGATGGAAGTGAGATTATTTGTGGTTTGGCTAATATATCATCCCTTTTCTTCCTATTGACACAAGTTGGCACATGTTAGGATAAAATTTCAGTTATCTTTCAGTGGTCAGCCTATTTTTTGTTTGCATCCTCCTGTTTTTATTGCCTTTGGTTTTCTGTAATTTGTAATATTAGTTGATAACAGAGTTGATCCGGGTGGGAAAAGATGGATAATAATTTTTACTTTTTTCAAACGATTGAACTCAGAAGACAAATTACCCTCTTTTCCAAAGCTGACTTGTGAAATTCTACATTTAACAAAATTATTTTTAGATGAAATCAATTGGTATAAGTTACTGATTAAGGTTTCCGTATTAGTGCCTGAACATATAGAGAGCCTTAAAAAATGAAAATGTTAAATGCCTTAATTTCATGGCAGATTTTAGAAAATAAATAGTGTCATTGTGGGAGTCAACAGGAGAGTTGGAAAAATGACATTTTCTTTGGGAAGTCATCCCTGTCTTCTTTTAAGCCACCTGTTGTAAAACAGTCAAAGTAGCCTGTACTTTTCCTTCCAATAAACACTTAGCCTGTCACCATTGAAAAGTACGTATTATGTGGTGGCTCTTTCATTAGAATGTCCGCTCCCAGAGGACAGGCGCATTGCTGATGGAGGCATATTCAGCTTCTGCACCGTTTGTGCTCAGTAAATATTTGCAGCTCAAAATGAATTAACTGGGCTACTTAGAAAAATTAAACTGAGTCAGTCAAGGATTAAGAAGTCAAATGATAAATTTTCCACTGTGACCCCCCACCCCCCCAGGTACCTACTCCGTGGGAGGTAGGCTTTATGGCCCCAGGGAAGACCACAGGCTGTCTTTCAGCACTTCCTGTTGCTTTGTCCTGAGTTTAGCACTCCATTTACACTTTCCAGAAAGTGCAGACAGGACACCACCTCTCTTATCTGTGATGTTTAGGCAAGGGAGTAGGATGGCAACCCAGAGTGATAGCCACACTTGATGACAGGTGATTTCCCTGTCATAATAACGATGACATAAATTGAGCCTAGGGCAAGATGAAAAAGGTTTGTTGGCATCTATAGGCAGCTAGATTAAAAGAAAAGAAAATAAAAGACCGACTAGGAGGTGGGTAGCCTCAATCAACACAGATGGAGTCAACATATCAATACCAAATTTTTCTTTCCTAGGGAAAAAATGTTCATAGCCAGTTACTGAAAACAAATAGGTATCTGTGTGAAGTACTGTAAAAGTAATTGCATTATAGGCATAAAACCCTCTTCCTGAAGTGAAGAACATTTCTGTTTTTCACTAGGGTTTCTCTCTTGTTTCTTCCCCTTTTTCTTACGGACAATTTGAAATCTACAGAAGTACAGAAAACATTTTAATGAGCCTTGTTGTATCCATCATACAGTTTAAACAACTAATGAGTCCTGACCCAATCTTGTTTCATCTCTTCCCCATTCCCCACACTGAATTATTTTGAAGCATGTCCCAGACAGCATATCATTTCTCTTGGTTTTCATTTTCCTGCTTACATGGATTTCAGCTTGCCTCCCCCAAAATGGAAGCCTGTATGTGAGCTGCACATTCTTTTGAGGCAAGCCAGGCTGCCATTTCTGACCTCTTCCGTGGGTGTACAAGGGTCTGCATTCTGCCTACATTTCAAGTGGAGATGGAAACTGAGCCTCAGATGGGAATCAGTGAGATCGAAGTTCACTGCATTAGAACTTTGTTAATACTCATTTAAAGAGCACTCAGGTGATTCCGTTGCAGGTCACCCACACTTGATGCTTTGTGGATGAGAGTTAGGACTGCATTGAGAGTGGGCAGTGTCCTTGCTGACAGTTCATGTATGTGACTCTCTGCCTCTAAAGTCTGCACTGACTTAAAAGACCCCCTGGAGGCCTAGAGGCCCTCCCACAACAGGGATCCCTTTCCCTTGATTCTGACTCCTTAGCTCTTTTAATGCAAACTATAGCCCACTGCAGTCTAGCTAAGAATGGTTTCTACATTGTGAATCATTGAAAGAAAAACTCAAAAGAAAATGATTATTCCACGACCTGTGAAAAACATATGAGATTGAGATGTCAGGAGTCCATAGTAAGGTTTCATTGGAACACAGCCCTAGCCATTCCTTTACTGATCGTCTGTGGTGGCTTTCTCCATACACAGAACAGCAGAGCTGAGCAGGCGCACCCAAAGCCGCACAGTCCACCGGGCCCAAAATTGACTGGCTATTGACAGAAAAAGTTTGCCAGTTCTTGTTCTCATGGGTTCCTTGGTTAATGAAGGGAAACTCATTCTGCAGAATGTGTTTCTGGTACTCCTCGAACTTTTCTGTTCTGAAGGGGACAACCTTTAAAATACTAAAATCCATTATTCTTAAACCAAAAGTTCATTCAGTATTGAAGAAGTATGTTAGGTTAGAAGGAATACGTAAGACTATGTAAGGTTTCGTGTAAGAAGGATCCTGTCCTTGTCCACTCTTGGCATTCACTGCCACTTCTCTAGGACATAGATCTGTTTCAGGGCAATTTAGATACAGAGCATCAACAGGCTTTCAAGAGCCTTAAACTGTGAGGATGGTGCTTGGCTTCTGTTAAGCCGGATTGGGGAAAGAATCGAACTTTCATGGGATCTTCAGAAGGGTACCTGACTTAAATTCTTCAGCATTTCTGCCCTTGCATTTGGCTTAGAGAAGCTGAAGCCTCGTTGGAGGTTGTGTTGGGAATTATAAGGCAGATTCACCAGGAAACAAGTCTGCATTTTGATTGGTGGAGAAGGTACACAGCATCTATATGTGTGCCTTATATCTCACATTTTTAAGATTTTGTACTCTCTGAGGAGTGTAACACCTGGCGCAATCCATGCTGAATTCCTCAAACGTCAAGGCCTTGTTCACGGAAGTCCTTTACCTTAGCTATAGTAGGATGGGGTTCCCGAGCTTTACCCCCGTTACCGTTTTGTTTCTTTGTGAACTTTAACTTTGGAGGTGAAGCATGAGGAATTTACGCCATCATTATTGAGTGTGACCTACATGTTCTGTGCCCTCATTTCTTATAAGGATATCATGCTTTCTCAGTGCCGTATCTCACAATGTACTTACATGTGTGTGGACAGCTTAAGTTTGGCGAGACCTTTCATTCTGTGCCACCACAAGTTTTTCCTTACATAATTTTTACAGCACCCATGTGATCTCAGTATTACCATTTCCCCCTTTTACAGAGGAGGAAACTGAGGCTTAGAGAAATAAGGTACCTCAGTAAGATCACAAAACAAGTAAGAGACTAACCCAGCTCTGCCCGACTCCGAGGCCCACATGCTTGAACCTCTGCTGTGCTGAGCCCATTCCAGACTGCTCACCTGCTTTTCATGAGCTTGAGCCCATTGCTGTGACCTTTGTTTTCCATATCCTCAGCTAGAAAAACTGAACCCTACTGCCCCCCCCCCAAATTTATTTTAAAGATACTGGAGCCTTTTTCTTGCTGTGCCTTACAGCAGTTTATACGTTGTGTTTAGCAGTTCTTTTATAAAATCTTTTCTTTGAGGGGGAGGGGAAGTGTGTGCGGTTTGCATTAGAAGTAATTGGCTTTAAAAAAAAGATTAAATGAAAGCTAAGGTTGCAGCAGATAGCAAACACAATCATCTGGGATTTGTGCCATTAGAAAGAATCCTTGAAAAAAGAAGTGAAGTTCTACTATTTAAATAGCATTTCAGGGCAAGATTGCTTTTAATCACATTGATATTCAAAGTTTATGGCAGTATTTTTAATAAATGTGCCCCTCTGATTATTAAAGTATTTTTTGATTGAAGTTCTAAGGAGAAAAAGAAGCCTGTTAGTAGACTTAACAGTTGGAGTTACTGTACTTTTGAGAGAAAGGCAGAGGATTACATTTTATTCATCTTGTACAGCAGGGATTATTATAAATGAGCAAAAGAAGGAAAAGAATGATTTTTGCATTTCAGGCACTCAACGTAAAACTAGATTAAGTGTTCTCGTTCCTCTTTGTAATAAAGATCCTGCTAACATGAAATGCTTTTTCTGTTCTGTGTAAGCTTATGGCAAGCAAAAGTCATAGGTTATTATCAATTATATCCACAGTCTTAAAACAGAAAATGTTTCTCTCCCAGGTTATGCTGATGTTTTCCACAATCTTGAACTGTAATGCAGTAGGGGAAAAAAAAATGTTTTTAACCAATGGTCCCAGGCTTTTACATTTCAAACCAGAAAGTTTCTTAAATAAATGGGAGACCAATGCTAGCGTTGCTGGCATTCTAGGGTATATATAATTAGACACACATATAATTCTTACCATTATAAAAGTATGAGGGCCATTGTTTTGGAATATGGGACAGTTTTTTAAAATTGAAGAAAGGTTAAAGGCACAATGCATTGTCCTTATTTTTCTCATTTCTTTATGGACTTCTAGGAGATCATTATTTATTTTGGCATTTGAGAACCAGTGTTTATTTGTTTATTTTTAAAGATTTTATTTATTTATTTGACAGAAGGAGAGAAAGAGTACAAGCAGGGGCAGCAGCAGACGGGGAGGGAGAAGCAGGCTCTCTGCTGAGCAGGGGGCCCGATGCGGGGCTCAGTCCCGGGACCTTGGGATCATGACCTGAGCCGAAAGCAGACGCTTAACCGACTGAGCCACCCAGGCACCCTGAGAACCAGTGTTTTAAATCAGTTTCCCCAAGTGTCTGTCATGCAGCCCTGCTTCTGTGTGCTGCTATTAGGAGTTATGCAGAAAAGGAGGTCCATGTGGTAAGTTTGAAAAAGACAACTTTAGAGGCAGTAGTGGCAACTTACCAATTCTGGAGGTAACAAACCTGGCTCAAATCTCAGCTATAGTTGCTGAGTAACTTGCTACCTAGCTTTGCTAAGCCTCAGTTGACTAACCTGTAAAATGGGAATGGTAGTAGTACCTCATAGTGGTTGGGAGGATCAAATGGTATAATGCAATTTCAGCACTTTGTACAGTGTCTAGCAGACTAACTGTTCACTGAATGTTAATTGCTAATTCTGTTAATTTTATCAGTAATGAAAACTCAGTATCCTGAGCATGCCTTGAATCCAGTGGTGAACCAGGACTGTCAGGGGCAGCAGGCAGTGAGATGCCAGTTTTCCTTCAGCAGGCCGTATGTTGGCAGTGAGAGGAAACCTCAGCATGCTCAAGGGGGCAGAGGGTAGGAAATGAACCCAAGTTTTGAGTTTTCTCGGACTCTAATAAAAATGAGAAGTGGGAATTGACAATTTCTTGTTTCCTCCTTTAGCCCTCTCTTTTTGACTTGCAGAGAGCAGCCCAGTGCGGTTATTTACGTGCTCCTGTTTGTACAGAGTGGCACTGCTCCTCTTTCTGGAAGCCTCAAGTTTGTCTTTAGGGAGCTTCTTAAAATGTTTTACAAACCTCTTTTTCTGAGCATGAAAGGTAAATTACAGCTAGTAGAGCAAGTCATCCTCACTAAATTGTGCGGTGGATAGAATGACGGAGGTGCTCCCATTTATGTGATCTGGTGTGTGTGTGTTGGTTGGTGGTCACAAGGGATTTTCTGCCTGGTGAGGGAATTTAGAAAAATGCATTTTTAATTCTTGGAAATTTCCAGTCCAGCTTGAAGCAGTTCTTCATTTAAGTCACCTTGTTCTCTTTGAAAACTATATAGACAGATATGTTTTCATGGAAAAAAAAAATCATTATTATTATAAAAGTTAATGCTTATTCATTGTAAAGATTTTAAAAATAATGGAAATACGGAACATGAAAACTGTCACTCTCTGTAATCCCATTCTGGCCAATTTTAAATCTTCAGTTACAGGATTTGGATTTAGGGCGATTCATACTTGATCAAGGACAGCCATGTAGGTGCTTTGGGCACTTCACGATAGGACTCAAACTTGCTAGCCTGGTCATTTTATTTCCTGACAAGGTCCAGACCTTGTCTTTCGGCAGGCCTCAGGATATTTTGTCCAGCATGATTCCTGCCTCGAGAATCCTCTGGCTGTTTTGCCTGTGTTCGTTTAGCTTTTAACCCACAAGCGTTTGATAGACATTTTATGTGTGCCTTTTGCTGGCCTAGAGTCTGAGGGTAGAACTGCAGAGAAGGGAAGAAGGCACAGCTCTAACCCCCAAGTCAGGCAGTTGGTCAGCAAATATTTATGGAGTTACCCACTAAGTGCCAGGTTCTCTGATGGGTGTTGAGGATAGAGTGACACAAGTCAGAAAGAGCCCCTGCCTTCTGCCAAAGGGAGACACAGTAAATACACAAACATTTTTCAAGGACGTGGAGTGCTGTAAAGTAGGCTAATGATGTGGGGGTGGGAGGAGGGTTCTAGCTAACATGACCAAGGAAGGCTTTTCTGAGAATTTAGCATTGGAGCTGAGATATGAATGGTGTGAAAGAAGTGGCCACTGGATCTTCTGGGATGGGGGAAAGGGTGTTCCAAGCAGAAGGAAAAAGCAAGTACACAGGAGGAAAATGAGGCGTATGAAGGTTGGATCACAAAGGTCACAGTCAGGATTTGGGTTTATCCTCAGTGTACTAGGAGCCTTCAGCAGGGGAATGGCCCGATTGTGAGGTGTGCAAACCACCAGCTCTTGTATGCTGAGTGGTCTGAGGGAAGGGGGTGGGCCAGGCAGCTAGGTGAGAGGTGGGGGTGGCAGTGGCAGTGCAGACAGGGTGTCCTGCTAAGGGTCTGCTTTGGAGGCAGATTTGACGTGACTTAGTGAAGAATTGGATGTGGATGAGGGAGAAGGGTAAGAACTGAGCAGCCGAGTGGTACCATAGTAAGCTGAGGAATGATGGAGAAAGTGGAGACTGGTTCAGGAGCTCAGGTTTTGGCCACAGTGTGTGTGATGTACTTAGCCTTCACACGAAGCTATGGAGTCAGCTGCTGAGTGTATAGTCTGGGGCTTGGCGGGACAGCGCGGGCGGCCGTGTATCTGTGTCACCAGTGTACGGAAAGTGTGGAAGCTTGGGGCATAGGGTGCTTCCTCCAAGGTGCCAGTATCCGTGATGAGTAGAAGAGGGCCCACAGCAGAGGTGGGTGGGTGGGTGAGGAATCTAGGAGGAGGGAGGAAGCTCTGATGGGCAGGAAGGGAATCCAGGTGAGTGGTGGGGTAGAGTTCAAGAGAAGAAACACTTTGATTGAGGAGTGATTGCCTACGTCAGATACTGTGTGATGTGAAGTAAAGCCAGGCCAGGGAACTGATCTTTGGATTGGCAGTGTGGAGGTGGTTAATGACCCTAATCAGGAGTCGGAGAGACCCCGATGCCTCATTGGGGGTGCCTTTTGGAGTGGGCTGTGAGGACCAGCACTGAAAAAGTGGAGAGGACAAATGTGGGCAGGTCGCCAAAGGGTTTTGCTCTGAAAGAGAACGGAGAAATGCGGCGGTAGCAGGATGGGAGCATGGATAAAGGGGAATAGGGAAGGATTATTTTATTCCATTTTATTTCGTTTTACTTATTTTGGGTAATATTGGGGCATGTTTGTCTGCCACTGGAAGTACCCAGGAGTGGGGGATAATTGATTGCATGGGAGAAGATGGGTCATCACGAGGATAATACTTTGAGATGAGAAAAGGGGATGGGATCAAGAGCCCAAGTAGACAGGTCAGCTTTGGATAGAATGAGGCTTTTTTCTGTTCTAATGAGAGATTTGTAGATTGAGTTATAGGTAGAAATGTGGAATTGGGGGAAGATAAGGTAATTAGTTCTTTCCTGTGAAGTAAGGGAGAAGTTAGGAGGTCATCAGTTGAGAGTGAATAGGAAAAAGGATTTTGTCCGCCACTTTTTCAAAGTATCTAGATGGGGTGGGGGAGAGTGGATAGCCAAGTAAACTGGCAGTTTTGTATCCTTTGGAGTCTTCCCAGTACACTTGGAGGAAATCCAAACTTCCTAGCAAGGCCTGTGAGGCCTTGGATGGTGAGAGGGTAAGCCCAGAAAATCAGGAATCTTAATAACTCTGGCGTGGAGGACAGAGTGAGTTGGTGGGAAAGCAGGGGTTAGGTAAGGGAGGCTTCCTTGGAGATGAAAGGGAGAGTTGGAGCTATTGTTAATCCTTGAAGGAGTTAGCCAGTCTCATGTGGGAGCAGCTTCTGAGGTGGGACATCTCTGTGAAGGAGCCTGGAATCTGGCTACAGCCCTGGGAGGTGAGCACTGGAGGGCAGGAGGTGGAGCTGGTTGCAGCAGGAGGAAGGTCTCTCCAGAGGGTGGGTGTTGAGAGATCAGCATGGTAGCCGTCTAGAATTTGAAATGGCTGTGGCTAAAGTAGAAGTTGGAGGCCAGTGGGGCATTAGCTTACCTCCTTCATGTGAAATCTCACATGTCTAGGTAAAGATATACTCAGGAAGTGAGGTTTTAAAATACAATTTTAAAGTCTAAAGTGGATTGTTTCTCTCTGGTAAAACTCTTAAAATGTGTCTTTTTTTTTTTTTAAGATTTTATTTATTCATGTGTGAGAGAGAGAGAGAGGCAGAGGGAGAAACAGGCTCCCTGCAGAGCAGGAACCCCGATGCAGGACTCGATCCCAGGACCCCAGGATCATGACCTGAGCCAAAGGCAGACGCCCAACTGACTGAGCCACCCAGGCGCCCTAAATGTTTCTTTTTGTTGGTGTTCATTCATTCAGTCAGTCAGCCTATTATTTATTGAGCATCTACTCTGTGCTAGATACTGTTCTAATTTTCAGAAAAACAGCAACTGTTCCAGAACTGCCCTTTTTTTAAAAAAAAAAAAAGGAACATATGAATGTTAGGTGGTAATGAGTGTTCTGGAGAAAGATAAGTATGGAAGGGTACAATTTACAATAGGGCAAGGAATTTTCTGAACCAAAGCTTACAGGATATGAAGGCATGAGCCATCTGGACGTCATGGATAAGCTTCAGGCAGAAGGAACAGCAAATCCAAAGGCCCCGGTGGGAGAGGATCCTAGGGTGTTGACAGAAAGGCAGGGGGCCAACGTGGCTGGGGAAGTTGAGTAGGAGTATGGTAGAAGTCACATGCTAAGGGCTTGGGGTGAGTTGGGGAGGCAGATCCCATCGGGCTTTGTAGCCCCGTGAAAATTCAGATCCTTTTCCTGTGGCCCACAGACCCTGCTTGGTCTGGCCTCTGCCAGGCTGTCCAACCTCCTCACCTTCCGTTTTCCCCTTTGCCTCCAGTGCCTCAGGGGTGCTAGCCTCCTTCCAATTCTTCACATACTCTGGGCTCTTTCCCACTTCTGAACCCTTGCATATGCTGTTCCCTCTTCCTGGGCTACTGCTGCTTCTCCTGGCCCCACACTTTCCTTAGCTTAGGGGTCACTTTCCTAAAAGGAGTTCTCCATGTCACTATCCCTTTGTAGCCCTTATCAAAAACGGTCCATTAGTATCTTGTGAATGATGTAAAGCAAGCTGTCACTTTTACTAAAATGTGGCCTTACTGTTAGATTTGGGGTATAAATGCTGGGTAGAAGGAATTGTTATGACACAGGTTTTGGCTAAATTTGCAAAATTGGTCTGCCTAGAGGGGAAAAAACTGTGTAGACCACCTGCTAATAATATTCTTTGGCCTCTTGTTGTTGGGGAGACCTGGTAGTGTTCACTGCAATAACATTCATTCCCTTGCTGGATATAAGGTTTGATAGATCCTTGTTCATCGTTGCTTCCAGTGTTCTAGCACCCTCTTTTTGGTTGAGTAACAGTGTGCTGTGAAGAGAGAAATGGTTTTGGTTTTGGAATAACTGGTTTTATAGGAATAAATGACAGTGTGCCTGAATCCCCTCTATTACATCATCGGGGTTTCTTTCCCAAGATAAACTCTGTGCTTTTTTTGGCCTCTGAATAGGAAATTTATTTTCTTCCTTCCCTTTATTCCTGTTTCTAGGCCTTCTTCTGTCTCCTCTGATGAACCACTGTACTAGAGACAGGCTCAGAGTTTACTGTAGATTTTATGTACTACACTTTCTATTCCTCTTATCTTACTTAGCCTCATGTCTGAGGAGCTTTTCATTGTTAACTGGCAGCTGCAATGGCTATTTCTTTAAAAGATCTTGTGTGTTTGGTAGATGTTTTCCTAAAAGCTGGTGGCTGTTGCTGAAAATAATCTGTTGTGTGAGTTTACAATCTCTCCATGAATCCTAGTCTCTTCTCATTAAAGAGATAGTTATGTCAAGGTAACAAATAAAACAACTAATTTTTTTGTAGTTTAAAAACCAAACCATCCAGATAGATTACTCAAGTTGGTAGGCACTAGTATTCATCCATTGCGGTATAAGTGTTTGTAGAAATTTTGCGAAGATCCTCTTTTTTTCCTTGATAGTAATTCTGAAATAAAAATAGCTCCTTAAATATAGGATTTCAGTACATGGCATTTAAGAATTATGAAAACATGTCAAATTCTGTTAGCTATATGGTTTACATACCCATTTTACTTAACACTGGTGAAAATGCTTTTAAGAAGTATATTAGAACTTGAAAAATTAAGCATTTTAGCTAGTACCTAGTAACTAGTATTAGTGACTCTCATTACTTGACCACTTCCTGTGTGCCAGGCACTATACCAAGAGCTTTACATGGATTGCCTCACTAAATCCTTACAAAGTACTGCAAAACAGGTACTTATATTATCACCATTTTATTTCATTTATTTATTTTTTTAAAGCAGGAGTGGGGGGTGGAGGGGGAGAGGGAGAAGCAGATCCCCCCTCCCCCGCTGAGTCCGTGGGGGCGGGGGCGGTGATCCCAGGATCCTGAGATCATGACCTGAGCTGAAGTCAGACACTTAACCAACTGAGCCACCCTGGCACCTCTATATTATCCCCATTTTAAGGGTGAGAAAACTGAGGCTCAGGAAAGTTAACTTGCCCTAAATCACACAGTTTATAAGTGGGAAAGCTGGGATTTCTCGTCTGGTTGACCCCAAAGCCAGATGGTTCCCTGATTTGTTGCTTTTAGCAGTGGCCAATTTCTGCTCGTTGAACATTCCTTTATGAGGGAACATGGAGTAGGCTTTGATTTATTGGTAAACAAGTAGAGTATCAGTGGGCACTCCAGAGAGCAGTTTAAAATCAAGGAAGTAGCTTGGTTGGTGTTTTAAGGACTAGCAGCAGTAGTGAAGTTCTGGTGGAGCGAGTGGGTTTATTGTCTGAGAACTTTGGACTTAAAATGTTGGGGATGGTGGGAGCGGGAGAGAGAGAATTAGGCCATGCAGGATTCATTTAAAATCCATAGTAAACATAATTTCTAGAATGCATGGTGGAGAAATGATTAACTCTCCTCAAGTGTATCCTAATAGTTTGTTAACTGAAACAGGAAAAAGTAATTTAGACATTTCTTAAATGTAACAGGGAAGTGGTATGTATACTAATTTTTTTTTTTTTTTTTTTTAGATTTTATTTATTTATTTGACAGAGAGAGAGATAGTGAGAGCAGGAACACAAGCAGGGGGAGCAGGAGAGGGAGAAGCAGGCCTCCCGCCAAGCGGGGAGCCCGATGCGGGACTCGATCCCAGGACCCCGGGATCACGACCCGAGCCAAAGGCAGACGCTTAACGACCGAGCCACCCAGGCGCCCCTGTATACTAATTTTTGAGAACAGTGTCTTCATCTGGGCAGTTAAATAAACACAGCTAATACAGTCTTTTATAATCACAAAGATGCTTGTAATCCAGAGATTCTCCAGGAGTATTTCTTTGAAAATGAAACTCACTAAATTGTACTGTCTCACTTACCAAACCATTTTCTGATTGGTATTAAGTAGCTAAATTGATTGATCTGATCTTTCATTCTTGTCTTTGCATCTCTGCTGGTCTTGTTGGTAGTGCTTCCTGAAAGAGAAATAGGTTACAACAACAACAAAACTTTCCATCAGATATTTTATTTGCTTTGGTCATGTTGTGTTACTGTGGTCTTGCCTACGTGCAGCACAACTGGCACAGGCAAGTGGGAGTTTTCTGGAAGGCCAGGCCAGCCTGTTCTTCCTGGCCGCAGAGCCACTCCCAGCATTCTGTCTTTCCTCTGCACACAGTGGGTTCACGCTGCCTGTTGTCGGTGCAGACATGATTGAGAAGCTCCCCAGCCATCCACAGGAACTGGGAATTACCTGCTTGGTAGCCTTTGGCAGGAATCTAGGGTCTTGAAATGGTTATGACTAAATTGGACATAATTAATTAACTACTTTTCTTTCTTTCTTTCCTTCTTCCTTTCTTTCACAGGAAAAACAGATCTTAGTGTATATTTTAATGGTTTTCAAATAGTGCTAATTACTTTGAGAGGTCAGGCTTTAATGTTTGATTTTGGTAAAATTTAGCAGACCCTGTTCAGAGACAGCTTTTCCTTCCATTTTAAAAGATAACAAGTTTTTATTTTTATTCCCAAATCCCCAGGAAATTTTCAGTGCTGTCAGCTTTATGAAAAGGTAATTAGGGAGTGAGTAGGGGATGTGTCTTGCAAGCGGTTAGTTTGGCATCATCACTCAAGTTCTTATTTGCCTGATGAAAATATCTCATAATAAGATCCCTTTGTGTGCAGCCCCTCTACAGCTTTCCCTGGAAGGCCTTGGCCATAATTATGTCTATATCTGGGCACTATCAAATGAAGAGAGAAGCCAGAGTAGACGAACAGCCACCTGATCTTTTTCAGATCCCACAGTTTAAAATTTAGGGTGGCTTCTAACATACCCCTATTGCTTAAGGATTTTTGTATCAAGGTTTAAGACACTGGACAGGTGGCTACTTTTTTGGAGACATACTAAGAGCATGTGTACTGATTTTGTTAAATATGTCTGTGAAGTACCATGTGGGGCATGGGAGAGTAGAGCGGTCTCTTTCAGACAACCACTAAAGAATTAAAGTGAAACACAGAGGGGTCTAGAAGAGGTCGACCCTTAAAGCTGGAGCCAGTGGAGTGTACAGTGGAAGTTCTAACTTCTTGTTTCTACTGCTGATCTTATTTACTTGTAAGTACCACCCTCCTCCCCTCCCCCCCCCAAAAAAAGTGGAGGGGAAAACATGAAGCTTAATTACTCAAAATTTTAACAGAGTTCTGATAAAGGGCTTGTGAGCAATTATCTGTGGATAACCATGTGTGGAGTCGATGCATAGAGGGTGGCTGGCCTTGACTGCAGTGTCAGGAAGGAAGAGCCCCTGGAGATGAGAGGCGGCGTTCATGCACTTGCTCTTCCTGCAGAAAACAAGCCAAAACCCTGGCCTCTGAGGCCACTGACAGACCGATCCAGTGTTCCCCTTTCCTTATAGCCTTTTGCCTTCTCTTCAGAAAAAAGGTACATCATCTCCCCCTCCCTTTTTTTTTTTTTTGCTTTGTTTTCAGTGCTCTTGGCTGTATTTTTTCTGGTTTAAGTGGTCTGCTTTGTACACCCACGCCCTCTTTAAATTGCACCCCACCCCCCAAACTCTCCGCTCTTACTTCAGGAAAAGAGTTCACATGAAATCCTGCTCCCTTTTAACGTTTCCAATGTCACGTCGTGATGTAGGTGACCGCTGTAAATTGTGACTGTGACACACCTGGGTCAGGAAAGAAATGCCTTTAAGTGGAGAAGTGGGAGTAGACCTACGAAGAAGTTACTAATGCAAGGGCTTTGAAATAAGTGGCTCTCAAACTGGGTTTATTTGAGCAATGGGAGGTCTTTGAACCCCTTTGTAGATACATGCAAGATACTGTCCGTATTTGCCTAAGTACGGTTTTCTAAAAAGAGAGAATATACTTTCGAACAGATACTCAAAGGCCTTTTAAAACCCAATAGGGTTTGGCACCACCAATAAAAATACCCAAAGACTTCTTATAAGCTTGTAGCTAGTCTCCATTATTATTTTATTTGCAGTTAAAGCAGGTTTTTTGTTCATATTTAAGATAATTTTAAAAAATCTCCTATTCAGTTTCTAAGTCTTTTGTTTTGCTTAATGCTTTCACAGCCCTATTGTTTTCTATAATTTTCATTAGAAACATGTAGTATTCTGGCTGCATTCAAGGTTAAGAGTCATAGTTGACTGGCCTGAGAAGAGAAGATACCCATTTTTTGTCATAGTGATGCCTTGTGGATCTGCATCATCTCAGACAGACAGGCAGATAGGTAAAAAGCTCAGTCCCACCTGACATTTTATAATGTCTGTTTATAAATTCTGAGCAAATAAGGCACAGATTTTAGGACGTGAGGGTGATCTTTCTGAGACTCACATTGAATAATGGTTATTATTGCTTAAATGACTTGCTGTTGCTTAACTGACTTCACGGATTCCCATTGCCCGTGGGGTAAAGCTAAAACTGCTCAATGTGGCTGCTGGACATGGTTCTGTTTACCTGAGGCTGGCACAACCTCTGGGCTCCTTAGCCTTTCCCTCCGGGTTATGTGTGTCTTTGTGCAGGGTAACTACCCCCTTACCCCAGACACCCTTCCCCTCCCTGCTCCCTTCTTTCCCCTAATTCCCTCCCCCCAAAGAAAGAAAAGTAACTTTCATCTCTCAGGTCCCACCTTCTACCTTAGTTCTTTCAGGCAGTGGCCCAGCTTTAAGCCAGCTGCATGTTTTTTGTGTTCAACCACAAGGAGAGCTTCCCATGTCATTGCGTTGAGTTCTGTCTTTTTTTTTTTTTTTTTAATCCTGCATTGTAGATTGTATTATAAATATACTATGGTTGTTTAAACTCCACTGCAGTGGATGGATATTTAGGCTCTTGGTAGTTTTGCTGCTTTTATCAACAGTACTTTTACAAGCTTCTTAGCACTAGTGAAATTTTTATTTGCTGGTTTTGTAAATGAATAGGCAAATGGAAAGTATATTTAAGTAGATAATGCCAGAGTGCCTTCCAGAAAGGCGTTTTTGGTGTCAGAGGTCCAGTTAGATGACAGAAAAGTTGATGGCAGGGAGCACAGTTCCTTTCTCTTACAGTCTATCTCTCCTTATGGAACTGGCAGGCTTACCTTTTTTCCCTGATTTCCTACTCCCCAAGTTCTGCGCTGTTGAAAATGCAGTCTTCTGTCCTGTAAAAACTTAGAGCCCTGTGATTTGAAAATGCAGTCTCACTTTCAGAGTGTTGTTAAATGAAGAGTTCATTGGATGCTTCCTGGTTACAATGATTGTCTTCATCTGAGAATCACAAAGTACCTGGGGTATTCCCTCTTTAATCCACACAGAGTTGAGGGTACCATTTTTGCCACCTATTGTTGATTTTCTTCACCTACCCTGCAAAGCCTCAGCCTCCACGGTCTCAAAGGCAAAAGCTGTTTTCTACCTCCCTCTAGAAAGTCCATGATGAGTGAACTGTACATCTCATAACAGGATTTGGAGTTGAATAAGGAACAGAATGTTAAGTGACTGTAGTCTCAGCTACTTTTCTTTTACAAAAAAAGAGGAAATAAAATTTCCCTATGACTGCGGTAATCTCCCTTGTTTTCCCTCCTGAAAAAAAATGACATTCTTCATTGGGTATTGAAATAAACCTTTGCAGAGCAGTTTGTTAGGTAACCTTTCTGGGAAGGGAGGGTAATGGTTCCTGCTGAAGGGATAATAAAATTGGTGTCTCACAGGTACCAGATGGAGCAAGTGGCTAGCTGATTTTTGTTGTTGTAGTTTGTATCGTATTTATTTTAAGATGGAACTGTAATTCTTTTTTTTTTTTTAAAGAAAGTTAATTGGATGTTGGGTGATTGATTCATTTGCAGATTTTGCACTTGAAAAGCTATTGATGTTCATCCTCATTTTCAGAATCATCAATTGCCCTCACACCTTTGCAGCTAATGGCTAACACTGTTATTTGCACAGAGAAGCCAAAGACTAATTCCTCCAGGAGCTGGGGAAGTCTGAAAACCACCCCCTTGTGTCCTGTCTTTTCATATTTGCCTGCCAGCTGGCAGCCTCTCCCACCGCCTCTTCATTCCTGCCCACTCAGAGGTTATGGTTGAGGCTGGTCTCTGGCGCACAGGGTGCCAAAGTTACGCCACTTCTGGGAAGAGAATTCACAAAAAGAATTGCCTGTTTCTCTGGGTTCTTGAGGGCAGGGGATGTTTTTGTTTATGCTGATGGGAACCACTCTGAACAATGGAAGGAGAAGTCAGAAATCAGATGGCCCTCCTACTGACACACCTCTTTCCAGAGATCAAGATGGGATGCGGGAACACTGGAAAGAGATGGCCTTTGTGGGAGGCAGAAAGGGAATACCTCTGGATGGTAACTGAGGGAAGAGAGGGTGAAATGAAGAGTGTTACATCCCGGTGACTCAGTTCTTTTAAGTACTTCCTCTCTGGGTTCCTGTAATCATACCAAGAGTTTTGCAGGGTGTTAATGCTTGTTGCACCGTGCTTCACATTTCCTGGGTTACAGTCCCTGCTCCATCACTTCTCCACTGACCTTGGGCAAGTTACTTGATACCTTTTAGCCTCCATTTCCTCACAAGTGGGCATGGGTTAGGATAGACTTTCCCCCATAGGGGTTTTAAGGGTGCTTTAATTAATGGAGGGTTTTTCAACCTCAGTGATAATGACATTTGGGGCCAGATAATTCTTTGCTGTGGGGGAATGTCCTGGGCATTGTAGGGTATTTGGCAGCATCTCTGGCCTCTGCACTAGATGCCAGGAGAACCACACGCCCCATTGTGACAACCAAAAATGTCTCCAAACATTGCCAGCATCCCTTTAGGGGCAGAATTGCCCTTAAATATAATATATATATAAAATACATAATATAAAATATATATAATAATATAAAGACCCTCACTTAGGTCCTGGCATATAGGAATGTTCTTCAGTGTTGGATGCTTATGAGGTACTTGATAAATGTTTGAACAAATGACTGACTGTTGGTGTTACTGGTGTGATGCTGTTGAAAGACTGCTAGCTCCTTCCTTAGAAATCATATTATGGAGGAAATCCCTTGCTGAGATTGTTGTGGTGTTACATTAACTACATTCTTCTGGGTGACTACCAAGAGAAGCACTCCCTTCCTTATCCTGAGTTTCACTGATGTTGCACAGCTACACCTGAGAAGTCCCAGAGTAACTTACTGTATATCCTTGATTCCAAGGTGCCACTTTTTCTTTCTTTCTTTTTTAAAAAAAGATTTTATTTATTTATTTGAGAGAGAGAGCACGCGCTTGTGCGTGTGCACGCCTGTGTGCATGAGTGAGGGGAGGGATGAACAGAGGGAGAGGGAGGAGCAGACTCCCCCTGAGCACGGAGTCTGACCCTGGGGCATAATCCCAGGACCCTGGGATCATGACCTGAGCCTAAAGCAGATGCTTAACTGACTGAGCCACCCAGCTGCCCCACCTCTTTTTCCTTTTAATATTTCTGAAATAAGAGTAGACTATAAAGTTGAAAGATACATTATTTTATTCTTCCGCAAAGGCTGATATTGACACACCCTTGATGGCAGCTTTGAAATGAAGGGAGGTAGTATTTCTGTGAATGTCTCGGCTTTGCAACTGGATTGGAAGCTCTTTATGGGCAAAGGCTGCTTTACCATGCTGTTTTTTCCCAGTACTCAGCACAATGCCACAAACATACAATCTCGAACATTTGAACAGCCTGCACTTTTCACTGTTCTGTGATGATGCCCTTAAACTGCTTTTCATATGGTTTTGGACCTTCACACAGCTCAGGACAAAAAGCAGTGCAGCCTCTCACATGATGTTGGTACCAACAGTGTTTTTTGCAGTAGTCCCCGTTTCGTCATTTCAGCAGTGAGTGTGAGTGGTTATGTGACTGTTTTACTGTATTTTGCTCACAAAAAAGATAAATAGTACAAACTAGTTTTCTGACGCCACTGATAAAAAGAAACGTAGGTCTTGGGGTGCCTGGGTGGCTCAGTCGGTTAAGCATCTGCCTTTGGCTCAGATTATGATCCCAGGGTCCTGGGATTGAGCCCTGCATAGGGCTCCCTGCTCATCGGGGAGTCTGCTTCTCCCTGTCTGTGTGTACGTGTGTGTACACTCTTTCTCAAATAAATAAATCTTAAGAAAAAAAAGAAAGAAACCTAGATCTCAGACTTTTACAGGAGGGTTGCTTCATACATGCTTGTAGCTTCTGCAAATTATACCTTACTATGGCACAAAAGAGAAAAAACAGTGTGGCTAATTTCACTAGTCATTCCATGCATATTGCCCTGAAATGAGCTTGAAAAGGGAGGTGTGAATCAACTAAGATAGAAGTTCCAGGAGGGCAGGATTTCACTCGCAGCTGTATCTTCAGCATCCTGAAAGAGTGTTTTGAACATACTAAGCACACAATTATGAATATTGATTGCTTTTCCTTTATTTGGAGATGCTTGTGGAAACGGAGTCCAAGTGCAAGCATCTCATTGTCTTGTGACTCTGGTGTTGAATTACATGGATATTTTCGTACAGTAAGGCCCCTAAATACAAGCCAGCTATTTCATTTGGTAGGAACAGCCATCTGTTCTAACATCAGAGACACAACTGGCTGTGAGGGACTTACTGGTTGGCCTCCACACGGTGTCCAGGACATTTTTAAGGATGATTTCAACTGATGTTAGAAACTAACCAACCAATTCCTCTCTTAAAATGGAACTCCACTGTTAAGATCAAGACAGATGAAAATCATCAGGCATGCAGAAAACTGTAATATCAATTATAGGTTAGGTGGGCTTAAGCTGGGCTCAGTGGACTGTTGTATTTACCTTGAAGTACTAGACATATATCCCTGGAGACTGTGTTTCAAAGGTGATCCATAATTAGAAATTCTGTGATTTGTGAGGTCGAGTACAGGATCCCAGTAACCTCTTGTTTGACTTTCACATAGGGTTTGGTGTAAGAAAGTAGGGGATTGCTTGTGGTAGGTTCTAGGTAAATTTGTGTTGATAAATTAATCTCCGATTATAATGTAATGAAAGAGGTGAAGGTCTTTCCAGCAATAGAGCTTGATTTGTCTTCATCCATGATTCCACTCAGCCCATATTTTGTCCCTTTGACTGGCTGGTCAGTTTTCAGTCTGTTCCTTTTCTTCCTGATTGCTTATTCATGCTGGAGTGAAGAATGGAAACATCACAGTCTCCTAATAACTTTAATCTGATTTGCAAGCATTCTACAACTCAAACCCATTGAAAGAAAGGCAACAAGCCCCACGATAAGAAATCTCAAGAAGAAGAGTGAAAATGTTCCCACTTTAGCCTAGTGTAATTATTTTTGCTGTTCAGTTGCATAGGCAGACTGCCAGAAGATAGGGGTACAAATTAATTAACCAACTGTTTGCAGAGATATGGCCATGTCATTACCGATAAGCACAGACGTAAATAAGGCAGTGTGTTGGCTGTTTTTCTGAAATGAGGGAGGACAGAAATATGTTAACTAAAATAAAATAGACCAAAGGCTTACTGGAGTGAAAAGGCTTACTTTGTTAGTTTCCATGTATTAGTACATAAAGTTCTTTTTCCGTGTTGTCTTAAGTGCTTCGTGATATGTTGAATGAGGGGAGAAAGTGTGGATTGTCATGTTAGTCTTTTAAGAACATAGCTGAATGCTTTGTACTTCAATCAAACATACTTAGATCCCGCCCCCACCCACTGAAATCATTTCCAATGTAATTTTTATACACCATAATTTAAGGTAGTTGAGATTTATTAGGTCAGTGGTGGATTTTAAGTAATATGTATAAAGTAATGTATGTGAACAGTTTTGCCCACACAAGTGTCTTAAAGTAAACAGTTTTCACAATGTCAGAAGCTGTGTCAATTCTGCAAGGGTTGGATCTTTGTATTTCTTGTTTACTCTTTCCCAGAGGTGACATTAGTGGGACCCTTAGTGAATACTTGTTGAAGGAGGGAATGAAGCTCTGTAACCAGTGACATGTCATTACATGCTGGTTAAGGACCAGGATCTGGAGTCAACTAGATTTAACCTTTAACCCCAGACCCATCTCTTGCCAGCTGTGCCACCTTGGGTGAGTCACTTAATCCTTCCATGCCTGTTTCCTCATTTGTAAACTTGGGCTAATAATAGTACCTCTACCGCAGGGCTGTTGTGAAGATTACATAACATAAAGCATGTAAAGTACTGAGCACACTGTGTAGCCCAGTGAGTGCTCAATAAATGTGTGACGCAGTGACTATTGTTATCATATTGTATTTTAAATGTTTGAGGGTAAGCACTCAGACAGACAAACAACTGAGGAGAAATGGGTGTTTCACTTGAGGCATCGCTCTGAATTGTGGCTCCGCAGGGTGTTATCTGCCAACCACATCTGTTTGCATACGGTTGTGGTAACTGAGCTTTGAGTACCTTGTTCAGGTGTGTTGACCAGTTTGCCCTGGAAGCACAAGGAATGCAGCTGTGCAGTCTAAAGAAGTACAACTGAGATAAGAGAATGTACGAAGCTTTCTGGTGAAGGTATTGCCCATTAGCTCTTAGCGTTTTTGAAGCAGAAATGAGCTAACAGTCAGAACAAACTTGAGATACTTAAATATTTCCCAGTAGTAATAAACTACACCTAATCTGTTTAAACAGAGAAAGCCTTTGTAACATTAGGAGAGATTAGGAGTAGAAGTAATTAACCAGCAGTCAACACTCCTCTTTCTTTCTTCCCTCAGTGTTCCTTATAAGTCTCACCCCTCCCCATACCCACCCGGAGAGAGCAACTGTACAAGTGAGTTTCCTGCACAAAGGGGAGGACTACCAGAAACGTTTATAGAACTAAAAATGTATGATACTCAGAAAAGTCGGCGTTCAGACCAAAAGAACAATTTGCACTTTGATGACCTAGTCTGATCCAGCTGTCTCCTAGGTCAGACCAAGTGCTGTCAATTAGGAAGCATCTAGTATTTATGGAATGAGTGGAGGCGTGAACGAATCTGATTGATTTGAGCTGTTTTCACAGGCATCAATGAGAACATTAAATTGACATGTGTACGAGTGCAGCAGCATCTTTTTAGACACAAGGGAAGATTTATCTTTATTTTTTTATTGTAATATCTCTTTAAATATAGCTGCCTTTGGGGAAAGCTTTAATTCACTTGAGTGTAAGCAATGAGTAGTTTTCAGGCATTTATGCCTGGTTCTCATCATTCTTGGAAACATATTTTTAATTCCTGGGTGACTTTGAGTTATTGACAGTATTTATGCCTTGCCTGTTGTTTCTGTTTTTTCCATATGGAGGAAACAATGTTTTAAGATTTATAAGACATTTCTCTCAAATCCTCAGGATGAAGGCTTCTTTGGTATCTTTTTGGAAGTCTCAGAGGTACCTAGATTTCAAATGTCTCAAGTGTATGTTCCTCATTCACAGACCTGGCATTCTTCCAGAATTCCTTTTCAGGGACTAGTGCCACCCATCTATCCTGTTCTACAGGAAAGGAGACGTGGCGTCATTCTCTGTATCACCCTGTGTCCAGGCCATTACCAAGTCATGGCAGCCGTTCCTTTTGAATGTCTCAGAATCTTCTGTGTGCCATCACCCAGCCATCCCCAAGTCCAGACTACCCCATGTCTCTCACCTGTACTATTGCAAACAGCTCCTGTCTGGTTTTCTCCCTTCTCCTTTGAACCATGAACCTGCCTTCTCCACACTGCAGTCTAAGCAGTGTTGAAAATAATAATAAACAGTCCAATGATACTCTTGGAGTAAGCACTTCCAAATGGCAGAGTAAGGACCCCTGAAAATCTCTTCCTCCATAAAAATGGTGAGAATGCTGTCAAGAATTGTCAAAATTAACTTTGTCAGCCTTCTGAAAATTAAGACTGGCAGGATCTGTTGAACACAAGAAGGAAAGCTGAATCTCTGTAAATACAGCAAACTCTGCGGAGTTTTAATTCACTCTATTTCAAACCCCACCACCAGCTCCACAGTAACTTTGAAAACCAACTGCCCTACAACTATGATAGCTGTGAAAACCAGCCTAGAAGCCACCGGAAGGGACAGAAGGGGTTTGGAGCTCCCTCAAAGTTCTACTCCCAGGCATTTGTCACTCTTTAAACTGCGTGGTAGCTCCCTAAAAAGTTCCATTCCCAGAACTTTACTTGAGCTGGCTCAGGGTTCACTATGTGTCCTGTTTACTTAAAAAAAAAAAAATCAGTGGCAATTATTGACCATTACAGTTGTCTGAGGTGGTGATACCAATTAAGGCTAACAACAGGCTGACCAACAAACTAAGTGGGAAAAGATGTCAATTGGGAGACCTGAGAAAGCCCTAATCCCTTACCTCTGGCTGACCTTGGGGCTCTAGGCAAGCAGGAAGTGAAGGCTGAAGCAGAGTTGTAAAATGCTTGCTAGAGCATTGAAGGCATGCTCCAACATACACATAGAGCCCCCTCGGCAAGGGCCAGGAGACTCACTGGTGCAACATATTTAAGGAAATCCCTGTCTAATAATTAGCTAACCATACAGAGACTTTTGACCTAACCACACATAACAGAGAATATAGACTTTACAACAATTAGACCAGGTAAATCACTAAGCAAACAAAGACAGGTGGATGTGATTTCCAGAGTTGCCACATTATATTATTTGCGCAGTCTTCAAGAAAAAATTACAAGAATGGCAAAGAAACAGCAAAATATGGCCCATATGCAGGGGGAGGGGGAAAGCACAAAGTCATGTCAAAGCAAAGCTTTTTTATATATTGTTAAAATTAAGTTGGTTTTATTCAGATTGCATTGTTTGAAGTTGTTAATTGTAATCCCCAGGCCAACCATTCATAAAATAACTTGGGACAAAAAGGTAAAAGAAACAAGGAACTAAAAAGGTATACTAGAGGGGCACCTGGGCGGCTCATTCAGTTAAGTGTGTGATTCTTTGTTTTTAACTCAGGTCATGATCTCAGGGTTGTGAGATTGAGCCTCACATTAGTCTCCGTGCTGGCTGTGGAGCCTGCTTCAGGTTCTCTGTCTCCCTGTACCCCTCCCTGCCACTCCCTCTCTTAAAAAAAAAAAAAAGTATACTAGAATATATCAGTTTAACACAAAAGGAGGTAGTAATGGAGGAACAACAACAAAAGACAATACATTTAGAAAAAAATAGAATCACAGACATAAATCTTATCTTACCAGTAATTACATTAAATGTAAATAGACTAAGTACTAATCAACAGGCAGAAATTGACAGAATGGATTTTTAAAAATCATCTAACAATATGCTATCAACAGGAGACCTACTTTAGTTGAAATATGTTGAAAGTTAATGGAAAAAATATACCATGCAAACGTTAGTCAAAAGAGAACTAAACCAGGGGTGCCTGGCTGACTCAGTGAGAAGAGCATGCAGCTCTTGATCTTGGGGGTTGTGAGTTTGAGCCCCACATTGGGGGTAGAGATTACCGAGAGAGAGAGAGAAAGAATGAACAAACGAATGAACTAGACTGGCTATACAAATATCAGACAAAATAGACTTTAAAAACATCATTAGATATAAAGGAGGACATAATATAATCGTGAATAAGTCAATCCATCAGGAAGAAGTAACATATATTATAAACACACATGTACCTAACAGCAGAGCCTCACAATACATGAAGAAAAAAAACTGATACCAAAAGGAGGAATGGACAATTCAAGAATAATAGTTGGAGATTTTAATAACTTCCTTGCAAGGATGGATACCACAGCTAGGCAGAAAATCAACAAAGATATAGAAGACTTGAAAAACATAAACCACCTAGGCTAACCAACAACAGCAGAATACACATTCTTTTAAAATGTGCATGAAATATTTTCCAGGTTCATATGTAGGTAGACTCAGTAAATGTAAAAAGACTGAAATCATAGTACAAGTACAAAGTAGGATTTCTAACCACAGTGAAGTAAAACTAGAAATTTAACAACAGAAGGAAATCTGGGAAATTCACAAACAGTACCCTCCTAAGTAAGCACTGGGTCACAGAAGAAATCACAAGAGAAATTAGAAAATACTTTTGAAGTTAATAAAAATGAAATACAATGTATCAAAAGTTTTACACTGCTGCTAAAGCAGTACTTAAGGGAAAATTTAAAGCTGTAAACAGCTCTCTTAAAAAGGAAGAATGATCTCAAATCATTCCTCTAACCTTCTACCTTAAGAAACTGGAGAAAGGAGCAAACTAAGCATGAAGCAAGCAGAAGGAAGAAAATAACAAAGGTTAGAGTGTAAATAGATGACCTAGAGAACAGGAAAAAAAAAAAAAACACCATAAGATAAAATCAGTGACGCCAAAAGCTGGTACTTTGACAAGATCAGAAGGCTTTGATTTTGATAAAATTGGCAAACCTTTAGCTAGATTTCACCATATTATTCCTATTACTAAAATCAGGAATTAGATGACATCAGTACTGACCTTACAGAACGGAAAGGGGTTATAGAGGAATACTGTGAACAACTGTGTGCCAACACATTGGATAACCTAGATGAAATGGACAAATTCCTAGAAAGACACTACCAAACTACCATCACTGACTCAAGAAGAATTAGAAGATCCAAATAGACTTAGTACAAGAATTTGAGTTAGTAACTTTAAAACTTGTCACAAGAAAAGCCTGGGTCCAGATGACTTGACTGGTGAATTTTACTTATGTATAAAGCATTAACACCCATCCTACACAAACTTTTCTAAAAAACAGGAAAAGGGAGAACACTTCTCAACTCTTTCTGAGACCAGTACCCTGATAACCAAAACCAAAGGCCGAAACTGCAGACTAATATACTCAGTATACATTATATAGTATACATTTATTATATTCTGCAATGCACATATACTCAGCATAAACTTGAGCAATATACATTTGAGCAAGTATGCTCAAGATGCATTTGATAGGTGGACAGATTAAAAAAATCTGAATTATGTTATGAATAATTTCTCCAATATTGGTAATGTTATTCAGCTTTCAGTCCAAATTGTATGATGCTCTATTTTCAGCACATCTCAAACATTTATGTAAACCATCTGAGACTCATGTTAAAATGCAGACTCTGGTTTTGTTGGTCTGGGTCAGGGCCTGAAATTCTGTAATTCTAACCCGGTTCTTGGTGATATGGAAGGTATGGTCCATGGGCCCGTACTTAAGCAGCAGGGGGCTTTGAGGGGTGAGCATAGAGTTGTATGTGCTTTCTTTTTCATTGTGATCATTAAGGTAGAAGATCTATGACCCACCTTTTCTCTGACTTGATGAATCTCAACCAAACTCAACATTTACTCTACTTTCATTGTTTATTAAAAGTCAACCTTCTGGGACATGTTTTTGGTAAGATATTTAAAGACTTTATAAATATGAGCTAATTATGTTTTATAACATCCCCCTAAGGTACTTAGGAAAGATACAGATCTCTAGTTTGCTACATTCATCACAGCCACATGGCTATTGAATAATACTCAACTATACTGTAAAGCAAATAACATGCATAACATGCCAACTGAAGGCTAGCCATTTAATTTCAGCTTTCACGGGTTCATGACTAGTATGTAGAAAGACCGTTGATTTTTATGTGTTGATTTTGTGTGTAGGCTAAATATTGGTGATCCCCTCCAAAATTTATATGTTGAAACCTGATCCCAATGTAAATGATTTTGGAGGCTTGGCCTTTGGGTAGTAATTAGGCCATGAGAATTGGAGACCTCCTGGGATTAGTGCCCTCATAAGAGAGGTTCCAGAGAGCTCCCTAACCCTCTTCATGTGGGGTACACATGGAAAAGAAGACTGTGAGCCAGGAAGCAGGTTCTTACCGGACATGGAATACAGTGGCACCTTAATCTTGGACTTTCCAGCCTTTGGAACTGTGAGAAGTAAGTATTTGTTGTTTATAAGCCACCTACTCTGTGGTATTTTGTTACAGCAGCTAAACAGACTAAAGCAGTTTTGTATCCTGTCATCTTGCTAAACTGGTAAATTCTAGGAGGTTTTCTGTAGGTTCCTGTGATTTTCTACATAGACCGTCAGGGCATCTGCAGATAGGCACAGTTCTATTTCTTCTTTTCCAATCTGTATGTATTTTAATTCCTTTTCTTTCCTTATTTCTCTGACTAGAACTTCCACTATTATGCTCAATAGCAATAGTGAGGGTGAATCAGTCGGTTAAGCATCTGCCTTCGGCTCAGGTTGTGATCCTGGAGTCTCGGGATTGAGCCCCACGTCGGGCTTCCTGCTCAGTGGGGAATCTGCTTTTCCTTCTGTCCCTCCACCTGCTCTTGTGCGCGTGCTCTCTCTCTCTCTCTCTCAAATAAATAAATTAAAAATCTTAAAAAAATAAATAGCAATGGTGAGAGTGGATATCCTTGCTTTGTTTCTGAGCTTAGGAGGAAAGCATATAATCTTTCTTCATTAAATATGGTATTAGTTGTAGGTGTTTTTTGGTAAATGTTCTTTGTTAAGTTAAAGAAGTCCCCTCTATTCCTAGTTATGTGGAGGTGGTTGTTTATCCTAAATACTTTTTCCGCATCATTTATGATGGTATGATTTTTCTTCTTTAGCCTGTTAATATTATGATTACATTGTTTGATTATGGATTATTTGAAATGTCTTTTTAGTTTCCATGCATTGGGACATTTTCATGTTATCTTTCTCTTATGATTTCTAATTTGATTCCATGGACAGAGAACATACGTGGTATGATTTGAGATCTTCTGAATTTGTTGAGATTTGTTTTGCGGCCCAGGGTATGGTCTATATAAGGCTAATCATTTAAAAACAGAGCCAGGTCAGGAGGCAGTGCTATTCCATAGCACTTAGTTATATGAGAGCCAGGGATTTTCTGCATACAAGATACTGGCAGATGTAGTGTTGCTGTGTTGACTGCCTTTTGAGCAAAAGAAGGAATGGTATTCTCAGTTGAGTCGTTAGTCACGAAATTATAACAACCATAACAATAATGATGGTAAAACTAACAGTACTCTTTATTGAGTCCTTATATACACTCTCCTTACTGTATTTAGAATAGAGTTAAGCATTTTACATGAGTTATCTCATTCAATCCAACAATCCACTGAGATAGATACCATTGTTTTTACCATTTTTCAAATGCAGAACTTGGAGGTCTGGAGGTTAAGTACCTCGCTTGAGGTTACAGTACCAGCGAAGGGGTAGACTCTCTTTTAGCCCACGTCTTACCCATGGGCTACAAGCTTAGCTGAATGGTAGTGTTGCAAATCAGATTCAGTAAGGATGTTGGCAGGCACTTCCAGATTTAGAACACATGGCATTTCAGGCTTGGGTTCTGATTTGAAAGGTCAGAATTTACTGACAGTATTTGGAGTAGCTTAAGGTACACATGAGACAGCCTGTCATGTGTACTGCCCAGTTGGTCACCCTTGTAGCCTGACATGACTTCCCTAATGCAGATTCCCTAGGATTTTGCTATTTGCCTCCTCTCTTCCGTCCCAGGCACTGTATCTCACTTTCGGTACAAGCAGTGCCAACATTAGCACTTGTGACTTTTATCTGTGGAGGGTCACTGTAAGGCTGGCCACTCATAGTGATTCAAAATATTAGGACTGTTTTCTTTGATCTAACTCTTTGGACCTCTGCTGTTTGGTTAATTGCTTTTTGACTTAAAACATGTCATTTTTCTTTTTTTAATCCAATCTTTATTGACTACTTTAGTTCAAACAGGGCCCCAAACCATATATATCTTAGCGGGCTGTTGATTGGCCTTTTTGTCCCTAGTTGGTTCCATTGTTTAACATCTTATGGTCAAAGGAAAGTCTGATTTCCTTTAATTATTGGAGTATAGGATATGAGTTTGGGAGAAGTGTGTGTGGAAGGTAGCAATAAAATTCTGTTTTATCCTTTCCCAATTGAGACATTCAAGCTCATTTAATAGCAATTAAAAACTTTTCTTAGATTATTGATATTACTTTTGATTATCTGGAATTGGGAGTTAGCATTTGAAATAAATTTGGGAGTGACTGTAGTAAAAGCTTAGTCTTGCAGACCAGCCTTCCAGGTCTGCCAGGTTATTTAGAAGTGTTTCAGACATTGACGGGGCTGAGCGTCCTTGTATCTAAGGAAACCTTTGAGGAGCAATGAGAGCAGACCATCCAGAGGTAGATTAAGCAGTCTGCTCTCTGATAGGATGCCTTGGTTGACTCCCATTAAACAAGGCAGAAGAGCAGAGACATCTTGAGAGAGGTAGGGAGGGCACTGAGTAATGGAGAGGCTTGTGTACTGAGGTGGAGAAGAGCATGTACTTTTGAAAGCCACCTTCAAATCCCAGTTCCTCCATCTACTGACTCTCTGACTTTAGGCAGGTAATCTTCTTGTGCCTTTCTTGCTTTTTTGGTGAAGTGTGGGGATAGTAACCTTGAAAGGCAGGTAGTATTACGAAGATTAAATGACTTAATACTCAGCAGTGTTCTTGGAACGTAGGAAGCATTCAGTAATTGTAAATTTTTATTATTTTTGTCTTACATGTTAATGTTTCTTGGTTTCTTGTTGTGATTTTTGTTCACTGATACATACCCAGTACTCAGAATGGTGTCTAGGCGTAGTAGGGATTCAGTCCATGAATGAATAAATGAATGAATGATGTATATAGAGTACTTGCCATGATACTTGTAAGTACTTAATACATAGTATCATAAGAGGTGCTGGCTATAGATGGCAGAGATTGGAAGCAGTGGCCAGTGTAGCTCACTGACAGTAAAAGTAGAAATAATTAGAATCATGATAGGTAAGGTAGACTTAGCATGTCAGACACTTCTAAGAGCTTTATGTATACTAACTTTATCCTTATAACTACCCATTAAGATAGCTGCTAGCAGGGACACCTGGGTGGCTCAGTCGTTAAGCGTCTGCCTTCGGCTCAGGTCATGATCCCGGGGTCCTGGGATCGAGTCCCACATCGGGCTCCTTGCTCAGTGAGGAGCCTGCTTCTTCTCCCTCTACTGCTCTCCCTGCTTGTGCTCTCTCTCTCTCTGACAAATAAAAATCTTTAAAAAAAAAAAAAAAAAGATAGCTGCTAGCATCATCTCTGATTTATGGATGAACTGAAGCAGGGGAACTTGCCCAAGGTCACACTCCTAGTGAGTGATGATGGCATTAGGATTTAAACTTGGGAAGTCTGATGCAGAGGTCTTTCTCAAATTCTTTTTTTGAGAATCTACTGTGTGCCAGGCACTGTGCTGTGCAGATATGGCACCCACCCTCATGGAGCGTCCATCTTAGGGAAAGAGCCAAAACACAAATAAGAAATAACTAATTGAGTGAAGAGAAGAATTATCTGAAGAGATAGGGGCCTGCTTTAAATGGGGGAAGTCAGGGAAGGTCCTTCTGTTGGAATATAAGCTGAGACCTGGAGCCAGCCAGGCAAAGCATTCTAGACAGAGGGAACAGAATTAGCAAAGGCTCTGAGGTGGGCAGTGATTGGCATGTTGGTGTAATTGTCAAGGAGATGAGAATTCTGGAGTGGAAATTATAGGGTGACTACTATGTCTTGAGGTTGCAGAGGTCAGGCAGGGCCTTCTAAGCATTGGTTTTCATTCTGACTACATTGGAGAACTACTAAGGGGTTAAGTCAGACTAGGTGATATTTTGATTTAAAAACATCACTGGTTGGTGGGGGTGGGGGTTGGAAGAGGTGGAAGGGAACACAGCTACTGTTTAGATCAAAGACCAGAGAGCAGTGATAGGGAAGATGATAAAAAAAAGGCTCACCTTTTAAAGTACTTTGCACTGTTGAAGCATTTTATATTCATTAGTCCCTTCAACAGCCTATGAGGGAGGTGGTTATAATTATCTGACCCATTTATAGGTGAGGAAACTGAGTCAGGGCTAGTAGGTGGCATGAATGGGATTTGAATGCAGCCAGTCTGGCTCCAGAGGCCATGCCTTTAACCACTAGGCTCTATTGTCTTTGCAAACAAGATTCTTCCATCCGTGTCTCCCATGGTCCATGTGCTCACAGTAGCTGTGGTGAGGAAGGAACTGCAGACCCATCTCTGGCCTCCTCCCTTGGCCTCACACTCCACCCACAATCTCCTGTGGGCTTGACAAGGTCCTCTAGAGCTTGTCTTCAGCCAGGTTTCCCCCATTTTCATCGCACGGGCATTTTGTGTCTCGGTCTGTTGCATCAGCCCTTCGGGACCACTGTCCTCAATCTGTTTCCCTGCTGCCGTTACCTAAGTTGATCCACACTCATGCCAGGGTGACATTTTCTATCATGTGGCTTCCTCGCTTTTTGTCTTGGATTCTCCCTGCTTGCAAGGGTATGGCTTAAACTCTGAAGCATGGGCCCTGACCCTCCACAGGGAGAGGGGTGCCAGCAAGCCTCCTCTGCTGGCCCACTGCCTTTCATTGCTTACAGGGAGGAGTGTGTGGTCAGCAGGGAGATTATGAGACCACTTGAGTGTTCAGCTCACATTGTAAAAGAGTCCCTATTTGTGTGTGTATCAGTCTTATGTGATTTTAATTAGTGAGAGCTGGGGCCCTTGCAGCAGACATTGCTAGTATGAATATATTTTTGTGGTTTTGTTTTGTTTTGTTTTTTGCTCATATTTATTGAGTGTTTACTGCATGCTCAGCACTGAGTGCTCCCCATGGATTAGTTCATTTAATCCTCAAAATAACACTTTGAAATATAGGTCCTGTTAACTGTGTTTTACCGACGAGGAAACTGAAGTTCAAAGAGGTTAAATGATGTAAAACCATGATCACACAGCCAGTAAGAGGAAAAATAAGGATTTGAATCCAAGTAGTGACTCCACAACTGCTCTTAGTTACTACACTGACATACTAGCAAAAGAGAAATTGCTGATGTGCATATTTGAGAATCAGACCCTGAAACGTGAATTTTTTCCAGAAATGGCCTCCAGGAATGGGATCAATCATGTCTTCAAGGGAAACTTCATCCTTGAATGTGTGTATCACTAAATGGCATACCCAATTCTAGTGGATGACTCTGTGATTAAATGACATAAAGGCACAATTATAACCTTGACTTATGGCCCCATAGGGACTTTAATACTTCACTTATTATTCATCAAGTAATATATGACACATATTTATTTGCTGCTTCCTATTGGTCAAGTTAGGCATTGTCAGGCCCTGTCACTAGAGCAGGAAGCCAGACAAATACAGAACTTTTTCTAGTGGGAGGAGATTAAGGTTCACACGGCTAGATGGATTGTTACAGATTGGGCATGGTACATTGTGGCAAGGCTAACTAAGGCAGTGCTCTGGGAACATATAACGGGGTCTGCCTAGCCAAGTCTCCAGGACGGTGACCTCGAGGCTGAGAGTGAACGGAGTAAAGCAACAAGCCAGGTAAAGATGTGGAGAAGGTGGTGGTTGCAGGCAGATGAACCAGTAGATGCCTGGGTGCTGTACAGGAGAGAGCATGATGTGCTCCAGGAACACATCAAAGGCCAGAAGGGCCAGCTGCAAAGAACCAGTGGGGAGAGGGGCAGGTCAAAGCTGTTCGAGGCCTTGTGGGCCAGTTTTTATCCTAGGAGCAACTGGAAGCTATGGAAGAGTTCTAAATGTTGGGAGTCTGCTGTCAGGCAGGACTACAGAGGTGTCTGCTTATACCTTACCATTCATAAGTCATGACTCAGTGAGTGAAGGTCTGCAGTGGGATAATGAATGGTGTGAGTAAGAGCACGGCAGAGAGGGCAGTGGAACTGGTTCTTACTAAATGGTGGGCGTTCCAGGAGGAAGAGGGGAAAGTTTTCCATGCTACAGGAACTGTTCTGGCCAAAAGATAGGGTTGTGGGAAGACAAGGCAGGCTCTGAGAAGGCCACGCAGTCTTGAGACTGCAGCAGGTTAGCTCAGACCAAAGAGATGGGAGAAGCCAGAGTGTTAGGGGCCTTGGTCGAGGAGAGGTTGGTCAAGCCCTATTTTGGAGCCTGCAGAGGTCTTCAAGGAGAGGAATAGTGTTAATGCATTCTAGGGCTCTAGCTTTGGCAGTAGGGTGGAGGAGGCTGAAAAGGGAAGAAACTCTGTTTCTGTTAGGAGATCTCTTCTGGTGTGTGGAGGCCACCACCGTGGGTACCGGCAGTGGGATTGGTATGGAGGAGGCAGATTTAGGCAGTGTTTCTTGGGAGAATGTTGGGAGTTGCCTGGGTTTGTGAGCCCCGCGTATCTAGGTGCAAATGTCAACTCTACTTCTTACTAGCTTGTAAGGTCTTAATGTCTGTGTGCCTTAGTTTCCTGAGCACTAGTGTGGGTGCATGACTCCTATCTCACAGGCTGGGGAGGGGGCTGTTGCATGAGCGCTGTCTAAGGTCTTCTAGAGCTTTGCATGTATTGACTTTTTTTTTTTTTTAAAGACTTTATTTATTAGCGAGAGAGAGAGTGCAAGAGTGCACAAGCAGGGGGGTGGGGCAGAGGGAGAAGAAGAACCCGGCTCCCCGCTGAGCAGGGAGCCCGATGCGGAACTTGATCCCAGGACCCAGGGATCATGACCCGAGCTGAAGGCAGTGGCTTAACCGACTGAGCCACACAGGCGTCCCTGTATTAACTCTCTTAATCATTCAATCTTGTGAAGTGCCCAGTAAACTCGGTACTGTTTATCATTACCATTTGACACATGAAGAAACTGAAGTTCGAAAAGCTTAAAGACTTGCCTAAGGACACACTGGATTCAAAGTGATAGGGAGTGGTCCTCTCCCTTAGCCACTCTGCTTACAATACCTGTGCTAGAGAGTAACTAGTTGGGGGCGGGGGAGGTGGAGCCATTTGAAGAGAAGACAACCTGAGCCAGACCTGAGAGTGTGTGAATGTACTAGGTATCTTATGACGAGAAAGGGCAGAGCCTAGCTGAGAATAGCTTTCTGGGTCTAAGGAGAGAATGGAGGACAGTATGCCTGGAGCAGAGTGGGCCAAGGAGAGAGGAGCAGGGAGGGAATAAGGGAACAGAGAGTGAAAAGGAGGTGGATGAACATCTGGCGGGGCCCTGAGGGCTGTGCTAAGGGCCGAGATTTTATTCCTAGAGGAGTGGAAAGCCACTGGAGAAATGTTAATGGTAGTGATGTGATCTGCTGGAGGACTTAAAAGAATCACTTTGGCAGCCGTGTGGAAGAGATTGTAGACCAGCTGGTAGATGGTCTTCTTCCATAGTCCATCAGAAAGGTGCTGGTGGGAGGCTCTACAGCAGTGCCTTAGATAATGGAGAGAAGTAGACAGAGATTTTAGAGTAGAGCCAAGCAGACATGCTGGTGGCTTGGATGTGATGAGGGAAGGCGGGGGGTCAGAGATGACATTTGGGTTTTTAGTTTGAGTAATCAAGGAGATGAATAGTCATTTACCCAAGAGAGGGAAAGTTTTGCTGGGTGGGAACAGGGCAGGGTGGAAAGTGGAGTTCTCTTGGACAATGCTTATTCCTTTTGAGATGTATATAAGACGTCCAGATGGCAATGTCTAGTAGGCAGTTGGATATATGAGTCTAGACAGAGCTCGGGAGCCATCTGGGCTAGAGACGGAAATGTGGGAGTTGTTGGCATGTAGAAATTGGGGAGCATGGGAGAAGGGAGACACCCAGGGTACTGCAAAGGTGGAATACTTTGCTTACAACACACACGTTCTGTTGTTGGACTCAGTTCTCAAAATGGGAATAGTAGCACCAAAGTGACTGAATACATTCCCTCCTGTTTAGGGTCTGGTTTCAGGCAGAGAGCCTTCATTCTACATTTGCCTGTGGAGGTTCTGCACACGTGCTAGTGTATACATGTGCTTAAACCCAGTCCTTCCTAGTATGCTGGCCTGGGGTCTCCAAAGTACATTGATGGCCTAGATGTGGGTGCTGGGCTACTTGCTAATTGGAAGATTAGAGTGACCTGAATCCTGAAAAAGATTTAGGGCTTACACACAATAAAATCCATTCTTTCAAACTACTTCAGAGTCTAGGGAGCCAGGTACAATTTAAAAACTTTTCATGATTTTGAAGTATATAGGGGTCTAAGTTGTATGTTTACAGTGTATTTTATAAACTTTTAAAAAAATTCAATAGTAACTAATTTTTCTAAACTCTTTCATTTTTTGGTTTACATCAATCTTTACCTCCTTGCATTTGGGCAAGTTTTATATGTTAATTTGTAGGTAGGCTGATTATAAACTTATGCTTTAAAAATATTCAGAAACATACATACTGTCTCTCACAAAAATTTCATTTTCTCTGTTGCCACAACATTCCACATTCTGTTCCTGTTGCTAAGGCCTCTGGAATGTCCCAGTGCAGAAAAAGGATATAGAACTCTTTTTTTTTTTTTCTCCCGAAGACATTTTATTTAAATTATTTTGTATCTTTAGCTTACTTCCAAATATGGATATCTGGAAGTAAAGAATTTAGAAAGCTAAAATTAAAGTTGCTTTCGATTTTCATAACTGGAACTCGATTTCTGAGGGTAGCATGAATTGGATTTAAGTGTACCATGTTTCTTTCCACGGGGATACACACACACACACACACACACACACACACACACACACACACACAAATCATATGCACCCAGGAGTGTGATGTGCTGGTGAGATATTAAGAATTGAGCTCACAGAGCACACACACACACACACACACACACACACACACACACACACAAATCATATGCACCCAGGAGTGTGATGTGCTGGTGAGATATTAAGAATTGAGCTCACAGAGCACACCTGAGTTTGAGTCCTGGTTATGCTTTCTTGGTGGGTGATAGTAGACAAGTTCGTGTCTCTATCGGTAAAATGAGGATTTTATTGTAGGACAAATCATATAAAAAGTCCTTAGCACAGGCCCTGGTACATAGCAATCTCTCAGTAAAGGCCAACTGTTTGTCCTCATTATTGTCATCATTGATTGCAAATGATCTTAAGTTATTGAGGAAAGTGAAGTTTTTACAGAAGTATAGATTCCTGGTCCCTTACAGAATGACCCCTACCTTCTTATTTTTACTAGTGTTTCTAAATCTCACAAAAGGAAGAAAGGAATCACAGCAAAAAAGAACAGTTTTCTATATAAAGGTTATTGTGGCTAGTTGAATTGCTATTACTTGAAAGGATTGGTACAGTTCTTAATTTTTTAAAGTTGTTTTATTTATAAAGGGGTTGGGGGGCTAGTCCCCAGAAGTATTTGGTGTCTGGCAAAGTGATATATTTTAAACAGCATTGCTTAACATTGAGTGCTGTGGGAAACCACACAAAACCAGCACATTGCAGTCGCCTATCTAAAGTGAGACAATTTAATGCTGTTTTAACTACCATTTAATTAATAAAACTAATTGAGTCAATTTCATTAATGAAACTGCTGATTTGATATTTATAGACATTTCATACTTCACAGCTGTAAATTATGAATGCTATGTTCTGTAATTTAGATTTTCTTTCTTAATTGGTCTTGTATTGGAGGCATTTAGCACAGGGGGGTATATGGAACTTAAAGGAAACTATATTTTATTTTTAAAATGAAATATGTCAAGAAATTGTGGCCATGGAAAATGGCTTGTTACATGTTGATCATTGCATGGATGTAACCTTTCCTTTTCTCCCACACGTACTCTTTTTAACTTAATGTGGGCATGCTTTCAAGGAAAATAGCACATTGTTTGGTTCTTATTTTTCATTAAATTATTAAGCTTAGTCACAGAAGTCAGTAGTCTACTAGAAGCTTCTTGCATTATCTAATCAGTTTATCAAAGGTGTTCAGCTCTGACATACCAACTTAATGGAGGTGGAAACTGGAAGGAATTTCTAGAAATCACGTTCCTCTGATCTTCAAGGGACCAGATCCAAGCCATTGTTGTGAGTCAGAATGGAATCCCAGCTACTGACGTAGACAAAGTACTTCATCTCTTTGTGAATCAGTTTCCTCCTTTTTAGAGTGGGGTTGTAATGGTATCTACCTAGGTAGTTGTGAGAAAAGAATGAGATCATAGCACCTAGAAACTGCTCAGTGCTGCCACTGCATCCCAGAATCTTGTTGGTCCCTGGTATATTTCAGATTTATAGCTAGCAATCTGTGCAATTCAGTGTAATAGAAACTGTTTAAGAAAATCTGAACTGTATCCATGTGTAGATATTAGATTAGTAATTTGATGTTTTTTAGACTATAATCACTTTACATCTCCTCAGGGCATTTTCTTTTTCCTGTAAAACTACCATGATCACCCAAGCTGGAGAAAGTATGAAATTAAATCTTACAGGAGAGAAAACAGATGCCAATTAGTTTTGGATCTTTTTTCCCCTTTAAACTTGGTATTTGGTCTACTAAACTATTTGTCTAATTGAAATGTGCTAATTATCCATTCATTGCAGATATTGTAAATAGTGTACAATACTTATTTAAAATCAGCTAATATCTTTTTTTTTTTTAAGTAATCTCTATGCCCAGTGTGGGGCTTGTACTTAACAATCCAGAGATCAAGAATCCCATGCTCTATTGACTAAGCCAGCCAGATGCCCCTAAAATCACCAATTTTGAAATATTTAAGACATTAGATTCTGGATCTGAAATGTTAGCACTGTTCCCTACCTGGATTATTGTTAATAAATTCATGGTTAGGACTTTTTAGTTAACCACATATTACCAAATATCAAGTCACTTTCAGTTTTTGTATATATGCAGATAGTTTAGTTTTACATTTGTGTTTTAATTAACTTCTTAACCGTAAAAAGTCCAACTTGTATCTTGCCCTAGTCTAGTAACTGAACTGAGATTAATGTGTGAAATGCTGTGTTTGTACCAAAGTTCCTTGTGTTCAGGAGCATCAGTATGTGAGCAAAAGGACTAGAGGTTCTTGTGACCTGAAAAAAGAGTATAAAAATAATTTTCTTTCTATTACATGCTGACCAAACCAGCAGTTATACTCTTCAGTGAAACCTTTGCTTCCTTTCTTAACTGTTCCATAGAACTCAGAGACCAGATGGCTGGAATAGAATGCATAGTTAAACAAATCAAACCATTAGATGATACAGCTTTGTGAATTGCTAAGCATTTTATATGGGTGCAGATTCTTACCCATAACCCTTGGTGGAGTTCATCTAAAGTTGCTTTATTGTGTGAGTGTATTCATTGTTTGCATTTTAATAGATTTGTCTGTTTCACCTCATACTGATGATTTTTGGTGCCTTTTATTTTAACTCTCTGAACAGTGTTTCTGTAAGCCTGATTTGATTTCTCTTAATAGTCATGGTGCCACATCAGTTACTTTTACATGTTACTGGAGTAACATTTGAACTGGTGTACCTCATCTTAAGGCAGCTTCTTTAGAAAGTATTGCTAGCCTAAATGGTTTCATATTCATCAGAACCAGATGAGTGAGTGATGCTCTTTCTTTGTTGCAGACATGCCAATATTTGGTCTGTGTCCAGCCCATGATGATTTCTACTTGGTGGTGTGTAACGACTGTAATCAGGTTGTCAAACCGCAGGCATTTCAATCACATTACGGTAAGTGCTCAACCATTTAAAAATCATTATTAGAGGGTAAAAGGTAAAGCAGGATTAAACTGAAGGCCAGTGACAGCATGGATAGGCTATAATATCCCTCCCTCTGTCAGGTTTTCTAATTTCATCGAATGGGTTAATGCCTATTAGATGTTGGGTATTTTCTGAATTTTATTAAAAGTGATGTGTATATTCTAATTTACTGAAATTAGACAAGGAGAAATGTATTTTATAAAATCTCTTTTGAAATAATTCAGTCAGTATAGTGAAAGGTTTATTTCCTTCTAGACCTCATGGTTGTGAATTTAGTGGATGGTAGAATCATACATACACAGTGTGGATACATGTCTTTCTTAAAGGAAATGTGATTTTGAAACTTCCAAGTTCAGTAGTTCTAAATCCAGCTTGACATCATGTTCAATTTGTGAGTATGATGAAGCTATCACATCTTCTCCATTAAAATGCACATGTACTTAGAAATGAAGCAGTGTGTCTTTAGGGATTTCACGAACCCCTGAGCCATTCCTGGGCTTCTAGGCTCCACGCCTGCTGTCTGGGTGTTGAATCATGGAAGAATCCAAATAAAATGGCTTTGCTTTGTTATAATGCCATCTAAAGACAGTTTTATACCCAGTTGGGTTCAATAACAGCTCAGAAGTATTTGAGTCTACACCTTGTTTCAGGCATGAGGATGTATAGTATGATCCTTATTTACCTCCTTGGAGTTTGCAATCTAGCTTAAGAGACAGGCAAAACTAACTAGAAATACTTTTTAAACAACTATGAGTTGTTGCCTCATTGTCCTCAGTACTACAGATGCAAGCTTGAGACAGAATAACAATGGGATCCTTCTATAGATAGTTTGTGAGGCTTCTGAGGAGGTAACCCTGGTGACCCGAGCTATAAGTGATGGGATGGAGCCACCCATGTGGCAATCTGGAGTAGGAGCATTCTTATACAGAGGGAAAAGCTGGTGCACAGTTGACCACCATAGGTGGAGGGTAGTTAGTGAAGGGAAGTAGAGACTAGAGAGGTCTGCCCTATGGGCAGGGACCCTGATCGTGCACAGCCTGGAAGGCCAGAGTAAGAAGCAGCTTGGGGGCATTGTAGGGCTTATGATATAAGAAAGTAACACAGGCCCACCTCACTGGTGAATTTGCTGAGAATAAATTGTAGGAGAAGGGTAGAAGCAGGGATGAGTTCAAAGGCAAGACATGATAACAGACTAAGGCTAAGATGCGGCAGTAGAGCTGGGGAGACAGCATAGCTTTGAGGTACATTTCTAAAGCTAAAACTTAGAAGGCTTGCTGTTGGGACAACAGTTGTTTTAAGAATCGCGTCATCATATCAGCCTCCCACCATGTTTTCCTGAAGGAATAGATTTTTTTCATGTAACCAGAAAAAGGTTTTTTGTTTCTGATTCTCAGTGAAGCCCTGGGGTAGGCTCTAGAGTGAGTACAAAGGTGAATAAAATATTGTCTTCCTGATTAAGAGTCATAGAGGTCAGTATTGGAAAAGGCAGTTAATCAGTTGCCAAGTATTTTGGAGTTCAGAATTTTTAAGCCAAACTAGACTGGATTTAAATTTAAACTTGAAAGAACCATAAGCTGTTCATTTGCCCTGAGAAAGTTTTCCATCCTCAACTTCCTTTGTTACAGTGTCAGAATAGTAATAGCAACCTCATAGGTTCTCAGGGACCATAAACGAAACAACATGGTAAAGCGCCTCATACAATGCCTGACACATAATAGGCATGAGAGAGAGAGAAAAGTACAGCGTGGATACAGGAGGGTTTGTGTCTAACGTCAAAAAATAGTCCAGGGTCTTAAGAATAAGGAGGAACACAAATTGCTTCTTGATGAAAAGGCTTCTTAGAGAAAATTGCCTTCAGGTTAGGCAATTCTGAAGAGTAGAATGGATCTGTTGTCCCATGTGCAAATGTTTTTCTTCAGTTATTAGGTATGTAATACATGTCCATTGTGGAAGATGCAAAAAATACTTTTTAAAAATCACTTATAATCCCATAAAATGGGAAGTGTTTTGATGGGGATAGATAGGGCTACCATATATAACTTCACAGTTTGTGCGCTGAACAGCCATGTTTGGTGGCCCTAAGTTGCCAGTAGCGGTGATATGAGCAAGCGCAGAGGCAGGAAATTCCATGCTGTCTGGGATGGACTGCATGGAGTCTTCATTGGCCTGGGTGATGTTCCCACACGTGGATGGGCAGTGTGCCGAGACAGGCTGGGGCTAGCTGTCAGAGCCTCGGTGCCCATTAGACGCCCCTGGCCTTGATGTGTCAGTGGGGATGTGCTCCAAGTTTCTTAGCCCCAGAGTGGTGACTTAGTGGTCCTCCAGAGAGGATTGATGTGGGGGGGCAGACTGAATCAAAAGGACCAAAAACGGCAGTGTGAAAACAGCTGCAGCTTAAGGCAAGGCCCACTAAAAAGGTGTTACCTCTTCCAGGATTCCCTTAGGCAGAAAGGGGGCCCTTTTGGTCCCCTCTTCCAGAAGCCCTTCACACAGTTGTTCCCGCGCATCTTATGGAGATGATTTTTTTTCTCTCACTCTCTCTTTAAGAATGCCAGTGTACTGGGGACAAGGTGAGGGAGTCCCATAAAATCACATTTTTACCCTTTTTCTCTACCAGGCCCTAGTCCACCCAGTATCTTCTAATAAGATACTTGTAGAAGGAGAAAGGAATGGTGGTCACTTCAAATATGTAAATGAGAAGATGTGAATGCAAGATTCACATACTCAAATGCCTTCTGTGGCTATGCAGGGGCTGGGCTGGGACTGATAAAGCCACTGGGTCGGGGTGGGCTTGGTCCCTCTAGTGGCAAAGGAAATATTAAAGCTGTAAGAGAGAAGAATTCTGGCAGGAAGTTGGGGCCCAAGTGTTCTGAGAGGTTTTCGGCTGGGAAATGTTGAAGGACCTCCCTCTGTGAGGCAGCACCAAGGAGAAGGCTGATGGCAAACAAACAGGAGGTTTGGACATGCGTGGATGTGAGGAGTTGGGTGCGACTGCATGAAGTGGAGGGAGGCACCATGTAATGACCCTGGAGAGATTTGGGACCCACACACCACTCACCTGGAGGGAAGGAGGGGTGGGTGGGCAGGGTCTCCAGTGCCAAGAAGCATTCCCGGTGCTGCCAATGTCTCTTCTATCCTTGGGGATAGGGGTTATAACAGGAAAAGTTTGGTTTTGGTTTTTGTTTTTTTGTTTGATGTTTTTTTGGAACCCATGTGTTTTTTTGTTGTAATTCCCCAAGGCCCATTCTTATGTGTTAACACCAAAAAGAGATTTAAATTCAAAATCCTTCCCAGTGGCCATTGTAGTTTGTTTATTAGGTATTAGGAAGAATCCGTACCTGCCAATAGAGGGATTCTCTTTTCTTATCTTTGTGCATGAAATTGGTGAAAATGTGTGGGCAGTCTTCTGTGAATTAATGTATTACTGATAGTCATCTGTGACTTTTATGAACAAGTGAGCAGTTGCTGCAAAATCCAACAGGCAGTTCCTTTAAAACCACTGCTGCCAGGGCAGAGAAGGAAGCCACAACAGCAACAAGGCTTGTAGATCGGTTCTTGGTGGTGGTAATGTTACTGTGAATTGGTGAGCAGCTTATTACCAAAAGTAGTGAGAGATAATATACTTTTTTTGCTAGCCGAGCTGCTTTTTTGGGAGCTAAGGATTAACCAGGATTTCCATGTGAGCAGTGGTGTTGATGGTAGTGTCATTTTAGCATTCCCAGTTTCTCATTGGTCTATTTGCTTTCATAGTATAGATTGCTTTTTTTCTTGGAAACTGCGTAGTAATATCATACTTTCTTGATGTTGTTTTTATGTTTTGAACTAGTCCAGGATACTTCATATTTTTCCTTTAGTTACTTGGTATTTTTGAGAGCAAGATGTTCCTTACTGTTAATTTCAGATTTGAAAGTATAATTTGAATCATTGGATCCCAAACCTGCTGTGCATCTGAATCAGAGAGGAGCTTTCTAAATGGGCAGCTTCCCAAGGACCATTCCGACCGACTAGCTGGGAATCTCTGGGATGGGACCTAGCAGTCTCCATTCTAAACCACTCCGGAGATGGATTCTGACCCCCAGGCTGGCCGGGATGCCCTGGGATCACAGCAGATCCCTCTACTCTGTCAGGGTTGTTGCTTTGTGTTCCTGGTGCCTGGCACAGTGACTGACATAGATTGGCACTCAGCAATTTGTTGAGTCTAGCAAGGATGGCACGAAAGGAGGCCCTTGTATTTTTAAACTGATTTTTAACTTTTTTTATTACATGCTGGAGATGCCCTGTTCATTGCCTCTAAAACTTTGAGTATGGAGGAGGGCTGAGATGGTGCCGTTCTTTAGGGCCAGAAGCACCCTTCTTTTGAGGTTGTTGACCAAGGTGGGAACCTCAGTTATCTAGTAATAAATGTGTTGGTCCTAAATTGGCTACTGAATAGCATAGAATGTGTAGTCCTGTTTACATATGTTGTCTGTGGATCTGAACAGGTTGGGTTCGCTGGTGATTTGTGGGGTGTCTTTGGGGTTTTGTTTTGGAAGAGCTTCCCAAGTGATCCTGACACGCTGTGTGCGTGTGCTGGGCTTTGCTGCTTCTCTTTGAGTTTGCTTACAAAGAATACCTTAATTCCTCTCAACCTGTGTTTTGTGCAGACGTGAGGTGATCTTACCTAGGTTAAATAAGTAAATGCTGGTCGTTCAGCTTGGACAGGTGCCACAGTTAGAATCTCTAATAAATTGAAACCCTGCTTGAAAGTCAGCTGTTAAAGTATTTTGCCCCAGGTTAGTTAAGTTGACCCATTTGTTCACCTTTTGGCTCAGCCCTGCGTCCCTGAGCAAGGCCTCATGGTCACATGTGCCTCTGCCACCTTTCCCCGATTTTAATCAATTGGGTTCTCTATTTATGATGTGCTTACATAATTCCACTTAATATTTTTCTTTAAATCAAACCACTTCTATTTAAATAAGTCCTTTACCTAAATAAATCCTTAAAGAAAACCTAACCAGAATCATCAACAGGAATACTGGTGGTGGTTTCCAGAGATGCTAAGTGTAAAAATAAAGTGAAGAGGTGATTAAATTCTTTGTTGATGTTCTTGCCTGTGCTAGCTCTGAGCCCTGAGGCCTTCTCCCTTTGTGGAAAAGGAGGCTAGCACGTCTTAGGCAAGTGTTATCCACCCAGTAGTGTGATGTTTGTTATCAAGAATTGAAAGAGATTTGGAAAAGGAGTAAGTTGTCACTTGAGATTTAATGTTGTTAATGATGGGGAGTGATACCTACTCTATGTTTTGGGAAACACCGGCTCAAGCTGTTGGATTTGGTTCCCTCTCGTGTTTAAGGAGCTGTCTGTCCCCTGAGGCCAACCCCAGCCCTAGGAAGTTGTCATGCCTAGGAAGCAGATTCTCAGGTCACATTTTGATCTGCAAAAGGATCACAGAGGACGGATACCCTTGATCTTTTATCAGTTGGTATTTTGTATTGATTATGTACTGAGCCCCTCCAGTCACCATGAGTGGTGTGTGAGTCTGGTCCTCAGCGTAAAACGTATTTCCTCTCTCAGACCTCTGTTCATAGGTGGGAGGTTGGGGGGGGGCGGAATTTTATAAGTCTGGCTTTTTCTTAACTCTGTGAAAGTAGCATTAGCAGAAATACTGCTGTGATCTTATAGCTTTCTCTACTTGCAGATATTACGATCCTGCAAAATTAACAGCCGCACACATTGCTTGAATTTAATGTTCCTTGAAGTGCACTGAGGTGGTTTGGATTCTTTTAGATGCTAGCATAAATTATATTTTTCAAAAATGTAATTTTCATCAGAAGATGAGTAAACAGAAATTACTCATACTTTTTTGAGCTAATTGGTTTCAAAGAATGTTACTGTACGAGCAGAATGAGTCTTAATCTGTGAGAGCCGATAGGCTGGTTCTGGCATAAATGCTGATTCCCATTGTTGACAGCATTTCACATAGTTGTGACCAGTGATTGCTATCATTTGATTGAATTAATCTACATCACAAAGCAGAGCTTTTGCTGTTTAGTAAAGAGAATACCCTTCCCCTCTTGCCATCTGGTTGAAAGTAACAATTTCAGGTATTTTGAATGAGTTATTTTATTTGGCTATTAAGTAACTTTGTTTTTGGATAAAGAAAAAAATGTTCCTCTGTTCTGTCCCTTGTGCTGGCTAAATTTGGCCCCTGCATTTTTATAATCTGGGCCTTTTTCTACTTTGAAACTTTTAGTGATAGTTAATCTTTTCAGGATTGCCATTCATCTAAAAGTCCACAAACTAATGATGATTTTTAATAGTATTTGGTGATTCACAAAGCATTGTTGTATGTATTGTCTCATTTCCTGTTCTTAGCAACCCACTGAGTGGATAGTTCTATTCCCAGTTTACAAATAAAACTAAATTAAATTTCTTTCACATGGATAAAATGTACCAGGCCAGCTTTTCTGGCGACTCATGTCTATTTCTCTTGCATGTAATAAGGATGTATAGAGTTAAAAGAAAATCTAGGGAAGATGTAATGAATTCCACATGTCACAAAACTATCATTAGTGACAGATGTCCTAGCTCAGGTAGAACTTTAAAGTTGGCATAGAGTAGCTGGGTCAGCATTGTAAACCCATTACCTCAGAGAGAACATTCAGTAATTCGAAGACGTAATGGTAGTAGGTAAAGATAATCGATTTAGCATAGTTGCTGGATTTCTCATCAGCCTGTTCTCCTACTCCATTTTAACCCTAAATCCTAGTAGTCCAAAGCCAAACTCCTCCTCTTCTTGTTTCAGCCCCATAACATTCTGTATGTAGCTGCTGCTGCTTTTTTTTTTAACGTGCAGATTTTAACAAATTTATTTTTCAAAAATAAGGTCTGTCGTAGTCTGATGGCCCCCAGTCGCGGACGGTAAGGCGAGATCCATCATCATTCCATAGCTTCTTTAGAGAATTGGTTGGCATATTTATTTCTGCAGTCAGTATAAAGATTGAAACTTGTTGCAGAGCCAAACATACTTCACTCTTTCGCTTCTGAGACATATGCCAAGCCTTTCTCCAGCAGTGAGAGCTGAGTCAGGGAAGGGAGCTAGCCAGAGCAGGCACATCAAAACGTGAATGATATTAAGGTGGACGTTAGTGTAACTCTCAGTGGAAATTTGAAGTTGACCATTTGACCTAAATTTCTTGTCACCGAAAAAAACATGATACAAAATAAATGCAGTGAATTCAGTTTTTCTTTGCCACAAGCGAAACAGTGCTAATTAATTTTTTCATATAACTTCAGTAGTATCAAATAAAGGACCACTTTGTCCTTAGTATTTTATCTTTTTTTCCTCAGTTATATAATAAACAGTATCTTTAAGTGGTGTTATTGGGGTGCCTGGGTGGCTCAGATTGTTAAGCGTCTGCTCACATCATGATCCCAGGGTCCTGGGATCGAGCCCCACATCGGGCTCCCGGCTCATCAGGGAGCCTGCTTCTCCCTCTCCTTCTGCTTCTGCCTCTCCCCCTGCTCATATTCTCTCTCTCTGTGTCTCAAATGAATAAATAAATATCTTTTAAAAAAAGGTGTTATTTATGCCATTTATAGGGAGCAACATTTAAATTTATAGTTATAAAATGTATTGATTTTTCCTCTTAATGAATCTCTGCCTCTTAATGTGCCTTTCCAATTGCTTAAAAAAATAAATTGGCTGTGATATTATTCATGCTTTTAACAAATATTTATTGAGTACCTAGTGTCAGCTCTAGGCATTGATCCTACTGAACTACTAAAGCAGTGTCTCTTGCAGCTTACAGTCTGGTTAGGGAGGGTGGAGACAAAATCAAGTAAAATAAGATTACTTCAAGTAGTGATAAATGCTAAGAATATTGTGAGAGAGAATGACCACCAGGGCAAGACCCTTTATGTAAGGCTAGTCAAAGAAAGCTTCTCTGAGGTGTTGATTTTGAAGGTCACTGAATAAAAGAGCCAGCCTTCTGAAGATGTGGAAGACCGGTGTTGGACACAGAGAAAATAGCAGGTGCAGAGACCCTGAGGTGGAAATGTACATGGCAGAAAGGCCAGTGAGGAGGTGGAGAAGCAATGTGTAAGGACGTGAGGGGTCTGGGTTAAGGTTCAGAAAAGGGACTGGGGATCCTTGGGGCCACCAAAGGATCAGAATTGGACAGTGCAGGTGATTCGAAGTTGCTGGAGGGTTTTGAGCAGGGAAGTGTCCTGATCTGATTGATGGTTGCTCTGTGGAATATAGGGGCAGGAACAGAATCAGGGAGACCAGTTGGTGGGCTGTTTTGCTCTAGTCCATTTGAGAGCTGATTCAGGAGAGAAGGCTTACATCGAGATTGTGGCAGAGGCTGCAGGAGCTGAGTGTGGCCGAATTGCAGTCGGCATGGAAGTAGAAAGCCAGCAGGGCCTGCTGATGGACAGGAGATTAGCAATATGGGGAAAGAAGGGACAAGGAGTGACTCGTGGGGTTTTTGGCTCAGGCAACTGGATGAATTTACCTAGTTTATGGATCCAGGGGAGTTGTTCTTCCAATTTGTGTGGGCTTTTTTTTTTTTTTTTTGTAAATGAGGTGTACTGACTGGCATGAAAAGCCTTGATGTATTATATTCAGTCTTTAGGCATTTTCTAAATATTGTAGGGGTTGAAAATAATTATTGCATTGATGCCAAACTTGGGGGTCATTTATTCTTTTTAGTTTATTGTTGTTGTGTTGTGGAACGGTAGTTACCTAGTCCTAGGTGCCTACCTAGTCTAGTCCTAGATGCTGGGAAGCAAAAGAAGATGTGCATGCTTTCCTGGGACTTCTCAGCTTCTCATTCAGCTAACAAAAACATACCAATTCCAAAGCAAAAACACAGGCATTTTGATTTTTTTCATTATTAATGTAGTAATATACATTGTAAAAGAAAAATAAATATGAAAGAGGAGGATGAATATGAAATCAGAATGAATAAAGCTCCTCCATGTTACTTTTCAGGGCTGCAGTTTGGCATATACCCTTGGAAGCTTTCTAGACCCTGCACATAGACCTATTTGGCTGCATATTTCTTGTTCCCTCATTCACATTAACATTGGATATGTTATAAATTTACTTTTAATAACCTATCTTATTTTTTCATGTGAATTCATACTATGCCATTTCTTTTTAAAGACTGCCTATTATTCCACTTTATTGGTGTATTTAAATGAATTTCACCAGTCCTCTGTTGGTAGACATGTAGTTTCTCAGTATTGCATTATGACAGGCAGTGCTTTAAAGAACATTCTTCTTGGGCGCCTGGGTGGCTCAGTTGGTTAAGCGACTGCCTTCGGCTCAGGTCATGATCCTGAAGTCCCGGGATCGAGTCCCGCATCGGGCGCCCTGCTGCCTGGCGGGGAGTCTGCTTCTCCCTCTGACCCTCCCCCCTCTCAGGTGCTCTCTCTCTCTCTCTCTCTCATTCTCGCTCTCTCAAATAAATAAATAAATAAAATCTTTAAAAAAAAAACATTCTTCTTTGGGAATGTCTGTCATTTATTTCAGAGTATTGATTCTCCACACGGAGGCTGGTCAGAGCTGCCTTCCAGCTTAGTATTACTGTGATTTAATGAACTTACTTCAGCAGTTCTGATTTGCATCACTGGAATAAGACAGTGAAAATGTGGGTTTCTAGCAGCATTAATCAATCAGTAAATAAATACTGTTTATCCACCAGTGCTTTTCTTGACCTACTATATATAGAAATCATCGGGATGGCTGTGCTTCAGATTTTAAAGGGGGATATTTCAGTATATAAAGCCACATTTTAGTTATATTTGCTAAAAGATGTTTTTCCTGAGTCACTTCACAAGACTAATGTGTATGTTTACTGGTTACGATACATAGACACCTGCTCTTCCAACCCTGTTCAGCTGTGGTCTTACATATGACCAGAAGAGGGAGTTTTTATTGCTTCTTTATGCGTGTAACACCTACTACCTGGCTTGAATAATTCTGCCCATGCATGTGCTAGTCCAAGCCCATAAAACAAACTGGTTTGAGGCAAGGGAGCAGTGGCTAAACTTAGCTCTTGGCTTCCTCATTTCACATTGTGTATATAGAAATCCCAGTCTTTAGGTTTTCTTCTACGTTTTGTTATTAAGACAACAGTTCTCAGATTGAACTTCAAAGAAATTTTATACCTTTTCCTCTTGTATGTTTGAAAGTTTAAAAAACAAAAGAGGGGGAGAGAGAGAGAGATCAGGGAAGGTAATTGTCTCAGTTTTAAAAGTTAAGATACAAGCAGTAAGCCCCTAATCACACATGTTAAAAGAGTTCCTGATCTATAGTCTCCTAGAGTCAAAAATAAACTCTGGAATGAAATTTGTTTATTGCTTCTTATGCTTGATATTTTCGAAAGATTGTTAGAATTTCTAATACTCAAGATTTGTAGTGAGCTTTAGAATGTTAAAATATTGTTTCGCCAGAGTGGCTAATAGGCCTTTTTTCTATGCGATTCTTAGTGTGTTCAGTTGTGCTACTTGAATCTCAGTCTGCTTAGCCAAACAAATGAAATGGGAGCCCTAATCAGGATATGCTTGTTTGATGTAATACCAGAATGTAATGCTGTCTAAATTTTTCTTCAGCTCCTTTCACATTGCATTTTTTAAGAACAAAAATTTGTTAAATTAGTTTCTTTATGGATCTTTTGAATGATGCATGAATATATTAAATATATAAACATCATATATTTTTATATATATATATACAGAATCTCAGATACGCTGTTTCAGTTCAGCCTCCTTTTTTCTTATTTCATTGGCTCTTTCTCCCTACTCGCTGTTTCCAGCTGTTAACAGTCTTCTTTTTCTTTACACCGTCTATGTAACTTGGTACAGTATAGTACATAACTTAGTTTACATACTTCTGTATTTTTTCTCATACTAATCTATATGAACACATATAATCCTGTGTTTTATTAGTGGGGACTTTTGATCATAGTTTTACGAAAAATGGATTCTATTACGCACACTTCTGCTTCTTTTCTACTCAACAGTACCACATGGGAATTCATTCACAGGCCAGGATAACGCTAATCCGCCCTTTTTAATGGTTGCTTACTATTCTAAGGTGTGGCTGGGCAGTAGCTTTCTCCTCGAAGTCCTCTTGTCTGTGGACATTACCCTTATTTCCTGCTTTTTGCCTCCATGAACAAAGCTACAGTAGCCCTCCTGCTACAAACGCCCTTAACTACTGGTGGCTTTGTTTCTGTGGAATTAGTCTCAGGAAGGGATTCCTGGGTCAGAAAGGATATAGATAGGCATTGTTAATATCTGCTACTAGTTTGTTTTCCACAAAGGCTGTAATACTTTATATCTACTAGGCATGTGTGAAAGTATCACCATCAGGAGTAGGTGTTTTATTTATCTTTCTAAAATTCAGTTTCTTTTGCTAAAGCATCTTAAAGTGTTTTATACACACACACACACACACACACACACACGATTGATTGTAATTTGACTTTGAACCAAGTCTCTGAAACAAGCACAAACTTTTTTTTACCAGTGTTAGCACGTATCTTCTGAATTTGAGTAATACGGAATGATATGAGGCAAAGAGATCTTTCAAAATGAGCGATGATTTTAAAAAAATATTCATTTAAGCAATCATAGGCAATTTTCCTGGCATCTGTGGGAAATTTCTATTCATCCTGCTTGGAATTTACCTTAGGAGAGAAATCTAGGTCTGCTAGGCTGGGATTCCTCTCTGCAAAATGTATAGGCTCCTAGAAGATAACAGTGTTGGGTGAATTTAATTGCAGGACCGATGATAGTTGTCAGTTTTATTTCTGATCTCATTATCCCCCTTGCATTTGGTGTGATTGGTCACCTTTTAACAGTGTTCACTTTGTGTATCAAATAATGACTGGACTGAGGTCAGACTGTGGTTAACACAAAGCCTCTGTAAATCAGGCCAGGAGGTTATACTTACTTTATTGCCCTGCCTTTGAACAACTAGAACAGTTGAAAAGGGATACACACATGAAGTGTGGCCGAGTCCTGAAGAGCCATCCACCAAAAGATCAGATGATGCCAGCCCGAGGAAGGCTGCTGCATGATTAGCCTCCAACGTGAATTATCCCCATTTCCACTTCATCTCCCACCTCTCCTAATCCGGCGCGAGGACCTAATGAGCGCTGGATAACAGCGTAGCAACATTCCTTGGTGAAGCTAATCTGATTCTGGATAGCAGGCTTCCAGGCCCACAGCTGAATGAATCGCTTGGTATTTCCAAGTTTGAAAATACTTTCTCCCCCTTTCAAGTGTTCCTTGGCAGCAGGTGAGGAATGTTAAAGCTCCTGTAAGTGCCAATTAAGGCCAATTATAACTTGCCCGGCCTGCTGAGACACTGAAGTGGAGTCAGCGGAGACTTGTGCTCCTGTGAACCAGAGCACTGACTACCACCAGTGACATAGCACAGCCATCCCCGCCCCTGGCCGGCAACGTGTTGGGGGCCCTGCTGAACACCGAATGACACTGGCAAGCCTCTCCGGGATTTGATTTAGGAGATCCCAAGATTTGCTGGGGACGTCACTAATTTCAGCAGTAGGAACCTCTTTGTCCTCTTCCCCCTTTCTTGGAAACGATGCCCACCATCTAACTTCTCCTTGATTCCGCTCATAAGAGCTAACCTGTATGGGGCACTGAAGAGGTGCCAGGCTCTGCATTATGTGCATGACCTCCTTACTCCTCGCCGCAGCAAAGCCAGAGGAGGCGGTCTTAGCACTTCCCGGGAGAGTACGCAAACCCCGAGGGACAGAAAGCTCTTGGCCTGGATGAGGCCGACTGAAAGTGATGAGACTGCTGCGGGCTGGTTGCCCCCTCAGCCCAGGCCCTGGAGGCGCTGCCCTTCCTGGCGGCTGCTGGTATGCTCCTTTGCTGGGAGCAGGCCCATTAACCGAAGAATTTTTGTCAGCTCAGGACTCCCTTTGTGCACCAGAATAAAACTGATGAATGCACACCATCCACGACACAGCCGATACCTGCAATTTTTGGTCTGTAAGGCATGGATGTTATTCTATTAAAAGGGTATTTTAGTCGGCAGTCTTTTTTTAGTCTGTAGTCTTTGAATTTTTTTTTTCCATAGGAAAAATGAAATGTGACCATGTCCCCAGACCTAGACACTTAAATATGAGCCATCATTGGGAAACTTAGTATCAAAATAAACTTTATTTGGATAGGATATCTGGAGCTGGTTTGTAGAAAACAGTAAGAATGCTGTCCGAGCAGAACAAAGTGGTATTTAAGTATTTGCTTAAACATTTTACTCGGGGCATTCAGGGAGGAGAATGTGTGTGTTTAAAAATTTAATCTAAAGCTTTATGCCCATTTTTTTTTTGTATTTGTATATATTCTTATTGCACAAAATTATATTTTCCTGACTTACACTACCATGCATCCCTTTTTGGTTATAGATCTTAAAAATAAGTTTGAATTGCTTCTCTCTTGTTTATGCAATTGACCCTTGAACAACATGGATTTGAGCTGTGCAGATTTTATCCATTTATCCGTGGAGTTTTTTCAGTAAATACAGTACAGTACTGTAAATGTATTTTCTTTTCCTTATAATTTTCTTAATAACATTTTCTTTTCCCAGCTCATTTTAAGACTACAGTGTGTAATATGTATGACATAGAAAATATGTGTTAATCACCTTTATGTTAACGGTAATGCTTCTCATCAGCAGGATGCTTTTCATAGTTAAGTTTTTGGGGAGTCAAAAGGTAGACAGATTTTTCCACTGTGGGGTGTAGGGGGTCAGTTCCCCTAACCCCCACATTGTTCAAGAGTCAACTGTTTGTGAAATTAAATATAGATGTGTATTTGTAGCAATTAAGAATGTTTGCTGAAATCCACCCTAGTTTTCATCAGAATTAGAGATAAGATTTGGTTCTCAGAACACATGGATTGACTGGGGTTTGTAAGGATTTTTTTCCCCCTTTGCCCTACCGCCATCTACAAAAGGGAACATTAGAAAGTCAAGTCAAGCATTTGTGCTGGGAGAACAGTGAGGACTCTGGGGTCTGGCCTGACAGGTGCAGTGATGTGGAACTGAGGCTTAGTCTGAGAAAGGGGCCTCTTATCTCAGTTTTGTCCTGTGGCCAATGACATCAAGGAGACTCCTCAGGTGCCCCTTGGGGAGGGTGGGTGGGTGCAGTGAACAATGCTAAGACCTGTTGCAATCAGGTAGGATAGCAGTGGAATTTTTTCTTCTAGCTTAAGAAGACCTTTGGTGAATTAACCTAAACTTCTTATTTTTGGTAAACTTTTGGAAGATTTTTCTCATCCTGGGCTTCTGAGACCTGCTGATGCCCCTTACCTGGTGTTCTGGCATCTTTTAGGGATGACCATAGTTTTGCATTGTTTGAATGTGACTGTAAGAAGTCTGGGGGGCAAAAAAAGTAGGTTTCAGAAAACCCTCTGGATCTTAATATTGCTGCCTTGGTTGGGATCTGAATGACTGCCATGAAATTAAAGCAGTGTGGCTACTATTCTTTTGTTTTAGAGTAAATTTAGAATTTGTGTCTGGTCTAGTAGAAACCATTTCCTACAACTCATGACTCTTTCCCACCCCTTCCAAGCCAAATCTTTTCCACACATGTAATTCATGACTTCTAGCCAAATATTCTGTATGGGGTGATGGGATTCTGTGGAGGAATTTCCCCCCTCCTTTTGATGCTTAAAAGTGTTCATTCTGAACTATCAGGCATCCGAGTCTATTTATGTGTGCAGCCTTTATCATCATAAAACTCAGATCAGTTGGCCATTTTTTTCCATGTCTATTTGACCGTAAGCTTTGGGGATTGAGAACGGGGGATGGAGGTAGCTTTGTGGGGAGTATAATAGGGCTGAGATAGGGAAACAGACCAGGAAGACACTTTATAAAGAGCCATCAGTGAGAGAAGTTTTTGGATTAAAAGTATAAAAGGTCCCAGCTTTAGTCAGTCATGTAATGATTGAACACCAAACTCCGGACGATCAGGTGTATATTCTTCTGAAATTAGATGTATTTTACAAAAATGCACAGAAAATTGGTTAAGATTTTTGTTACTGGATTTAGGAAGGAAAAGTAAGCTTTCAATATGACAAATTTTAATTATTTTTAAGTATAGATCATGGGGAAATAAAATGTTGAGAGAGGCTGCTGATTTTTATAGAAACGCATTAACTTTAAAACTTCTAGGTCTATGGAGGCTTAAAATGTAGGCTGTATAATGAATCATGTAAGTTTTCTAATATACCTGCGTGCAGCAGCATCCATTTCAAGGTATTCAGAAAAATCAGGGTGTGAGTAAATTCACAGTTTAGCAGGTTAAATTCCTAAGTTCCATCTTCCCCAGTTTTGGCAAGTTGCCTTTCAAGTAGAAGGATTAATTTACACCAGCCAGGACGCCTTGTATGACCATATTAGATGAAATTAGACTCCACCCCTTGTTTTCTGTTGATCTGCCAGGACCTTTGTAATTCAAGTGCTTTTTACAGTAGTAGCAAATGTTACATAAGACCAAACATGGAGCATATTTGGAGTTGGTGGGCAGACCCAAGTCATGATGCAAGCTTGCAGTAGCAAGTGTGCAGTGAAGCACAACCAGATTATGTGAATGGAAGGTGACAAGAAGCCTCTCCAGAACAGCTCTTCTTCCACACGAGGGCTGAAAGCTGCACTGGGTAAGTTTTCCGAGGCAGTTTCCAGAGGCTGGGCTTGGCTCGGGGCCCAGTTGTGGATGAGTTTGCGGGGGGTGGGTTAGGTCTTTGCTAACGTTACATGGAAGAGCTCGTGCAGGCCTCTTTCCTCCTGGCGTTTGGCCTTCTCTGCCAGCAGGCCCTGAGCTGTACGGTGCTCAAGTTGTGGAGAGAGTGAGCTCTGCAGAGCTAGTGGATCAGAGTGGGTAATCGCAACAAGGGGGATTAGCTGCCGCAAGCCGTTCACAGGAGCCATTCTGAAATGTCATTTGAGTGGTCTGGACAAAGTTCAAACGCAGACAGGAGTCTAGTTTGTTATTAACTCCAACAAAATGCTGAGGTTTGCACCAAACAGTTCCCGTATCTCAAAACAGGGAAAGCATTAGTTACGCTGCTCTCTAAAAATGGAGGAACGCTGTGACACGCTTTAACTGTTTGTTTTTTATCTCACTTGTGGTAAGTGAGGTTTTGTGACAGGCAGTTCATAGTGTTTCCTGTAGAATGTGTTTGAAAGCTGTTTTGTCAGATACTTCAAATCCACAGCAAAGTTTCAAGCAGAACACTGTGTCAAGAGGAGAAACAACTTCAAAATACAAACAGTAGCCCTGGAAAGTCATTCAGTAACTTAAAGTGAGTGTATAAAAATTTAATTACATACTGACTGCCAGAAAGAACGATTTTTTTCAGTTGTGTTATCAGGGTAGCCAGTGCAGCTCAGCTGGTTGTGTTTGGCTGTGTTGGGAGTCTGTTCCCAAAGTTGCCCTGTCTCCTGCTTCTGTGGGTGAGCAGGGTGTGAAGTGACAGTGGCGTTCTTGACTTGTCCCTGGAGTCACATTTCATGGCTTCTGCAGTAATGAGCTTGACCGGATGATTTTAATTGAGGTTGAAATTTAGCTACCGGTTTGAAGGGCTGTAAATATAGACAGATTTTAAACCTTTAATCAAATTGCTGTTAATTCCCTAAAATTTATTTTTTTAAAAAACTATCTCTCATCAGGCAGTTTTAGTTTTGCTGTTTGTGGTTTCGTTTTTGAACCTTGCTTTTGATGTTCATTACGTGATACCTCCAGCCTGAAGGTGGGGCAGATACTGTTTCTCTTTTCAAAAAAAAAAAAAAATGTGTGCTACAGATTCATTGAAAACATTGGCATTGTTAAGTAATGAATCACCCATTCCTTATTAACAGAGTGCTTAATGAAGAAGGCTTTTGGGACTGTGTTCTGAGTTTGAGGTTTTTGTCATTCCCGTGTTCACTGTTTGCTTCCCTCCCCCATCCAGAATAAAGTGAAATTAAAAGGGTACAAAGTTAGTGGGGAATAGCAATAAGGATGTGACTTAGACTCAGTGCACTTGGTGGTAGATGGTGCTGTCATTCCGTTGCACCTTGGACTTGCTACTCCTTTTCGGCCTGGGAAGACAGTGTTCCCTGTGGGGATTCGTGCACAGCAGTTTTCATTTTAAAAAACAAAACAAAAACAATGAAAAAGAGAACTCTAAGTTTTACCAGGTTCCTTTAATTCAGTCGCTTCCTACACGCACATGTGCACGGGTGTGTGTGTGTGTAAAATTTGGAGTGGGAAAGGCATACTTTGGTTTTTTTTTAAATTCCCTTTTTGCATTTTGATGATAGCCTTGTATCTTTCATTTGGGACATAGGCCCAAAATGTCACTACAGAGAAGCTTGGGTAAGGACTGAGTATGTTGATGATTGAACTGTACTTCGTATGTAACAAATTGGAAGACTAAACTTGGAATGATAAGTCACCGAACTGTAGGTTGCTTTGTTCCCTAACCAGTGAAGGATTAAACCAGAAGTAGCCGGAGACTGGTTGATTTTTGGTTTTGGCTCTTTTTTCTTCTCACATGTTGATACCTGAGGAATGCAGATTTTTCAAGGCATCGATAACTGCGAGAGAGAGAGAGGGAGAGAGAGAGAGATAGGGGAGCGAATCTGGGGGAAATGCTGTGCATCACTCAGTGAGATCATGTTTGTTTCAGGCAGGGTGGTGGCTTGCTGTACTCTGCCAGCATCCTTTGGGTAACAGTGTGCTTCCTGAGGACGGCAGAGCGAGGTCCTTATGACTGTTAGCAACGTAGAAGTATCAGCCAGCATGTCATTTGTGGCATGCCAGCCTGTAGTCAGAAACGGTGGCAGCAGAACTAGAGTTTGGTGGCTGTATTTTGCTCAAGGCAGCAGCAGCCTTTTCCCCAAAGGTACTTTCACTGAAAACATCTGTGCATGCCTGTTCAAGATCATGATGATAACCCTCAGCTCTGAGTCTGCACCTTGAACACAGCTGCAGAAGCATAGGAAAGGCCCCCATCGGGAAATGAACTGGTCATTCAGACCATTCACCGTTCCTTAAAACAGCTGTGTTATGACAGTGATTATGAAGAAATGATGTTATACTCACAGCCAAGGTGATCTCCTGTGATAACCATTCAATGTGCCTCTTCTTTTTCTCTCTCATTTCATCTCCTCTAACAAAGTACTTGACTTTTTAAAAAAGTCATTGTAACAATGTTTGCAGAGAGCTACAAGTTAAGATGGCAGGGGAGGAGTACCCCAGATACTCAGTTAAGGTTTTCATATTTCTCACACACTTGAAAGCAGAGTACAGAAAGAACAGTCCCTCCCCATGGGAGGAATTCCTGGCAAGAGGATTATTTGAAGTTGCCATATTTCTGCTCCCTTCTTAGCAACATTATTTACAATCCATTCACGCCTGTCCCTTCCCCCACTGGAGTCGGAGTCGTTCTCCCTTGTAATCTGCCCTTTGTGATCTGTTCTCTTTCATGCAGCTAGTGTGAATGGGGATGCTGCAAGTGCGCACCCTGCCCAGAGACGGGGAAATGCCAAGAGACCCGGCATACTTTAGTGGGGCTTTTATTTCCGTCATAAAGCACTGACTTGAAGAGCTTGATAATTTGATGATAGACCTTTGGTGAAAAGTTGTTTCAAGTGGCCCAAGTGCTGTAAATGACTCTCTTTTCTGCACTTTCCCCTTATGTTTTAATTTAAAAGCACCTCTGCATTAGGGGGAGGAGAAATGCATTTGGCAGAAGTCGCAGTTGGAGACTAATTTGTTAGGGCAGCCAGTGTTGAAATCATCCTTTTCAATTAAATCTCTCTAGTGGAAATGATGCTGAGTGCTTTGTGGTAAAGACTTTTTCTTCCTCCCTGTTTTTCAGTGCCATTTGTAACCCACCTAAGCATGCTTTTCTGAGGCTGCTTCCCAGCTCCAGTTTTGGCTAATTGTCCTTTGAGGCACTGCCTGTCAGAGGTCAGCTCTGGATTCCCCAACCTGAGATGTGAATATTCCAGGGATAGTCTCATGGATTGGCTGGTTTTTTAGCTCTGGACAACACTAGGCTGTCTCTGGAGTAGTCTAATCGAGTGTCTGGGGATCCTAAAGAATTTGGATCAAAAGAAAAGCAGATTGAGAATTAAAGAGAATATGCAAGGACAGGAAGTGGGGTAAGACTGTGTTTGCTGGTCAGACACATGAGCGTGCCTTTAGACAAGAAGAAAACTTACAGGGAGAAGTTGACCATGAAAGTAGTGAGAAGACATCATTAAATGCTTCATGTTCACATGCAGTGATTTCATGTCCACACTGTGAATTTAGATAGGATACCATGTATTTTTTTTAATAGTTATTAGGAACAAAATAGATAACTACCGTGTCAAACACAAAGTCAATGTTTCACCGATAATGCTTAGGAGAATGCTAAATTACATATGCCTAGTCTAGCTGCTGAACTTTGAAAAGTATAGTAAGAAGATAATAATCTAGATAATGTATAGAAATGACACAAGATCTGGAATGGGATTCAGCTTTGAATGTCAAAAGTCTAGGGAAAATCCTGCTGTGGAGCAAAGGCGATGTGCAAGGAAGATGCTCTGAGAGTTGAAAAATGTTTATGTAGTCTTGATCTATAGTTCCTTGATCTTGGATGCTTTTTAAGGGTCATTCTTAGAAGGATGACTGATGCCAATTGACACCTCCATGAGTCGTGTTTGGCAGCTTGAAAAGTGAAGTATGATAGTTTGGGTTAATTGGGAGCTGGATAATAAGCACATTAGCGTTATTTTTCAACCTGGATGTTAAACAATTTAATAAGTTTTGTGAAGGGCCTGTTTAATGAATGATCCTGAGTTTCCAAACTGAGCCTTTTGTTACATGCAGTTATTACTTGCTATGCCTGGCCAAATGATCCATACATGTGCATTTAACATTTTATAGCCATGTTACAACCTTGGTTATTAAAAAATCCTTGCTTTAAAAGGGAGCAGTTGTAGAGTATTAGTGGCACGGGGCTGTCAGAGACCCCATGAAATCATACATTCCTTGAAGTGTGTGGATAGGTATTTTTCATAAGGCCTTTCTGTACAGAGTACACACTCTTTGTGACCTTACCTGACCAAATCTATCCAAAAGTGTCAGTTTCATTTAGAGAAAAATTTTTGAGTTTTAGTAATCATTTCTTCAATAATCGGCCTAAAATTTCCACCTTTGGATCTATAAAGCTGAATTTGAGACTTGATCTTCACTTAATTCCATTCCATTCACCCACAGTTCTTCCTGAGTGACTCATTTCTGTCAGAAAAATGAGCCAACTTTTTATTGATAAAATAGCTTGAATGAGCGTTCTTTTTGGTTGGTGTAAATTTACTCATTTTTAAATGAATTTTAAAAGTTGTTCCTCTGAGCTTTTAGGAGAAGAGCTTCGTCTCTTCCTGGACTGACATATGCACTAGATATGCAGCCCACACCTGTCCCCCGCTGGAGAAGATAACTTAAAATGGGTTACGTTTATTAGTAAGTGATTTCTGCCTCCTTTGATAAGCAGCACACCTTTCTCACAGAAGTCTGTAACTGGCATTAGCTGAATTAACAGGGGCATTTGTCTTGGTGCCTGCTGAGTTCCCGGTGTCTGGTCCATAATCGTCCCTGCGCTGCGGGGTCTCCAACTCTCCATCGTTTAATCCCCAATAGCCCTGCAGGGTGGGCATGACGGATGAAGAGGCTGCCAAGGTGGGTGGAATCAGGTTATTGTCCAGTGATACCCATCTGGTAAGTGGCAGAGCAAGGCTTTGAACCCATCTGTCTCTTGATTCCAAAGTTCTTGCCCTTTCAGGGAATCTATAAAAAAACAGCATTCTTTATTTTAATTTGGATTCTATTCAGGCTGGTTAGTTACTTAGTCCACATCAAGACTGTGCCCGACAACCCTGAGCCCCTGCTGGAAAGGCAACCATGGACCTACAAGAGACCAGAGAGTGACAAGAAGCATGCATTGTATTGGTCCAGAGGTGGGGGGCCAGCCTAATCCTATAGAACAGGTGTTTGCTGCCCCTCCTGATGGTTCTTAGTAAAACAGGCTCATCTGGGAACTTTGTAAAATGTTTCTTTTTAGCCAGAAAGACGGTCCTGCCTGATACTTTCTACCAAAATTCACTCTTCAAACCATCTCTAATGGCTTAAAACTCTCCTGAGCAAAAAAGAATAAAGCTACACTGGCTGACAGGCAGAGCTAATCTTTAGGATAGCAACTTGCAAAATGGAAAGATGAAATCCACAAGAACCTGGTTTTCCCTTAAACGGATTCTGGATCCTTATCCTGAGTTCACTAAAATTCTGTCTCGACCTTGTGTGTTTAGCCTCTGCAGCCTTTTGTTCTAGCAGTTAGCCTCGTTTTGCTGAGCACCTGGGAAGATGGGTTTCCTACTGTTATATGTCCCAACCCTCACCATCACCCCTCTCTTCTGCCTGCCTTTGGACCATACATTGTGGCTTGCTAATAACACCACATAAGAGCAGGTGGATTATAGTGTGGTCCAGCCTGGGTGCTAGAGTCAACCTGCCTGGGATTGTATTCCAACTACGCCTCTTAACTAGTTGGGTGGTGTTGGGCAACTATCATGAGGCCTTTAAAGCCTTGGCTTCCTTATCTGGAAGTGGGGATCATAACAGTATCTGCTTTGTACAAAGATGGTCAGGACTGAATGAGATAACCTCTGTAAATTACGCAGCATGGTGCCTGACACGTGTTTTCTGCCCAGTAAACAGTGGCTGCTATTGTTGATGTTGCTGAAGGTGAGACTTCTAATCAGTCAGTTGTTTGAGTTATAAAACATTAATAGAAGAGCCCTGAGCAAAAATAAGTTTGTGAAATGGTCCTAGTAGCTCTTAGGTGCTGTTGCCTGCTCTTACATGATGACCACTGAGAATGGGACCGATTGACTCCTTGCTCATAAACGGTAATATGCCTTGTTGTAGTCTGGCATGTGTGAGACTGAGGCTAGCGCACCACAGGAAATGCCCCTGTTTTTTTTTTAAGTATAATCAAATAAACCATAATTATTGTAGAAAAATAAAACAATATACAAAATTTTTCAAAAAATAGACACTAATCCCAGGGAAAACTGCTTAAAATTTGACATACATCCTCGTAGACTTTTTTTTTCCCCCAGCATGAATGGTTTGAAGTTACAATTTGCTTTGACAGCCTTTTAGGTTTGTGTCCTAACTTTGACACTTGTGCATATAAATTATTTTTAGTTATTTTCAAAACAGTTTTTATTTATGACTTAAAAATACCTAATGATTTGCTTTGAACTCCTATTTGGTTTGTACCTGGTTGTCAACACGTACATACATATATTTTTAAACCTCTGCATGAATCCCAGATTGCAAGCTCAGTATTCTTGGTTGCTTTCCATTTTGAAAGACTTAAAGAGAGCTGTCCTCTACCTTACCCTTCCCAATATCCTACCATTGCCTTCAGTGGTAGCACACATTCAAGCCACAAGGGGAAAAAAGCCCACTGCATCTATCTCTTGTATGCTGGCACATGGTCTCTTTCTCTCTCCTTCCCCCTCCCTCTTTACCTGTACCTCTTTCTCCACATCTGTCTGTCTGCCCTGTTTAACCCAAACCCCCATTACCACTGCCGCTGCTCTCCCCCTGCCCGGGGCCTCCACTCACCCATGCCTGTTGGTTGTTCTGGGTCTCTGCTCTGTGTTTCCCTGTACCTGTATTTGTCTATCTGTTGGTCTGCCTGATTATCTCTCCCTCTTGCTGGAGCCATTCAAAGTGCCCTCCTCATTCAGGGACAACAGAGTGTGCTTTCTCTGAGCTGGTGCCAGACCCTGGAGAGAGGCGTGCTTTGAAAACTCAGCTTGGACTCCTCACCAAACCACACTGCAGTTAAGCTTAGCATCTGGCCACCAGTTTGCCCACTTACTATAAGGTCTCTAATCCTACCCATAACTTGCCCATTTCTCTTTTGATCTAGGAACATTTTTTCTTTTTTTTTTTTTTTAAGCTGGAAGCCCAGTTTAAAATCTTATGAAAAATAAAGGCCCACAGTGAAAGGATGAGGAGAGTCCAACTCAGCTGTAATTAAATTTGTTTTTTCCTCTTTGCTTTCTCGCAGAAGGTAAGCCAGATACCGCCCTTTCCAGAGAATGTGTTACCAGACCATGATGTGAAGGAACAGCTTAATTCAGCAGCATGACAGGGATTTGAGCTGGCACTTTTCAGCCAGAATCTGTTACACGCATACTCACACACACATCACACAAGTCTGTTTCAAGTTTTAGTGAATGAAAGAAATTCACATGATAGATTGCCATTCTTAGTTTCTAAATAGCTTTTATTATTGAAGTAGAAAATACAACTTTTTTGAAATGTTACTGATATATCAGCTGACTTCTAATGTTAGGAAGTTTTGATGCTTGATTTTTCTAGTGCAAAATCCTATATGAAGAGTTAATAGACTAGAAAAGAAGTGTTAGCTGAAGAAAATGGCAGCGATGGACTATGATGGGAATAGAGAATTAAAAGGAAAAGCTTGAAGTTACAGTCAGTTCTGCTGTCACACAGCCTGCATTCCTAAGAAATTACCGTGTTGTACAAAATTGTGTAATACAATCCACATGAGACTCATTGGGAAAATGGGGTTATGGGCACAACACTCAAAACTTTATTAGTGATACAAAAAAGATAGGAACCTAACAAAAATGGTAGCACAGTTTTACATGGATTAAGTGGTTAAGAGTAGGTAAATAGAAGAAAACGACCTGATATTTGCTTCTGGAAGTAGGTGTTGGAAGGGCTGCGGCTTATGAGCCCTTGTGAAGTAGTGGACAGAAGGTTATCTGAAATGGAGGGAAAGTTGTAGCACTGGTTGTGCATGGGTACGGCTCCTCACATCCATGGTGGCCTGGGGTGTATGGTGGGTGTTTGGGGGGAGGAGTGTGTTTTGTGTACGCCCACGTGGCTCGGTTTAGCCAGGTGTAATTTTCTGCATTGACATAGTGCTTTTTGCAGATGAAATCTTGCAAAAGCAAGTGCAATATTTCATTATGCTCAGTTTGTTCCTTAGTGTATCAGTGACTTTAGAATAAATTTACTTTCTCAAAACAAGCATTACAGCCAAAACTGTATTGAATTAGATTGAGAATTTTATTTACACCATTTGATTAGCAAAAGAAAATGCATCACGTTTACTCTAAGACACTTGCTTGAGAATTTCGATCCCCAGAGAATAGTAGAGAGTGTACTTTGTTAAAGTAAAAGTTGTAGTTGGGGTTTTTCTCCCTCCTCCTAGCAGAAACATGGTATTAATTCCTTTAGTACACTTCTGGCTGTGGATGAACTTGGAGGAATATTTTAATATTTATTTTAACATATGTCAGAAAATTTATATAACAAGCTTATCAAAGCCTATTTCGTAGATACTGTTGTTTGGAGAAAAAGCTCTCAATTGAGGGTGGTACTGTGCTTCACATTGGGTGATGTAAAAATGGATTGGAAGGCAGTTTCAGGTTGCCCCTGGCAGAGGACACTGCTGGTGATTAAGGGGTAGGGGGCAAGACCTCTAATCATCCTGAAATCCTGTACAAGAATTGTTCTGTCTGAAATACCGGTGATACCCCCCTGAGAGAGACTGGTTAATCTTGGCTGAGGAGGAGGATAGAACAGTTGAGTTGATCATTTAAATAAAAATGTTGAGTAAAAAAGAGCATTTTATGTGGCTTTGGTAAGAATGATGAAAATAGTTTGCAGCTGATGGAAGTCAGGAAAGCACTGGTTGAGAACAGGTAGTAGCAGTGAGCTTTACTTATTAGACCCCGATACAGAGAGCCATGGCCCAGGCCGTGTTCTCAGTGCTCTACAAATGTTAACTTACTCAGCCATGTCTAATGGTTCTGGAGCGTTAGCCTAGTATGAGGAAGGCTCTCAACCTTGACTGCACAGTGGAATCACACAGGGGTGCTTATAAAAGTCTGGATGCCCAGACCACATCCCAAACCAGTTAAATCAGAATCTCGGAGGCTGGGACTCAGTATTTTTTAAGCCCATTATGTTACGCCAGTGTGGCCAGGTTTGAAAACCATTGGCCTAGGGCCATTTGACAGTCACTCCTCCTCCTCACAAGAAAAGCTGTACCAATAGTTGCAAATGTTAATTGAAGGTCTGCTCTGTGCCATGGCTCAGAGGGGCAGAGATGTCCCAGACAGGAAGCTTCACCATCCAAGGGAGGCGACAGAACTGGAAACCAATTTTTACAGTCCTGGCTGACAAGTGCTGGTGCTTGGAAGGATTTTCAGTGTTTGGGGATCACAGAGGAGAGAGAAACTAAATTAGAAGTGGGCGGGGATGATGACCTCTCGGGTGCCAAATTTGGAGAATTATTAAACTTAAGTTATTTTAATTTTCCCTCCCATACACACAACTTTCATTAGAGGAAAAAAAAATCAACAGGCACTTAAAAATCACTATCAGAACTCGGTTGTGGCCTTTGGGTGGTCCAGTTGGACAACTGGAATTTTGTCTGTAAAATAGGTTCTTAAGTACTGCATAAAACGTCATTGAACTAATGGCCTCCTGGGAATAAGTCATTTCAGCTTCCCAGAGAGCCTCAGGACTGGCCTAAATGATCTTTAGAAATAAACCATTTGTATGATGCTTATAATCATTGATTCTAGTTTGCTTAATTTTTAAAATATTCATATAGCTTCTGTATTGTGATAAGTAAATATTGGATCCCATACATTTTAAAACGTAGAGTTAAGCCATGTGTCATTTTAAATTGCAAGTTTAATTGAGGACGCTCACTAAGCTACCATCATAAAGTACTTAAGTAGATAAAGTTACTAAATAATTTACTTGTTTCAGATAGTAGCATCCTTCAACAGCTCTCAGTTTATTTAGTATGGATTGCCTTATGCCAAGAAAACCTGATTCTCCAGTGGGTAGACTTATTTTCAGTTAAACCCTGTGTAGTCTGTATTTAACCATGAATTACTTCCTGGTTTAAAAAACAGGCGTAGCTATTTGTGGTATTTTTGTCTTGCGCCTTTGGCATCTTAGTGGTGTGAAACAGAGCTATGCCATCTGTAGTCGAGTGAGATTATTAAAAAAAAAAAAAAAAAGAGGGAGGGAAGTGATTCACTGGAAAATTGTAGAACAGATTCTTAAAGAATGATAAGATAACCCTAGAAACATTCTTATTTGGTGTCATATGCTGGTGGGTAGTGACAAAAAAAAAAAATAAGGTACAACTTGTTTCTTAACATTTTGCAATTCTGAAAATTGGAAAGATACTGTGCTAGCAAGGAAGAAAATCCATGCAGTGTCAATTAGTACAGCTCTGCAGATGAATGAATAATTTGCCTCTCCCAACTGCAAGTTGGAGTGAGGTTCATTTCTAGCCTGCAAAACCAAATATTCTCAGGTTTAGAATGGCTGTTTAATTTCCTAATGGCTATCTATGTATGATAAACCGCTTTATGCTGAGATGTTTCCGAAGCAGAAGGACCAGTTCCTAGAATCCTAAATAAGTCTGTGGGGCCTAGATAAGCCATTTCTGAAAGCTGCTGAGTTAAATATATTTTCACTTAGTGACGCATATTTGAACCTAAATGTGTTGATTTCAGGGGACTCTTCCAGGATTCCATTGGAGACTTGCCTGAAACCATGTCTTTTTTTTTTTTCTTCCTGTTTTCCTTTTCAGAAAGAAGACATAGCTCGTCCAGCAAGCCTTCTTTGGCCGTTCCTCCCACTTCAGTATTTTCCTTCTTCCCTTCTCTGTCCAAAAGCAAAGGAGGCAGCGGGAGCGGAAGCAGCCGCTCTTCCGGTGGAGGTGTCCTAAGCGCATCCTCATTAAGTTCCAAGTTGCTGAAATCACCCAAAGAGAAATTCCAGCTCAGGGGGAACACCAGGCCAATGCATCCCATTCAGCAAAGTAGAGTCCCCCATGGTAGAATGTGAGTATGGCCATCCAAGAGCGTTCTCAAAGCTTCTCTGCTGCAAAGTGGAGCTGTGTACCCCAGTGGCATCTGAGAGTGCTGCGGATAATGGGGGAGAGAGGCTGCTGGGGGGCGGGGAAGCAAATAGATGTTGTTTCTTTTTGTCTCCCTATCCTATTTGGGGAGGCTTTACAGAATAGTAATAGTAAGGTTAATAATACTGATACTTTATTGTGGGCCAGCTTTGGAAACTTGGCTCTCTTTGTGTCCTGTCATTTGATTATCACAACAATCCTATGAAGCAGGTCTTGTTGTTACCCCATTTTGCAGATAAGGAGAAGGAAACATAATAAGGTCGAGGAGCGTTAGCCAAGGAGCACTCCCGTCAGACAGGCCTGGGTTCACATGCCCCTTCTGTCACTTCCTAACTGCAGGGCTTTGAGCGAGGCACCGTTTCTCTCTCAGTGTGAGAATAACAGCCACAGTGCAGAGTCCCTGGGAGGAGTAGAATTAACATGGTAGCGTCAAGCACCTGGCCTAGTGTCTGGCCCACAGGAGACAGTAAATGAATGGACACTGGTGCTTCTGCTGCTGCCGTTGATAACAGTGGGAATGAAAAGGTGAGGTGATTCCTAGGTGCTGTGCCAGGATTTTCTGGAGCCTGCAAAGCAATAGGGAAACAGTGCTTCCTCCCCCACAGTCTTGGGTTCCCATCACAGTAGTGACAGGGGAAGACTGGAAGAAGTTCCCACTGCCAGGCAAGGCTTTGGCACGTCTGCACAGTGGGTCTCGAGGCTGCCAGGCTCCTTGTGGTCATGTGAGGGAGCAGCCCAAGCGCTCTGCAGAAACCTATTTTGCCTTGTCATGGCAGCCCTTGGCCCTGGTGGCAGGTGGCTTTTCCCTGGCCTGCATCCCTTTTGGAGGGTATGCCCTCCATCTCTGTCCCAAGGTCTGATAACCTGGTTAATCTCAGGGCAGTGTCTCGCACCTGCTACCGCTCGAGGACCTTGCCAGCTGGGAGAGGCCATGGCTTCTTGCAGCGCCTCTGCTGCTGTTGGGCTCTTCCAGGTACAGCTGTTCGGTGCTGTTTGTCCTGGTTGCTGAGCCCCCAGCCTCTGTTCATCTGTCAGGAGTACAAGTACAGCAAGCTTGGCTTCCGTTCCTGGACCTGTCTGAAAGCCAAAGAAAATGCCAGTGCTGTGCATAAGTCACTTGCCAGCTTAACAGCTGCTGGAGCACTGACTTCACTGAACAAAGTTTATAAAACCTCATCAATCCACATCTTCTTTATTTGGATGGAGCTGGGCTTCAGAGGCAGACCAGGCCAACTGTTAGCTTTGTACCAACATTTGCTACCCAAATGGTAACGTTAGATTCCCAGAAAAGGCAATTCTTTATTACTGGCCCAGGTGTTCAGTGCTCACCAGCTGTGTGCCGGACACTTAACTTCTGCGCTCTTATTTTAGAGACTCAGAGACTGGAGAATTAGCACTTCAGTGACATGTCACATAACTAACTAAACATTGGCCTCCTTCATTGACAGGGGCAAAAAGCCTCTTCTCGGAGATGTGGGTAGGCTCGTTTGAATTTTTGTATGTCTGCAGAGACGTTTCTTGGACCTGTTCTCTAATTCCAATTATTCTTTCCTCTGTTCATTCACTTTACTTAGTTTTGATGAATCCTTTCTTAAAAATGATAGTTCTCAAAAGATAGCCTCTAAAGGTTTTGCAGGTAGTCTTTGGTCCCTCTAGACCTTTTTATGTTCTGCTTCTTGCAGGAATTGAGTTGGGTATCAGGTGTAGGTCTCCCATAGCCTCATGTGTAAGATTGTCCTGGATGATGAAAGACCAGGTAAATCCGATGGTCCATTGGAGCTTTTTGCTTCACCAGGAGGGCTTAGAGACTGAATCATCATGAATCTTCCTGAGTTTTCTGGGTAGTCCCACCACATTTTCATAAGTTTCCTTTGGGGGCCTAGCTCTGTGCAGTGCATGGGTAAATGGAGGCTCTGCCCTCTGCTCTCTAGCTCCCCACTTCCTTGGGGCTGCGGGGCCCTCAAGGGCTGATGTTCTGCTCCCCCTCTGACAGCATGACGCCCTCTGTCAAAGTGGAAAAGATTCATCCGAAGATGGATGGCACACTACTGAAATCTGCGGTGGGGCCCACCTGTCCTGCTACTGTGAGTTCCTCAGTCAAGCCTGGCCTTAACTGCTCCTCAATACCAAAGCCAACCTTGCCTTCACCTGGACAGATTCTGAATGGCAAAGGGCTTCCTGCACCAACCACTCTGGAAAAGAAGTCTGAAGATAATTCCAGTAACAGGAAGTTTTTAAATAAGAGATTATCAGGTAACTTCACATTTTTTGTCTTAATGTTTCTCTGTATGTTAATTGGGCATTCATGAGGGAGCAGATGGGCTGCTATCTGTCAGTCTTCTCTTTAAGACTGGTTCAGCTTCAGCTTTAGGAGGAAGTTCCTTAAGTACGATGTCTGTCCTCTTCACTCTTGCTTTTAAAAGTACATGGGTCTCCAAAAAAATAAAAAAGTACATGGGTCTGTAGGTACTGTAAAACTAGCTTTCTCGGGTTGTCTTTGTGAATGGAGTGGTGCAGTAGTGCTGACTGCACACTCTCTTTCCTGTCAAGTGATGGCGATAGTCCCCTGCTCTCTTTGTGGTGTGCATTGCTTTGCAGGGCTCACGTGTTGTAGAGTTTATACTTACTGATGATGTCGTAGATTTTATTCAAGTTATAATTTGTCTGTTTTGAGATTGCTCCTTTTGTTTTCAAAATAAAGGAAAGAATGTTTGGTGAGCCCGTGGTAATGTCTGTGTGCTTTTGACAGAAAGAGAGTTTGACCCTGACATCCACTGTGGGGTCATCGACCTCGACACCAAGAAGCCCTGCACCCGGTCTTTGACATGCAAGGTAGGTGGCCTCCTGGACGGGACTGGAAACTCTCCGGTAAGCACAAGGAGCTGGGGTCCGTGGCATGGCCCCCCAAGTCACCTGAACCCAGAGGGGATCTGATCTGTGGATTGTTCTGAGGGGATTGTAAACGAGGCGATGGCTGGGCTTGGATGAAGAATGCCTGCAGTTCAGAAAATGTGAGGTCTTCTGTGATAAGCTACAATCGTAAGAGGCATTTTGCCCCCAGTGAGCTTCCAGTGTCATACCAAGGGGGGAATAGTGTGCTTTCCTAATCCGTCTGTTATTTTCAAAGACTGTTAGTATTTCTGCAGAGAAATTTAATGTGAGAGGCTACCCTTTACTGTGGTTTAAATTGTATGGACTTAAAACAAGTCCAGAAATTTCCTTTGCCTATGTGTGAATATTCTTTTAAAGTGCTTGTGTAATTTGTGGTTCTTAAATTTTAAAGAGCCACTTTAAAATCCTCTGATTTTTAGATAGACTCATTTTTCCAGTTCTAAGAAAATACTAGATAATAAACAATCTTACTTACTAAGTGAAGAAAATGTTATAGTCCTCCTTTCTGTCCTGAATTTTCCCTCAAAATGCCGGTATGCTAATAAGAATGTGGTGTATTTGCTGTACAGTTGGAGTTGCTGTGGAGTGGCTTTAGTGGACCCCCTGCATAAATGAGCAAATGTGCTTACGTGCCTTTCTGCGGAGAATGTCCCCAGCTACCCTTCAGAACGGTTCAAAAACTATTGAGAATCATTGCTTTAAAGTAATGTAAAAACACTTGTTTGGAGAAGGGGGTAAGAATTACAAAAATGAGTGTTCTAAAAATTTAATAAAATTTTTGGTGTATTATTTTAAATTTTACCAAAGATCATGTTTGAATAAAGGACTTCAGGCCCTACTCCACCCCCTAACAGTGGAGGAATGTTAAAATCTTCAGAAAGTGGAAATGTTGTTTCTAAGTGTTTCTTATTTCAGTTTAAATTTCTAATTTAATTTTGGCATGTAGATTTTATCCTACAACAGTGGTTCTGAAGCTTTTAAGGAAAGGCGTTGGCCAAGAGCTCCTTTAAATATCTAACTTAAAAAAAAAAAAATAACAGATCACTTTCCCCAAGGAAAAATATCTGTATACACATATATATTCTGAATTTTGCATTCTGTCACAGGGGTTCACACATATCTTCACCCCAAGCCCTGACCCTTGAATTCCCTAGGCTAAAATCTCCTTTCTCCGGCCAAACTGCTTTTATTTTATATAACATTAGTTGAACACAGAGCGCCGTGTGTTGTTAGAAGGTAGCCCTTCGAACTCTGGAGAACCGTGGCCGGCTGCAGCCGCCCCGGAGGGAGTTTGCAAGTGCAAGCCTCGGCCGGGTACCACAGCCTGGTCCCACCCAGGCTGCCGCCTGCTGTCGGCTCTCTTGCTGCCTCCCTGGCTCTCGGGACCCTGGATTTCTCAGTATTAGGGTGCCCGTGGTCGATGAAGAATGCTTGCTTGATCCAAAAGGCTTGCCTTTAATCATCTCCAGGGCATGCCAGTGGACCAAAAGCTTTATCAATTCATAATGTGCAGGATTGACCAGCCTTCTCCCTGAGCCTTTATTGACAGTGAACAGACCTCATATGGGTCCTGCATTGTCGTCCTGTGTTCCTTTTCAAGTCGTGTGTGCTCTCCGTGTGTTCTGTGAAGGGTGTCGTCTGTGTAGCACGGTGCGGGGCCTGCCTTCATGTGAGTTTGCATCTGTAGCCCTGGCGTGTCCCAGGTCAGCAGAGAAGTGGCAGGTCTGTCCTTTCACAGGTGGCCCTTCCTCTCCTCCTGCGTTCTGTTTGCCGCTGTTTCTCCCACTCCCTGCCTCCATTTTGGCCTGCATCTCTTAAGCTGTGGAGGGCTGCCCGTGCTTGAGGGCCTCCCCGATGAACGTCTCCCACCTTCCCGCCCGGGTCTGTCCTCCCTCAGACCGAGAATGTAGTCCTTCCTCTTCAGGGTCTGGGGACCTGCTGCTGCCCAGTCTGTCGCTCGTCCCCTTTGCCTGCCACCCTCTTGGTCCCCTCCTCACTTCCTTGTCTGTCTGATGTCCTGTTTCATGTCCTCTCTGTCCTCCACGCAAATGAAATTTGGCTCTGGTTTCCTTGCCCCATCAGTCATTGTGGAGAGTCGATTGCACATATCTGAGCACAGGCCCCATTCTGGGTCTCAGTAGATACAGGCTTTAACAGAATCAAGGCACAGTCCCTAGCCTTGAGGGGCTTACAGTCTAGCGAACGAGAGGGAGGTTACCTTCATAATCATTCGTACATGGGCGAAGTTACCACTGATGAGTAATTAAACAGGAAGGAAGCCTTTGTTATGACAGCCTTCAGTAGGGGATTGAGCCAGGGAAGTCTCACGTCTCCTTTGCCATAGGAATACTGGGCTGAAATCCCACAGGATTTAACTGGGCAAAAAGGGGTGGGAGAAGCCAAAGAAGCAGTCTGTGTAAATATTCAGTGATGGGGCAAAATAGACATACGTTCGGGTCTGAAAGGGCCGCCAGGAGGCTGAGGAGCAGAAGCAGGAGGAGGTACTTGGTACCAAAGGAGTGGGGCGTGGCGGGGGCGTGGGGTGCAGGAGCCTAGTTACATACCCAGTCTTTGTCCTGTGATACTTGGGTAGCCCTGAAGAGTTCTGATGGGGAGGGAAGCTCCATGGAAATCCTGGTTATTCTTCAAATCAAGCTGGGAAAATATTGGTCATCTCTGCCTCCTTTCTTAACTTGGTCTTGCTGTGCTGAGCACCAGGGGACATTCAAAGATGAGGAATGGCTTCCACATCTGTCTAGAGAGACGGGCAAGTGGACCAGTGATGTTATATATTCATTCATTAATTCTCAACACATAGTAGAGGGCCATTATTTTTACATACTTTGTTTGAAGCATTTCCTGAGTGCCAGGTGCAGTACTAGGTAGCTAGAACAAAACAAAGTTCCTTATCTTCGTTTAGGTTGCTTTCCTGTGGATATATTACATATTAAAAGAAATTAAGTAAAAATTAAAAAAGAAACTGGACACGCTGGTGTAACCATCTATGACAGCTTAAATTTGGGGCAGGCATAGTTTGCAGTAGGTCCAATAAGGAGGTAGGTCGTTACTGAATTTCAGAAGGACATTAAAAGCCTAATTCCCCTTCAACCCCTTACGTCAAACCTCTAAGCTTCTAGAGCAATAATACATTTATATAATGTGTAAGGCCATAAACGCAAAGTACATTTGCGTTACTTTTGTAACATAGGAGTGGAGGAAATCTGTAGATGAATTAACTTGTATTTGCAGTATGTGATTTGTGGCCACTGTCTCCTTATATTTAATACAGACTAAGACCCCAGCAGTAGTGGAATAGTCAGTTAACTTGACTTTATCTTCTTCTAGGAATAGTATTAGCCCTGAGTGAGCCTTAAAAAACAAACAAGCAAGCAAACAAAAACAGGAATTATCAAATGCATTTGGAGTGTAGACATTTTTTATAAGATACACCTCAAGCATGGGTTGATGTTAGTTACCCTGCTGAGATTGACCTTTTTCTCAGTGTGCCCATTTCCTAATTCTGAAATGAGATGTTGTCTTAAGATCCAGAAATGCTGCTGGTCCCATTTTCTTGATTTGCATAGTGAGTGTCTGTTTATAGGGATTGACTCTGCTTCATCTCCTCGGTTCACACCTTATTCCTCTCGGCCTTGTAGTCATTGCTTCTATCCAGGCTTCCTCAGCCAAAGCACTCCCCACCTCCAGGATGCTTTGAGCCGCTTTCTCTCCTGACTTGGCATTTCACTGGAATAGAGAGAAATGCTTGTCTAATATTTATTTTCTGGCTGTTACTGAAAAAGGAGTCCCTGATACATTTTTTAGAAGTAAGCTCTACGCCCAATGTGGGGCTTGAACTCACGACCCCAAGATCAAGAGTCTCACGCTCTACTGACTGAGCCCACCAGGCATCCCTCTGGTACATTTTTATGGCATAAGTGTTTTATCCCTTTCAATATTTAAAATCTAAATGGCCCAAAGAGGGATTTTTCTGTTTCAGTTGGTAAGAGCCCTGATAAATAAGCCGTTACAATGGCACAAAGCATGAGTCCCTAACACCTGTTTGTTTCTACTGTTTTCCATTCACTTACATGCCGGGTGGCACAGCTAACACTCCTTCTTTCTCCTGGTGGAAGTAACAGCACCACATTCCCATATATTTGGAGCCTGGAATATGTACTTCTATTCTAGCAAAAGAAAAAAAGGTCACACTCCTATGATTTTTAGCTTATCACACGGTGAGCAGCCTTTAACTATGCTAATGGTCCAGATTGTTGTTTTGTTTTGTTTTAAATTGGGAATGGTGTTTTCGGATATATGACAGAGAAACAGTTATTGATGAGATTCCTCAGTTTTTGTATTTTTTTGGTCTGTAGACACATTCCTTAACTCAGCGGAGGGCTGTCCAGGGTAGAAGAAAACGATTTGATGTGTTATTAGCCGAGCACAAAAACAAAACCAGGGAAAAGGAATCGATTCGCCATCCGGACTCTCAGCAACCAACGCAGCCTCTCAGGGACCCGCAGCCCACCCCTCCTAGACCTTCACAGGAGCCACACCAAAACTCTCACGGAGTGATTCCTTCTGAATCAAAGCCTTTCGTAGCTAGTAAACCTAAACCTCACACCCCCAGTCTTCCAAGGTAAGCCAAATCCTCCAGCGCTCTCCTCCTTCAGAGAACAGACTTGCAGACACTACAAAACCCCAGTGTAGTTATGATGTCGAGGAGTGTGCATCAGGCTCACTCTAAGAAGATGAGAGATTTCTTTGATTGGGTTTTAATTTAAGGAAAAAAATTGTTGAGTTCATCAGTAAGTTTCAACCAGGGCTCTTGGCCAAATGCAAGCAGCAGAATGAAGCAAGAATGATCATCTCCACCCTTGCTCAGCTTCAGGGGTCTCTTAACCCCATTGAGCAGGGCTGAGACTCGGGTCCTGACTGCAGGTTAGTGCCTGGAATATTTCACACGGCTTTGGCAGCAGATTCCCATTCGCTTGTCTCACTTCTTGCAAAACACAGCAGTGGGAGTCCTTGCTGGGGATGGGCATTCAGCCTGAGTTTTTACAGCATCCATTTATCAACGTGTTTTTTCATTCATTCATTGGAGACCTGGGCCTAACTGTGTATTAGGCATTTTAGCCGTTTGGTAAGCGATGGATCTCAGAGTGTTTCACGAGAACTTTATGTACGTTCCTTGGAGACAGTGAAGGTGGACTTGAATATATGTGTGTTTGTGCTTGTATATTTAACAAAGTTGAAGTAAAAGACTTTGTCCCCAATTTCTAGAGGGAAGGGAAAGAGAAAGGTATAGAGAATGAGGGCCTGCCCTGTCGGACACTGGCAGCAAGGGCTTCTGCTTAGGAAGCCCAAGCCCTGGTTGCTGTGCACAACCTTTCCCCCTCACGTGCCTTTTCCTTGACATGGTCGCATTGGGGTAGAAGTGGCTGCCCATGGAAACCCATGCGTGTAGTCGAGCCACTCCTAACACGGGCCCCCTGGTCTGTGAGTAGTGTGGTCGGGGAGCAGTGGGAGGCGGCGCCCCAGAACGTGGCCAACACCAGGCTGGCCGTTCTGTGGCAAGTCCTTTCTCTGGCCATCTTCTCGTTGAAATTTTTCCATCTGTAAAAAAGTAAGCTTAATTCTAGAATCACCAGGCATTCATATATGTAGGAAACCTACAGTATTGCCCCTGAGTTGTAGGCCATTGATTCTCCACATCACGTGGTCATGCTGCCTCCTTTTATCACCTCCTGTCCCTCTCAGGGTTAGAGCACGTTGCCAGTAACCTCATTTATTGCCTCAGTAACCCAAGTCCGGGTGAAATTTGAAGAGGAATCAAAGAAAGACTTCTCTTAAGTTCCACTTCTATTTCCTGTTCTTTGGGGAGAATAGGAAGAGGCCCCGAGCCATTTGATCAGCTATAGAAAGGAGAACCATTTACAAGTTACCTTTGGGTAGATCTGGCAGGCAGCTTCATGTGACGTCGTGCGGTTCAGGAGAGTGGATTCTTCGCTCCCCGGCCACCTGATCAGCATCTGTTGCCCCCAGTGCTAGTGGGGAACCCCAGGCCTCCCTAGGTGGTCTCAGACACGTTCTTGTATCTGGGTTAAGGCGGCTGATTCCCAGATGTGTGATCTGATCGGTGCTGCACTTTCTACTCACCAAGGCCTCCAGGCTGCCCTGCTCAGCAAGGTGGGAGTGCCCCCATTGACCCTCCTCCAGTCCATGAATCTCCACACCCTCCCCTGCCTGCCACTGAGCCAGCTTCTCGGTTATCCAGTGAGGAGGGAGAAGGCGATGACAAAGAAGAGTCTGTTGAAAAACTGGACTGTCATTATTCAGGTCATCATCCTCAGCCAGCATCTGTAAGTTCCACATGTACCCCCGTGTTGACCCTCCCCACGCAGCAGGGACAGGGCACTGCAGGGGGGCGTGCCGGGGTCCTTGGCATGCCCGTACGTGTGGGAGACGTGGTCAAGGTGTGAGAGCAGCTCAGAACAGGGCGCCCCAGAGGCGGCATGCACTCTCTCCTGGGACACCTCGTGCTTCTCCCTTTCTCTTCCATGAAACTCAGGGCTAGGCATCTTCACTCTCATGCTTCACAGCCTACGATACTCAGAGTAAGCTCTTTGATGGTTAGCTCCTTTCCTGAAGGAGAGAGAACCCTCACCGCCTGTGCTCCTGTCGGAGTGAGCAAGCACGCGCGGTTGTGTTCTCTCTTGCAGTTTTGCACATTCGGGAGCCGGCAGATTGGAAGAGGCTATTACGTGTTTGACTCCAGGTGGAACCGGCTTCGCTGCGCCCTCAACCTCATGGTGGAGAAGCATCTGAACGCGCAGCTGTGGAAGTGAGTGCCTGTCCCACCACCTCTGGGGTGCGGAGAGGGGACCGACTTTACCTGGTGTTGCATCCTGTTTCTTATGGGACTGATTTGATGATGATGATGATGATGATGATTTAATAAGCTTATCTAAAAGTTTATTTTCAAGCAAGCAGGGGGAGGGGCAGAGGGGGAGGGGAGAGAGAGAATCTCAAGCAGACTCCCCACTGAGCGTGGAGCCCAATGCGGGGCTTGATCCCACTACCCTAAGACCATGACCTGAGTCGGAATCAAGAGTCAGACACCCAACTGACTGAGCCACCCAGGCGCCACAAGATAAACTTACTTAAAATGAAAACGTGGCCTTTGACTGTCCCTGAGAAGGCCCCTCATCATTCATTCATTCACTCTTTCAGCAAATGGGTCTTGCTCTGGGTGCTGTGGTTCCAGGCAGAGGGACTCCCACATGTCGGGGGAAACACAAAAACCACGAAGCAGAAAATCAGTAGAGGTTATAGCTTGTCAGAAGGGAGATCATGGAAGCAGCAAGAATCACTGACACTTACTGAGAGCTTACTGTATGCCAGACAACTTAGATTTAATTTTCACAATATGCCGTCTCAGGGGACCTCGATTATCCCTCTTTTACCTAATAAAACCAAGAAGTAAGGTCACATAGCAAGTTGGTGAGTAGGGCCAGGATTTGGATCCAGAGGCAGTTTGGTTCCTAACAAAGAGCAGTGATGGGAAAACAAGAAGCCAGAGGGATTCAGGGAAAGCCTTGCTGAAGAGGCGTCCTTGAGCTGAGATGGATGGACGAGAAAGAGCGGCCGTGGGGTGGTGGGGTAGAGCGGGCGCTAGGCAGAAAGAACCGTATGTGTCAAGGTCTTGAGTCAGAAAAGATCGTGGCTTGTTTGAGAAAAAACAAGAAAGCGAGCATGCTCTAAGATGAAACTCAAGAAGCTGGCAGGGGCCAGATGACCCTGAAATTGCTTCTAAGTGCAATAGGGAGCTGCCAAAGGTTTCAGGAAGAGGAGCCATGTGCTCTAGTTTACAGCATGAGATAAGACTGTCATCTGGTGAGCCATGATGTGTGCTAGTGTGTCCTACATGGGATTTTAAGTGGAAGAAGAGTTTCATGGCCAAAAGGCTCAGCTTTTTCTGAAGTGAAATCGTTTTCATTATTGCAGGGCTTCTCAGAGCCTTTAAGGGGGCACACTGTTCATTGTAACTCTCAAAGCAGGGGAGATCATGTATAATGTGGAATATCTCCCAAGTTCTTTTGACCGGAGAACCTCTTTTAGGGGAGCATCTTTGGGAACTAATGTTTGGTGGAACATACTTTGGGAAACCTTGAGTTTCGCTAAAGGAAGGGGGCTGTCCAGTCATCCACATGTCATTCCATATTCTCCATTTGGGCATCATTTACTAGTGCCTTCCTGAGTGGACTCTGCCAGTACATCCATTTGCCTTACTGCCTTGGTTTCCTCATAAAGTCAGAGGAAGCTGGTCAGAGGCCTCAGGTAGTCCACGGTCTGAACTAGCTTCATGATCATTAATATGGCTTGCATTTATTCTCTTAGAAAATCAGACCCAGAGCAGTGCTGCTCTGCTTTTCTAGTTCACATTTCTTCCTGGTCTTTTATTAGGTAAGAGACTCCTCTTCCCTCTTTATGAAGGAACTTGGTCCTTGCTTAGAAAAATGAGTCCAGACACTGGTTTGTTGGGATTCTGGGGGTCTCTCCACATCAGAAAACCCCCAAATAGGTGAAATCTCAGCTGCTTATTTCTTCAGACGACCTGTTAGGACTTAAAAGAGTTCATTGAGCTCCCCAAGCTGTGGATTTAGTGTCCTTCAAAGAGTTTAGCAGGGTCCTCAGAAAGACTTATTCCCATTATACTGATAAGTGGTTTATGGCCAGCGGTTGGGGTGAATATGGTTTCAGTTCATAGTGGCTGGTGTGGGGAGGTTTTTGTCTTTGTGCTGTGACCTTTTGAAGACGCAGAATCGTGAGGTTGTCTCCACAGTCTCTTTTTTCTAAGTCAGAGGCCGACTGCCTCATCAACCACTTGATTCCAGCAAGGAGGAAATCATGCCTTTCTGTTAACATGAACTTTGGTTTTAAAAAAGCCAGTACAACAGAGAGGCGTTTTGCTCAGTGGTGAGCTGGCACACGGGCCTGGGGCAGACCGGAGCTTGGAGAGAGGTGCCGGGAGTGAGGCCGGCCAACGCAGGCAAGCTTCTCAGGCAGCCCCTGAGATTTGCTGGAAGGAGCTTAGCACTTCTCAGTTCAGGAACAGTCCTCAGGTGGCATCTTTGACTTACTCAAGGAAACTCCCAGAGTGGTCCAGGTCCCATCCTACTGGCTCAGCCAAAAGTCTTCCCTTCCAGGAGATCCCTCACTGTTGGTGGCAGCCTTCTCAGTCCTTTACTCTGTAGTTACTTGTTATGGTTACTTTGGGGATAAGTGGAAATGGATTTGAGTGTGTCAGTGAAGTAAGTCATCTTCAGTGTATGGAGTCTGAACAGTGGGGAAATTAGACCAGAATTTCCTCTGGAGCATGGCCGTGACCCCAAAGGCCAGTTCTGAGCTCCTGTCATTTCTGTCAACTGCTTGTGTGCTCTTGATTGGGGACCTCTAATCCACACATCCTAAGGAAGGGATGGGATCCTTACAAAGGGATTTTCTTTGGCGGGGGGTGGGCCTGGGGGGGAGTAGAGTGGCGGACAATGGTACTTAATTTTTTAGATGGGTAATAAATTCACTGGGGTAAAAAAAAAAAAAAGAAGAATGAATGTAAAGAGGTATACAGTTCAGAGTTTTAGTCTCCCTGACCCCCACATTCCTATTTCCCACCCCACCCCTCCACAGACAGAAGCATTTTTATTAATTGCTCGTATATCTTTACAGAGTTCACTTACACAGACATAGGTCAGTACGACTGCATATTCTTTGTCTTTTTTTTTTTAAAGATTTATTTATTTATTTGAGAGAGCGAGAATGAGAGAGAGAGAGAGTACATGAGAGGGGGGAGGGTTAGAGGGAGAAGCGGGCTGCCTGATGTGGGACTCGATCCCGGCACTCCAGGATCATGACCTGAGCCGAAGGCAGTCGCTTAACTGACTGAGCCACCCAGGCGCCCTCTTTGTCTTGTTTTTATACGAAAGGTAATGAATAACTTAAAAGAGCTTTTTTTTTTTTTTACCAGGAACCACTATATTGTGCAGAGAGATCCACATCTCTCCCTGCCTGGAAGCTTTTCTTTTTTTCAGGATTTAGTTCCAGCCGCCTGGTCTTTAGGCTTCGTCTCCCTAAGCCCCCTGGTGGCCGTGAGGAGCCACTGCACCCAGTGAGCGGGAGCGGTGCTACACCCCTACCTTTAGAGCAGGGCTTCCCAGAGGTGCCAGTGCCCACAGATTGCCTGGGGATCTTGTTGAGATGCAGATTCTGATGCAGTAGGTCGGGGTGGGGTGCGGGGACTCCTCATTTCTCAAAAGCCTCTCAGATAACGTCCGTATCTGTCCTCTGTGATAAGCATGGGGATAGAGCCCTGCTTCTCAGTTTTTGCTTCATTTTTTGGAATCTCCTGGAGATTGAGAAACTTCTCATGTCTGGACCCTGCCCTACAGGGATTTGGGTGTGGTCAGTCTGGATGCACTGGTCTCTGGGGCCAGAACGACACTCCTGAATGGGGTGGTTACAGCTGGTACAAATACAGTCAGTAGTTGCTTTTATTAATAGCTCTAGGCCTTACAAAGCATCTGGAAAACACTTTGGCAGCTGTTGAGGACACCTCTCATTTGGAAGATGAGGAGCTGGAGCCCCAGCTGGTGCAGTGACTGGATCCGCCAGAGCTGCCCCACAAAGGAGCAGTCCAGTCTGGACACTTGCCTTCCATTCGGGCCGTTTTCTGTGTTTTCACCTGGGTGTTAATTCTGCCGTAGGGGTTTTTGAAATTTTGATGCTGTCATATTTTAAAATCAGAGCAAAAACAAAAGGGGACCTCCCAAGGTTTGCCATTTGAATGACTCTCTCATCTTCAGATGGGTACCTAGCCCAGACATTATTAACAGAATACCTTTTTCCAATTCTGTGATTGGAAACCCCGGGAGCTGTGATTCAAGCCTGTAGGTAGGACCTAGCAGTTGCTATTAAATCGCTGTGCCCTTCCTTTTTTCACATTTATTCATGAATTCCCGTAACATTTGCCTACCTTCTGTATTCCTGGCACCGTGCTGGGCACTGGGATATAGTTAAAAATACGCTGTGGACTGCTCTGTCTGTAGGGAAGTTAGACCGTGATCAGCAGTCACGCATGGAAACTGCTGTGCGTGACCCCAAGTCTGGGAACAGGCAGTGTGAGTCCGTGGAGGACCGAGCAAGTCAGGATGGTCAGGACAGATTTTGTAAGAAAGTGATGATGGTCTGAAACTGAGGGGTGAGTGGAATATGGGGTCAGAGCGTTGTAGGTGGCCGATGGACAGTGCCTCACGTCCAGGCCTGTTTTGCGATGTAAGCAAGGTCGGTGGGTGGAATCTGGGAACTGGGCTGGGGGGGTGGGGGATGGGAAGAGGCAGTGTGAGGCTGGGGGCCGGCAGGGAGTGAGGCCCGCATGCTTTACAGACCATTATTCGGAAAGCCCGAGGAAGGCATGAAGGAATTTGAAGGAGAGAAGTGGCAGGAAGGACGGGCTGTGCATTTCAGATGGATCCCTCTGACAGGTGTGTGCTGCTCAGTGGCAGAGGTGAAGAGCACGTCCATCTGAAAGGTTCCGTGAGCGGCTGTGGCGATGGTTACTCACTGTCCTCTCTCTTTGCAGGAAAATCCCCCCGGTGCCCAGCGCCACACCCCCCGTCTCCGCACGTGTTCCTCATCGGACGAACTCGGTGCCGACAGCACAATGTGGGGTCGGCTGTCTGGCCACAGCCACTGTGTCGACATCCCCCGTCCTGCTTTCGGCCACCTGCATCTCCCCCAACAGCCGATCGGTACCAGCTCATGGAACCACACTGAATGCACAGCCCGCCGCCTCCGGGGCCGTGGACCCTGTGTGCAGCATGCAGTCCAGACAGGTGTCCTCATCCTCGTCCCCCGCCACACCCTCTGGCCTTTCCTCAGTGCCCTCCTCCCCGATGTCCAGGAAACCTCAGAAGTTGAAATCCAGCAAGTCTTTAAGGCCCAAGGAGTCCTCTGGTAACAGCACTAACTGTCACCATGCCAGTAGCAGTACCAGTGGCGGCTCAGGAAAGAAACGCAAAAACAGCTCCCCGCTGTTAGTTCACTCTTCCTCCTCCTCCTCCTCCTCCTCCTCCTCCTCCGCTTCTTCTCATTCCACGGAGTCTTTTCGCAAGAACTGTGTGGCGCACTCTGGGCCCCCCTACCCCTCCACGGTAACATCTTCGCACGGCGTGGGCCTCAACTGTGTGGTAAATAAGGCGAACTCGGCGAGTGTCCGGCACGACCCGTCAGGGAGGGGCCCCCCGGGGGGGAGCCCCGCTGAGTCCATCAAGAGGATGAGTGTGATGGTGAACAGCAGTGACTCCACGCTTTCTCTCGGCCCGTTCATTCACCAGTCGAGCGAGCTGCCCGTCCGCTGCCACGGCGGTTGCTCACACGCTCACACTCCCCTGGACAGACTGCTAGGAAAGAAAAGAAAGTGCTCGCCTGGCTCCGGCAGCGCCGGCAACAGTAGCGGCAAACCCACGAAGGTTGCCAGATTGCCCGCCGCCAACAATGTGCATGTGAAGCACGCGGGCGCCAGCCCAGGGCCCCCAGGACTTACGAACAGTTCCCTCCCTCATCAGGTAGGAAAGGGACTGTGAGCCCAGTGGGGAGGCCCACTGCCTCTCCCTCGAGCTCTTCGGCCAGCCCGGAGATCGGTGTGCTGGGGTTGGTTGGTTTGCCTGTAAACACGTGTCCAGCTTTGTGGTCTCTTTTCAAAAAGGAAGAGCTTGTGGCCATGTGAAGGTAAAACAGAGTTTCTCTGCCAGAATTTTCTAGGACTTGGAGGATGCTTCTGGGTCAGGAAACCACGAAGTGCACTTTAGTAGCTAGGGCCGCAGAAGCCATACCGCGTGACGGCAGGGGGCCCGCCGCAGCGAGGGGGTGCGGGCCCTGGGGGCGCGCGCGTCCTGGGACACCGTTCGGGGAGAACGCAGGCCGTGCGTGCCTGGGGACTGGTTCTCTCGTTTGTTCCTCTGAAGAAAGCTGGCCTGCAAGCACACTGATCTAGAAAGGGATGGGTTAAATTTTTGAAAGAAAGACCCTTCAGTAATTTTCCCACCAAAGGACTTCAGATTTTCCGGTTAACTCTCTCCTTATCTTTTCTCCCAATTTTTCCAGGGAGGCAGGGAAGCAGCAGTAAGTGTGCGCAGAGACGAAGACTAAAATCTCATTTAAGTGAAGAGATGAGAAAGAAATGTGAATGCAGGCCCATCTGTAGAGCCGTGGCTAACTGGGTGTCAGATTCATAATGACCTGTGACTCTCTGTCTTGCGCTCTCTGGTCCCTGCCTCCCCCCCCCCCGTCCCTGTCATTCCCCCCCGTCCCTGCTCCCCCCGTCCTTGCCACCCCCCATCCCTGTCACCCCCCGTCCCTGTCATCCTCCGTCCCTGTCACCCCCATTCCTGTCACCCCGTCCCTGTCATCCCCCGTCCCTGTCACCCCCCCATTCCTGTCACCCCCCCGTCCCTGTCACCCCCCATTCCTGTCATCTCCGTCCCTGTCACTCCCCATTCCTGTCATCCCCCGTCCCTGTCACCCCCATTCTTGTCACCCCCGTCCCTGTCACCCCCCGTCCCTGTCACCCCGTCCCTGTCACCCCCCGTCCCTGTCATCCCCCCATTCCTGTCATCCCCCGTCCCTGTCATCCCCGTCCCTGTCACTCCCCCGTCCCTGTCATCCCCCCATTCCTGTCATCCCCCGTCCCTGTCATCCCCATCCCTGTCACTCCCCCGTCCCTGTCATCCCCCGTCCCTGTCATCCCCCGTCCCTGTCATCCCCCATTCCTGTCATCCCCTGTCCCTGTCACCCCCCGTCCCTGTCATCCCCCCATTCCTGTCATCCCCCGTCCCTGTCATCCCCCGTCCCTGTCATCCCCCCATTCCTGTCATCCCCCGTCCCTGTCATCCCCGTCCCTGTCACTCCCCCGTCCCTGTCATCCCCCCATTCCTGTCATCCCCCGTCCCTGTCATCCCCGTCCCTGTCACTCCCCCGTCCCTGTCATCCCCCCATTCCTGTCATCCCCCGTCCCTGTCATCCCCGTCCCTGTCACTCCCCCGTCCCTGTCATCCCCCGTCCCTGTCACCCCCCCATTCCTGTCACACCCCCGTCCCTGTCACCCCCCGTCCCTGTCATCCCCCCATTCCTGTCATCCCCCGTCCCTGTCATCCCCGTCCCTGTCACTCCCCCGTCCCTGTCATCCCCCGTCCCTGTCACCCCCCATTCCTGTCACACCCCCGTCCCTGTCACCCCCCGTCCCTGTCACCCCCTCACTCTCTTCTCCTGGAGCCCCTCCCTCCAGCCTCCTCGCTCTACGTGCCTGTCCATCCGCGCTCTTGTTCCCTCACTCGTCAGCGTGCCTCCTCTCCTTGCCTGCACTCAGGGCTGTCGGCAGCACCCCCAGAGCCCCGACGTCCGGTGCGAGGCTGTTCTGTCCTGTTGGCTTCCTCCTTTGCAGAACTTAACTCAATTGGCAGGTTAGGACTTGTTCAGAAAATACCAGGAAGTTTCTTACAGCGGCAGAGTTCCCTCCACTGTCTGTGTGAACGAATACCCACTACCAAAGGTGTGGGGAAAAGATTTATCCGGGAATTTAAGTAGCAACTGTTTAAATTCTTCTCTTTGAGCCTCAAGTCTGTAGGGGCTGTTTGTATGTTGCTTGGCTGTTTGAGCAAGGGGTCCCTAGACATGTGAAAATGAGCTTTTACCACTCGGTTTGTAGTTATTCATTATAGTTCATCAGCATAAAAATTCAGAGCAAATACTGCAGGAAGTGGTTTAGCCAGCCATCCTTTAAAAACTTCCTTTTGAGTGTAGTTTCCTGATTCTCTGTGAACCCGAGGGAGGGGTGTTCCCTTGTGTTGCGATGCCCCACACGTTCTTTTACTGCATGCACCTGTCTTCCCATAGACAGCGCTGCCAGCCCTCAGTGCCCACAAGTCACAGAAAGGAGGGGAGGAGGCTGGTGGGCGCAGCGGAGAGGAACAGTGCTCATGGAAAACGAGGGAGCGGGAGCCCATCTACACAGAGCAGGTGCTCCCAGAAACTTGTCACCCATTTCGAAGAAACTGCAGATCTGGACTTGGCATGAGAAATTTGGCCATGTTTAAAAGTTATATAGTGTGTTGTTTTGAAATCTGGTACAGCCCACACATCTCCTGACCACGTCTGGCTCATGAGCTGCCAGTTTGCACTTCTGATGCCCACCATTGGGGAGGGCCCTGTCCCACTAGGACAAACAGTCTGAGTTTGGGTTCTTAAAATTAGTTTCAACTTAAGTGTGTACTTGGGAGATTTTCCCCGTGCCGTAGAAAACTTCATTATGCTGCATAAATCTTAAGGTGGGGGGGCATGGCTAGAGATTGAAGGATTGGTGAACCCAGTGTTGGGTATTTTCAGTGTCTGTGCTCATTTATCTGCAGAAGGGATCCTGTAGCTTTCATCAGAATCTCAAAGGTATCCATGACTCCAAAATGCTGTAGAGAATGCTGCTCTTAAAAGAGTAGGAACCTCACCTCCCTGTATCTTGGGGAGCTGATTTTAAGATTTAACTAACTTATTTTTTAGGTTGGCAGGGTGGGGCAGAGGGAGAGAGAGAATCTCAAGCGGACTCCATGCTGAGGGTTGAGCCCGACACAGGGCTCGATCCCATGACCCCGAGATCTCCACCTGAGACAAAACCAAGAGTCGGACGCTTAACCGACTGTGCCACCTGGCCGCCCCTTGTGGAGCTGATTTTAAAACAGAGAAAACTGAGGTGGTTGAAGACCCCTAAACCAGGGAATGTGGGTGTGGTGGGCCGTACTGGGAAGCCTGGCAGATGGGGCTTGGCAGCTTCCCCCATCTACCCTGCAGTCTGCTTGTGGCCTCTCCCACCCAGGACTTCAGCTCACTGTGGGTCACTGGGGGCCTGAGTTCCCCCACCCCAGGCACGGGCACTTGGGTGTGAGTTCTCACACCTGCGTGTGCTACCCCATACGACCTTGTTCAGTTCTCAGCTGACAACCTGGAAGACCTTCAAGGAAATGAAATCAGTAAATAATACCAAAAGGCAAACATGAGAGCCTTTTCTCTAAGCAGAAACCTGGCCTGGATCTCTTCTAGGCAGTTTTCTAAAAGTCAGTGGTTTAGAATGATTGTGCCCAAGGCAGGCAGTTGGAAGCTAAGGCCAGATTGTGTAGCCAGTGCTCCTGGCGTCACCCAGCTGCCGGAGAGAGCGGAGCGGCGTGTGGCCTTCGGGATGCTCTGTTGGGCGTCAGGGTGGTGCTGCGTACAGCTGCTTACTTATCTTTTCATTGTTTCCCTACCCCCTCTTTTTTGAAAGCCAAAGGCACGTCCCTGACAGCTGAAAATAGCGCGGGGAGGAATAATCTGGACACTTTTGACGACAAGTTACACCTCCACTCAGCACTATGGACTCCACGATGCCTTTGAGTCTGTTTTCCCAACCTCCTGTGGGCCTCGAGGGTAGAAATCTGCCGGGCTGTTGTTGTAACGAGGATTTCCCTGAAGCTATGTCTGTAGCAGTGAGTACTTGTAAAGGACACTGGATCAAGTTCAGCCACCGAATTGCTTCTGTCAGTGTTAACGTGGTCTGGACTGCTTGCTACCAACCTGTGAGAAGTTGTTGCTTTGTTTTTTAACTTGCAGTAAATCATGGAGCCACTCTTTGAGTAGATTGGCTGGGCGAAAGAATGTCTTGGCAAGAGCATTACTGTAGACTTTTCTCCCTTCTTCCCCCTTCCCGTCCCAGTTCCTTTTTTATACTGTGTTCTGTAGGTCACTCTCCAGCAGTTAGGTCCCCCATCTGGAGACGCCTTCCAGAGGAGAGCAGAGCTGCGCCCTGAGCAACCCTCCGGAGAAGGCATGGGCTGTTAGGTTTTTATAGCAATGTTCCGGGAATGGAATATGGACGTTAGCGCGAGGCATCATGACAAAATAGCCTGTATTTTCCCCCAGCCTTTTGCAAGTAATTTGGGGTAAGAAGCTGTCAAAAGTTTCTAACTTACAAACTGGTTTAAAGCCATCGACGCCCAGAGAGCAAGTATACCACATTGTAGAGGCTTACTTTTCAAGGTACTTTTCATTCTATGTGATTTTTTTTTTTTTTAAGAAAATGCAAATGCACACTAGTTTTGATAATGGAAAGCCAAATTTTGGTTGGGGGACGGGGGTGGGAGGGTAGATAAAATCACTATGGGGGAAATGTTTTTCCAGGATTTCCAAAGAGGTGGAATTTTTTATCCTTTAAGTTTTCATGTTATACAGTAAGGCAGATTGGGTTGGTTGCCCTGCCCAGTCTCCTGTTTAAAAAAAAAAAAATGCCTTTGTAAAGTGAAATTACTAGGATGCAGCAGAAACTGTCATTCAAGAAGTCATTAATATATGTAAATGTTTCCAGGGCACTGTGTGCATTTACCCTCAGTCTCAGTGGTTGCTGTCCTGGGACTCCGTGTCAATTTCTGCTTTGAGCACTCCCTGTCTGGTGCGTGTCTGCTCTCCCTTCCTCTCCACAGGTTCACTGGGGTGCCGTTGGGTCCCCCGGCATCCAGGGAGGGGAGCAGGCAAATGTGTACACATACCCAGGCAAAGATGACGTGATGCATACACTTGCCCGACAAACCCTCCTTCCTGGGGATTAATACCAGCCATCTTCCAGAGAGAGTTCTGGAGTCCCTCGGGGTTATTTATTTATTTATTTATTATTATTATTATTTTTTTTTGAGTACCCCATCCCAAAAGAAAGAGCTTCCTGTGTTAAAACGTCAGTGCTTGAGAAGGTATCATTGCATTGGAGGGATGAGCTGGGGCATTTGAACTGGTGATTCCACAATCACAGCTCCTGAAACAAGAACCCAGGCACTTTTCCTTAGAAGAACACACAAAGTTGCCGATCACCACAGGGTACATTTCCCCAGGCTCTGATCGCTGCTCCGGGCAGGGCCTGGACAGAGCCAGGCAGTGCGTCCTTTCTTTCCCTACAATTCTTGGGTTACAAACGTCAGTTTCAGGGAATTTCAAGTCAACAAGTAGAATGAATAAATACTTGGTTACCAGCCTAATAATGTGAATTGCTACAGAATTATTCTTATTATGTAAGACAACAAAAGCTATATGCAGATACTTTAGCTATAAATTGATGTAAAATATTGATTTTTTTTTTAAAGGAAGGGGAGAAGAGTATCTTGTTCACTTATGCAATCAGTAAATATTTTTAAAAAATGATACTATAGGAGAGCTTAGTAAGGAGAGCGCATGGATGGTCCAGTTTGGTGTAGTTAGGAGAAATCAGTCTGGTTGTTCCATCCCTGTGGAAGGAGAGAACGGAAGTAAGAGGGAATCAGGACGTACTTAAGTTGATTCCTTGGTGACAAGTGCAATGGGGGTATGGGTAGTAGAATTTATTTTCAGAGCCAAGGGGACTTGATGGATATAAATAAAGTTGCTTTTAGCGATGGAATTTATAGACAGATTATGTTCCAAAAGATGTGAATAAGATCCATGATAGCAAGATGATTCAGAATTATGTAGATACTTAGATAAGCGAGTGTTGATCATTTGATTTCTTAGACTGAGGTTTTAAATGAATTTCATTATGTCTCCCGGTAGTACACAGATCATCGGGATTAGGAAATTAGCCATTTTGGATTCTGCCTGCCACAAACAGACCTATTCTAAACAGTGCTATTAAATTTTAGACTGTTCAAATATTTTATTTTCTCCTACAACTACTTTTTATTATAATGAACAATTAAGACCATTTAAAACATGGGAGTACAAGTATTTTTTTGAATTAAATTAACTTGCAAAAACCAAATTTGCAGTGGTTGGGTTGTTTCTAGACAGACTTTGGTATCAATTTAAAACCAAGATAATTTTTATATTCTTTCCAATAGAATTTCATGACAACTCCTGCAGTTTTCTTAACCTACAAAAAAAAAAAAAAAGTGCTGCATTGATGAACAAAGAATTCTACAAAACCTACTTTTGTATCTTTATTTTGGAATTTCTTGTTCTATTATAAATATGGAAGTATCCCTATTTCAGAAGACATATTTTGTTAAAAATGAATTGTACATATTTAAATATGTATTTTTGCACAGGTCTTTTTTTCTGATATCCTGTTTTGGTACAATTGAGATCATCTAGTATTTATTTATTAATTAATAAAAGTAAATACCTTTTTATAATTTGAAGTGGTTCACTGCCAAGCCAATAGTTCTAGAACCTGCCTCCTTTACAGTTTAAGGGATGCCTCTGTTCTGTGAAAGTCTTTTTGTCCCTTTAATGTCTCGGGAGTGGATTCATGCCGATCAAGTGGGCATGGCTTCTCTAGTTGCCTGATTTCCCGATAGACTACATGTAACGAAGTGACACACTGCTTTTCTTTTGTTCGTGTTTTATGTGTGAGTGCGCGTGCGTGCCTGTGCGTTTGTATGTGCACACTCTGAGCACGTGTGTGTGTTCATGTGTGATGTGGTTTAAAACTAACGGGAAAAACTGAAAGTGCCTGAACCTAGTTTTAAGCTTCGACAGATTCTTTAAAAAGACTTGAATGTTCAGTTCTTTTGGAGTTTGCTTTTTCCACCTAAATATTGTTTCTAAAATCTTAGGTGAGGAGTTGAAAACCACCCATGCTGGTAATTTTATTAGGTATTTTAAAAATTAAGGCCTTTTGGTTCACAGTAATTCAACTGGTGACGGATTGCCTGGTGGCACCAGGGCTTACAAATCTTTTTGGTCAGCCAGTGACTTACACAGTATGTCCGTTTTGTTACTCACTCATGAAATACAGAGTTTAAAATAGAATATTTAAAAGATTTTATATTCCAAAAATATAATACAAAGTACCTCTGAGAACATTGAAAAATGTATGATTTGAAAAATGTAACTTATAAAGGCAGCTGTCTTCCTGCAAGAGTTCTGTTGCCAAGGAATTTCTTAACTATCTCTCTGTCCGGGGGGGCGGGGGGCGGGGGGGCTTTGGAAAATGATTGTTAAAAGTTTCGTTGTTTAGCAGAAAATAATCATTTTTACATTTTGTGCAAAACATTCTGCATTTTTCGATCATTTAAATGAGCACTACATACTGTCAGTGTGAATGTAGGGCCTTGGAAAGCATTTTGCTGTTTCTTTGAGCTTGGTTATAAAAGCAATCTCCTGTGTTAAAATGTGTGAATAGTTTGATAATTTGTACACGTAATCAAGAGCATCTCAGCTGGACTTTGTGTTGGCTGCTGTATAGAACATGAACAAATGTCAAGGGATAGAAAATTACTTTGGATATTTAAAAGAGAAGAAATATATAGTCTATTTGTTTTGTAACAAGTTTCTGTAAATAAAATAATTTATACTATTTATAAGAAAAGGTTGTGCTTTGCTTTATGAGAAATTAGTTTGTGGAACAAACATGTTACTAAATGGGCAATAAAATTAGGACTTCTCAATAAATAAGGTTGGCTGCATGAAATATTTTATATGTTTCTGCCTCGTGATACTAAACCCCTTTCAATCTAGTCTGACTTGGCTTCATTTTTGGCATCAGACACGCTTGTGAAGCACCTTTGGTTTCCTTCCCTTCTGCATAAGCCAAGTACAGGGCTTACAATGTTTCCCTTCTTGGGCACAAAGCTTTGCTTTGGAGAAATTAATAACTGGGTAAACTGTGAACACTACTGCAGGTTTGTCAACAAAGGGAAGTTGATAGATTGAGAAACACGTTCTGTTTGTACTTGCTTATGTGCGGATTTGATGGCGTGTGGTCAATTTTCGTTTTTCTCCAGAGGTAAGTTTTGTTTCCACAGCTAGTGCGATCCCTTCCTTGCTTTTACATACGACTTCCCTCCCTGGAAGTGCAAGTGCATTTTGGTAGTTTTCAGAGCACAACATAATATTTTACCTGTAGAAACTGGGCCAGTGTTTCCATTTGCAAATCATTCTAAGAAATTAAAAATTATTCTTGTTCTTGGGGCGCCTGGGTGGCTCAGTCGTTAAGCATCTGCCTTCGGCTCGGGTCATGATCCCAGGGTCCTGGGATCGAGCCCCGCATCAGGCTCCCTGCTCAGCAGGAAGCCTGCTTCTCCCTCTCTCTCTGCCCCTGCTTGTGTTCCCTCTCTCGATGTCTCTCTCTGTCAAATAAATAAATATTTTAAAAAAATAAATAAATAAAAATTATTCTTGTTCTTAACATAGTAAGGGAAGCAACCGATTTGTGTGTTGGAGAAAATGTCCATGTATTACACAAAGGAGCCAGTCTGGTTTCAACCCCCACCATGACACGGACTTCCCATTCCGTCCTTAGATCAACCAACTCCTAATATCATTTCTAAGAAGCTCCTTTCGCCTCGGGCGTCCTTCTTAAACTTCCTGGGAAGAGGTTCACTCAATTTCTTAACCCTTTTTACTTCCATTCCCTTGCAGGTAACCTGGCCGTGGACAGCAGGAGACTCTCCCGATTCAAGGAAGGGGGTTGGCAGGAAGGCAGGGTAAGAAGGTCATTGTCGGCAGAGGGAGCAGACTGGGCAAGCACAGGTGGGAAGCAATGTGGAAGAGAACCATTCTGGGTGGAGCTTCTGGAAAGGAGGGGCTGAAGGGTTGCAGAAGTCGGCACCAGGTTGTCAAGGACCTGAAGTGTCATGGGCCTTCACCCTCAGGAGCATACAGTTTAACCAAATGTAACTGTCACAGCCCAGAGAGTCCTGAGGCCCAGTGCCATGGTGCTGCAGGTGTCAAAAGTAAAAGCCATTCAGATCCTTCCCTTTTTCTTGCACTCCCCTCTCTTGTGCCTCAAACCTCATCCTTTACACCTTTCCCTCTTCTCTCCCCATCCCCCTCCCCACCCCCCTCCCCATCTTAATCAAAAAGCTCTCCTGTAAATCAAGCCCACGGCCCTGCCCCTTCTCATCCCACTTTCTACTCTTGCAGTCTTTTCTTTCTACTAAGAAACTTTTGCTCCTGTTGCTCATGGGAGTTAATTAAACTTGTCTTTCACTTTGTAAGGCTGTGTGATTCTTGGCACTTCTCACCCCTTTTTCCACAACCGAAGCCCAGGGACCAAAGCTGGTACTAGCAGAGATTCTCTTTCAGGGGAGGGTGAGATGGAGCCCAAGGAAAAAGTTTGCAGGAAGAAGGGGAGATTCAAACACATAATTTAATCCCTTTTTTTTTTTTATTTTTTAAATCCCCATCCCATAAGGGCCCTCCAGTAACTGTGGAGGACAGCGTGGAGAGGTGAGAACCTTGGGACAAAAATAAGTTACGGTGCTGTCGTAATAATCCAAGGAAGAGCTACTGCATTTCCCAACTACGGCAGTGACCATGGGGATAAATAGGGAACTGACTGCAGAGATGCTTTACAGGTAGAACCAACAGGTCCTGCCTGAGGTCTCATTATGTTGAACATTAAGGGGAAGGTTGAATCCAAGATAACATACAATTTCTAGCTTAGCCGAACTGGTTGATGAGCCTTACATGTACGATCTATGACAAAGAAGGAAAAACCTACAACAACGAATTTGAGTAGCCACTGGGAAACTCACATTTAGTGCCCAGTGGCTATATGTACAGTCTGGACGGAGCTTAAGAGAAAGGTGTGAGCTGTAAAGTGGAGGGTTGTCTTCCATTCTTAGATGGTAAATGAGGTATGGGAGTGTAAGAGTTCACCTAGGAAAAATAGGGTTGCTGTTAAATTTGGCTCATTGTTAAAATAATGCCCATCTAGATGAATGCTTACAATGCCCAGTGAAGCATTTTGTAAACATTCTGTCTCTCACAAAACCCCGATAGAGTAGGTAGTTTTGATCCAATCAAATGGAGGAGGAACATCTAAGAAGTTAAGTGTCTCGCCTACGGTTCTGCACCTACCAGTAGCGTTGCCAGGCTGTGAATTCAGGTCTGTCAGATCAATGGTTCTTAAGCTCTTTTTTCCTCCCCCCAGATTTCAAGAAAGGAGTATGGACCCTCTCTGCCAGAGGCACAGAAACACCACATTTTATGTTCCGTCTCCAGGACTTCACAAACCTGAAGCCCATCCTCCGTGGCCCAGGGAAAGAAGAAAGCCCAAGATGAAATCCTGGAGAGCGTATTTTTGGTGAAGACAGAGGATGAGGTTGAAACGGTTTCATTACAAGTTTAGACAGTTGACTCCATTGTAATTAACCCCACCAACCCACTCAGGTAATGTTTGCTTTTAATTTTTTTCCTCCTGCCTCTTTCTTCGGGATAATTGGAACAGCAGTTATTAGTTGAGTGAAAAAGTTAGAACTTGGGCAGGGAGATTGCCCAGCAGTTAAAGCATATGAGGGTATGGCTAAGTCATTGATGATGTCCTCGATCGGGACATTCAAGGAACAGAACCAGAAGCTGCCCTGCAGAATCTTTGCAGACACTCTCAAGACATTTTATTTGTAATTACCCTTCTGGTAAGTCTTATGATCCTCCTTCCGGGTAATTTGTCTATGATGAGACAAGTTAAATGGTTTATTCACCGTCACAGAGCTAAGTCCACGTTCAGTTCAGTATGGCCATTACTGGAAACGGGGCTAACAGAGGCGGATCCAGGTTACAGAGTTATGATGGTGGCATAGCACTTCTAGGGACAGGTCAGGGAACAGAGGAATTAGGGTACTAGGGGTTGGAGTCGAATAGCAGGTTTCAGTTTGAACCACAGAGCTGTTCAGAGGTGCTTGAGATCCCTGGGTCCTGGGTGAGACAATGGCAGAGGTTGGAAGTGGCCTGGGGGACGAGAACACTGAAGTTCAGGGTAAGGAGCTGTGAGGCGTGGCTATTTCTGTGTAGGTTGCCAGTTTCCAAGTGGTTGCAGTTGAGAGGAAGACAGAGCCAGCTGCTTGGTCTGGTGTGAAGAGGATGGAGCGGCTTGGAGGTCTGGTGGCAGTGAGCACAGAGAATTGGTGGTATTGGTGGGTGGTGATTGGCTTCAAAGAGAAGGCATTTTGAATGAGGGTGGAAATCCTATGGCCAGGAGACAGCAGTGCAGACTAGGAAAGTGTGGACTTCATGTTGGCCCCACGTTCCTGAGGTATATTTGAATGAACAGCCTCTAACCCAGAGGAGGACTTCGAGAAATGCAGAGTCCTCAAAACCCAAGTGCAGAGTTTCAGTAGCCTTGATACTCTCGTAAACTCCTTAAGGGGGTTGTTAAGGTTGTCAGGACGCCACCTAGTGGCAGTCTTGACTAAAGCGGTCACTTCCCTGAGGCCGCCTCGGGATTTCTAGAAGCTAGATGGAGGCCGATGGTTCACTGGCAGATTGCCCCTTTTACTTAAGCTCACAACCAATCTGTACACGAAAATTATGCCAGACCTTTGTGAGTGACAAACGGTGATCCTCCCCCTGGACCAAACCGCTACAATTCTTACTGTCCACTGTCTTTTGTAGGTCTTCAGAAACACAAAGACTAATGCACGCCTGGGGCTCTATGCCTCTGAAACCCACGTTAGTCCACATTCGAGTTTGTCACGTTTTTCCAGATAGGGATTTAACTTTACTCCCCCATTGCCATTGTGGAGGTGGCAGGTTGCTACAATTTGTAGTTTGTACAGCATCAGGAAGGTGAGAGATTATCGTAGTCCCCCTCCTTTCTTCCTCCTAATCATGAAGCAACAATAAGATTTCAGTGATCAGCCATTAATCCTCTTTAAAAGCCAGGTTAAAAACAGCACCAAGGATTAATCCAAAATTAGGCAGTTTGCTAATGATCAGTAACCTGCTGATCAATTAATACTAACACTCGGTCAGGCTACTACAGGACTAAAGGTGTTCCATCATAAAATGGGTACAGAATGGGGCGGTGGGGGTGGTAATGCAGGGGCAGCAAACTCGAGTGCCGGTGGGCCCGGCAGGTAGTAGAAGGTAATGGGGCCCTGCTGGAGAACCCGTGCTAGCTGGGTAGCTTGATGGGGAAAGTGAGCCCAGAGAGTGAGTTAGCCTCATCTGTCCATTTTTCCACAGAAGCTGGGTAAGTGACCTTTGAATTGTGCTTTCAGTTTTTAGAAGGTGACTGTAAATGAATTTTTATCTTGAAAACTAACTGGGGGGGGGGAGGGTCGCAGGCGTGGCAGTGCTGCAGCTCGTAGGTAACCAGTCTCCAACTTTGTTTCATCAGGAAGCATCCTTTGCCATCCTGACTGGCTTTGGCCTTTTGAGCTTTTTTGATCCCTACCTGTGGGAAACATGGGCCTAAAATGTCTTTGACAAGTCTTTTATTGGGTTTAAAATACTCTGCCTGTCCATAAAGCAGATGCTAGCATTCCATAATAACGTAACAAATGTTAAGTTTGTTAAAAACGTCAGTTTAATCTCGATCAAATACAAGAAACTCAGTTTTCAGCTTATTCTATAAAAGTTGGCTGAGGTGGCCCAGTTTATCGTATGTGACAGTATTCTACTAACGCTCAGTGTACAGTGAAAAAGAAATCTTTTAGTATATTGCTTCAGTGTTCAGTGTGTTAGTGTTTTCACACAGAGAACTGCATGAGCCTGATTGCTCCCCGGCTCTGCAGATGAGGGGGAGAGGCTCCCAGAGATGAAGTCCTTTCTCCCTGCATCAGGCAGCTAGCGTGAGGAGAGCTGGGACCAGAATTTGGTTTTTCTGGCTTTAGTGTCAATGTCAGTGCTGTTTAAAAAGAGATCTGTCGGATTCTAACTTTGTTTTCACCTCTAAACCGATACTTCCAGGCTAACAGTGTTCCCCTGGGATTTGTAACTGCATAGAATAACATGTAACAAAAGCTCCACTTTGTATTAAAAACTACATTTGCATAGTATTAAATGTGGAAAGCATGAAAATGTTGACAGTAGTTGTCCCTGCTGAGTGGGACTACAAGGCCGTCCACCTTACTTAGTATCTTGAATTTCTTTTGCAATGAGCATACATTCTTTTTCAGGGGAAAAAAAGGGAAAAAAATTGACTCCACCTCAAAACTGTATTGTTTCCCTCATAAGTTATCAGCTTCTGGAGTTTTCAATTTCCCTATCTTGAACTCGGAATGGATAGCACTTGTTTCTTTTGGCTTCCCTTACCTATCACTCTCGCCTACTAATTTTAGACAGTTGGGCTGAAATAGTGAAAGAAAAATAAAATCAAGTACATTTTAAGCTAGCAGAGGAAAAAGAAAAAGTGCTTTGAGAATTCCCTGTCTAGACCAGGAGTTAGTCTAAGCCTTGAATGAAAAGCCAGACTTGCTCTGTGAGCACATCCGTCCCGGCGGTCTTAGAGGTAGGAGCCCAGGGGAAGGGCTATTTTAAGAAACTGACGTTTCAATTCTACTTTTTTCCTTTAGCATGAACTGCAAGGAGTCAATTTGCTAAGAACAGAATTCTCATTTTTAAATGGACCCAAGGAACACAGTGAGTTCTCAATGACTACACGCTGGATTTAAAATTGCCGATTTTCAGCATCATGGGTTTAGAATACTTATATTCACATTTTCCTCGAATTATAGTGATTATTGGTAAGGTTTTCTAAATAAGCATTTTTGGGGATCCAGCTGAGGATAGTCTCCTATGCTTAAGGCGTACGCAGCATGGACTAGCCTGCCCTTCACCATGGCGCCCTCAGGAGAGCGCTGTCACCCCCGCAGCACCACAGTCCCTAGTGCGTTCATGAACTGTGTCGTTGGCAATCGGGCTGTGATTTCCCAACCTTCGTTATTTCTAGTTTACGTACGTTTGTTATCATGAATGAATGTTGAATTGTATCACATATTCCATCGACTGGGAGGTTTTCTTCTCTAATGTTAATGAATCATTCCGATCGGCCCATAAGTAAAACAGCATGTAAACTACAGAAGCAAACTTCTGTCCCCTTCCTTTTACAGTACAGTGCCATTTCCCATTCTCTTTTTAACTCAGCTCTACCCAAACGGCTTTGTCGGAGTCAGCATCCAAAAAGCTTGGGGTCATCCCAGACTTTTCCTCCCCCTTCCCTCCCCCCCCATTCTAATCTTTCAGCGAAGTCGGCTGCCTGCCCCGTCCACATCACCATCAGGCATCCCCTCCAGTCGGTGACACGTCAAAGCCGGCCATCCCTTGGCTTATAAACCTCCAGTGACTTTCCCTCTTTCTTCGCCCAGATATTTGCATGTTCCTCCTCTATTTAAATGTCACCTTAGCAGAGGCCTTCTGTGATACCCCATGGGAGAGCTCTTCACACCGTACCTCACTCTTGCCTCCTTTATCAAGTTTTAGATTTCTTTTTTCCTAGCACTTAGCCCCATCTGACTCACCGAGCTTATAATTAAGAGAAAAACAACTTTGTTTTCCTTACTGTAGTTCTGTTTGTTGGGAAAAGAACCCCTTGCCAATATCGACATAGGTTTTTTTTTGTTGTTGCTTTTAATCAATGTTTGGTGAGATTGGCGGGTTATGGTTGCCTCCTCAAAAGTACTGTTGAGGTATGGGCTACTCTAGGGCATGTACTCTTTCAAACTTCAGGAGACTGGGGTAAGACATGAAGGGTTTGTATTATCCCTAGTGATTTGAACTCAGGCACTGTAGTCTCAGATTACAGTCTCAAATGACATAAAATGACATTATTTTAACATTACTGGTACCTATCCTTAAAAGGTGTATATATTAAGAAAAGTAAATTGAAACAAACAACAATGCAGTATTTATTTTATACAGTTGAACTGGGTACATAGTAAAGTAAGCTATAAAAATTCCAAATAGTTATCTCTAAAGGAAATCCTTTGTTTACATGGTTTTACATATTAATTACTCTGGAAAGTTTCTGAACTCTGTTTAGTAGTAGATCTCCTTTCTTGATAGTTTCTTGGTACTGCCAGTTCTTGCTATCAGGCCTATAAATAAATTCAAGAAAAAAATGAATTCTTTACCAGTCACATTACTCCATAACAAGAGTCGACCTACTTTTAAAAGAATGCCCCCTTATTCTACACACAAATGACGTACAAACTTAGCAGTACCTGTTGGTCTCCACTATTTCATTTACTTTATCTATTTTGCAGTGTAGTCTCCCTGCAGCAATAAATCTGGACAGCTCCCTACAATTAAGAGGGGGGGGAAAAAGGGCATTAGAGTAGGAGCCTTATACAAAATTCTTAAAACTGCCCTAAATACACACTTCTACTGCCTCTCAAGGTAACATTCAGTGGGCTTCCTGCCTGTGCTCTTGACTATGCAGCAGCTGGGAAGATCATCGGGGGCATACTGCAGGATCATCCCAGAAGGTTAAATCACTTACTGGAATAAACAGCAAATTCATACTGAGTGTTCGTATCAAAGAATGAAATCATTCAGAAGCACGTTTTCAAAGCTTCAGAGAAAAACTTGGAGGCAGGAAAATAAGGAAATAATGAAACAAGAGCAGATGATGCTCAGGATTTTCAAAATTAAGACTGAAGAATATGCCACAATAAATAAGGATCAGGAATGCACGGCTGATATTAATCTGTTGTGAAAAAGTATTTCTGAATATCTATGTGCAGCCATAACCCAAACCTCAAAATTAAATAGGCAGAACATGCTTACACACAAATCTCAATAAGCATGAGTAATGAAACACTATCAAAGATTGTCTACCAACAAAGAGGAAAAAAGTAAATGCTTAAAAATGTACAATAGATATGTGAAGACTTTACATGGAAAGATGACTGCTTTAAAATAAAAATCTACTTGTAATAGAATTGTTAAATTTAAATAAAAATTATACGACCAGTTACTCTCCCAGATACTAAAACATCTTGATCCTAGCACATAAACAACAAAAAAGAGACTCTAAATCCTAAACAAATTTCTAACAAAAGTGCCATTTGAAATCCATGGGAAAGGGCTGCTTTGAGACAAATCCTAGAAAAAAAAACTGATAAATGTGGTTAAGTACAGAGAATGTTCACACAGGACAATACCAGCAAAACCAAGTCACGAACTAAACGACAACGTGGACAGATGTTTGCAGTATAAGCTGGGGAAAACACCGACAAATCAGACAAATGGCTCATTAAAAACAGAGGCAAAGTACATACACAAAAAAGATCAATTTTACTCATTAAAAATGCAAATTAAAGCTGTAGTGAAATGCCATCATTCTAGGGAGAACAAAGCATAATGGAATGTTGAGGAAGGTCAGAGACAAACACCATGTCTCACACTTACTGGAGAGCAGATTTGTGCTTTAAAAGTGTCGAGTATCATAACTAATTGCCCCAGGACCCACTATGCCTTCTGTACTAGTTGTGTCCAAAAAAAAAAAAAATAATCTATGAAAAGGAACTAATTCTTAATGCTTTCTCATTCTTAATACCAAGATGAAATGTTTTTAATAAGGAAATGTACAATTTTGGAAAACCTGGTTATGAGCTTCAAAAAGCCTGAAAGACAAAAAAGTTACTGCTATTGGAAAATCTTAAGCTGGAGGTCATCCTAAACTAGCAAGCACTGTGGACAGTTACAGAGCATGCTTTATTTCTCTACTCTCCATCAAAATATATCTTGATCCAGTTGCTACAGTGTCCAGTCTTCGCCAACTGTTTGAGTTCTTTTACTGAGTGGCTTTCTACACTTGGGTTCATTTTCCAGACACTTAAATAGTTCCATCTCCACAGGGAACCCATGTGCAACTATTATCCCGGGACTGAGGTTCACAGAGAAAATCACACAAGACCGAACAGCCTTCCTTGTCCCACCCTAAACTTGAGACGGGGGGAAACCTCTGAGAGTGGTTCTGACTTACAAAGAAGCTCCAGGCATGCACTCTGACTCAAGAAGGCCCTCTCCTGAGGTGAGGACAGACTGCCCCATTCTAAGAGCCGGACTGTCCACACACCTAAGTGGACAGCGAGGCTGCTGCCCGTGCCGGCATCACCGGACTTGAGGCCTTCACGGGACCTCTGCCCAGACTACTTGAGGAGGGTCCACACAAGTTGTTAACTCCTGAGCCTGGCATTTAAAGCACTGCTTATCTCAGTTCCCGCACATACTGTCACACACTCTATCCAGTACAACTAGGCTACCGGTTTCAAAAACATGTATCTGTGCTATTTCTTCCATTGGGAAAGCACTTTTTTCCTCAGCTTCTTACAAAAAATCTTAAAAAAGCAGCGACATCCAGTCTACAGGTCCACCAGAAGGCATCTGTGGATGTGTCCATTTCTCAGGCACTTCAATCAGATACAATGACTCCTAGGTATGCTCATTCTGAAACTATGTGCATCAAGAATAATCTGGGCACAGCTTCCTTTCTGGTTACAACAACAAAATTTAACTCCAAATGTCCTCTGTTTCCATTCAAGTCCCATTCCTGCCTTTAGAGCCAAACCACTTGTCATCTCCCTCTGTGCCAATCAACACATCCCAGGATGACTCCTCTTCCCTAGCCATGGGTGTTTCTCCAAGCCCTGAGCGTGGTGGCTGATACACAGAAGGTATGCAGTAATGACGACCCGAGCATTTACTGAACAAACCACCCACCAATCAGATTTGCATCCCTTGTTTCAAACAGAAGACCTACCAACAAAGTTGTGTAACACAGTGCCTGGGTTTCTAACCTTAAACCTCTCAAAAGTAGTGTTTCCTCAAATAACGGCCCCTTCCTATTCTCCCGACAATATCTTACTGAGTCCAAGGAAGTAGAGAAGTGGAAGAATGGTATAGAATTATGTTCAACTTACCAAATCAGACCCTCCTTAAAAAAGGATTTCACCTAAAATGATTTTTATAAGGGAGGAAAAAAAGAATCTGGGAAAACCCAGATGTGAATTGGGTATCAGAAATTTAAAACAAGATCTTAGTAGGTAACAACTAGAGCTCTATACAACTTTTGCCTTTAGAGCTGGTCTGCAAACATGAAGGAAAAAAACTGAAATACCACCTGAAATGTACGTCTGGAATGCAGAGGTCATCGTAATGACTTACAAGAAGGCTGCAGTGTGTCTAAGTGACACGTTCCTGCTTTAGTTCGTCTTACCCGAAATTTCATGTGAGCCTCAAATGGCCCCTAAGTAGTGAAAGCTGTATCACCTCCAAGGCACAGTTAAGAAACTGAGGAAGGGACAGAACCAGACCAAGGCCACAGGGCTATTCGGTGGCAGAGCTAGAACAAGGAGCCAGGCCAACCCTGTTCTTCACGCACTGCTCACCACGGTAAGCCACTCGTTCCCCTGAGTCATGAGAATCACACTCGTAATGGCCATCCCCCATCCCAGCAACCAGCTCTCCTGGGCAGTGGTAACCAGACTTAAATTTCAAAAATTAGTTCAATTTCAAAATAAAACTAACCTAGGAAGACCAGCCTTCTATTTTGGTAAGGATAATTTTTAAGACGCAAAACTATCACTGCCTTTTTTCTTTCAGAGGAAGAGAGTAAGGGGATTTCCGGTGGTGACTGTGCGACAGTGTAGGTTATACATAAGATTTATATCTCTGATCAAATGTAAATATGTAAAACTTCAAAGCAAGCCTATAAACAAATAGTGAGATGCATGCTAAAGTGTTTAGGGATGAAATGTACTGGTGTCTGAAACTCCGGAGTGCTTAAAAAATAGAATATGTAATAAAGCAGATACAACATGTTAATTATGGAATCAATCACTTATGGGAATTCACTGTAATTCCTTAAAATTTCCTACATTTGAAATTTTTCATAATAAATTAGGAAAATCAAACCCCTAAAAAGAGCATTTTTTTTTTCTAAATGAAATATACCATCAATGAACTTTACCAAATGACCATCTTTTTCATTTTGGGCCACTGAAAACTACCACCAGCACTTAACAGATCTGTCTTTGGGAACCACGGATCCAGATACCGTAAGGAAAGCACATACTCTGTGTACATCTTCCACACTCCACTCCCACCACCCTAGTCCAGGCCACCGTAATAGCTGCTCCATGAGCTCCTGTATTCAACAGCCCACCAAGTCTCCCTGCCCCCTCGAGGTCTGTGTAAGATAAGGTTTCATGCCTGATCACTCTCATGCTTAAAATCCTCCCAATGGCTTCCCACAGGACCTAGATTAAAACCCAAGCTCCACACCATGGCCCACCAGGCCCTGCACAAACGTACACGTGCCTGAGTCTCCCACTGCTGCCCCTCCCCCACCACTACCACTCCACTGCAGCCACATGCATCTTTTTGTTGCATTATCTCCAGAGATTCATTTCTATCTGAAATTACCTTATGTATTTATTTGCTTACTTGCTAATTCTCCCCATATAAAAAGCATCTTTTTTGAACATATTCAAGGCCATGACGACAAGGACCTTAATGCCAACCATACAGTAATGGCTTAGTATTTGATGAATCATTGATTTAAGGGCTAAAAGTCCCATCTTTAACAACTAATGTGACCAGAATTGCAGTAGCAACCAAAAACGATGAAGGCATTATCAGAGAAAATATGACCTTAATGTGAAACATGAGAGCGGCCTCTAGGAGTCATCATTAATAGCAATGTGGTCCACAAAGAAGGGACAGAATACTCCTGTCATAACACCTGGTCTGACTTAACCACTCTACAACTCAGTATCCCCAGCTGTTAATAAAAGGGGCACATCATGAAGGCAGATGACAGATGATTATTCTGATAATATTTAGAGAAAAATTATTTTTTTATAATTGAGGGAAGCAATGTAAACGGAGAAAATGTACAAGTTGAGACATTAAATAACTGAGATATGCATTAACATATTATTTATACTTACTGATCAATGAATTCCACACCAACACCAAAGGCTTCTGCCATATAGCCAAGAGTTAATGACCTATAGGATTCCAGCAGCTGGCTGTATGCATGAATTCTCATTTCTCTTACATAGTATCGATAGTGAGGAGCAAAAAGCCAGTCCTTTTTCATTTCCTGTTCCACAATAGCTGCAATGAATAAGAGGACAAATTATGAGAGCTTTTCTAAGACTGGTAAAACGTACAGAGGATATTGATCAGCAATCCACACAGATACAAATTATTTTACTAAATAACTACTATGTATCACTACTCAGAATAGTGAGGATATGGCAGTAAACCAAAAGACAAGACCCCTGCTGCCACAGAAACTAAATTTTCAAAGAGCAGAGATAAATGAATAAACAAAATACCCTTAGTAACAAATTCTGTGTTGAAAATAAAAGTGACAGGGTGACTAGGAGGTCTTCCGCTGGATTGGGGCGGACAGAGAAGACCTCTCGGAGGAGCCAGGCAAACAGCAGGAGGCACAGAGCAATGCAAATAATGCAGAAGTTGTCATCTTCATCCGTCCGTCTGTCTGTCCCCCTGCCCCATGGGAAGAGCCAGGCTCAGCCCAGAAGAGAAAAGAGGACAGATTCAGTATAAAGCAGAAGGGGGGCTGCTACAGGGATATGGAAGGTGAGCAAGACAAAAGAATGAAAAATAGACTTGTGCCTCTGGCTTTAACAAAGAAGCAAATCCCTGGAGAATTTTTGTTTTGTTTTCTGGTTTTGGAGATTTTTTTGGAGGGGTCAGGGCAAGGGAGATTCACAGTGTTCAAGTGGATTCACCTACTTTGCATCCAAGTGAAGATACCAAGAGATATTTAAGTATGGGTCTGGCGCTCACTGAAAAGTCTGGGGCTAGAAACATGAATTTGGGAATCATTGCCTTCCAGATATATTTGATGATAGAATGAAGATGGAGACGGGCAATGACCAAGCCTGAGGCAGTCACTGAGAGGTCTAACGAAGGATGAGCTTGTAGGTCAGGGGGAAACAAGGCTGTGTTATTGTTCAATTGTGGCAAGATGCAAAGGTTGCTCAACATCAAAAGAGATAAGGATGAGTAAGGCTACAGACGGTTTAGCAACACGGAAATCAATGGCCTTAAAATGAGATGATGCTCATTCTCACAGATAAAAGAAATGCATAAACATCAAGTCATTATGTTGTACAGCTTAAACTTACACAATGTTTTATGTCAGATCTCAATAAAACTGGAAAAAAAAATACAGTAAGAAAATCTATGGAAGAGAATGGGGAAGAAAAATGTTGGTCAGGATGGGTCACATTCATAAGCTGAACATAAAATTTCTTCTTCTGTCATTTATGTGCCATTTAAAAGAAGACTCAAGAGTTCAATAAAAACTGTCCTTGGAAACAAGAAATGAATAAAATATGAATATATTTTTCTCCTCTCAGACTGGCTAAGAGTGGAGGGGGGGAGGGGTGGTGGGGAAGGCTCTCTTCAAATGATGTAAATTGAGGGGCGCGCCTCGCTGGCTCAGACTATGCAACTCGTGATCTTGGGACCATTAAGTTTGAGCCCCATGATGGGTGCAGAGATTACTTAAAAATAAAATCTTTAAAAAAAAAATCGATGTAAATTAAGAGAAGTAGAAACTGCGAAACTATACATTAATCAGCACAGGGAATATAGTCAGTAATGTATTAACTTTGTATGGTGACACATGGTAACCAGATTTATATGGGTCATTTTAAAATGTATATAAACATCAAATCACTATGTTGTACATCTGAAACTGACATTGTATCTCAGTTATACTTCAGTAAAAAAAATTACGTAAATATAAATTGGCACAATATTTCTGGAGAGCAACAGTGATCAAGATGTAATGTATTTTCACTTTGTAAAATTCACTTTCTTGGATTTTTTTTTTTAATGAAGCGGAAGTAGAAAAGATGAATTATAAGAGAATGTTCAAAACAAAGTTGCTCACAACAGAAGAAAACTGTAAACACCGTAATTTTTTTTTATCAGTAGAGGATAAATTATGGCACATCCAACACACTGAAATAGAAGGTCTTCTAAAAGTATAACTAGAAGCTCCAAGGAGCTCCACCTATTTGATTTGCCATTACATCCGCAGTGTCTGATACATGACAACTACTTAAAAATACTTACTGACTCAATGACCAACTATTTTTATAGAGTCATGAAAAGATATTCACATTATATCGTGAAGAGAAAAAAAGCCACTTAGAAAACAGCACATAAAAGACACCCACATATGTTTAATGGTGTTACGTGCTTGTATCTCTGGATACAAATGTCCCTGAAAGACACACTTGAAACTTGATAGTGGCAGTCACCTCTAGAGAAAGGACTCTGACAGGTTAGGGAGAGCCTTTTTCTTCTTCATATGACAGTGAAATTTTTCCATGGGTATGTATAACCCTGGGTTTTTGGTATATTGTTTTCCATTTCTTAAAGTACATTTAAATGAACAAAAAGTTTGGAAAGATACATAAAATCTTAAGATGGTTATCTCTGGAAGAATTTTGTGAGTGAACATGTGTATGGATTTGGGAACAGGGCTTTCTCTATTTTTATTTTAAAAATAATTGGGTATTACCTAGGATAGGATGCAGTTTCCTTTTTCAAATGAAATATTTTAAAGTACATACACTATGAATATTCAGGGAAGCAAACAGGTTCACAAAACCAAATAAATCCTACATCTCAGTACACCAGAGAGAATAAAGCATATAAATAATGATGACTATCATCAAAGAAAATTTAACTATCCTGTTTCCTGCATTTAAAATATCTGGGAGGGGCGCCTGGGTGGCTCAGTCGTTAGGCGTTTGCCTTAAGCTCAGGTCGATCGAGCCCCACATCGGGCTCCCTGCTCAGCGGGAAGCCTGCTTCTCCCTCTCCCACTCCCCCTGCTTGTGTTCCCTCTCTCGCTGTGTCTCTGTCAAATAAATAAAATCTTTAAAAAAAATAAATAAAATATCTGGGAAATGTATACATTTGGTAGAGATAAGTTTCACCCACAGTGTTCAAATAAAAGATTGCTGTTAGGAATGGGGACAGGAGGAAAAGATTAGTATCTAAACAATTCAGAGGTTTCCCAAAGCCATGAATTTCATTTTTTTCTCACTTTCCTCTTAAATTAATTAACGCAACAGATGTGCACAGAGCATGCAATAATGTACAGGCAATGTGCTGGTGTCAAGTTCCTTACAAAGATAAAAAAAACAAAAAACAACCTGCTCCTGATAATTCCAGTTAGTAGAAGGAACAAACAGAAAGAATCACAAAATAACATACTATTTTAATTAGCGATGGGGCATATGACCACAAAGCACACAAAAGAGGTTCAACATCAGAGATCAGAGAAATGCCAATCAAAACCACCAGATACCACTTACACACCCACTAAGAAGCCTATAGTCAAAAAGACACAATAACAAGTACGGGATGTGAGGAGACTGAAACACACACACACACTGCTGGTGGGGATGCAAAATTGTGTAACTGCTTTGGAAAACAGCTTAGCAATTCCTCAAAAAGTTAATCGAAGCGTCACTGTATGACCCAGCAGCTCCACTACTAAATACACACACACAACCACACCACCCGAGAAGTGAAACCATAGGTCTATACAAAATGTAGACAAATGTTCCTTACAGCCAAAAAGGGGAGACAACCCAGACGTCCATCAACGGATGAAGGGATTGTAAAAATGTGGTATTTCCGTATAATGGAGTATCATTCAGCCATAAAACGAAATGGAGCACTGACACATGCCACAGCACGGATGACCCATGAAAGGATGGTGTTAGAGAAAAGGAACCAGGCACAGAGTGCCACACAGATATGATGCCATTCACATGAAACGTGAGAGTAAGAACACACAAATCTACAGAGATAGATCAGTGGTAGCTGGGGGAGGAACAGGAAGTGACTGCTTAATGGGAACAGACTTCCTTTTGCAGTGAAGACGTTCAGGAATTAGTGATGATAATGACACAACCTTGTCAAGATAATAAGGCCACCACATTTTAAACTGGTCAATTTTATGATATTTATATATCAAGTAAAAAAGGGGGCATAAAATGAGAGCTCCCCAGGAAGGTAGGGAAGGGATTCATTCTGAGTGAAGAAGGGAAAGGCCCCACATTTGAACAATAATTCTGCAATACGATCTTGTGTGCAAACGCACCTGTATATACATTTGAGAAACTAAGGCCAGGCAGGTAACTTGTCATACCCCAAGGGCCCTCGTTCCCACATTACATTGGGCAAATAGTATGAATTCTTATGAAGCAGCCTAACTTTTATGCATGGAGAAAGCACTCCATAAACACTGGGCCAAAACCCACTTCAAAAATAGACCAAGCATTGGGGAGCCTGGGGGGCTCAGTCGGTTAAGCGTCTGTCTCTTGATTTCGGCTCAGGTCGTGATGTCAGGGTGGTCGGATGGAGCCCCGCATGTGATTCTCTCTCCCTCTTCCTCTGCCCTTACCCCCTGCTCTCTCTCACTCTGACATAAATACATCTTTAAAAAAATTTTTCTCAACAAACCTTTAACAGTGTAAACATCAATCTTACCTCTGCTACTCCCCCCCCCCCTTTTTGGGGCCAAAAAATGGAGCAACACTAATCAAGGACCTGCAGCAAAGACCTGCACAGTCTGTCACATCTTAGTTATCTGCACACAGGATCAGGATTAAGACAAAGACCACTGAAATGAGCAGCTCTCTCCTTACCTAAGGACTGGAAGAAAACGGAGTACCGACACTCATAGAGTGAAAACAGGTACTGCCGGACCGCTGGAAGGCTATGAAGCACCTCGAGGATCTCGGCTCCTTTAATCACCTACAAATGAAAACACAAAAGAACACACAAATGTATGCTTTAAGGTGTATTCAGGTTAGAAAAGTGTGGAGTGATTTCTAAATATGAGTATCAAAGATTCGGGCATTACCTTTTCCCTGAGATCTGGTCTTTCTAAGGCAATCATGCTGACATAGACAGTGTAAGTCACAAAGGTCTTATAATCCATAAGTTCATAGGATGTGAATGTTGACACTGTGTCAAGGAAGAGTTCAGCTGCCTGTTTGAAATCACGAATAGCCACACAATAAAGACCTTGATAGACCTTTAGGCGGTTTCTCCTGTCCCAGTCTCCTCCTTCCTCTATTAAGCTATAAATAAAAAATAATAAGGTCACAATCTGGAAACGGACAAGGCCACTTTTTGTAAGTGTTGTGTTCTTTTCAAACAGAAAACAATTTGAATCAGAAGGCGATATTTAAAGAAAATATTTTACTAAAAAGCACATCAATTATTTGACCTAATTTACTAGTTGTAAATAAAATAGGTACATTTCTTACATCGGTTTCTTATTTATAGCATAATTTACAGGGAATATATCACCATCATTAACAAGTACCTTTTGGCCTTCTCTGTGTTTCGTGTGATGAGATCATTATCCATATAAAATAATCCAATCCTAAGAAGATAGAACACAATGTCCAGTCGGTGACCCAAGGCCACAGTTTTGTCATATGTCTTGCGAAAGGCTGTCAGAGCACCCTCCTGTCAAGAGAACCAAGGCAACAGGTGAGGAAAGGTTCAAAGTTTCAAATGCTACCAGCTGTCTGGAATTCTCGTAACGAGGGGTAGAGGGGACAGGTAGGGATGAGGTACCCACGGACTGGCAGCTGGTGAAGCTGGGTGATAACCGCATGCGGAGGGGTTCATCATACTTTTCTCTCCACTTGTATAATGTATAAAAAACACATCAGATATGCCTAAGCATATACTTAACAGTCTAAAAAATGATGTAAGAACATTCACAATTTATTCTCAATTGTTTCAACATTCTTTGTTGTACATATTCAGCATTTTTTCCCACGTTCCTGTAAATTATCACACTACTTTAAGGGTAACGGAAGCTTTACCTTAGTCACTGACCATGAGAATACAAAGGAGTATTTAAATATGTAAGTAAGTCTGTGTCAAAATATCGTGGAATAAAATGTTTCTACTGCCTTAAAGACACAAACATGAATAAAATCATTTGTCTATACGTGGTAATTCTTAGTCTGTGTCTGGGTTTATGTAATTTTAAGTTACACAAGTTAATAACAGGCTAGTAAGACAGTAATGGGCACACCTGGCACTCAGATCTTGGTTTCTAAATACAACCCCCTGCCCCCCACAAGCTAAAAGAAACCAAGGATCCTTGGAGAAATGGATGATTCCAGGTTTGGAGAGTAAAAATAACAGGTGAGCCTGTAACAGCTTGTTGTATGAGAAAATAAGGAAGACCAAGGAGATGTCAAACAAAGATGATTTCTTGAAGGAGCTTCCACTAACATGCCTGTAATAACATGAGTACCATAGAGAGTAATGACTGTGATCAATGGTAACACAGGGAATAATAAAAATCCAGTAACAGTTAATAATATATTTAAAATGAAAGTAAACAGGAGAGGAAAAAAAAAAGTTTTTAGAAAAATGCTACTTAATAAACATGGAAAATGACATGAGCACATCACCAATTTATAACTCCTGATATTGACTCGAGCACGTTCTTGTTGAAATTCTTCAAATCCAGAATCAAAAGCTTTAAGTTTCTCATTCACATCTAATAACGTATCCTCTTTAAAACCAAACCACATCACACAACTGATAAAACCAAACAAACTGTTGGCTATTTTTTTTAAAGAATACTTATTCATTTGAGAGAGAGAGAAAGCGCGCGCACTCACGGAAGAGGGATAGAGGGAGAGAACCCTCAAGCAGACTCCGTGCTGAGTGCGAAGCCCGTCGTCGTGGGGCTGGATCTCAGGACCCTCAGATCATGACCGAAGCTGAAATCAAGAGTCCAACGCTCAACCAACTAAATCACTCAGGCACCCCCTATTAGCTATTTTTAAATTGTTCTGTATTTCCCAAATTTTTACAATGACCCAATCTTGTATTTACAATAAGAAAAATCTTGTTTTAAACCTAAAATGGGATGCCTGGGTGGCTCAGTCAGTTGAGGGTCTGCCTTTGGCTCAGGTCATGATCCCAGGGCCCCGCATCGGGCTCCTTGCTCAGTGGGGAGCCTGCTTCTCCCTCTGCCTGCCGCTCCCCGCTTGTGCGCTTGCTCGTGCTCTCTCTGGCAAATAAAATCTTTAAAAAAACAAACCTAAAATAATAATAGTTCTTATCACTAACATTTGAGCCCTCTGCCCCTATCTTTAATCCTCATTAAGCAGGAACTGTTGTTACCATATTTTACAGATGAGGAAATGGAGGGTCCAGTAAATGGTATTACTGAAACCAGAACTTTAACCCAGGCAATCTGATCCAAGAAACCATACTAATACTTTTTTATATTGATGCCATGACATCTGTCATGTAAATACTTCAGGTGCATATGCACTGCTTAAAATTAATGACATTCAAAGCCCATCCTCCTAACCACTATTAACACAACTGCTAAATTAAATTCAAAAGATGTAATACCTGTGGACATCGGTCTCATGCAGAGATAAAGTATCGATCAGGTTGGCCACTACGTGGAAGAAATGACCACATATATTAAGACAAAAATCCTTCCTTGTCCCAGCAATTTCATTTCCCAGAACATACCCTAGAGAACATTAGCATATATCCACAAGGAGGCACAGTGAGGCAGGTTTCTACATCAGCCGCTTGTACTAGCAAGAACAGCTGAAAACATCCATGTCCATCAACAGCTGAAGAGCTAAGTAAACTTTAGCACAGCCTTACAATGGACTAGCTAGCAGTTAACCAGAATACGTATCCCGTTTATATACATTAACATGGAAAGGTCACGATGCAATGCTGAATGAAAAAGTAAACAGGACAGCATGATTTCACTGTAGTCCCACTTATTAAAAAAAACAACACAAAAAAACAAAAACAACCTTTTTTAGTATTTCATTTTTTTTTTAATCTCTACATGGGGCTCAAATTCACGACCCCGAGACCAAGGGTCACGCGCTCCACTGACAGCCAGGTAGGTGGCCCCCAAAATCAATTTTTTAAAATATAATACTATCTAATTTATGTGCCTGTAAATATACAATAAAACAACTCAAAATGGTCACCTTTGAGAAGATAGGGAATGAAGAAAAATCAAATAGAACTTCAGCATTAACTAACGTTCAGTTTCTTATAAGCAGACTATTACTTGTATAAGTTTTTAAATTCAACAGAACCAGTGCTTTCCAACCAACGTGAGAAAAGTGCACTACTGAGAATGATCCCAATTTTTAAGAGCAGTAAACCAACAAATCTCTGCAAGAGCCCTTACGTTTTTATTGGCGTGGACAAAGGGAAAAACACACACACACCTGGCTGGACAGGGGATAGAAAACTTTTTCTGGACTTATTTTTGTGCTGATTCGCTAGGCCAGGTAAACACATTACCTTTGCGCTTGTTTTTTAAAAGGCAGTGAATTTGTGAAATAGTGCCTCTCTGCGGGGGACCGTCTCCACTCACCTTGTCGCCTATCCGGCACAGGTACTCGGCCTTGGCCATCATGGCATCCCGGATTTCGCTCTCTCCCAGATTCTTCTCTGCATCTTCCAGCTCCTCGTCCAAACGTTTCAACTCTTCCTCGTTCGCCTTTTTCATTTTATTGAGCAGGTCCGTGTCCATCTGCCAGTCGAGGGATTTGCACAAGGCTTCGTAATAAGGAGCCATGTCTGAGAGCCAAAAAGAGGGACAAGACTTAGAAGCCGGCGCCCCTAGTAACCTCAAAGTCAGTGTCCACCCCCGTCTCACACACACACTCGGTGTCCACCCCCTTCTCACACACACCCCCACACCCCCCGTCGGCTCATCCACCACTCTCCCTGCCGTGACCAGGAAGGCATGGGACAGAAGAGCCTGGCAAAGGGCTTGGCAAAACGTAAACGTCTGCTGCCGAGAGACTGCTTAGACGCATCCTCAGACGTCTACGTTCAAGTCCACACAGCCCAGGGGCACCGACCCCACTCTAGCCCATCATGCGGACAGCTGACCTCTCCTACGGGGCTGCGCCAGCCCGGGCCCGGACGCTAAGAACAGCAAGTCCTGAGCCTCTCTTCTGTGCCTGGCTCGGAGCTCGATCCCTCGGCATATCCCCCCAAAGCTGCTTTCAGAGGAGAAGGGCCCCCAGGCATGCAGACATCCCCCCCCAACCGAGAGCAAGGCTGGAGGGCCCCGAGGGCACCCCCCCAAGCCCAGAGCCCCTTCGGGGAAAATGCCAGCAGGCTCCGGGGCGCGGGGCCAGCCCAGGCCTAGGCCGCTGACTCGGCGCTCGCGCGGGCCTCACTGTTATCCCGGACGGCCGCCATCAGCTCGTCGCGCACGGCCGCGTCCCCGCGGTGCTCGGGCAGGCTGAGCAGGAAGCGCAGCTGCGCGATGCGCAGGTCGGGGTTCTTGGGCAGACCCTCCTCCTCTAGGTTCTCCAGCGGCATCTCGGCGGCGGGGGTAGCACCTGACGGCGGACGGCAACTCGGCGCGGACCCGCGGCGGCTGCGGCAGCGGAAGCGGGAGGAGTCAGCGAGGGCGCCCGGCTGCCTCTGGCCCGGCTTTCCGGTCCCGGGCCAGCCTCCGCCAGCAGCGCCCTCTGCTGTACAGGCTTCGGAACACCTCACCCGGCTTGAGCGCCGGCGCCCCCGTGTGGTCACGAACGGCTTTCCCTCGCTCCTGGCCGCGACAGACAGTCCCAGGATACATGCCGCCCAACTCGGAAGATCCATTTTCCGAAACTCTCCCTCCCTCCCTTTTTAGCTAGTCTACTTTTCATCCTGTTCGTAACTGACAGGAGCTGGCAAGCATTTGAAATTTTTGAAAATATCGTCATCCCATCACCATCACCAACAATAAAGGCAGACTCTAAAATTTGTGGAGTCCTTCCTCGCTGCCTGAGCAAGATTGTGTACCAGCTATTTAGCAATGCGGAAATAAAAACCTCTGGGCACAGGTCTAAAACCCATGTTCTTTCCGCCAGTCTAAGAAAATGCCACATTAATATTTTGTTTATGCATAATTTAAATCATTGCATGCCTGCATTTTCAGCCTTTTTGTTCTTGTAACTACAGTCTTCAGACTTGGTAACGGTCACGGGAAATTCCATCCAGTGAATTTGCCATAATTTACTTTTACTCTTCCTTCCGTTACAAGTCCCTTTCGGTCGTCCAGAGTTGTTCTTTTCTTAATATAAAACCTGAGATGAACATCACAGGTCATTTGATATTTTAGTTCCCCCCCCCCAAGCATAAATTCCCATGCAGGATTAATAGACAAAAGGTAGGAATGTTCTGTGAGTTTTAAATATTTAATGTCACATGGTTTTCCAAAAGAATTGAACCAGTTTATACAGCCAGTGAAACATTTGGGACTGCTACATTTGTGCCAGCAGTAAGCATTATACCACACATTTTTTATGATTTGCTTGTTTCGGTAAAAATAAGCATTTGAAGACACCTCAAAGGATAATAAAGAACATAGAAAAACATTGAGGACTCCATCATGTTAAACTTTTGGGGAAGAACTTTCTAGCCATCTTTCATTCATTGATTCAACAGATTTATTACGTGGTTGCAAAGTACTAGGGTTGGTTCCAGGCGCTGGTGACACAGCAGTGAAGAACACAAGACTTTGTCCTTGTGGAACTGACATTCTAGAGACACTTAGCTTCACTGACAGGTACCTTGATATATTAATAGGATCATTCTATACCTGTACCTGATAAACTGTTCTGTTCCATCCACCTTTCCATGCCAGTAAATATGGACTGACATTATCACCTCTAATGACCACATAGGATTCCATTGTTTTATGGGCCAACTTTTGTCCCATCAATCCTTAATTGCTATCAATTTGGGTAATGATTATGTCTTCAGTCTCATAAATACCAAAGTGTTGATCATCTACGTGCATATATTTTCACATTTATACAATCATTTTTTTTAAGATTTATTTACTTGAGAGAGAGAGAAAGAAAGAAAGAGCTGGGGGAGGGGCAGAGGGAGAGGGGGAGAGAGAATCCTCAAGCAGACTCCCTGCTGAGAGCAGAGCCCAATATGGGGCTCAATCCCAGGACCCTGAGATCATGACCTGAGCCAAGATCAAGAGTTGGCCACTTAACTGAGCCACCCAGGTGCCCCTCTATAGTCACTTAACCCACATCCCGACAAGTGTAATTTCTAAATAAGAGGGTCTAAGCACTTTGTATTTTGACATATTACATAGGGATTATATAAATTATTTTTCCAAAAAATGAAATAGCAATTTATATTCCCACCAATATTTAAAAAAAGGACCTGTTTTCCTCTTTGCCAATACACTTTTATCAACCATTTTAAGCTTTGACAGTTATAGCAATGTTGCTTTCTTTTACATTTATTATTATAAGGTTGAATTCTTTTCACATATCTATGTATATTTCCTCTTATGAAATGCCTGTTTTACTTTGTCAATTCTCCTACAGAATTTTGTTAATTTGTAAGCACTCTTCACATCTTAAGGATACTAATTGCCTGTCAAATGTTGCAAATTTCTTCCCATTTATTTTTTTTTACATTTTAATAGATTTTTTAACACAAATATTCAATATTTATATAGTTAATTTTATCAATCTTTTCCTTTATGGTCTTTGTTCTCACCATCACATCTTAGTAAGATCCTACTCACACTTGATTTGAAAATTATTAACCCACGTTTCCTTTTTTTTTTCTTTTCTTTCTTTCAGTGCTTTAATCTTTGATCCATCCGGAATAGATGTCTAAAGAATATGGTATGTCATATTTAAAATATTTCTACAATTTGCTCTGTAAAAAAAGTATATATATACATATACATATATATACTATAACCATATTTTTTTAATCCAGAACCCATTACTTGACATAAGATTTGACAGCAAAGAATATTTGCAATTAGCTTTATCTTAATGAAACAAGCTTGTTCTCAAATGCCTACCCTCCTGCTTATGTAACCCGAAGGAGTGGCAGTTCTGTGTCACATGACCCAGAGCTGATTAGACCAAGTGAAGCAAAAGGAAAACAACTAATTGTCTGGTTGGCAGTTCATGACTAATCTGGCTTGTCTTGACTAGATGAGCTGGTTGGGTGAATTGTTTTCTTCAGAATTTGAACTAGGAAACTCCCTGGTTCTCCTCAGAAGGAAGCAGTCCAGGAAAGCCAATACCTGAATAATAATTCTAGAAGAATAATTCTAGAACGTTAATTCTAGAAGGAATAGAGAGACCTGAGAAGGCAGACATCCTAGAACTAAAGGACATGGCATCTCTAGTTTGAAAGAATCCATTGTATACTCAGCAATGCTTTTTTTTTTTTTTTTTTAAAGATACCTCATTGTGAAAACTTAGAACACGGGGTACAAGGAGACAATTCGCAAGATTTTTAAAGAGAAGAAATAAGGTCACTTAGGCAAGAATAAGAATCAGAATGAAAGGTATCTCCTGAAATACAACACTGGGGACCAGAAATTAATGGAACAAGGCCTTCAAAAAAAGATCAAAGTAAAATGGTTTCCAACCTAGAACTCCACACTCAACTTTTATTCTGCAATGAATATGGGCATTTTAAGACCTGCAACGTCTCAAAACCGACCTCCCATGCACCCGTCCTCAGGAAGGACGTTGCAGAGGATGAACTGTCCCTAGAAAACGGGGAATTCCACTCAAGAGAGGAGCTATCTCTGGGATCTCAGGACAACAACCTTGCAGGTGACCTGGAGGGCTGCCCATCAGAAGTGCAGCCAAAGTGGGTTCTCTTTGAGAAGTCACTCTCTCTCTCTCTCTCTCTCTCTCTCTCTCTCTGTCTCTCACACACACACACACACACACACACACACACACACACACACACACACACACACTCACTCTCTCTCTCTCTCTCAGTCCACAAGGAGCTCTTACTCTAACTCCGAAATCTATGCAGAAGCTGACCTCTTTCTACCAACCCTATTGCTTACACTCTGGCCCCGCCCGCCGTCATTCTAGTCTGAATCACGGGTGTTCTCCTCATGGGTCTCCCTGCTTCCCCCCTTGTGGTCTTCTTGAACAAGCAACCAGGAAGGCATCATCCTTTCAAAATTTAAGTTCCCCATTTTGCTTGTGAAATCAAGCCCTTGCAGTGGCCCCCAAGGCCGTAAAAGACAACATTACCCAACGTCTCTGCTGTGCGCCCCCCACATTTCCCTTCACTCACCCTGCCGCCCGCCTCGGCTCCAGGCCCCTGCCTGCACCTACCAGGCATCTTCTCCTGGAAGGCCCTTGGCCCTGACCACTCCCTCTGCCTGGAAGGTGCTACCCCAAGACACCGTCCTTCCCTTCAAGGCTACTCAGATGTCACCTCTCAGAGGGGCCAGCCCCACTTATTTAGAATTCCATTACGTCTCCCTGCCTGCCCTTCCAATCCATTTTACCAAGCTCAATTTCCCCCCCAATAAAATTCTTCTAAAGTACTATTTTTTATTATCCTTATTGCTTATTTCTGTCTCCCCAACTCCAGGGTAAACTCCAGGAGAGCACAGATTCTGTCATGGGCACGGTCACGGCCAGTGCCTCGAACAGAGCCTGGCACCTAGCAGGTACCCACAGAGGCTTCCTGAGTGAATGAACGAGTGAATGGGGTGGGGCTCCAGACGGGCGTCTCCAGGAAGAAGAACAAACAGGTCAAATACGTGAGTTTGAAAGTTCTGAGAACATTGATACTCTTGCCCATGAGTTCAGGGGTGAGGCAGTTACAGGAGTTTGGAAAACTATGCCAAAAAACACAAAACAAATATGAATTCCAGCTATACCAAAGTTGTACCAGAAAGCAAGTGTAACTCTACAATCCTTCATGGACTCCCTTGTGAGCGACATTTTTGTAGTTATAAAAACGTAAATGCTAGGCAAGAATGGAAACGAAGCTATGACAGAAAGATTGGAAGAATGGGGGGGGGTGCTGATGAAGGTGGGACCGGCAGTTTGGGGTGGAAGCAGATTGCACCAACTCCCCTGCCGTTCTTGTCCAATTTTTCTTTCTTCAGCCTGATAAAGGAACTTCCAACTACTTCCATTTTGACCTCCGTCAGTACTTTGTGATAGATTGTGTTCTTCTTTCCAGCTTATCTCTTCGCTCAGGCAAAAGACCCGGAGGGCAAAGCAACCTGTGATGGGAACCTCAACTACACCCCCCCCCAGAAATAGGGACAGCCCTGGCGTCAGGAGGACCCCCCATGATGGACTCCAAGACAATGACCCACCTGACCTTTACTGCCCACCTGCACGCCCTTCACCTCCTGGTCTTTGTCCCACATTCTCCTTAGAGAAACTAGAACTGTTTTCAGCTTTTTGGAGACAGTCTTTGAGATGCCAGTCCACCGTCTTCCCGGCGCCGGCCTCACTGAAATAAATTCCTTTCTAGTTTCACCATCACTCATCTCTCTGCCTTTGGATTCGGTCAGCGGTGAATGGCCGAGCCGGGTCTGTTTTGGACGTGGGTCCCCGAGCTTCCGTTACAAGCCAGGACCGAATCTACCCTCAGAGAGTCTGAGAACACGTGTATGTGCGGGGCTTTACCTTCCATAGCAGGGAGTTCAAAGTTAATATTTAAAAAACTGGAAAAGGGAAAAGTAGCACAAGTAAATGGTTTAGAAATATGGGGGTCAAACCCCCAAAACACAAGGTTAAAAGTGATGGTCTCCAGACTGCAGGGTTCTATTAGGGCGATGCTCTCATCCAGGCACTGTGGGTCTTTTTCCCCAAAATAAATCTTTACAAAACATATACTGCTTGAATACTTTGGAGAACATATTTAAATATTTGAGAAAAGAAGACAAAGCTCTGCTTTTTTGTTTTAATGCTCTTTTGGATTTCTAACTGTGAAGATTTTTCATCTGCAACTCTTTGTCTCCTAAAATTATACCTCTTCACAGATGTGTTACGAGTGTGTTTTTGTAAATGCATTACTCACTCTTGACACTTCGAGAAATCGGCATCGCCGGTGGAGGCTCTCCACCGGAGGAATTACTTTAACCCCACAGACAGACGGGTGAATTCCAACAGCAGTGAGCATTCCTGAATGAAAATAACGCACAGATTGTAGCAAATGCAGAAGACATTTGACTTTAATACTTGGGATACTTTCGGTGGTTGTTTATTATTTCTCTCACCCCAAGTTTTCACATTTTTTGTGTAAAGATTAATCTCTTGGTTGGTTGTGTGAAAATAGTCATTTCTGTCATTCGATTAGTGCAGGTGAACCCCAGCTTTACACAAAATCCAATACACATCTTACCCGATGTTATAAAACTAAGAGCTTAGAAATATTTCCATTCAAAGAGGGAGGGAGGTTAGATGAACCCAAGTCCGCCAGCCAAGAATTTTTTAAAAAGTGATCTTCAGAGAGTCAGACTTGTGACAGGAATTGGATATATGATGAAAAATTCAGTATTATGTTTAAAGGAACACCTGCCTCTCTCATCATTAATACAGAGAAGGCAGTTTAAATTAGATAGGACTGACGGAGTTTGGTTTCCTGCTCTTGTTCATACAGATTCATAACCATACGGAGACGGCCGTCACCAGAGGATCGCAATCCCACGGGGTCCCCCTGCCTGGTGCCCATATCCTCCAAACCATTTTCGAAGTCCTGGTGTCATGCTTTCCACTCGACGCCGAGGGGGCAAATTTCCAGTCAAATGTGTCTTTCTCGGGGCTTTTTAGCACTGTTACCACTAATTGCTGAGAAATCAATCGAACCCTGAACTGTTGCTGTGATTTTGTTGACCAAAGCGGCTCTTTGCCCCTTATCGACAACTCATTATTGAACGCTAAATCACCCATTCCATGAACCTCTCTGCAGCCATTACCTCAATTTGACTGGATTAACTCATTTCACAAAGACCCTTCTTTTAACCTTGAAGTTCGGGATCTTTATACTTGCACAGAGGATGAAATAAATATGCATCTTCTTTGTCGAATCCTGCCTCACGGATATTAGCAATGTTTAACCAAAACAGGCTACGATGAGCTAAGGGCACGTATGTCTTCTTTATTTGCTCTGCTTCTGGGGCTTATTTTAAAATCATACTTTCTTCATTTTTTATTAACTGTATCACAAGCCCTTTTCTACTCAGGCCTGGTTTTATTTAGAGATCCTAGCAAGCAAGCCCTCCTCCTCCTTCACCGCCTTTGTACTTTGCCTTTATGTTAGAGCATCTGGCTCCGAAAAGGATGTTCTGTTTCAGGGTGCTGGATTTTTTCATCTGAGCAGAACGGAGTTCGCTCCCTATACTGGGCCTGCTGGCTGTTGATTGTGATGAGTACCATACCCACTAGGAAAAAAAGAAAAAAAAAAAAAAGCGTTCCTCTTACTGTATAATTAACTCTATCTGCTTGGCTGTGCTGGTGGTCACTTTTAATTACATGTGCTTTCGGATTTCTCATTGAATTTCAGAGACTTCATTGAGAGGCTCTGGTCACAGCTCCCCTGCTTATGTCCAAGGTGGGTTTGTATGGGTAATTATCTCTGCTCCCGTCAGCATCTTTCCTGGTGGGCAGTTACTGATGACACCGTATAGGACGCATTCTTTCCATAGAGCATCTGCTTGGAACGCACAGACTTTCAGTGTTATTGCAACATAATGATCAACTGATGTAGCATGCTCATTTATTCCTCACTAAATTATACCTTTCCAAAGGATCATTTTGGAGCCAGAAGAGGGCTTAGAAAATGCTTATTCCTGGATCCGGTTATCAAACTTGAGTAACTGATGTAAACCATATCCGTTTTCTTTTGTGGATTACTAGAAGCCACTCGGGCAGAGTCCGAAGCGGCAAACGCGTGGGCACAGTACGACACCATCACGCAACCCCACTGATGTTCTGTCAAATAGTTGTTGGACTCTGGCTGTGTGCCAAGCTATGGCTACGTGCCAGGTGGGGCTCCTACTATGTGTTCGCGGTGCCGGGGCGCAGAACAGACTAGCAGCCTCTAGGCCCATGGAGCTTACATTCTGGTAGGGAAGAGACAGGGAAAGACGTGCCGACATTAAGCCACTAAGTAAATTATTTGGATAGTGGTGGGAACCGTGGTAACATGGACACATCAGTGGAACAGAGATGCTCAGGAAAGGCTCTTTGGTGAGGTGAAATTTAGGCTGAGATAAAAAGGGTGGGCTTGGTTTAGGGTCCCTCTTAGAGGAAGTTACCTTGTGCCAAGTCTCTTGATTCCGTTGGTAACTACCTCCTTTCATATACAATAAAAATAGTGATGAAAAGGTTTTATAGCTTTTTGCCCCCTTCACTGTTTATTTTTTTAAATAAAGATTTTTTTTTTATTATTATTATCTGACAGAGAGAGAGAGAGAGCGAGCGCGCAGGCAGGGGGAGAGGGAGAGAGAGGGGGAGAGAGGGGGAGAGGCAGGCTCCCCGCGGAGCAGGAGCCAGACACGGGGCTCGAACCTGAGCCGAAGGCAGCCGCTTAACCGGCTGAGCCACCCCGGCGCCCCCCCCACCCCCATCACTGTTTACAAACTAGAGAGTGATGGGAAAGAGCAGGGATTTGCGCCTGGCCTTGTGCAGCCATTGAGAACACACCGGGTGGTCGGAAGAGCGGCCCGTTGCTGGTAAACTGCTGACTCGGAGCTATCAGTGTCTTGGTAGCTCTCCCACCTCCGGTCCTGCCCACCGCCCCCGCGGAGGGGCTGCTCTAGGTAAATACCTGAGACCCCGCGCGCAGCGGCGAGACCGGCAGCGAGCATCTACCTGAGAGAGGTCCAGGCCGGCCACATTCTCACCCAGAGGGAAGATATGGGGCACTCAGACTCGGACTTCTCAGAATCGGAATCAGAAATTGGTGAGAATCACCACTTAGTAGCAGCCACAGAAACCAGGGTCACGGAAGAGAGACAGGCTGGGGGACAGAGCGGCCGCAAGTGAAGAGCACGCTGGAACCGTGAGCAAGGGGGAGCAGGAAGAAGGTGTTTATGTCTCGGAGAGCAAGGACGTCGGGTGGCCACTTCAGGCAGAGCGGATGGACACAGGGGCGTGGCTTCACACACACAAACGAATATTCATCAACCTCATGCTGAGAAGGGACCAGGGGGGCGCGTTAGGTCCAGAACCAGCAGCAGGACGAGCACGAGGACTCCGAGCTGTGCTACTGCTTCTGACCTTCCAAAGAGCTCTAGTACCAGCCTCACCCACTCGCACCAACCAGCCTATTTTCTGGAGGACTCATGAGACAGGCTGCGTGGCTAATGTTCCAGTCTCCTTCCCTCTCTCCCTCCCTCCCCTCCTTCTTTATCCCAAGTCTCCTGACATTAAATGCTCCTGACAGTCTCAGAAGCCATCTCTGCCTCCAGGAAGAGCCCTTTGGTACAAGTGAGCAAAACTACTCATGCCCTCACCCTTTCACCTAGTAATCACTTCTAGGAACCTACCCTGAAGATACACCTCCGCGAAAACACAAATGTACCTGCACATGCTTATATACACGTGAGGGCACTGTTCGAAATTATACAATACTGGAAACAATTTAAATGGCCAAATATAGGAAAGTGGTTGAACAAACTATAGCACATAACACACAATGAAATACTATGCAGCGGTGAAAAGAAGTAAAGGAGATCTTTAAGGGCTTTTATGGAGTGACTTGCAGAAATCAACAGTTATCAATGTAAACGGTATAAATTCAAAGGTAACTAAGGTGGTAGGCAATACAAGGCGGTAGGCAATGTAAAAGGTACAAATTCAAGGCGATAGGCAATATCAAGATATAAATAAGGCAGTAGGCAATGTAAAAGATATAAATTCAAAGGTAACTACTATGACAAAATAATCAAGAGAGAAAAAATTGGGACTCTGATTTTGGTCGTCAGAAGCATCTAAGACACAACCACAAAGCATGACTGTAACAGAGCACCACCAGTCGAGTGGAACTAAATGGCACCTGAACTCCTAGTTCTTCTTAAGATAAGCTTGGAAAAACCTGCACAGGACCCACTGAAATGGTGCGGTTTCAACCACCAGCAGATTCAGCAATGCAAAGGCCCGAGAAAGTCAACCTTGGGAACAAATTCAATAATGAGCGTTTAAGCAAGACCTGTGGCCTAATCGTGGCATAAATCACAACTGTGCTGGACTTCCTATTGCTCATCTATACTACTTAGTACTGCTTTTATTTGGAGCTTTTGCTCGCAGGAAGCACGGGGTAGGTAGGGAGCTGGAGCGTTCCTTTCCTCTGAAAAGCCAGGTGGAGGGAAGGACGGGCGGTGTTTTGCGTGGCAACCAGCAGAGGGCAGCAGTGCCCACCGAGTCTCACAAACCACCCCCCCCCCCCCCCCCCGCCATACAGCGAATGTAGGCCTCTTCCTAATTTCACCGGGGAAAACATCAGGAAAATCCACTCATTTAGAAGTTGAATATGATGAACCCCTGCCCCTGATTTGAGTTACAACTGAGGCAAAAGATCCTTAAAGGTTTGTATTCCTAATTTTAGATCCTGACAGTGATCTTTGGAAAACATGGAAATAACTTAGTATTCTTCATGTAGTCAGCTTTGTATTGCTTCAGCCCCTGCTATGGGCTTGACTCATTAACAAAACGAAACAAGACCAAAAAGAGGGTCTACCTCCAGAGGTAGACTCTGGAGACAAATCTAAAACTCTATTTTAAAAAAAGTTTTAAGCCAATGATTTTTTTAAAAGTGACTTACGATGATCCCAAGTATGTATTTTTTAAAATAATGTTTAACCCCATGGAGAATAATCAGCAGTGATCTGGAGGCTGGCGGTTCTTGGTTAATTCAAACCACAGAGAGCAGACATGTGAGCCCTGGCTGCTTCTAAGACTTTGTGGTTTCTTCATTTCTGATTTCCTTGGTAAATTAAATTGTTCAAACTTCGAGGGAAACCTTTATTTTGGTTTAATATTTTAAATTAGCCTAAAAATAGTAATAATGGCACCAAACTCACACAGCATTTGTGGTGTGCTGGATACTTGGTTAAGCACTCGACAAATATTAAGGCATTTAATCAGTACAACAACTCAAGGAGATAGCTGCTATTGTTTCTCCATATTAGAGCGGTTCAGAGAGGTTAAGTACCTTGCCCAAGGCCACACAGCTAGTCAAGGACAGCGGAGGATTTGAACTTAGCAAGTCTGGAGCCTACTGTAAGCTCCCAGCCATGATACCACACTTCATGGTGGCAAACATTAACCACACCATACTCCCTCCGCAAGCATGGAATCTTCCCATCGAATTACCTCCCTCTCCTTCCCCAAGAATTCCAACCTGCGGTCTCTCTAGACTGGTGGATGGCCCCAGTCTTTGGCATCTCTTTCCCCTCTGCCAGGTGCCACGTGCATAGAAACCCTGACATTTAAGAGAATGAATTCTCTTGTTGGTTCACGTGGGTTTCACAAATTCTGAACTTTTGCTCGTACTCTGTGCTGATAATTTAAACCACTGTTTCGGCGACTTTCAAATCGAAGCCTAATTTCAAATGTATAGTTTAAAAGTTAGTTAATAAAAAAAAATTAATCACTCAGCTTATACCCAGACTCAAAACAACTGTCATCTTCCCTCCCCTTATCCCCAGGGTAATCTCATCAGGTTGTGCAGCGGACGCGTCTTCCATAGTCCCTAAAACGCCTCTTAAATCTTCTCCATTTCAGTAGCAGTTCCAAATGCTCCCTCCCCTCAGCCTGGGCCTTTATAACAGCCTCTCAACTGGTCTCCAGACCCCCATCCGTCCCATAGACCTCTGCCAGATGAAGCTTCAGAAAGCAACATGTTGATCAGACCATATTTCTTGCTCTGAAACCTTGCATGGCTTCCCTTGTCTGCAGAATTAAGTACTGAATCCATTAAGGATTAGTTTTTTCACCCAGGCTCCAACTTTTTACTACTCCCCAGGCCAAAAAAATGCTTCGTTCTATAGGCAAATTCATAAAGACAGAAAGGAGAATGGAGGTTACCGGAGGCCCCGGGGGCGGGGGCAGGGAGAAGTGGGAAGTTCGTGCTCAACCATGGCAAAGTGACTGTTTGGGGAGAGGAAAATATTTTGGAAAGAGATAGCATGAAGGTTGCACAGCATGTGAATGTAATTCATGCCACTGAATTGAATACTTCAAAATGGTTAAAGTGTCAAATTTTATGTTATATATATTTTATAAGAAAAAAAATTCAGGAATATACGTTATTCTAGTCCAAGAGACCAACTGCTTCTCTCTGAACCTCACTCCCCCTGTTATTGTTCACTCTTATACAAGGCAGAAAACATGGACTCTCCAGGCAGTCCACTATTTCTGGAAACTTGCAAGGTTCCCTGCCTCTTCCCTTTCTACCTCTGATGAGCGTAAGATTAGAATAAAACTTTCAGAAAGTCTCTAGTGGTTTTTATTGCTTTTCTGTCACCAGCTTATAGGAACAGTCTTTCCTTTCTTCTTAGTGAGCACGGGCCTTCTAAAAGGATACAGAAATAGTCAAACAAGTTTATTTCACGGATTCTGCTTTCCAATCAGATGGCCTTTTGTGGAATATTTTCTCCACGGGGGTCATCAATGCTCTGGACTGCCACGCCATGCACTGGGGAGTCTTATCTACCCCTCTTCAAAAGCAAGCTGGCTGGGAGATTTCCTAGACCATGTACAAGCCAAATGTCTGCAATTTTCAGCATTTTTTTTTAAATGGCGAACACAGATTCCACGCATTCAGCTTTATTTTAGGGAAAAATAATTTAGCATCTTATCTGTTTAAAAGGATGCTACAATTACTGCCCAAGAGCTTTGTCATCACTGAGAGATCTCTAAGTATGATAAGTGCACATCCCTGGAGGAGACATCTCAAACAAGCCTTGCACCAAGAGCTCTGTGCTGAGAGGGCTGAGGAAGGTTCTGGGAACAGGGCAGCAAGCTAGCAACTCCTCGTGTCTTCATGCTCACCTCCGTCTCTCTGCATCTTCTGGGGTCCTTCTGCTGAAGTCTGAGGGCAGTGGAGTTCAGGTGAGGCCTTCAGCTCTGTGGAAGCTCTGGTGGAAAAACCTATGGGAGTATTCCCCTCCCCCCCCCCCAACATGGGCTGGGCAAGTACAAGTGAGTGGCAGATGCCGGGAGGAGTCTGACGCACAGTTGATGTGGCTGGTGCCTCCTGGAATTGTGCATGGTGACAGCCTTGGTTGATATTGTTCCCTCATCCTCTCAGATTGCATCTCCTCCTCCAACATGCACATGGAGAAAACCTCACCAGGAGGGCCTACAACTTCTCACCTGCAACGCTGACAGAGTGGAGTAGTGACTCAGAGAGAAGGACCACAGCCTAAGATTCCTGCACCCAGTCACGATATCTCCCATCTGTCAGATTGAAAGAAAATAGCTGGAGATAAGCAAATAGCCCGAAACTGTAATTCCCAAATACCCCTTTCCCAGGCAGTAATTAAGACTCCAAACCAACCACAGATGAGCCAGAAGATAGATCCCAAGACGGAAGAAGATAGAGAGGTCACAACCATTCAGCAGGATGTTGAACTCCATTTGCAACCACAAAGCTGACATTAATTAAACCAATAGGACCGAGCACTTACACACCAAATTCTAAAAGTTAAGCATATAAACCAAAAAATGATTACAAATTCAAGGAGAACTTGAGCAAATTACTATTATAATCAGAGACTTCTAGGCTACTCTCTTAGACAGCATATCCAGCAAGCAAATTAAAAAAAGAGAGGAATTAAAAAAATACAATCAATAAACTTAAGGAAATTGGCACCTATAGAACCTTACACCCATTGAAGAGGGAATATACATTCTTTAAGAAAAGATTTATTTATTTGAGAGAGAGAGAGAGAGAGAGAGAGAGAGAGAGCGCGCGCACACGCATGTGCTCATGGGGTGGGAAGGAGGGGCAGAGGGAGAGAATCTCAAGCAGTCTCCCCACTGAGCACAGAGCCTGATGCGGGGCTTGATCCCATGACCCTGAGATCATGACCTGAGCCGAAATCAAGAGCTGGACACTTAACTGACTGAGCCACCCAGGTGCCCTGAGGGAATATACATTCTTTTCAAAGGTCCAGGAATATCCTCAAAGGTATCACAGAGAAGTGACTTAAGTCCACAATTAAAACTTTAAAAACTCAAAAGCATTGAGATTTCTATAAGCCACAATTTTCCAACTCATAATCGAATAAAATCAGACATAAGTAACTTAAAAATGACTGAAAATCTTTCCCATTTGGAAAGGGAAAGGGCTGTTGACAATGTTGGATTAAAGAAGAAGTCATAAAGAAAAGTAAATAGTTCTCTAGAATGCGAAAGAGAGTCGTAGGGAGCATGCAAAACCTTTAAGACACAGTGAGACCCATCCTGAGAGTTTATGACCTTGAATATCTTCCTGGCTAAACAGAAAAGACCAAGAGGAACTAAGGAGTTCTCATTTCCAAGGAAGCACACCAAAATAAACCCAAAGAAACTAGAAAGACAGATAAAGATAAAACCCCAAAGTAATAAGGTAGCGTAAGTAGATGGCAGAGAGGATAAATAGATTGAAGTTGCCTCTTGGCAAAGACTAATGAGATTAAAAAACCCTTTAAGGTCCTGATTAAGAAACAGCAAGAGAGATACCAGGAGAACATAAGCAGAAATAGGTCAGCTTAGAAAGGAGAAAGGAGAAGTAGCCACAGAGACAGAAGTGATTAAAATAAATTAAGAGATAGAATCATCAGTTACATAGTAACGGTTTTCAAAACTTGGAGGGACAAATTCCTAGCAATATGATCAGTTATGAAAACTGACCCAGAAAATAGTTTACATTCTTGAATTAAATGTAGCTGGAGATATTGATAAAAGATCACGCATTTTTCCAAAAATGGGAGATGTTAGAGATATTTGAATACAGATTGTATAGTAAATGATATTTGGGTATTACAACTAATTTTCTTTGCTGTCACAAGTATGGCAAAGCCCTTGTCCTTAAAACTTTTGTGCTAGGGGTGCCTGGGAACGTCGGTTAAGCATCCCACTCTTGATTTTGGCTCAGGTCATGATCTCAGGGTCCTGGGATCAAGCCTCGAGCTAGGCTCCCTGCTCAGTGGGGAGTTGGCTAGAGATTCTCTCTCTCCCTCTGCCCCTGCTTGTGTGTGCCCTCTCTCACTCTCTCAATAAATAAATCTTTAAAACAAAACAACTTTTGTGCTAAAGTATTTAGGGATGAATTGTCATGATATATGCAATCTCCACACACATACACGGTAATATCATTCTAAAACTACAGTAATAAAAACAGCATGGTACTTGTGTGTAAAGATAGACAAAGCAATTAAAGAACAGACTAGACAGTCCCTAAATGCCCCCCTCCCCCATGGACAACTGATTTTTGAAAAAGGGACAAAGGCAATGCAAAGAATTCTCACTTTTCCACAAATGATGCTAGAATAATTGGATATACATATGCAAAAAAATGAACTTGGATCTCTACATCTCAGCACATTACAACCTGAGTCTATAAAACTTCCCAAAGAGGAGAAAATTGTTGTGACCTTAAGTTAAACAAAGATTAGATGTAACACCCAAATCCATAAAAGAACAAATTTGTATGTTGGATTTTATGAAAATGTAAAATCTCTGGTGTTCAAAAGACACTGATAAGAGAATAAAAAGACAAGCCACAGATTGGAAGAAACTCTGGAAAGTGTCTGATAAAAGACTTGTACCCAGATTATATAAAGAAGTCTCAAAATTCTACAAGAAGCAAACAACCCAATGAAAAAGAGCAAAAGATGTGAACAGATACACCACCAAAGAAGATATATCCAGATGGCAAATTAGCACATGGAGAAGTGCTCAACATCATTAATCACTGGGGAAATGGGAATTAAGACCTCAAGAGATACCTATTACGATGGCTACAATGAAAAAGTCTGCCCATGCCAAGTGGGGGCAAGGATGGGAAGGAACTGGAGTTCTAACCCACGGCTGGTAGGAACGTAAGACGTTAGGACACTTCAGCAAATCGTATGGCACAGTCTTAAAAGGTAAACACATGATCCAGCAATTCTTCTTCTAGTTATTTACCCAAGAGAATAGGAAACAGACATCCATCCAAACACATGTATATGATGACTCCGAGAAGCTTTATTTGTAATAGTCCCCAAACTGGAAATGGCCCAAATGTACATCAAGAGATGAATGGATAAACAAATTTTGGTGCATCCGTACGATGGAATATGGCTCAGCAATAAAAAGCAAGGTACGCACAACAACATGGATGAATCTCCAATTAATTATGCTGAGTGGAAGAAGTCACCCACAAAAGACCACATATTCTATGGTCCCATTTACGTGAAGGGTCCAGAACATACAAATCTATAGAGACAGAAAATAGATCGGTGGTGCTTAGGGCTGGGGAGTGGGCGCTGGGGGATTGGGAAGTTGGAGGTCAATAGCTAGACTACGAGGTTTTGTTTTGGGGTGATGAGAAGGTAGTAAAGTCAACTGTGTAGATGGTTGCAAAACCCTAGCACCAAAAAGGACGGCATTGCACTTGAATGGGTGACTTGTGTAGAAATTCTATCTATCTCAATAAAACTGATACGCAAGTAAGGGGAAGACCCTGCTCCCCTCTATTGTCTGAGATATAAACAGACAACATTACATGACTTCTGAGTTCTCAGCTTATTTATTCAAAATTACGCTGGAATTCAACTCCACAAGCGCAGGGACCTTTCAGGGTTTTCTCTGCTGCTGTAATCCCCTTTGCTTAGACCAGGTTCAGGCACAAAACAGGTGCTCAATAGATATTTGTTGAATGAACAAGTAAATGAATTACAACCACTACTTCTGCCACAAGGCTCTGAAATAATGCCCATTTTTGGTTGCAGAGAACAGTCATGGTTTCAACTCTAGATTCAGTGGTGAATGGTCTCTAATCTCAACATTTTTATACTTAAATTTAGCAAACTGACCCACCCAGGAGGAAACGGGTGGCTGGAAATCTCAATAAACAGCAGGCAATGACATTCCCAAAAAGGGAGGTGGTCAATATTTGCTGTTTCCTGCTTAACCTCCAGGGTCTGCTTCCACGGTGACTATATTAACGAAGGCTTTGTGGTTATAAGCCGCAGACAGAGACTCTGGTGGACTTAAGCAAAAAGGAGACTTATTTGAGGGAGGTACAGACCCTCCCAGGAGGCAAGAGAAGCTGCAGAACGAGTCTCATTATGCGAGGTCCAAGGGACTCCAGCCACCTGGCTAGTTACTTCAGGGAGCGAAAGCTGGGATGAACTCATTGTAGCATCTGCCCTTCCTCAGCTCACTTCTCTCAAGATTCAAAAGGTGAGGAGAATCCAATTGGTCCAGCTGGTCCCATGCTCGTCCCTGGCAAGGGAATCATCCCCGCTCCTCCTGGACCATGCACTTTTGGGGGGAAGTCATTCCTCAAAATGGTATCAAGGTGTGTCAATAGCGGAAGAGGGGACAGGGCTGGATGGGGGAGGGCCATGGAGGTCACTGCTGTCAGCTCTCTGCAGCCTTTTCAGGTTGATGAGTACGTGCGTTTAGGGTGTGATTTCACTGATGTTCTACTCAACAACCTTGGGTGTAAAAGGTGTGCCATTATATTGTAAATTAATAGTCAAATTATAAAATAATACCTACCTCTGACTGATAAGGCAGGAATTAAACTCGGCCATATGGGGCACAGGAGCTGGGGGTGGTGAAAACCTAGGGCCCCGGCGTCTAGGCAGGAGGCCTTCTGCTCCCTGAGCTGGGCGCCCTTCTGGTCTGAGCGGATCTTCTTCACCCCTCAGCCTTCTTCACTTCTGCCCTCCACGCCTCCACCCCCATCAGGAAATTTCAACTTCCTTTTTCCTAAGGTAATTCCTAAATAAACTGAAGCTTTGTGGGGAAGAACGAACAGGGAGAAGGCTGTTTTCAGGAAATTGCTACTTCAGGTCTGACCTGCAAACAGACCTGTGTGGCCACCAGGCTGGTTTCCTAGGGGCTGCCCACTGGGTGGCCTAAATGACAGCAATCGACTCCCTCCGCGTTCTGGGGGCTGGAAGTCTGACACCAAGGTGTGGGCAGGGTTCATTTCTCCTGAGTCCCTTCTACGTGGCTTGTGGATGGCTCTCTTCTCTCTGCTCATGGTTTTTCCTCTGTAGGTATCTATGTCCTAAACTCATAAGGACGCCAGTTTTTGTTTGAGGCCCATCATATGACTTTTTTTTTTTTTAACTTCACTTTATTTTACTTTAATAACTTCTTTAAAGGCCTATCCTCAAATATAGTTACATTCTGAAGTAATGCAGGGGGTCAAGACTTCCGCATAGGAGTTATCAGGGGACAGAAGTCAACCCGCAACATAATGGACACGCATGGTGAGAACCTTCTTGGTGCCAGGATGGAAGAAATATAGTGAGAGGGACACACAGTGGCACGCCTCAGGGAACCCGCTGGGGACACTCCGTTATTAAGTCAGCAGTCACTTTGCCCCGCTAACTTCTGAATGCTGCTTCAGCCTTGGTTTGCTTTTCTGCGTTATTAGCCAAGGCAGAGCATGGCCCATGTGTCTGATGTGGTTGATGCTGGTATGCTGTGAATTTAGACGGAGGTGGAGGGGCGTTAAGACTGGGTTGTGCTGCTAATCAATTACAATCTTTACGCCCGAAAGACTCACAGAAACAACGTGCGAGTGTGTTCTAAGCCCCATTCACTTATTTAACCAGAAAGACTTATAGTTGGCTAACTTGGGGTGGCCGCCCTCCTCCCGTAGCCCGCTTTGTGGAGGGGCCCAGCAAAGTGTTCAGGACTCAGGGGCCGAGGTCGGGCAGCCTGCCTTTGAATTCTGGCTCTGCTGCTAACGGACTACAGAGTCTCGGAAAATTGAACCTCTCAGTGCTTCGGAGTTCCTATCTATAAAATGAGTAATAACAACATTGCCCGACCCCTAGCGCTACTGCTGATTCCTTGTGTTACCACGTGCAAAGTGCTCAGAACACGGCCTGGTACATACGAAGTGCCCAATAAATGTCAGCTAGTATTTATTATGTGGCAGCCAAGAAACGTTAAAATCCCACCTTAAAAATTTATCACCAGATGATGGGAGGAACTGTTTTGTTCTCGAAGTTGCTATACAGATAGCAATCAATATCTCTTTCATTATCCGAATGCCGGCTCTGTGAAGACCTAATCCATTTAAAATTAGAGTCCTTGCAGCAGCAGAGACAGCAAGCACAAAGGCTGACGATTTATTCTAGATAGACCCCAGCGCGTGGGCCATCACTCTGCCCCGATCGACTCTTGCTTTACATACATTTCTAGCAACCTTGCCTCTTGGGTTTTCCAGAAGGAGCCAATTGGAAAGTAAAGGAGGGAAGTGCTTAGAAGCAGGTACACTGGCAGGAGCAAGAAGAGACAGCTGAGTTTGTCAGCTAAAGGAAGAAGCAAGAAAATTAAAAAGCCGAGCAAACAGTCCTGCGCAGCTCAATAACCCCCAAGGGCTTCTGAGCACAGCACAATGATTGATGTTCTCAAGGATGACCCGCAGACCTGACTTCCTTACTGGGGGAATGGCCTCTCCAACCACTGGGCCGCCCAAGCCAGAAAAACCGGCCTGGTCCGCAGCTCCTCCTTCTCACTTTTCTCCTGGATTGGCTCAGTCACCAAGTCCTATGAACTCCTTCTTCAACGGATCTGGAGGTTCTGGTGCCTGACAGAAGGAGGACGGAGGTCTTGAAGTATTAATACATGGATCCCAATACTCTACTGTGACCACCTTATCATTGTTTGCTGGACAAGTGTACAGGAGATTTCCACCTGGCCTCCCTGCCTCCAGCCTCTTTGCCTGAGGACAGCAGAATCACGGATGGGGGGAGCTACATGCTCATGGTTGTCTAGTACCTATCATGTGTTAAACATACGCTCATCACTCTGTGCAAATAAAGAGAAACGGCATCTCTTAACATAGGCACAAAGTCACTATTTTATTTTAGGAAATAAGGCTAAGTATATGTATTCCGAGTGAATTAGAGAAAGTGAGGTCATGAGCTCAGTAAGCCAGGACCCCAGATACCATTTTGACTTCCACTGTATACATCCTGAGGGGGAAGGGGGGCGGTGTGCGGTGTGAAGCAGACCTTAATTCTTCCTCACTTTCTTCTCTTATGCCCTCCTGAGCTTGATGGAGCACTCATCTGGGGCATTTTCCTCCCAGTGTCCGCTCTCTGCATTGGCGCAGGGCCGTGCGGCGGCGCTGGGCGTCTGCTGGGCATGCTGGCTCTGCCGGCGACAGAGGGCACAGATCGGACAGTCTGATCCGGTGGAAACCACAGAGCTCTCTGTGCAGTGGGATGCAGGGTCCGCGCTCACTTCTGGGGTTATTATTCTCCGCTCCCTTTATCTGAGGCTAAACTCCAAGAGAGCCATTGACACAAAGGCCGCGAAGAACTGAAGATCGGCATCCTAGGAGAATCCCTATCACTTTCACTTCATTCTAACTCTGAACCGAATGCAAATGTGCTTAGTGTCTTTCCTGCAGGCATTGCGAATACCAGCATCCTCCTGATCATTAGGTTGATAAAAGTGCCTTCCATTTAGGAATCTTAAATAGGGCATTTGGCCCGATCCGAAGCAATTTGCCTTTTAGCTCAAAAAAACAAAAACAAAAACAAAAACAAAAACAAAACCCCCTTAGAATAGGGTGATTAGTAGACCCCATTTAGGTATGTACTTGTACTTGGTTCCAGGGAGTGTCCTTTGATGAACAACGGTCAGTCGTTCACAAACGGTTGCCGCCAACACACTGTCATCACTTCTGTGACCTGCACGCAGGCTTCTGTCCTTGATTTTCCTTTGCCGTCGCTGTGGGCCTCGTAATTCTCTGCACTTGCTCAGCATCTCCCTGCTCTCGGAGGGGTCTTGTCCTTAGATCAATAGTGCCCGGTGTTAGTGTGCTGAGACTCCCTCGGTCGCCGAGCGGAACCTCGGAAAGCCGTGTTGCACTGCCCGGAGACAGCCTGCCCTCATGCTGTGACGTTTTCCCCGCTGTATCTCAGAGCTTGGAGGCACGGGTCATGGAATGTCACGGAGTCACGTGAGAGCGCATCTGCCCCGCCAACGCAAGGCGGAGGGCTGGGCGCCGTTCCACGGGCAATTCGGCAACCGAGAAGAGGAGATTTTATTCTCAGTATCTCTTCACCCACCGCCCACTCTCAGCCTTCCCTTGATCTCCCAGGATGCATATGCCTATGGAAACTCCAGCCTCACTCTGTTTTTATTTTCATCTGTGATACGCTCACATTCTGAGCAAGAGACCGAGAGAACGAGAATGCTTCCATTCTCTTTTGCTTCCAAAGGTTTGGGCCGATTTTATATTTGTATGGAGTAGAAATTAATGAAAATAAAATACTTTTGTTTGGTCCAGGGGATTAAGATGGACACACTTCCAGTTAAAAATAAATGAGTCCCAGGGATGAAAAGTACAGCATCAGGAACAGATTTGACAATATTGTAGAACTTTGGGGATATGCAGTAACTACACGTAACTGCAATGAGCACTGCACTGTGTATTTGTCAGATCACTATATGGTACACCTGAAACTAATAGAACATCGCATGTCAACTATACTTCAAAAAAAAAAACAGGAAAAAATTTTGCTTTTAATTCCCAGTGTTTATTATTTTTTTTTAAAGTGTGGCTTTTGACCTAAATTGGTCGAGTAATTGCCACAGACTCAGCTTAAATCACTTTCAAACTTTGCAGACACTTATAATACAACCTGTTTTTGCATGTCACCATGCATAATTTTTTTAATCCCCTCCTTCTCTTTTTGAACTTTCTTTTCTGATTAATTTATAAATAATCTTGGACACGTGAGCGAAGCCACAGAAATATGCACTCTACCTCCTCTGAAAGTTTGGGGACACAAAGGAAACAGTCTTTTTATAATGTATTTTAAAATATATTTTTAAAAACAACATTTACTCTTTTCATTAGACTTCTTGCTATTATCCAAGAGAAGAAAATTAAAATTGTCTGTAATTCTCCCTTTCAGAGATAATCACTTTCACCCTGTTGGTGTATAGAAATCTAATCTCTTTTAAACAGACAGAATTTGGGAAAAAAGCTTTCTGCAAAATTTTAAAGCCAAATTTAGAGGTAAAATGAAGTCAAGGTTTGGTAGCGAATTGGCATTGTTCCAAGAGTCAAAAAATAAATGAACTCAAATGTATTCCTGAAAAGCTGAGGCCAGTTCTGATGGAGCTATCTGGGAAGATTACCTAAATACACAATTCCTAGCTGCTAATTATGTCATTTATGCTAAGTGTTCTATAATGAAGTTGGAAAAACTTAATCTCAAAAGAGCAACAAGGTAGGAAACCAGCGAGATGACTGGATTTGTATAACAGAAGCAGGAACCGATGTTCTCGAAGAAATGGTCCAACAGGGAATTGTTTTTAAAGATCCTTCTTCCATGTATCACCATAATACAATTTCTTTCATAGTTTTGGTTGATGCTCTCCTTAAAAGTAAATATAACCCCCAACTGGGAAGGGTGTACGCATCACCTTTCCTTTGAACAACTAGAGAAAGTCAGTTTTCCCTTCTTTGTTCAATTAAAACAGCAACTTGAAAATAAGAACACATGGCCATGTGATAGGAGTAGCTAGTCCTTTTATATTTTGTGCAGCCAGAGTACGTACATATTTCCTCGGATAGGGGGCTTTTGCAAATATAAGCAGAGATTTCAGTAGAGGTTCACTGACAAAAGAATGTTATGCCAACATCTTTTGGTGGAATTCGGTAGCCCAGTCAGGAAAAGAGGTCTTTTACATACATTTTCTATCTTAGTTAACATTGCCAACCATTCGTTTATAGAAAAAAATCAACATAACGAATATTGTTGCCCTGGTCTTAGCCCCCCAAATGATGTGCTCTTTGGGCCAGTCTCTAGGTAGAGATGGTGATTGAGGACTGGCTCCATTCGGGAAGCCAGGAGGAACAGCCCATGTTAACACAAAGAGGAAATTTAAGAGGCCTAGGGGCTATTTGAACAGTACCCTGGTTATGTCACACATTTATAGACATAAATGTTGCTGCCTCCATGTCCCAGCTACTCTCTCACAGGGCTGCCAGGTGCTACAGTGAAGCATCCCTCGGCATCCCACAGAACAAGAGCTCCCAAGGACTGAGGGTTAACCCACCTGACCAGTGGAAGCAGAACAGAACCTGAACACATGTGGGATCCCACACGGCTGGGGCTTGGGGCCATGTCATATTCAAAGGAAGAGCCCATCTCACAGAAAATGCACATCAAAAGCCACTGAATCTTGCTCAGTCTCACAAGAAAACACTGAATAGAATATTTTTAGTGCAAAGCAAGTTTCCCTTAAAAAGCCTCTTTAGATGACATTCCACTTCCAAAGTCTCTGACACTGCCTGCCAGGGACATCTACGAGAATGCCATCCTGTCTGTCTCCTCTTCCGAGGGACCTTCTGCCCACATCCAGACCCAGGGGCTCTTCTACCTGTGCAGTCCCTAGCTTCACTCCCTGCCTTATTTCTTCACTATCTGGACTCACTCATCCTTGCTCACTTCTTTCTTTCTTGTTTTTCAATTCTCTCATGAACAGGATCTTGCACAACAAAGTCGAGTCTGAAAACCCATCACCAACCAATCAAAAATCATGAATCCAAGAAAAACTTCTCTTTCTGATGGAATTAATAGGGACAACATTATCAGCTTATGGAATTCTGGGCATGCCTGCATCCTACAATTGTTGGACAAAGCCAATGTTCTTTTCACCCGGCTCCTGGCTCCCAAGACTCTAGTCTCCAAGGGAAATGCTATATATATATGCCTTTGAAGAAGGCTTTTGCTGTACACCCACTCATCTTTCATATTCTACCTCATTCATTCAATAAGCATTTTGTGCTAGGTGCTGGGTTACCAAGACGCACGTGGCAACGCAGCTATGAGAGAACCTGCACTGTGCCCTTTCATCTTCATACACACAGAACATGGGTAAAATACTGTGTCAATTATGCGGATGCGGAAAGGCATCTGGAAGAAGGAATCTGAGTTAGAACATGAAGAACGCGGGAGGGCAAGGTGTTCTACACAGAAGGAACAGCATTTGCAAGAAGTTCTCCTCTATAATGTGAGAACAAAGAGGGATAGGATAATTATCTTCAGATGTTTGGTAGGTACCTGTGTGGAAGGCAGAATAGCCTTGGTTTGAGTTATCTCAGTGCTGAGAAATGGGATCAATGGTCAGGAATAAGAGAAGCCAGATTTATTCCATCTAAAAAAGAACTTGCTGATACGTGCAACAACCTTACAGTACTGATAATAAGAGCAAATAGTTACATGATGCTTATTACAGGCCACATAGTGTTGTGAGTGACACATGTCCTTTATGAAGAATTACAGATATATGGAAAATCAATCCCCATAACTACCCTCTACTATCGCTCAATTTATGGGTACAAAAACGAGGCACAGAACGTACGTACGTAAGGCCCCTGGATTTGAACCTACACAGTCTGGCTCTAGCATCTATGTTCTCAGCCACTTTTCTATACTGCCAATGTAATAGCACAGTGCCTATTGCCAAAGGTTTCCAAGTGAGGGTGGGGTGGCCCTTTTCCAGGAATGCCGTAGAAGAGTTTCCTGCATCAAATGGGAGGCTAAGCTACATCACTTCTAAGGCCCCTTTTTCCTGTCAACCTGTGAGGCTGGCAACTCATCCCAAATCTTTTCTTTCTTTCTTTCTTTTTTTTTTTTAGGTTTTATTCATTTATCTGGGGGGGAGAGAGAGAGAGAGCACGTGTGCAAGCAAGAGCAGGGGAGCGGGGCTGGGGGAGGGGCAGACTCCCCGCTGAGCAGGGAGCCCGATGACTCGTGGGGCTCCATCCCAGGACCCCGGGATCATGACCTGAGGCTCAAGGCAGATGCTTAACCGACTGAGTCACCCAGGTGCCCCCATCCCAAATCTTCTTGGTAGGTTCCTAACTCCTAACCATACTTCTCAGTCTCCTTTTTACCTCCCCAATTCAAGACATGACTTCCAAAATCACACAGCTCTCACTCCTAGCTGCGTGACTCCCTCCACACTCTCTTGTTGCCTCCCAAATCTTCATTATACAGATCAACTGAATGTTTGTGGAAAAGTCTCTCCACCTCCTCTCCTGCCTCTCGGCCTCGTTCCTGTGTGTCCTCTCCCTGTTCCCCCCACACCCTTCTGCAGCTGCACCCCTGAGATCCAGAAATCAATCTGGTGAAGACAGGATTCAACTCTGAGAGTGTAAAGGAGAAGCTGAGGGAGAAGCAGAGGGGGAGAGGGCCGGTCATGCATGCCGCAGTGTGGCCCTTTCCACAGGAGAGTCCTTTTGTGGACCTTTTACCAGTGTGATGAAAAGCTCCTCAGGTTTTGAGAGCACAGCAAGAGGACAGAGGAAGAGGAAAACGTGAGCTGTGTGTGCCGAGCTTGGCCTCTCAGGCCTGGAGAGCTTTTCACTGAAGGGTCTCTCAGATTTGGCTCGAAAAGGGGGAGCCATTCTGCCTGTCTCCATAGAACCGGGAGAGAGACTTCAGATATTTCTATTTGTCTTAAGAACAGCTGGTGGCTCCTATATGAATCTAATTAAGCATCTTCCTGGCTGCAAACACTTCAAGTTCTATTTTTAAGATGAAGAATGTTTCCCAAAATGTATCTCACAGACGACTGACTGGCTTCAGACATTTTATCCCCAGCACACCATTTTGTGGCACAGGCTAAATGGCATTAAAGAAATTACTCCGACCTGAAGCTTGGCCAAGTCAATAATATTGATTGATGGACTTAGGATGTCAGTCGTCTATAATACAGGGCTTCAGACCAGACTCACTGTCCTTTAACCCCGTCATATCTGTGGCTAAGGCCCTTTCCCCTGATAGCCCGTCCCCAAAATAAATGGCAGAGAAGATGAAAACCGAGTACATTTGCTTCAGTCAGATGAAGCAAAGATGCAGGTGCATTTCTGTCTGGCACCTATGCTGGAATTAATGCTGTCACTGGAACCTGGGTGGGCTTGGTTGGTCAGGGGCAGGCTCTCCGCCCAAGCACCTAACACGGATCTGCTCTGTCCCATTTGCTGACGCCTGCAGCGTGACACCCCAGACAAGGTAATGGGATGCCCAACTGTGGAAAGTACAATTGTCAAAGAAAGACAGTTACTGTGATGTAAATCCCGGGGCTCCTGTTGAATCTGTCCTTCTGCTCATAAATACATACCTAAACCAAGAGATCCTTCTAGAACTTGGAATGAGTCTCCTCCTTTCTTCTGCTACCATCACTAATGGGTGTGATCAGGTGGCAGCTTAGCTCCTGCCCCATAAAAGGGAGCAGAAATCAAAGCTACCTACCAGGGGATTTTCCTACCTCAAAGGAAAAAAAGCAAAAAAATAAAATAGTACAGCAAGGGCTGTATAGTAAAATATACATTCTTCTCCCTAAAGAGAAAGAATTTCAGCCAATTCAGAGTGGATGGCTGCCTAGCAAGGGTCTCACGTTGCTCCCAACAGAGGGAGGGAGGCAGGGGTGGTAGCAGCACTACCACAGAGAAAAGACAGCAAACGAGGGTGCAGAGCCAGACTACAAGGCAGAGGGAAATAGGAAAAGAGCCTGAAATTCTTCCTCAAGAATTCTTTCTTTTCAGGTGAGCGGAGCCAGGATTTCCTGTAACTATGCAGTCAGGGGCTGGGGTGGATATTAAGTGGGGCTTCTCTTTGGAAAAGGGAGAAGGGTATTGGGCCGTGGTTTGGGTCCTGTCTTGGCAGTGCCATAGTGTCACCACGGCCCACCAGCAACTCCCCCACGGCAGGGATGGGCTAGCCTCGGAGCCCTCCACAACTGCCCGGAGACTTTCCTGAAGACGAAAACGGTCTTCCAGGCCCCTGCCAGTCCATAAACCGGAGCGATCGGTGTGCGATGCTGACAAGTCAGTCCTGCTTTGGGTTGACATGGCAACACAGCCTTACCTTCCCTCTGTCTCCCAAGTTTCCACGCTAGTCTGTGGAAAGGAGCAGCTCTATGTACGAGAAAGGGTGAAAAATGGAGAAAATCTTTCTTCAGGTATAATGGAAGCAGAGTCCGACTAGGAGAGAGAGAAGCGAAAATGGGCCAAAGAATAGGAGATCTAACTAAAACCCCGGGTCCAGTGAGGCCACTTCAAGAAGACGAGAGATACAAGCTTTGGTGAAGAGGATCAGAGTCACTGAAGACCAAAGGAAGAGCAATCACAGCGAGGAAGTGGCTCAAGCTGCTATCACAGTCGTTCTAGATATCCTGTAATTGAAGATTTGGCTTCGTGAAGTCAGAGGCCAAACTAGCAGCCAAAATTCTTGACAACGGGGCCATCCCTGGGTTTCTGCCAGCACATGGGAGTCACGTAACGAACCATCCAACCACAAACCCCCAACTCGGCTTCACTTCCTGCCCAGTAGGGGATGTGCCCATCTGCCCACTGCCCACCACTCTGTTAATAAAGGTCTTCAACCATGCTTTCTCCTCACTCCTTCTGCCCCCTGACCAACGCTGGTGCCTCCCCAGGTGGCCCTTCATGGTGTGCTGTGTCCCCTTCTCTTGAGAACAGTGAGTAATAAGCTCTTCTTCAATGGCCATTGTCTCTGCATCTGTCACTGTATCATCCCTGATGAAAACAGAATGTGGGTACATTTATAACACAAAACATCATTCTGAATCCTCAAGAGCATGTGTGCTTCTAAATTGTGTTGGCAGAGCTGTTGTCTGTGAGCAAGACTTTGTGCTCTTGGCCTGTATGATTTTGAAGGCCGAGTTCACCAACCAGCTAATTCTGACCACACTCAACCTTGTCTGAGACTTGCAAACTGAGTGCTTCACAGGACTCCACTCATTTCACCCTCAGCCCTACACACAAGATGCCATCATCATTCCCATCTTACGCAGGAGCACACGGAATCAGAGAAGGTGAAGAAGGAGCTTGAGATGACTCAGCTCGTGGGCAAAGGATCTCAGACACTGTCTGGCGCCAGTGGCTGGGTTTTTAATGCTATGTTTATAGGATACCGATTCTTACCTCCAACCCACTTGCTGCACCTTTACTTCTCTCTGTGACTGTCACATAGTCACATGCATCAACAAATATTTAGTGGGGGTCACATGTATGCATTGCATTATCCAAGGCACCAGGAGTACCTGCCTGGAAGAAAAATGATCCCTGCCAGCTCTTGGGGAACATATGGAAAATCTAACAGTCCAAGATAGCCTCCAGTAAGACCCAGTTGATAGACAACAGGAAGATAATGGAGAGTGGGGGCAGGCTTTGAGGTAGCTGGAAAAGTGTGTGTGTGTGTGTGTGTGTGTGTGTGTGTGTGTGTGTGTGTGTTTATGGGGGGTGCTTAACCTGTACCTTCAAGGAAAGAGAGGGGTCAGAAAGTGGGGAACCGAGGTGAGGGCATGGAGGGGAGGGGCAGGACGGCAGGAGGAAGGGCAAAGGCACTTCAGAAGATTACACTTGCCATGTTGACATTTTGGCTTGGAGTGACCCTTCTTTGATTTACGTGAGGGGTTAGGTTGCATTTGAAGAGGCCTCGATGCAAGATGCTGAGGGGTCTTGCATGGCGATGTCAGGAATCCAGTGTTTTGTGGAAGAGCTGCAGCTGGAGGAGGAGGAGGTGTGTGTAGGAGTTGAGAGAGAAAGTTACTGTGGGCAGGAAGGAGCAGGACCGGGGAGGTGCATTGTCAGAGGAGAGGACCGGAGGGCTCTGTGAGGTTGTGAGGGGCAGCAGAGCCAGGGCGACATAGCCCTTGGTTCTGGGGGGTCGCAGAGTCCGGCGTCCCAGGATGGACGAAGAGCTGTCTGGTCAGGATTAGTGGTGTCAGAGACACATAGCATCAAAACGCTAGTGAAGTTCTTGCCCTCTCTCCTTATTCCAAGTCTGAGTAGAGGCATTTTAAAGATTTTTATTTATTTATTGAGAGAGAGAGAGAGAGAGAGAATGGTAGAGAGAGCATGAGAGGGGGGAAGGTCAGAGGGAGAAGCAGACTCCCCGCCTAGCAGGGAGCCCGATGAGGGACTCGATCCCGGGACTCCAGGACCATGACCTGAGCTGTAGGCAGTCGCGCAACCAACTGAGCCACCCAGGCGCCCTGAGTAGAGGCATTTTAGAGGCTGGTGTTACCTAGTGAGTTTTTAATGATTTAGATGACTAACACTATGTGCTAATGTTCTATGTGTCAGTAAAGCTTTTGTTTTAAGCAATTTTCTGTTAATTTTTAGGTTTTATTCGATGAATAAAAAGTTACTGAAAATAGAAAGTATGTATAGGTGTTCAAAAGGAATAGTCTAAATGACACAGAAGCCTACAGACTGAAGATAATGACTATTTTCTTTTGGTATAAGCTAACCTTGCAAACATTATGTTTGCACATACGCATATTTGTGCGTATACTTTATATTGTAAGTATATTTTTACATATGTGTGTACTTATTTAAGCATATAGGTGTATGTACTTACACAAGTATACTCAAATTGTATATAATTCATTTACCAACAGATTGTTGTTTCTATGCCAAAAATTTTTATATATACACACAGAAAAATGTTTTTGACTTACAGTTACATGAACATACCATGATTTGTTTGGATATTCTACTTGCTTTCTGTTTTTAGGGATTATAAGCAATTAACATTTTTGGACATATTGCTGAGCCCTTGTCTGACGATTCAGGTAATTTTTATAAATAGATAAAAAATGTTATTTCTCAGACTTTTTTCTTTGTTATTTTCAATATTTCCTCTTCATCGCTACACATCTGTTGAGCATAGTTTTCCCTTGGCCAATTTTCTCACACAGTCTCACTTGAAAAATGACTTTACAAATCTCCCATGAAGAAGGATTCCAGATAATTTATGTAGATATTTTACCTTCAAGGAGGGAGAGCACAACTCCCCGCTCCTTCAATGTGGGCTGTACACAGTGGGTTCCCTCTGAAGAGCACTGTATGGAAAAAGGGCGGTGGGAAAGTAACTTTATAGTGGGAAGACTGGACAACTACCTCAGCCAAGTGACCAAGATCACACCAACAGCCATAAATCATGCTGATAGTCTCCACCCTTGATAAGATGTGATGAAAACACACTTTACCTCCATGGTCTTCCTCCCAATAACCCTTGACCCCCGTCTTATCATGAGAAAAACATCTTCCAACAGTGGGCCATCCTACAGAATATGGGACTAGTATTCTTCTAACTGTTCGGGTCACAAGAAACAAAGTCTGAGAAACCATCCCAGCCAAGACGAACCTAAGGAGATAGGACAACTAAATGTGATCTGGTGTCCTAGGGCATTGGTAAAACTAAGGCAATCTGAATAGAGACAGAAGGTTTAAAAAAAAGAGAGAGCGAGAGACAGAGACATGAGTAAAAACTGAGACAATTTGAAATATGGACTTTCGCTAATGATAATGTACTAATATTGATTCATTAACTGTAACAAACGTACCGTACTAATTAAGAGATTAGTCACTGGGAAACTTGGCACCTGGTAGATCAGAACTCTCTGTACTATCTGTTCAATTTATCTGTTAAAAAAAAAAAAGCTTTCTAAAAATAAAGTCTATTAAAAATGAGTGGAAGAGCACTCTGAACGTGGTTAGAGAAAATACTATTTCAGAGCTGTGTGAAGACCTAAAAGTAGAAGTGGGGACTGCACATTGGGCTACCGTTAGGCCAAGTTGGGCCCTCCCTGGAGGGGGGGAGGTGGTGCTGTGGGGAAGGGAGGTCCCCAGAGAGTTGAGTGTAGTCCCTGGCCCACAGGGAGAAAGCTCCAAGTACTGGGCCCATCATTCCTTAGTCCCTCTTATTTTAGACATTAGCCTTTTCCGAGTCCAGCTTTTGCGAAGGTGGAAGGTATGTGTCTAACTTCTGAGATACTAATGAACTGAAGAAAGACTCCCCACCACCGCCACCATCAGTATTCACCATCACTGACTCTGAATTTCAAAACAGTGGATCTATAAATCCTCTTCTTTTTATAGCCTTTTCTGAGATTCCAACCCTGCTTGACTAAAGGTGTCCATTCTAGAAACTCCATATTCTCTCTCTCTTTCCAGTTACACCAACGATGAAAAGAAGAATTTTCAAAACCCCAACACTGAACCCCAGGACCACCCCCAATAGCGACAAGTCGCCATCCTGCACCAGGCCGGGTGCCTTAATGTCACTTGCTTTTCCACAAGCTGAAGCCTTTACGGGTGCACTGTCCACTGGAATGGCAAACTCTGCGAAAGAAAACTTGGAACCAGACTCTTCCCACAGAGTCACGAAAGCAGAAAATAGGGCAGTAGAAGGACACCATTCACTCATGCTCTCAGTCGGAGCAAATAATAGCAAAAGGCCATTACCATTACTAATCGGTACATTACGTAAAACACACCAGTAACTTTAAAGTTTTTTCTTCGCAGGTAACTCAATTTTTTAAAATATCAGTCATGTAACCTACTTCTAAAAAAACTAGCTAATATAACTGATGACTTTACTATGTGGCAGACTGTTTTAAGCACAAATATTCACTCAATCATCACACAGTTCTAGGAAGTGGTTAGTAGTTTTGTTTCTATTATACAGATGAAACTGAGAAGCAGAGAAGTGACTTACACAAAGTCACACAGGAGGGAGAAATCACACCATGACACTTTGATTCCAGAACCCAGCCTCTTAACCTCTATGCCATGCAATACACATGTATCCTTACATACAAATATGTGTACATATGCACGTATACATAGAGATATATGTGCGCATGTTCGTGTGAATACACAGAAACCTGTCCTTACTGTAAACCATTCTAAAAGTAAAACATTCTAAAATTAATACTGTAATACATTCTAAAATTAGATTTTTCAAGTTCTGTTTCAACTAAACCTCAGAAGAAAGTCATTGACTTTTCAAAGGTTTGAACAACATGGAACAACAGCAAAAGCAATGGTTGGGTACTTAAAGAGGAATTCTTAAGTAAACTGCAATTTTCATATCCCTTTTAGCAGATACAAGCCTACGAAGATTATTACTTGAATGCTATTTCGAAGAAGGAATCTCTCCCTTAGGACAACTATTACCAGAGATACAGTATTTAAGTACAGTTGGAAAACTTGAAATCCCCTTGGAGTTGGAGGGAAGTGGATTTCTCTAATGAAAGCTATTTCTGATCCTCCGAAGAAAAATAATAAAGGCCAGATTGATTTTCTTTTGCAGGGACTGAGTAGGCATTCTTAAGCCTCACCCGCAGGTAGCAGACCTCCGACTTGGTATTTCGAGCTTGTAGGTCACAGACACGTCGTTTTATGAGTGCATGCAAAAGTAACCCGAGACATGGATGCTGCTGGCATTTGGAAGCCCCTTTTTAAAGATTACTTTCTAAAATGATGTATAATTTCAAATAACTTTAAGGTATAGCAGAATCATTTTATTTCTGCACCACAGTCCCCTAAGCGAAGAAAGGCCCCATTTCCAGTGGCCAAAAGAACCTGAGAGAGAAGCATTTTCCCCTGCAAGTAAGCAGCATAGCCAAGGACGAGAGCTGGAGCGCCATGGTCCTGGAGAAGGCCGATCGAAAGCGCAGATAGGAGGAATATTAGAAAGAGTCCGAGCTATACAGAGCCTGAGAGGTTACTGGACTATCATAGGCCGGAATGGTCCCCGCAGTGGCTGAAACCTTCCCCTGGGGTGCCTATCACAGATCTGCAGGTTTTCCCCTCCATGATTAGGAGGACTGCTTTTGTTCATGTTACCATGGTGATACCCAGACCGATTCAAAGGGAGTTTTCTAAAGTGTTGTGTGTTCGGTGTCTACGTATTTCTCGATATGTATATATCAGGGGTGATGCACAAACATGTGTACGCATGGACACAAAGCCAAATCCAATCACAGATTCTTTTGCTGGGTAGGAATGTCATTCTAGTACTGACTTATTTTGAATCTTATTTCTCATGGGTGGGTCATGAGTTGGAGGGAGTAAGATTTTCTGTTACACAGAAATTCTCGTTGTAACTATAGGCCTTCCTGAGGCAAATTCTCCCTCCTCAAGACCAATATGGTGAAATACAGGGTGGAGAGAGGGCCCAGGTCAAAGGTAAATAAGAGGACTGTCTTAAGGCATTCCCCCGCCCCTCTTTTCTTTTTTTTTTTTTTAAATAAAGTCCATTGGAACTTGAGCAAGTCAGGGACAGCCTCCATTGTCTGGACAAGGGTTCCTAAAAGGAGAGACTATAAAGAAGTAAATCAGATTCATCCAATCTTAATTTCACTTTGTTCATAGAATCACCTGGCTGCCTAAATGGAAATCCTCAGTTATTCCTGCCTCTGCCCTAGCTCCTGTCCCCAGCATTGCCCACTACCCAGATGTTCAAATAAACCTCAGTGATTCTTGCCTTCTCCCCTTTAGCTTGCCCCAACATTCATTCAGTCTCTAAGTCCAGGGCAGTTTCTTCTCATAGCCTCTTAAATTAAACTTCTCTACATTCTCATCATCTTTACTAGGACCATTGCAGTAGCCTCTCAATAAACTTTCCTACTCCTGCTGTTCCCTAAGCCATCACTCACATGGCTACCAGATAGATCATTCTGAAAGAGATACAGTCTTGTCACTACTTTACTCAACAACATCCTTGGCAGAACATTCAAGGCCCTCCACAATCACATTCCCTGGCATTTTTCCAATTAAAATTGAGAGGCCAGCTGAGGTCAATATGCCCCCTTGAGACCTAGCCAAAATTCAGCTTGAGGCCCTTTCCTGGTTTCTGAGGTAGGTTTACAATTCTAAGATTTTTCCTAATTTCTAGGGTTTATATTCTCTTGGTCTAGACTCACTAAAGTTGGTATGTGACATTAACATACTGTAGTGAAAGATTATATGGGAAGCACCACGGGAAATATTTTACACACATTATTTTAACTAACACAACAACCCAGTGGGGTTGCAACTGCTATTCATATTTTATGGACAAGGAAACTGAGGCTAAGGAAGAAACACATCCAAAGGTACTGACACTAAGTGGAAAGGAGGTGGGCAGTTGGGTGTATCTGATTCTAACATTACTCTATGCCACTCTTCCCCTTTCTTCATATTTTGATAATTTATTCATTCATCCATCTATGAATGCATCAGGTACCCCGCTATGAATGCGGGCAGATGTTGGAAAGAGTAAGAAAAGAACCTACTCCTAAAAGGAAACAGAATCATTCAGTAGGATATTATAGCATCTCAAGAGTAAAGCAAGCCCCCGATGCAAAGTGCTCTGAGCCAGCACGGCCCAGCTCCAGAGCCTCAAACTCCTCCCTGCTCTTCACTTGGCAGCCATGATCTCTCACAATGTTCCCTCTTCTCACCACCTTCATCCAGCTTTCTCTTCCAATACACCAGCCAGTTTGCTCTGCAAATATGCCAGGACATTCTCATCTCTCTGGCTGTAACCAGCCTGATGTGTCCCTACCTAGAGTATTTTCTGCCTCCCTCAGTTCTATTTTTCAGCACCCATCTCAAATCCCACCTCCTCAAAGAAGCCTTTCCAGATGACTCCTGGTGTCAATGATCTCTCCTGTTCAACTATCTATATAATCATTTTGGCTGCCTATTATTTTCTATTTGACCCCCAATCCATTGCTTTGTTATCAGGCCTCTTTTTTTATTTTTATTTTTTCCCCCTTCTTGGGATCTTTAGCAAAATTTCACCCCTTTTCAGTAGGAAAATAGCTCAACACTTCACTCAACAATTTAGGCTGTTCAGTTGAACAAGGTCAAATTTGAGTCCTGATCTCCTTGTCTATTAGCTCTGTGTCTTGGAACATTTATGTAACTTCACCAAGTCTCAGTTTCTTTATCTGTAAAATGAAGATTGTGAAGGGGTCTACCTCACAGAGCTGTCATGTAGACTAATGTATGTAACTTTTTTTACAAATACATATTTTTAAAGATTTATTTATTTATTTTAGAGAGAGGGAGAGTACAAGCAGGAGGGGGAGAGGGAGGGAGAGAGAAAATCCCAAGCTAACTCCATGCTAAGCGTAAGCCCAATGTGGGGCTCAATCTCATGACCCTAAGATCACAACATGAGCTGAAACCAAGAGTTGGAGGCTCAACCAACTGCACCACTCAGGCATCCCATATGTAACACCTCAGAGCAAGCTAAGAAACACAGACCCTGGACAAAGGATGGAGTCATGCTATTAGATGATAATCACTAGGTGTGTGTTGTAGAGGAAGTCATGAAAAAATAACGTCTAGGTAACATCTTTGAACATAGAAACAAATGAAAACATGTGACCAGGAGCAAAATTCCATAGTTAGGATTTATAATCATTTGGAAGGCTGAGATGAGCTATGCATAAAATACAGAGGTCAGCTGGGTCACCTTGTTTGAACCACATGTACTTTTCACAGGTTCTGAGAAGTCCACTGCTGTCTCCAAGATTTCTCTGAATTCCTTGGAGGTCTTAAGTGTTAGTGAATCACCATGGCCCTGAACCTGAAGTTCTGAATGAACCGTCTACTATCTCCGTTCCCTAGTCAGTCTTTTCTTAATTTCCTTTAAATGAATCTCTCAATCAGAGCATTTACTGCAAGTCTAGAAGAGTGTGTAGAGACTTCTATTGCTGAAGTTCAGACCACTAAAAATCTGACACTAGAAAATCCTGTTCTTAAAAGGGCCACAGCTATTTCCATGGCTTGAGTAAGTTGGAGCTTCCCTCCTAGTCACCTGGTCTTTCACTCCTTCCCACCACCACGTCCACTATTAAATGGAATTCTTCCTAATAATCAAATGCTGTCTTTATTCCTGCAAAATCTATGCCCTTAAAGCCTTATGTTTTCTCTTGGAAACTCATCAAGGTATTTTTTCAGAAACAGTTATCTTCCTAAAGGGAATAGTGGTCCCTGCTAATCTTCCATTTGTTAAAATTCATCACATCTAAATGACTGAAGTTATCCATCCCAATCAAACACCGGCATCTCTGCCACCAACTGTCATCTGGGGCACAACCAGGCCGCTTTTGATGTATCTATAAAATGAAATGATGGAGATGCCAGCCAGTGTCCATCAAACCATAGGTGTCAACTACACAGCTGAATGATGTAAAAATGATTAAGTCTGTCCAAAAGCAGTTAGGGAACCTACATCTGCCTCAAATATAGGAACATAAAGGTACACAAATCCTCACAGTAAATCAACACACAAGCCCAAGATTTAAATGTCATCAATGTGCTCAAGAGGAATGTGTTATTATCTAGCCCTCAAGAGGAAAGGTGAAGAACTGCTAAGTTATCAACTAAGTTATCTCAGCAGTTAGAGATCAACAAATAATTATGTCATATGGTGTCTTTGGAAGAGGAAGTGGCTAAGTTCAGTACTTCTACCTCAGTCTCTCCTGAAAAAGTTGGATTGCAGTCATCTGAAGGCTTGACTGAGATGGGAGCGCCAGCTTCAAAGATGTCTCCCTCATGTGGCTGCTGGCCATAGGTCTCAGTTCCTTACAGGTTCTTGGTAGAAGTCCTTCGCCACAGGACCGCTGGAGTGTTCTCTCAACATGGCTGTTGTCTCCCCTGAGATTGAGTGACAAGGCTGGGGGGACTATGACTTTCATCATTTAGTTTCAGAAGTCTCATGCTATAACTTCTGCCATGTTTTATTAGTTTGAATCCAGTTACTAAGGATAGGGAATTGAGGAATGGGAATTAGGCTTCACCTTTTTTTTTTTTTAAGATTTTATTTATTATTTATTTGAGAGAGAGTGAGAGAGAGAGAGAACAAGAGCAGGGGGCAGAGGGAGAAGCAGGCTCCCCGCTGAGCAGGGAGTCTGACATGAGGCTGGATCCCAGGACTCCGGGATCATGACCTGAGCTGAAGGCAGATGCTTAACCAACTGAGCCACCCAGGCGCCCCCAAGGCTCCACTTTTTTAAAGAGAATGTCAGCCAGTGTGGGCCTATTTAAAACCACTGTGAGGAGAACACCTTTAATCTCAGAACCACCTAGAGGTAACTTCAGGTAAAAACTGAATCAAAGACTATAACATGTAGGGAGAACTCATTCTCTTCTCTCTCTCACAAGTCCTTGAGGAATCCTGTGCCCATTCTGTAGGGAAAATCTGACAGAGATAGGAGACAGGATGGAGGAGAAAAATGTGAATATTGGGCATGCTGATTTTTAATATTCTATGCCATCCAGAATTATGTCAGAAGCAGAGTGAGATTAATTGGGGAATTAAATCTCTTTCCTTGTTCTACTCGTTTCCCTCCCAAGCCCTTCTCCTTAGCCATGGAGGCTATCAAATGACACACCGGGTTTTTTCCTCCATTATTCTTCACACTAAGGACCCATTAGGCTACATCAATGCTTCCAGGGATCAAACAATCAATCATTTCTTTCTCTGAAAGGGGGCCAGAGTGATCACACATTTCGCTCTGCTTGATAAAGGCTACGGCTGGGGAGCCAGCACACACATGATAAAAATACTTTCCAATTGATATGCAGCTATTATTAGAGCTGGTATTTACTTAAACGGTTTGTGTCACCATATTGCATTTACTGTATTGTGTCAAAGAAGGAATGTTTAGCTCCAAAAACAGATTTCTTTTTTTGATGCTGCTAAGTGGCTTTGATTTACATCTGTACTTTACAGTCACTGTTTCCTCCTCCTAGAAAAAAATCTCCTCCTCCCTTTTCTATTTCAAGTGTTCATTTAAAGCAAAGAACTCCCATTTTAAACTAAGACCTAAAACCAGAACTCTTTGTATGTTTAAAAAAAGGATCTAGCCTAATAGATTAATTCATAGGTTTGCCAAATACCTTACGGTATTTAATGAAACAAGGTCTCAGATTAGATGCAGCTGGCCAAAGGAATTTTTTTCCCCCCAATGACTGCTAGATAAGATTCAGTCATAATTTCAAGGATGAACAAAGAGATACAGGACTCACAGAATTAGGAAGGTAATGCTGACCTTTCTTACATGAATTCCATCAGGTTTCCTCTCTCACCTCCAACTGCTGCACTGAATACCATTTTAAAATGAAGTAGAAGGTAACTTGCCAAGTCAAAGGATCATCACGTTGTTTCAGATGTGAAATCTCATTTATAGCTAATAGGGACCAAAGCCATAAACATAGCTCTAGCTGCGGAGCGGAAGAAACAAAGAATGGAAAGAATGGAAGAGCATGGAAGGACTTGTGGTATCTGTCTGGACCCCTTTGATGACTGTAGCCCCTGAGACAGAAGTCCAGAGGGAAAGTGAGAATGACCAGGGCACTCCAATGAAGGGAGGCCACCTGAAGATGACAATGTCCTTCAAACTGTCCTTCACCATATCTGGCGTGAAATGGAGGCTCATTATGTACTTTGTGAGCAAAGTAACTTAGGTCAGTTTGGGAGGAATTAAGAGCATATTTGAGTTAGATCCCAAAAGATGAATACATTGTTCCCCAAGTATAAATTAGGTATCTGGAGAAATCTCAACTATTCCAGGAATTATGAGTATATGTCATTACTAAAGGAATAACAACAACATTTTGGAATTTAATAGAATCTCCTCCCTGCCACACACATTCCTCATCAAACTGAAAAATGTTTATTAAACACTATAAAAATGTTTATTATTTAAGGATAAAAATCCTGCACAGGCTCTTGAGAGAGAATATGACAAGTACATAAAAATATAAAGAAAAAAAAAAACCCAACCATAATGCCTTTACTTAGGAACAGACATTATAAACATTTTGGCTTATTTTCCCCCAGTAATTTTTTAAGCACCTTGTTACCTAGCAAGGATAATACTGCAAGTAAGCCTTTGCATCCCGCTTTTTAGAACTAAAAAAATTACATTTTATTCTGACTAAAAAGCGGATACGGGACGCCTGGGTGGCTCAGTCGGTTAAGCGTCTGCCTTCGGCTCAGGTCATGATCCTAGGGTCCTGGGATCGAGTCCCGCATCGGGCTCCTTGCTCAGCGAGGAGCCTGCTTCTCCCTCTGTCTGCCACTCCCACTGCTTGTGCTTTCTCTAATAAATAAAAATCAAATCTTAAAAAAATAAAAATAAATAAAAAGTGGATACATGTTCATTGTAGAAAATCTGAAAACAGGTATAAAGAAGCAAAAAATCACTAGGAATCCTATTGCCTCACATAATCACTTAATATTTTTGTGACCTTCTCTTCCAGGATTTTTTTTTTCCTGGTCTTTAACAAACCTGTAGATTCACATGAGAGAATGGAATCATTCGCTGTGTTCAAGTACCATTTATCCAAGATTTGAGTTAAAAACCCCAGGAAAGTCAAATAGTTTAATACAAATTAAGTGGATTTTTGGAGGGGACATACAGTGTTATCTGGGAACAAAGATGCCTCTAGAGTTGCAACCTAACTGCTCCTCTCAGGTGGGAGGCTTTGTGTCCCCCCTTTTAGAGAAGGTCTGGGCCAAGGACAAGACGGTGGGACACAAGAGACAACAATGTGGGAATGAACATTCGAGGCTAAGAGGCAGCTTGCAATGCCAGGAGAGCTGCTATCACCAACTCTCATGCAATATCTCTGCTACCAAAAATTCTATTTAGCTAACAAAATTTGTATTGAACAACAACAAATTGACACTAACCAACGGCCCCGGTTTTTCTCCCAGGGGACTCTCCCTATTTCTCTAAGCGAGGATCACACAGATTATTGCCAAGAAGAATTAAACTCAAAGGTCTCACAACAGCAGAAATAGAAACCAAATGATGATGAATCTGGATTTTACATTGCACAGCAATACAATTTTATGAGGCTGGTTTCCAGGGGGCACTGCGGGGTACAAGAGGCACAAACGCAGCTCTCCGCAGGTCACATGTGATCAACGGGCAAGCCGCCTGCTCTTCTGGAGGTCTGGATTTATCTCAGCAGAACCAGGGCTACTCGCGCCTTCTCTGTGAGTTAGCTGCGGCTCGCATCGGCTCACCAGGGAAAGAGCCTTTCACACACAAGGGAATTAACGTTTGTTCATTCCTTGTTTTACACTCACAGACTGCCTCTCACAAGAGCAGGTGCGATATACCGTGGGACATTGGCCAGGCGCATCTGTGTCACTGTGGATTAGTTTTAACACGGAGAATAATTATGTTCTTTTTGCTTATTGCAGATCTGCTGAAGTGGAGACAGAAGGGAAGGAAGAGGTTTAAGGTGGGGAAGATGTTTCAGCTGTTTATATTCAGTAAAAGAAAATGGGAAGGAGAGGGGGGTGGGTGGGGGGATGGGTGAAATAGCAGAAGGGGTCTAAGAGCACACTCCTCGTGATGCGCACAGAGCAATGCACGAAATTGTGGAATCGCCATGTTGTACACCTGAAACTAATATAACCCTGTATGTTCACAATACTGGAATTAAAATGAAAAAACTGAATAAAAAAGAAAAGAAAATTGGATTACAAATGTAACTTACCGGTGTCATTAAAAGTAAAACAGTCCATAGGTATCTGAAATAAATAGCGAAGCTGGTCCTCCATCACCTGTACCTCTCCAGAAGGGACCACTGCTCCCGGTCGTGTGACCATGCTTCCAGAACCCTTTCTATCTATCACAGGTACATAAATACACATGCTGGTGTTTTCACATTATCTGCTGGGCCCTGTGGGACATCCCTGTGCTTGGTCACCACGGTGGCATCTCATTTTTTCCTAAACAGCACCACCCGCTGTCCCTCGGTCCGAAGAACAGTAATAGAACCGACCAGTCTGAGAAGAGAAAGACATGCAAAGGCCAGGTCTTCACCTTCGATTGGAGGAACTATGAACAAATAAACGTATTAAGCTCTTGCGAGACTCAATAACTTCATCTGTAAAATGGGCCAAAGGACACCACCTCCACCCTAGCTGCGTTTCTGGGAAGCCTAGTGAGTTCTTGTACATCAAAGTGTCTCACAGACTAAAGCAAAGCACGACCCTGCCTTCTCTGTAGCCCCCTGTGCGGTGAGAGAGGCAGAGAGTAGAGCTGAGGCCGTAACTGTGTCGGTGCCACACTGGAGCGCTTAATGCCAAAGCTCTGGGCAATTCCGTGATGAAAAGGTCATGACAGCTTGTTCTATACCAAAGCTGATTGCTTTAGTATTTCAATTTTAGTCAGTTCTGAACTGATAGAACTTCAAAGACCTTTGTTCCATTTTTTATGGTGGTCCATCGCTCACAGAAGCAGAAAGCACTGGATTCAGAGGCCTCTTCGTTACTAATGAAGAGGCCATTTTCCTGTCTGCCTTGTGAAGATAAAACCGAAATGAAGCTGGGGTCTTTCCTCAGTACCCTTCAGAGAGGTGAGCTGGCAATGGATCTGGATTACTTAATAAGTGGTTAATGCCAGGGAGAGGTGGGAAGATAAGAGCCTGAAGGAAAAGTCACCCGAGGGTCGGATTAATAAGAGCCCTACCTGTGCGCTCTCCTACAATATTGAGGCATGGGGCTTCTTACTAAGACAAGGCGATTCCATTCCCCCCTGACAACAAGATAGGTCTGACTTTGCCTTCAGAATGGCCTGCAGCCTTGTCTCCAGGACTGTGGCTCATTTGCACATGACACCACCACATGTTTCCTTCAACTTTATTCTTGAATTTGGCATTAAAAAAAAATAAGACCAAGACAGGGGCGCCCGCCTGGCTCAGTGGGTAGAGCAGGTGACTCTTACCCTCGGGGTCATGAGTTCAAGCCCCATGGCAGGCATACAGATTACTAAAACAATAAGGAAAAACACCAAGACACAAAATTAGGGCCTTTGAGCTTTAGGAGGGAAGAAAGGAAGCAGGGTGGCTTCAGTTTCCCAAGTTGTTAAGGAGACATGTCCTACCTCCCACCAGGCCCCAGGGGTTCCAGTGTCACAAGAAGGGATATTTACTGTCACTGAAACAGATACACTGCAAGGCTGCCCAGCATGGTGCCCACAGACACCCTCCTTCGACCTCAAATGCAAGCCGAACTTAAGGTCAGGTTCAAGTGCACTTCGAGTTGAGCAGAAGGAATTTGGTCATCAGACAGATTGCTGGTCATGAGGTTAGTTGCCCTTGCAGTTCATTAAGGAAAATTTCAACTTCTTTGATTCTACCCTGGGAAGATCAATCCTACCATGTAATAACTCACTGCCTTTTCATCAAAATACTGCAGATCACCAAAATTGCCCAAGCAAATAATCTAACTCAAAGCCCCCCTCTTTTTTCTTTCCCTTCTTACCACTAATGAGTATTTTCTTCTTCCTACCAGTTGCTGACACCTGGAAAATTCTTTAAAAATATATTGAGGCTTCCCATTGGGAGCATCTTTTCTATGAGCAAACAGCAGATCTTCCCCTCTTGTCAAGAACAAAAATCCAGGCTCCAGAGAATTCTGCTAGCAGTAATGATATTCTCCTGCTGCCTGTGGGCCTGGCTTTAGTCCATGCTTTTTTTCTTTTTTTAGAACAGGAAAGTTTTCCTTAACTGAAGAACTCTGCTCTTATCACAAATTTCAAGACATTTCTCTGCTTTAATTCTCAGGTGTGTTCTTTGTTCTGCTGGCTCAGGAGCAATTTTCAAGCCCGTTGTTCAAGTGTCCTCAGAATGAAGAAGACAAACCATCCCATCAGCAGAACAATAATTTCCACTTAGGGGGAAAATACATCTTGCCAATTCAGTTCACATTTTCCCAAACACAGTTGTAAAACTCCTTGCCCTGTGCATAGAGTGTAAAGGAAAAACCCCCACATGGAATGACTAATGAGGCAGATGCAAAACAGCTAACAATAAAAGCAAACACAAAAATAAAACAGCATGCGTCAGGTGCCATGTCAATCACAAGAGAATGTTTTTCACATCTAATCATTAAAGATTAAAGGCTGGATATTTAAAGCATGGAAAAGAGGGGGTCCTTTAACAATTTAAGTAAGGTGAGAAAGCAGTGTGGTGGGTTTGGGAAAAAAGAAATTTGGAGTCAAGTACCATTTCTTCTGTGAATTAGTTGGGTCTCAGGAGGTCATCTGACTAGTTTCTCAGCCTCATTTCCACCCTAGGTGGATGGGGATGATGGAAACAACAGCTCTCCATCCCCCCTGTCGGGAACTCACGAGAATCAAAGGAGATATTGGACACGAAGTTACTGCATGGTACTATATGAATATTTGAACTTTTTTTTTTAAAGATTTATTTGAGAGAGAGAGAGAGAGAGAGAGAGAGAGAGAATGAGAGAGCACATGAGAGGGGGGAGGGTCAGAGAGAGAAGCAGGCTCCCCGCTGAGCAGGGAGCCCGATGCGGGACTCGATCCCGGGACTCCAGGATCATGACCTGAGCCGAAGGCAGTCGCTTAACCAACTGAGCCACCGACGTGCCCCGAATATTTGAACTTCTAAGAAGAGGTCATTTGAAAGAACGGAGATGGGGAGCCAGTGGATGGGACTGTGGCATGTGCGAGCTGGGATTGACCTGCCCCTTCAGGCTCCCTCCTACATCCCCCATCCCAGTTCTGGGGGGCCAGCTTATCAGACCTTTCCAGTAGGGCGCAGGGGAGAGTCTGGGCATGCCACGCAGCTGCAGAGCTAGCCAAGGCCCGGGAATTTCCCTCTGGTTCTGCATGAGAGCCCCCCTTCATTGTTTTTATGGAAAACTCAGACGTGTTTGAACTTGAACCAATGTTAATGGAATTAGCCACAGACTCAGTTAAGGGCAGTTGGAGTGTTGGTGAGGTGAGGTTCATGACTTGGAGATTCTCTGGGACTTTAATTGGGGCCAAGAGGGCAAGTAGTAACCTGAAATTGTTTTGTTGCAAGTGGGACTGTACACTCTGTTCCAATCACTTTAGGGCTTCAGGAGAAAGTAGAGAAGAAAAAAGGAAGAAGCACAAAGATGATAAAAGAGAAAGAGAACAGGAGGTGCCCAAGAGCTACAAGTGCACACGCTGACTTGGCAAACCAAGGGAATATGGCTTTCCCTCATTCCCCAGCTCACCTGTGTCACGTACTCGGGTCTCCTGTGTCCCCATGGCCATGGCGGATTGATCAACTCAAGGGACGTAGGAATCTAAATGCATAGACGCCTATACCTTTTATCTGTCTTCTTCTGCAGCAGTCCAGGCCATTCCTGAGGAAGATTCCAGTGCATTGTGGGCCAGGAAATGAAATTCTGGGTTTGAGGTCTTAAGCTGAAGTTCCAGGACAGCATACCAGTCCTAAATGCCCAGAGGACAGCAAATTCATGTGATCTACTCAGTGTCATACTGGGGCTAAGCTTTGAGCCCTGGGGTTAGGTACAGGAGAAGAATGAAGTTCACCGAAGATTCAGGGCTCTCCGCGAGGCCGCCACCAGAAGACAGACCCATGAATAGAAGCACGGGTTCCTCAGGAGGTCATGTGTAGAAACACTCTCTGCCTCTCTAACCAGCTCTCCTGGATGTGTACACGCGTACACACACACACCCCAGCAGTCCCCAAGCTCAACCACGCACAAAAATCATGCTGGAATCTTTAGTTAAAAAGTTAGAGAAAGGGGGCACCTGGGTGGCTCAGTCAGTTAAGCACCTGCCTTTGGCTCAGGTCATGATCCCAGGGTCGTGGGATCAAGCCCCTCATTGGGCTCCCTGCTCAGTGGGGAGTCTGCTTCTCCCTCTCCTTCTGCCCTCCCCCCCAACCTCCCCCACTGCTCATGCTCACTCACCCTCTCTTCGAGCATTTTCTCTCTCAAATTAAATCTTAAAAAAAAAAAAAAAGTACACATCCTCTGGTGTCCAGTCTTCTTGCTACCTTACCAAATTGAAATTGTTGGGTCTTGGACCTGAGAACGTGGTATTTTTTAAATTATTTTAACATTAAAGAATCAGCAATTTGAGTAAAAGAGTAGCTCTACATCCCAATCCGAGAACACACAATTTTTTTTATTTTTTAAGTCAACTTGTAACACCCTGCCTATTGGTGTATTTAGAATTTTTGTATTTTTCATACTACCGGAATCTGGTTGTATTCTTGTACTCTACACCTCATTATCTGATGAGTCTTCTTGTTTACTCTAGTTTTTTTACCTCCCTACTCCCCTTCCAGATTACCACTCATAAGACGTGTCACATTTTCTTCCACAGGCCTCTATGCTTACACACGTTAATATACACATGCATATTCTTGGCTATTGATTCTTTCCCATGTATATCTGAATATTGCTTTATTTCCACATAATACATCATGGCAATTCTACAGGTCCCTCGGTGTTGACATAACTCATAGTTGCATAATGTCTCATGCTGTATTAATTAGGGTTCTCCAGAGAAACAGAACCAATGGGGTGGGGAAAGAACAGATTTTAAGCGATTGGCTCATAGGACTGTGGAGTCTTAGTCAGTCCAAAATTTGCAGAGTAGGCTGGCAGACCAAATTCAAAGGTAGTCTGCTGGCAAAATTCTGTTTTGCCTTGAACGGTTAATCTTTGGAACAATCGGGGGAGGGTCGCCCACATTACAGACAGTAATTTGCTTCACTCAAAGTCCACCTATTTAAATGCAAATCCAAAACACCTTCACAGAAACATCCAGAAGAATGTTTGACCAAACATCTAGACACCGTGGCCCAGCTCAAAGCTGACACAGAATTAACTATCACACATGGTATGGATGCAACCCAATTCTCTCACTGCGCAATTGATTCCTCTAGTGATGGACTTGTAGGTTCTTTTTTCTGTATTCACTTTGTCTCTATGAACAATGCTCATGTATCAAAAGCCTTCATTTCCACAGGATAGAATCCCAGAAGATGACTGGCGCCCAGGGTATGCTTACTTGTATTTTAACAGATGCTGTTAGATCATTTCTGAAATGAGTTTTAGTGCTTAAACCAAACTCTTAGGGTGATTCTGGCCCAGCCAGGTCAGCTCTTATCGGGGAGAGCACCAAAATTCAACATTTTCTTCTTAGGCCAATGTGGAAATGTTTACAAGAAACTTTCTCAGGGCTGAGACCTCAAAGCCTTTCTCATTCAAGTGTGCAGGGATTACAGGGGTTGGCGTATCTGATAACTTCATGTTACCCACAGGCATGCCCCCCCTCCCCATGCTCTGGGATAGACCCGGGTCAAGGATGAGGCATGTCCTTTCATTTGACTTCAAGGTTACCTTTGTGACTACAGGATAAGGCTTTGAGATGTTAATTTTCCCCCTTCGGGCCTATTCTTTCCCTTCCCTTTATTCCAACAAAGAACTTAAGAAACCAGATGCCAAAGAAGACAATCAAAGGGGCCTGGGAGGTTTCTTGTCCTGTACAGAATTTGGGACATTTCTGCAGTGCCAGAAGGAAGCAAGATTTCCAAGATGAGACAGGGATAGAACAAGCAAGGGAAAGACGCTAGATCAAGGGTTGTTCCTAAGCTAGGGGCAGAAGAAGAGAAACGTCTACAGATTCTGGAACCATTCCAACGGTCTGGCTGAGAAGGAAAGACCTCAAGGTACAGGTGCTGAACATCAGGCTTTGGCAGATGGGAACTTTGGCTGTCTCCCCCAAGATGCCCCCTTCCAAGCATAGCACCCCCTACCCAATCTTGGCTCAGCGCAAGCCCCCAGAACTATGGTCCAGCCCTGGGTTAAAACCCTAGTCAGAACAGACATTAATCATCTTGCAGAAGAATAGGAGGCTTGGAGTAGAAATTATGTTGATTTATGGCAAGGTTTCTTGACACCAGCACTATTGATACTTTGAGCTGATTTTTTTTTTTTTTTTTTGCTGTGATGTCCGTCCTGTGCATTGTAGGATGTTTAGCAACTTTCTTGACCTCTACCCACTAAATACCAGTAGCATCCCTTCCCTGTCCCCAGTTCTGATAACCAAATGTCACACGTCGCCAAATGATTCCTGGAGATGGGGTGGATTGTACCTGATTGAGAACCAGTGATTTAAGGGAAAGTAAGGAAAGGCTGTTACTTTTTAGTTTATGAGTAGAGATCCTTAAATAGGCCTTGACATTGATCTATTCCTTGTGTAAGGGAGGCCACCTAGCCATTGTCCTTCTCCCAGATTTGCCTCCCTGATATTTTGCTTGGGCCAATTATTAAACATTACCCTCCGTTCTCTGAACCACTTGTCAACAAGCAGATGACATCCAGCAGTGGAAGGACGTGTATCTTAATTATACCTGCGGTGGTTAATGGGTCAGTGAGCATTTGGGGTGCCCTAAGCCCTTACTGACCTTTCCCAAGCTGGGGCCTGTCAGTTCCATGGCTATGCCAGACTACAATGAATGCCAGGTCTGGAAACGCTGGCTGCCCTCCAGGGCCTTTTAGTTCCACACTAATAAGCCTGATTTAGGCTTTGCATTACAGAGCAGCAACGAAGTGTTTTTGCCAGCAAGGGCAAAGAGCTAATGTCCGTGGTCTTTTCTGAGCAAGCAAATGAACGTGATATTTTCGCCACCTCCTCTCTTCTCACTGAGATGATTCTTGGAGAGAATCCACTTGGTTATCCATGGACATGAACATAATTTGGAAGCAGCAATCATGCCAGATGGCCAGCTCAAGCTGGGAGCCCTCAGTAGATTCCTGAGCCAAATTTCTCATTCCCTAGAGGAGCAGAGTGGAGGGTGTGTGTGGCTGGGGAAGGCCAAGCTTTTCATTTCTGGAAAAAGAAGTGAAGACAGGGAGAAGCCGGCAGGAATGGCCACTGTCCTTGCCAAATATGCATGGTATGACTTAGGTGAATGATTGAGAAAACTTCCTGAGTGCCAATGTGGACAAATCCCACAACAGCATACCCCGGGAAGCCATGGAATGCCCTTTCCTGGAGGTCAGGGCCACCTGGGTGGTTCTGACTCTCCTGCTTGACTCAGCCAGCCCAGACAACCGGAGTGACCTCTCAAGGTGTGTCTCACAGTTCAGAGTCCTAGATCTGTGTGGGCTCTGGGGGTGGGCAGCGTGAGCAGCAAGGCACGGGGCCAGTAACAGGACCCTGGGGGTTGGTAGCTGTAATGAGCAGAAGAGGAACCCCGGAGAAACTTCTATACTTTAGTGTGCATCAGAGCCCACTGGAAGAATACAGAGAAAGAGGGAGAAGCAGAGAAGGAGAGTGGGAAGCCAAGGGAACTAAAGTGGGTGGGAGGGTCTTTAGAAAGTGACATATAGGGGCACCTGAGTGGCTCAGTTGGTTAAGTGACTGCCTTCGGCTCAGGTCATGATCTCAGGGTCCTGGGATTGACCCCGTATCAAGCAGGGAGCCTGCTTCTCCCTCTCCCTCTACTGCTCCCCCTGCTTGTGCTCTCTCACTCACACAATCTCTCTCAAATAAAATCTTAAAAAAATGACATATGGACAAAGGACAAATGAAAGGCCACCAAGACTATTACAGTGACACTTTAATAGAATGAAAAGGAAGAAAAGTAGGCTTCAAGATCATGAAATAGTTCTATTTCATCATCTCAATTTTTACAGTATTTCTTTTTGATTACTAATTCATTACTGAAATACATCAGATTTTCATCTTTTGTCTTATAAACTAGGTCCTGGGACAAAAATCACCTGGGCTTTGGTCTTAGAAGTCATGGTTCTATCACTTAGTATAGGACTTTGGGCAGTTTTCTGAGCTTCAGTTTTCTGATATTTAAAATAAATATACATAATACCTGACTCCTGAAGTGTTATGAAAGTCAAATGCACAAGCTAGTAAACTAAACACAAAATGATGATTGTACTCATTTACAACACAACAGTCTCATCCAATCCATTCTTCATTCAGCTTTCAACATGAAAATTTGAAAACCTAACCAGATTAAGGGGCTCTCATGTCTAAATGCTCCATGGTTCCCCATCATTTTCCAGAAAATATTCAAACCTCCACAGCTTAGCCGACACAGCTTCCCCAGTCTGGCCTCTGTGTATCCTGGCCCCGTCTGCCACCAGTCTAAGACTACACGCAATGGGATAGCAATCCTGTTCATCTGCATTGCATTCTCCAAATGCAGTTAACACGTGGTACCTACCTCCCTGCTGTCAGAGAGGGTCGGCATAGGGGGCCTTCCGCTGCGCATGATGGCAGGTACCCTGGTTTAGGGCTGCAAATGCAAGTGCATGCAGGGCCAGGCAGGGAAGGTCAGTAGTGAGAGGGCTAGGGGGGAATACAGGTGAACAAGTAGGGCAGTCACTACTTAGCTAATTCTCTTGCCTTGCACAAACAGGGCTGCATGCAATGTGGGGAGATCTTCCAGAGAATCCTCTCCAAGCCAGGTTTTGATATGAACTCTCCTAATTTTTAAATCTTGACAAGGTATTACAAATTTTTTTAAACCAAGTGTTGTCCAAATAGAATATATCACAGGGTTGGATATGACCATGAGTGATCATTTTCAACCCCTGGCCTTATCCTTCATGTATGTTGAAATAAAACTGAACTTCTAAAAACAAGAAATGTTAATAGCTGCCCTGATGTTTCTTGATCAAATTGTTCTGGTCCATCAAAATGCTATGCGAGCACCACCTCTTATGGGAAGCTTGACTAGACATGCCCTCCTCTTCCCACACCCCCACCATTCCATCCCCTCTGCCACTTCCTTAGTCCAAGTCTTCATCAAAGCTGATCATCCCATGATCCATAATGGCTGCTGAAACTCTAGCCATCATATCTGCATTCCAGGCAGCAGGACAGAGGAAGGAGGCGAAATGAAAAAAAGGCCTCCTCCTAGATTAAGTCAGTTCCTCTCAAAGAAATTTCAGAAGCCTTAACCAAAAACTTCACGTGCTTTACATACAACTCATTGTTCAATCATAGCTCCAATGGATTAGGGAGATATAATCACATCACTAACTAGAATAAAATCAGAGTCCTGTTGTAGAAGGGGAAAAAAAGGTTATTGAGTGGGCCATTAGCACTCTCCCATACTTAAAGACTTTGTTTTCCAGCTTCTACTATTGTTCATACAATTCATTCTCCAAACAACCACTATTTCTAAATTGGATTATACATCCTCTCCAAATTGAACACCTTTAACGGCTTCTATTCTCCTTTGGACAAGACCATAACCATGTAAGGCTAAAATGCCTGTGTGACTTGACCCCACTGCTTTCCTCTCCCCCACCCCCCAGTCTCATCCTCTACCTTCTTGTCCTCTGTTCCACCTGCACTGGTGAACGGGGCCTTTCCCACCGTTGCATAGGCTATTCCCCATCTTGACCTCTCCTTCCCCAACTGGCTGATGCCTCCAAGCGTCAGGTGAAGGACCACATCCACAGAAAGGCCATCCTCATCACCTAAGGTAGAACACTTCCCCACCTCCCTTCTTCTTGGGCTACACGCTCTCCCAACTTCTCTACAGTTGGGGGACACCGGGTTGGTGTGTGTAACCATCACTGATGAGCAGTCTTTCCCACTAGACTCTCTGTTGTAAGACAAGGGAACATGTCGGACCTGTTCCCATCTGCACATGTTCCTGTGCCTGATAGATTAGGGACACTCAGTAAATATTACCTGAATCTCTATCAGAAATCAGTGTTTGTTTGGCCCTTCTGGACTTAATTAGGTAAAGGAAAGGTGAGACTCAGCCAAACATTTACAAGCTACCCTATCTCTCCAAACCCATCACACAAAATTATGAAGCTAGGATTAGATCAGATCCTGCCCAACTAGCCGCTTATCAACACTTAAGAGCACTTCCCCTTCCTCCTTGTACAGAATAGCCTTTCTCACCCTTTCCAGTGCAGCTGTTCTGGGCTGGGGGGTGCATACCAAGTGGCTGCTCCCACATCCCGAATTCAGTTAAATGCATTAATCAAACCTCAATACTTAAGCATTTGCAAGGAGAGAATGCCCCACCCCGTTTCTGTTTGCTTCAAACTAAAACAAACACAAAACACAAAAAATAAAAACACAACTTCATGTAACTATTTGCCTTTAAACCTCTGCCTTGAAAAGGAGAAAAAAATTAAAACAAAAACCAGGCAGGAAATTCTCCAGGGATGGATCATGCACCCTTATCTGAGGAAGCAAATTGTACAGGATTGGGGAACCCATAAACCAAACGGCTGGCAACATCTACAGCTGGGGCAGGAGAGACCCATCAGTTAGTGATACTTGCCCTTCCCTAGATGTGTACGATCCATTCCATGCTGGGCCTAACAGACACAAAGGAAAAAGAATGTTAAAATTCTTGTACCAACCAGAGTGCTGACATTGGTTTTCTGCTCCAATTAGTGCGGGACCTTGAGAGTTTAGGGCGACACTCTGTCCACATGAACTTTGACGAAGTGGTGGAGGATGGGAGGCCCAGATGCCTTGACCCAACAGCAGATGTCAACACTAGGATGGTCCAAATAAGTGCAAGTTTATGCCTTTCCTTCTCCATGGGAGACCTCGGGAGATAGTATGTCACAGCCTTATACCAGATGCTAATCAGATTATATCCAGATGCTCTATAAACATGTGTCAGCAGTTGAAAAGACCTATCTTAATTGGGGCAAAATTACTTTTTCCAATGCTGTAGGTAAAATGCACAAGTGAAAATATAACTGTGGTTGTTTAAATATACCCTAAGGTGCTTTATTTTTCTTTAGCACAGAGAAAGTCCAGCTCGAGCAAAGGCATGTGCTTGCAAGAAGTCTGTTTGAGGGAAAACAGTGGAGAAAGACATTCGGCAGCTTCCCCAACCTCCCTGTACCTACATATGGTATTTCTCATTGCTTTAGGATTCCATCACCTGATTTGAAGACAGTGCAAGTTTTAATCCGTCTTTCCTTCTTGCTGATTGAGGAGCTCTTCATGTTAGCAAGCATGCTGATTTCCTACGGAAGAATCCCCAGAATGGTTCCTTGTGCATCCAGGGCAGAACTTGTGTTTTCCTACCAATGCCTCAACCTCCATTTGGTGTGGGCCTACGTAGTACATGGACCAGTGGGGGGACATCAGTGAACTGTGTCATAGACAGCTGTGAGCTTAAAAAAAAAACAAAACAACAAAACAGTGTAGGAGCAGAGAGACAAGTCAACAGGCAATTACTACCCATGTGGAAACACCGTGACAGAATAAGATTAAGATGCTATGGGAGGAGAGAAGGGGTTCACTAGATTCAGACTGGGGATAGGGATGTGTAAGTCAGCCCATGGGAGGAAGAGGTAGAGTATGAAGAAGCCAGGTAAGCAGAGGGGAGAGAATGGTGTACTTCAGGCCACAGAAACTTGGGTGCCATGCACTGGGTCAGTAGCTATAATTTACACAAATTTCAATTAGGAGGTAAGTAACTAAAACTGTGTCAAAATGGAATGGGCTTCCCCAGAAAACAGCAAGTTCCATTTATTAGAAATATGCAGAGACTGCATTAACATTTTGTGGGTTTTTTTTTTTTTTTAAGATTTTATTTTACAGAGAGAGAGTCAGCGAGAGAGGGAACACAAGCAGGGGGAGTGGGAGAGGGAGAAGCAGGCTTCCCGCGGAGCAGGGAGCCCGATGCGGGGCTCGATCCCAGGACCCTGGGATCATGACCTGAGCTGAAGGCAGATGCTTAACGACTGAGCCACCCAGGCGCCCCAACATTTTGTCGTATTATAAAAATAGATGTCTCACCCAAAGCAAGAGAAACAAAAGTGAGAGTCAACAAGTCGGACTCCATCAAACTAAAAAGGAAACCGTCAACCAAATGAAAAGACAACCTATTAACCAGGAGAAAATATTTGCAAATCGTGTCTAATAAGGGGTTAATATCCAAAACATACAAAGAATTCACACAACTCAACAGCAAAAAAACTGATTAAAAAATGGGCAGAGGGTCTGAACAGACATTTTTCTAAAGAAGTTGTACAGATGGGTCACAGGTACATGAAAAGGTGCTCAACATTAGTAATCCGGGAAATGCACATCAAAACCACATTGAGATAGCACCTCACAGTAGTCAGAAGGACTAGTATCAAAAAGACAGTAAGTGTTGGCAAGGATGTGGAGAAAAGTGAACCTTTGTACATGGTTGGTATGGCAAACAGGACAGAGCTTCCTCAAGAAAATTAAAAGTAGAACTATCATATCATCCAGGCATTCAACTTCTGGGTACTTATCCAAGGAAAACAAAAACGCTAACTCAACAAGAAATATACACCCCAATGTTCATTGCAGCATTATTCCACAGCTGAGCTATGGAAACCTAAGTGTCCATCAATGTATGAATAAAGAAATGGTGGTGTATATATACAATGGAATATTGTTCAACCATAGAAAAGAATGAAATCTTGCCTTTTGTGACAACACGAATCAACCTTGAGGGCATGAAGCTAAGTGAAATTAATCAGAGAAAGACAAATATGTTATGATCTTTTTTATATGTAAAATCTTCAATAAACTCCAAGCTGACAGATACACAGAACTGACTGGTGGTTGCTAGAGGCAGGGGATGGGCAAAGATGGACAGACTGGTTTTTTGTTTGTTTAAATTGAATAAAAATGGGGTGCCTGGGTGGCTCAGTTGGTTACACATCTGCCTGCAGCTCAAGTCATGATCCTGGAGTCCCATGTCCAGCTCCCTGCTCCACGGGGAGCCTGCTTCTCCCTCTCCTGCTGCTGCTCCCCCTACTTGTGCTCTCTCTGTCAAATAAATAAATAAAATCTTAAAAAAAGATAAATTGAACAAAAAATTTTAAAAAGATCTCTATAATAGGTGGAATGCTATACTGGGTCTATGGCCCCAACCTCAGACCCAACCCAAATATCCAAAGGTAGAGTTCAGGGAAGGGTTTTTACCTAAAAGCTCCACTGTCAGTCATTAGGCAAATCAAAACCACAGTAAGAAAACCACTTCACAAATCTCTAGTGTATGGCTTTGTTCTCCTGTCCTGCCTGATCACATTCTCTCCCTTTGTCTTTTTTTTTAAATCCTTTTTTTCAAACTTATCAATTCCTTTTATAAAATTTTTTATAATTTTCATCTTTACAGTCATATTCCATCCCTTCATTGTATTAACCCTTATTTTTGTACATATATAAGTTTTTCTTTCTTTAAAATTTTGGGAGGCACTTTCTTCTAACCAAAATACACCCAAAATCTAGTGTGTGGCACTGATCTATACACCAGTGTGATCATATTTGATCATATTCTGTCTTTTTTATTTTTGTTTTTATCTTTTTCTTTTTTCTTTCTTTCCCTTTCTTTTCCCCTGGTTTCAGGTCTTTTCTGATTTGTTTAGAGTATATTTTCTGGGGACGTTGTTACCCTGTTAGCATTTTGTTCTCTCATCTATTCTCCTCTGGACAAAATGACAAGACGAAAAAAATCACCTCAACAAAAAGAACAAGAGGCAGTAACGACTGCCAGGGACCTAATCAATACGGACATTAGTAAGATGTCAGAACTAGAGTTCAGAATGATGATTTTAAAGATACTAGCTGGGCTTGAAAAAAGCGTGGAAGATATTAGAGAAACGCTTTCTGGAGAAATAAAAACTAAAATCTAACCAAGTCAAAATCAAAAAGGCTGTTAATGAGGTGCAATAAAAAATGGGGGCGCTAACTCCTAGGATAAATGAGGCAGAAGAGAGAATTAGTGATATAGAAGACCAAATGATGGAGAGTAAAGAAGCTGAGAAAGAGAGAAACAACTACTGGATCACAAGGGCAGAATTCGAGAGATAAGCGATACCATAAGACGAAACAACATTAGAATAATTGGGATCCCAGAAGAAGAAAGAGAGAGAGGAACAGAAGGTATATTGGAGCAAATTATAGCAGAGAACTTCCCTAATTTGGGGAAGGAAACAGGCATCAAAATCCAGAAGGCACAGAAAAACCCTCTCAAAACCAATAAAAAGAGGTCAACACCCCGACATCTAATAGTAAAACTTACAAGTCTCAGAGACAGAGAAAATCCTGAAAGCAGCTCGGGAGAAGAGAGATGTAACCTACAATGGTAGAAACATTAGATTGGCAACAGACCTATCCAGAGAGACCTGGCAGGCCAGAAAGGACTGGCATGATATATTCAGAGCACTAAATGTGAAAAAATATGCAGCCAAGAATACTATATCCAGCTAGGCTGTCATTGAAAATAGAAGGAGAGAGAAAAAGCTTCCAGGACAAACAAAAACTAAAGGAATTTGCAAACATGAAACCAGCCCTCCAAGAAATATTGAAAGGGGTCCTCTAAGCAAAGAGAGAGCCTAAAAGCAACACAGACCAGAAAGGAACAGAGACAATGTACAGTAACAGTCACCTTACAGGCAATACAATGGCACTAAATTCATATCTTTTAATAGTTACCCTGAATGTAAATGGGCTAAATGCCCCAATCAAAAGACAGGCTATCAGATTGGGTCTTGTTTTTTTTTTAATCGATATGCTGTCTGCAAGAGACTCATTTTAGATCCAAAGACACCCCCACATTGAAAGTGAGGGGGTGGAAAACCATTTACCATGCTAATGGACACCAAAAGAAAGCTGGGGTGGCAATCCTTAGACAAATTAGATTTTAAACCAAAGACTATAATAAGAGATGAGGAAGGACACTATATCCTACTTAAAGGGTCTATCCAACAAGAAGATCTAACAATTGTAAATATCTATGCCCCTAACATGGGAGCAGCCAATTATATAAGGCAATTAATAACAAAAGCAAAGAAACACATTGACAACAATACAATAATAGTGGGGGACTTTAACAGCCCCCCCGCGACTGAAATGGACAGATCATCTAAGCAAAAGATCAACAAGGAAATAAAGACTTTAAATGACACACTGGACCAAATGGACTTCACAGACATACTCAGAACATTCCATCCCAAAACAATGGAATACACATTCTTCTGTAGTGCCCATGGAACATTCCCCAGAAGAGATCACATCCTAGGCCACAAATCAGGTCTCAACTGGTACCAAAAGATTGGGATCATTCCCTGCATATTTTCAGACCACAATGCTTTGAAACTAGAACTCAATCACAAGAGGAAAGTCAGAAAGAACTCCAATACATGGAGGCTAAAGAGCATCCTACTAAAGAATGAATGAGTCAACCAGGAGATTAAAGAATTAAAAAAATTCATGGAAACAAATGAAAATGAAAACACAACTGTTTAAAATCTTTGGGATGCAGCAAAGGCAATCCTGAGAGGAAAGTATATAGCAAGCCAAACCTTTCTCAAGAAACAAGAAAGGTCTCAAATACACAACCTAACCCTACACCTAAAGGAGCTGGAGAAAGAACAGCAAAGAAAGCCGAAACCCAGCAGGAGAAGAGAAATAAAGATCAGAGCACAAATCAATGAAATAGAAACCAAAAGAACAGTAGAACAGATCAACGAAACTAGGAGCTGGTTCTTTGAAAGAATGAACAAGATTAATAACCCCTGGCCAGACTTATCAAAAAGAAAAGAGAAATGACCCAAATCAACAAAATCATGAATGAAAGAGGAGAGATCACAACCAACACCAAAGAAATACAAACAATTATAAGAACATATTATGAGCAATTCTATGCCAGCAAATTAGATAACCTGGAAGAAATGGATGCATTCCTAGAGATGTATCAACTACCAAAACTGAACCAGGAAGAAATAGAAAACCTGAACAGACCTATAGCCACTAAGGAAATTGAAGCAGTCATCAAAAATCTCCCAACAAAAGCCCAGGGCCAGATGGCTTCCCAGGGGAATTCTACCAAACATTTCAAGAAGAATTAATACCTATTCTCCTGAAACTGTTCCAAAAAATAGAAATGGAAGGAAAACTTCCAAACTTGTTTTATGAGGCCACCATTACCTTGATCCCAAAACCAAAGACCCCATCAAAAAGGAGAATGACAGACCAATATCCTTGATGAACATGGATGCAAAAATTCTCACCAAAATACTAGCCAATAGGATCCAACAGTACATTAAAAGGATTATTCACCACGACCAAGTGGGATTTATCCCTGGGCTGCAAGGTTGGTTCAACGTCCGCAAATCAATCAACGTGATACAATACATTAACAAAAGAAAGAACAAGAACCATATGATCCTCTCAATAGATGCAGAAAAAGCATTTGACAAAGGACAGCATCCTTTCTTGATCAAAACTCTTCAGAGTATAGGGATAGAGGGTACATACCTCCATATCATAAAAGCCATCTATGAAAAACCCACAGGGAATATCATTCTCAATGGGGAGAAACAGAGCTTTCCCTCTAAGGTCAGGAATGTGGCAGGGATGTCCACTATCACCACTGCTATTCAACATAGTATTAGAAGTCCTAGCCACAGCAATCGACAACAAAAAGAAATCAAAGGCATCCAAATCGGCAAAGAAGTAGTCAAACTCTCACTCTTTGCAGATGATATGTTACTTTATGTGGAAAACCCAAAAGACTCCACCCCAAAACTGCTAGAACTCATACAGGAATTCAGTCAAGTGGCAGGATATAAAATCAAGGCACAGAAATCAGTGGCATTCCTATACACCAACAAGACAGAAGAAAGAGAAATTAAGGAGTTGATCCCATTTACAATGGCACCCAAAATCATAAGATACCTAGGAATAAATTTAACCAAAGAGGCAAACTGTATGTACTCAGAACACTATAAAATACTCATGAAAGAAATTGAGGAAGACACAAAGAAATGGTAAAACATTCCATGCTCATGGATTGGAAGAACAAATATTGTGAAGGTGTCAATGCTACCTAGAGCAATCCACACATTCAATGCAATCCCCATCAAAATACCATCCGCTTTTTTCAAAGAAATGGAACAAATAATCCTAAAATTTGTGTGGAACCAGAAAAGACCCTGAATAGCCAGAGGATGTTGAAAAAGAAAAGCAAAGCTGGTGGCATCACAATTCCAGACTTCCAGCTCTATTACAAAGCTGTCATCATCAAGACAGTATGGTACTGGCACAAAAACAGGCACATAGATCAATGGAACAGAATAGAGAGCCCAGAAATGGACCCTCAACTCCATGGTCAACTCATCTTTGACAAAGCAGGAAAGAATGTCCAATGGAAAAAAGTCTCTTCAACAAATGGTGTTGGGAAAATTGGACAGCCACATGCAGAATAATGAAACTGGACCATTTCCTTACACCACACACAAAAATAGACTCCCAAATGGTTGAAAGACCTAAACGTGAGACAGAAGTCCATCAAAATCCTAAAGGAGAACACAGGCAGCAACTTCTTCCTAGAAACCTCACCAAAGGCAAGGGAAGCAAGGGCAAAAATGAACTATTGGGACTTCATCAAGATAAAAAGCTTTTGCACAGCAAAAGAAACAGTCAACAAAACCAAAAGACAACCGACAGAATGGGAGAAGATCTTTGCAAATGACATATCAGATAAAGGGCTAGTATCCAAAATCTATAAAGAACTGATCAAACTCAACACCCAAGGAACAAATGATCCAATCGAGAAATGCGCAGAAGACATGAACAGATTTTTCCAAAGAAGACATCCAAATGGCCAACAGACACATGAAAAAGTGCTCAACATTGCTCGGCATCAGGGAAATCCAAATCAAAACCTCAATGAGATACCACCTCACACCAGTCAGAATGGCTAAAATTAACACGTCAGGAAATGACAGATGTTGGTGGGGATGCGGAGAAAGGGGAACCCTCCTACACTGTTGGTGGGAATGCAAGCTGGTGCAACCACTCTGGAAAACAGTATGGAGGTTCCTCAAACAGTTGAAAATAGAGCTACCATACAATCTAGCAATTGCACTACTGGGTATTTACCCCAAAGATACAAAGGTAGGGATCCGAAGGGGTATGTGCACCCCGATGTTTATAGCAGCAATGTCCACAATAGCCAAACTGTGGAAAGAGCCAAGATGTCCATCGACAGATGAATGGATAAAGAAGATGTGGTGTATATATATATATATACACACACATATATACACATACACACACACATACACACAATGGAATATTATGCAGCCATCAAAAGGAATGAGATCTTGCCATTTACAACGATGTGGATGGAACTGGAGGGTGTTATGCTGAGTGAAATAAGTCAATCAGAGAAAGACATGTATCATATGACTTCACTGATATGAGGAATTCTTAATCTCAGGAAACAAACTGAGGGTTGCTGGAGTGGTGGGGGGTGGGAGGGATGGGGTGGCTGGGTGATAGACATTGGGGAGGGTACGTGCTATGGTGACAGCTGTGAATTGTGCAAGACTGTTGAATCACAGATCTGTACCTCTGAAACAATACAATATGTTAAAAAATGAAAAAGATAGCAGGAGGGAAAGAATGAAGGGGGGGGACATCGTAGGGGGAGACAATCCATGAGACACGATGGACTCTGGAAAACAAACTGAGGGTTCTAGAGGGGAGGGGGGTGAGATGGGTTAGCCTGGTGATGGGTATTAAAGAGGGCCACGTTCTGCGTGGAGCACAGGGTGTTATACACAAACAATGAATCATGGAACACTACATCAAAAACTAATAATGTAATGTATGGTGATTAACATAACAATAAAATTTAAAAAAAGAAAACCATTTTACTCCCATTAGGTGTGCAAAGCCTTTAAGATGGCTCATTTTATATATATATATTTATAATTTTATAATTATATACATACATACACACACATATAAAGGAAAACCAATGATGAAGAAATATTGAAGTCTTAGGGCTCCTGGGTGGCACAGTCAGTTAAGCATCTGACGCTTGATTTTGGCTGTCATGATCTCAGGGTCATGAGATGGAATCCCCCACTGGGCTCTGCGATCAGCATGGAGCCTGCTTGAGACTCTCCCTCCTCCTCAACCACCCCCGCCCCCCGCCATCCCCCCAAAGCACAGGAACCCTAGTATATTGCCAGTAGGGAGAACAGCACAGCTGATGTGGGAAACTGTGTGGTGGCTCCTCGATAGTTAAAGAATTATTGTATGATCCAGCAATTCTACTTTTAGGTATCTACCCAAAGGAATTGAAAGCAGGCAGACATTTGTACACCTATGTTCACAGCAGTGTTATTCACAGTAGCCAAAAGGTAGAAACCACCCAAATGTTCATCAACAGATCATTGGATAAACAAAATATGGTACATACATACAAGAAAATGTTATTCCACCACAAAAGGAATGCAGTTCTGATACATACCACGCCATGAATGACCTTGGAAGATATGATGCTAAGTAAAATAAGCCAGGCAGAGAAGTGCAAATATTGCAGGATTCCACTTACATGAAGCACCTAGAATAGGATAGGCAAGAGAAAGCAGACTGGAGCTTACCAGCAGCTGAGGGGAAGGGGAATGGAGAATTACTGCCTAATAGTTATAGAGTTTCTGTTTGGAGTAAAGGAAGAGCTTTGGAAAGGGATAGTGGTTGTACAACAGTGTGAATGTATTTAATGCCACTGAATTTTGCACTTAAAAATGGATAAAATGATAAATTTTATTTTTTAAAAGATTTTATTTATTTGATAGAGAGAGAAAGAGCACATAAGCAGGAGGAGATGGAGAGAGAATCTCAAGGAGACTCCCCGGCTGAGCCCAGAGCCCAATTCCCAGGCTTGATCTCATGACATTGAGATCATGACTTGAGCTACAACCAAGAGTCAGATTCTTAACTGACTGAGCCACCCAGGTACCCTTAAAATAGTAAATTTTATGTATATTCTACAATTAAAAAAAAAAACAAAACCAAACCCACAACTCCCCAGCTGATTTCTAAGCAGTCCACAGAGCAGTTTTGGAGAACCACTGGACTAGTTGATTTCACAGCCTTAAGAGTTTGAAAGGCTTAAAAAGTCCAAAGCATTTGCACAACATTAAGTTAGAACAGACCATAGGGCCCCCCTTTGGAATACAGGAACTTATGAGCGCAGCTGAACTTCAAGTGTTTTTTGGTATCTGTGAGCCAATAAAGGGCCTCCCTCTGATGCAAACACTGAAGTGTAAGTAAGGTCTTTCCCAGGGAGGGTGGCAGACTGGGGGTATTTCAGCTCCTATTGCCCCCTTCTATGATCCACTTATGGGGAATTCCATTTCTCAGGGTCGGGTTTACCCAACAGAAGCCTACAAGCCCCCACCTGTATCTCCGGACTTGCATCAGTCTCCAGAAGTTGGGAAAAGAGGAAGGGGACTACAGCCCAGGTCTACACGTGGATTCCCTCAATAACGAAGTCTGAGACAAAGGCTGGGGTGCAGGTAGGTCTTCTTTGGGAAGTGATCCCAGGGAGGAGCGAGGGATGGAGGAATCAACAAGGAAGGAGTGAAAGTCTATTCTAAGAATAATTTAGCCGGACGACTCTAGGAACAATAAAAAAATCCCACAGGACATTTTGAGAAGTCTTAAGACCCAGAAGCCAGAACTGTCCACCTAGAAATCGAAAAGGGAAAATATTTACACTTCTGCTCCATTCCTTAATGTCAAGAATGGCTTCATGGGCATGAACTTCTTTCAATATACACTTTGGGTGGGTTGAGGGGGTGAAAAGTCAGAGAAGAGTCAGGGCAGAAAGCAAGAGGCAAGTGGCCTCAGGCCAAGACCCAAAGGGAGGCATTATCAGGCCACGTCAGCATGGAGCTCTATGAAGCCTGGGGGGTGGGGGGAGGGAGGGCTCACTGGCAGAACAGCAGGTGCATTAAGAAACTGGCCTGCGAGGGTGTGAAGTTGTGTACAAGAAGGGTCCAGGTGTTAAGAAGTGATCCTGCAGTTCTAACCCAGTTTGCAATTCCCGCATGGATCCACAATCTCAAAAGGACCATAGAAGGGTTGCCTACAGAGCAGCATATTAATCCATGACCTGTCTACACTCAGAGGAAAACGGCAGGGGGTCGACTAGGAAAAGAGGGAATACTGCTCCCAGTTGTTGTTTGATTTATAAGCTGGAACCCCTATAAATCACAACAAATAAAAAACATGTATTCTTTCCCTCATTCGTTTGTCCCAAGTGGGATTCTTTTCCCCAAATTTCCACTCGTTTCTAAAATCGGAAGCCCCATTTCCTTGTCGGGGGGCGGGATGGGGGGAAGCAGCAAATTGCAGCTCAGTGGTTCTCAAAGCATGGTTCAAACTAATGTCATCATCATCACCTGGAAGCTTGACAGAAATTCATATTCTTAGGCCCCTCCCTAGAGTCCCTGGATCAGAAACTCTGGTGGGGGCGGGGGGGGGGGGGCGCGGCTAGGGCCAGCAATCTGTTTTAAGAAGACTTCCAGGTGATTCTGATGCACGCTCAATTTAAGAAGTGCTGCCTGAGAACGCTTCATCAGTCACATGCTCTCAACCAGGTTTTCAGACACTCCTGGTAGAGCACGAGGCATGATGTGTTGACTCGGTTTTTACTTAATACCGGCAAACATTGAATATGCCTGCATTCATAGTTTTAGGGTTGCTGTCACAAGTCACCTCAAACCGATAAGCACTGAGTAACATATAGAATTATTGAATCGCTATGTTGTGCACCTGAAACTAATATAACACTGTGTGTTAACTGTACTGGAATCAAAATTAAAAAAGAAACTCCCCCAAACCCCAAAACAAAACAAAATCCAAACCAAATTACTAAAAACCTCATGGCTTTAAAACAACAGAAATTTTTTTCTCTCACGGTTCTGGAGACCACATGTCCATAGGGAAGGTGTTGGCAGGTCCAGGCTCCCTCCAAAGGCTCTCAAGGAGAACGCTTCCCGGCCTTTTCCAGCTTCTGGTGGCCCTCGGTGGTCCTTGGCTTGGGGCCACCGTGGAAGTCTCCACCCAGCTCTCACAGAGTCTCCTGTGCGAACCTCCCCCAACGCAATGCTCTCTCCTTCCTTTTATATGAACACGAGTTATTGGCTGTAGGGCCCGCCCTAAATCTCGGGAGACCTCATCTGGAAATCCTTAACTTAATTACAGAGCAAAGACCCTATATTATGGTCGCATTCAAAGGTCCTGGAGCTAAGACTTGGATTTACCTTTTGGGAGGTTAAAATTCAACCAACTGCCATGTCCAGCATACTAGAACCTAAATCTTCCTAAAACCCCCAAGTTTTTGTTTTTGTTTTTCACAGATAAGCAAACCTAAAATCCAGTCATTTAGTTACCTTTTCCCCGCTCCTTGGGCTATAAGGAATCACAAGTAACTGGGATGTTAACTCTCCAGCATGAAGAACAGGCGTTATCACCCCACACTGATTTTCCAAAGTACAATGACTTCAGGTCCATGGCTACACAAATGAGCCCTTCTCCCTCCTTCACCCCACATGTCTGAGAAGCATAGTAATTAATCACATCCAAAGGCCTGGTTGCTCACAGGTGATACTTGTCCCATGAAGCTGAAGGATACATTTACTACTTCAAACACCGGCTGCCCCGGAAACTAGCCACCTGTGCCCCAAAGCGAGCGCCCGCTACACGCTGACCTTGTATCCCAGGGGCCACTGCTGCTCCTGGCTCCAGTGCCCGGCTCTCTGATTATAGCAGTGGGGGAAATATGGCTTCTTCTCTGCCACCTTACCCCAAAGGTGGCAATATGCCCTCTCAATTTATGCACAAGCCCAAACCTGTCCGGGATTCTCCAAGTGAGTCAGTTCTTTGAGTGGTGAAGGGCCACCTTGCTACATAACTCCAGGGAGACCATTCGTGTTCTATTCCCTCAGAATCATGCCCTTGTGGGTCATGCCTGCCCACCCCTGACATGGCCAGAGAATGCATCCACGCTTGGGATCTCTCCATGCCTCAGAATCTTGGCCTAACTCACCTCCATCTTGACTATAGAGGAAATTGTCCTTTCCCCCAAAGAGACTTATGCCCAAGTTGATTGGCAAGGGGAATTCCATTGCCTTCATGGGAAGCGCCACCTTCACCTCACTCTCGGGAGTATAGTCTAGCCCCATGGCCCAGGAAGACAAATTCTAAAAGCTCTGACACTCTAATAGGTCCCTAACTAAATGTGAGTTCAATGCTGTCGGTGCTCTCCTTGCTATAAGTATAATTGTTGAAAGACATTTGTAGATATTAGACATCATGATGTTGGAAACCAAAAGAGTTTTTAAGAAAGGAAAGTAAACTCTCTCATGTACTTGCCAAGTGTCAGTCAAAAGGTGCTGTCTGGAAATGGCATAAAGATGGACTGGCTTCTAGCCCTGGCCAATGTTGGGTGTGTTTTTATTTAAATCCCAGTTAGTTACCATGCAGTGTAATATTAGCTTCTTATGTACAATATAGTGATTGAGCACTTCCATACATCACCCGGTGCTGATCACAAGTGCCCTCCTTAATCTCCTTCACTTATGTTACCCATCCTCTCACCCACCTCCCCTCTGCTAACCATCAATGTGCTCTCTATAGTTAAGAGTCATTTCTTGGTTTTCCTCCCTCTCTTTTTCCCCCGTTGCTCATTTGTTTTGCTTCTTAAATTCCACACACATAGGAGTGAAATCATATGTTGTCTTTGACTGACCTATTTTGCTTAGCACAATACTCTAGCTCCCTCTGTGTCATTGCAAATGGCAAGATTTCATTCCTTTCTATGGCTGAGCAATATTCCATTGTATAGAGGGACCACATCTTCTTTATCCATTTATCAGTTGATGGACACTTGGGCGGTTTCTATAACTTGGCTACTGTAGATGACACTGCTATAAACATCAGGGTGCATGTATCCCTTTGAATTAGTGTTTTTGTATTCTTGGGTAAATACCTAGTAGCGCCATTGCTGGATCATAGGGTAGTGCTATTTTTAACTTTTTGAAGAAACTTCATACTGTTTTCCAGAGTGGTTGCACCAGTTTGCATTCCCATCAATGAGCACTGGCCAACTTTGCACCTCCCTGAGGCTCACAGATGGGATGCCGTGTGGATCGGGTCTGAAGCCTTGATTACTTGCCCCTCATTCTTTCCTTGATCATCCTGTTTGGAAGAGACTGAGTGGAAACCACGTGGTGTTCTGCTGGGAAGATAAAGAGGGGCCTGTCCCATCTGCAGCTCAGCCGGCTTGTCTGAAGGAACCTCCTGTTCTCCGCCCACACCTGTACCTCCCCCAGCAGAGCCAGCCCCCAGGCTGGAAAGCTGGGTGATGGTTTTCACCTGAAAACAAAGAAGCTTCATAGGAGTGAGGACAGGAAGGAGAAGTAACTGGAGCCAACCATTGCATTTCTTTCCTTGGCTCAGCCTACCTGGGCTTCATTTGTACCCACTCTCCTCTTAGTAAATGAGAATATCTTTGCCTCTCATGTCTTGTGTCTTTTTTTCTATCTGGGGCATAGAGAAAGCAACAAATGTGCCCAAGGGCATACAGTCGGCAAAGGACAGAGCCAAGTTACAGGATGTGAGCAGTCTAAATCTGTGCATAGTTCCCTTTCAGGGGATCCTAGGTCCCCAGAAAGCCACAGCTACTGAAAGAAACATCCCAATACCAGGAAAGCACTCTATCTCCTGGCTGGTTCCCACTTCCCATCTACAATGTCTTCACCACACTGCCTCTTCTTACCAAACTTCCCAGGTTTTCTTCCCAATTCCTCCCTTCGGATGCCCACTGTTTGGGTCATACTGGGCAGTTCAGGACCTCCACTTCCTTGCTTGGATTGATGCAACAATCTCTCTGCCCCGGCTCTCCATTTTCCTTCCACTCCAAAGTTATCCTGCCTTCTGCAAAACAAATGGAATCACTTTATGTTCTTACTTAAGAACCTTAAAAGGCTCCTCAATGGCCAGAAAATGAAGCTCACTCTTTTGCCCGGCACCCACAACCTTTCACCACCCACCGCATCTGTCTCCCCAGCGTTGTCTCCTGGCACCAAGGCTCCTAGCCACACTGACGGCACAGTATTCCCCGAGTCTGGCATATGGCTCTAGGTTGCCAAGCTCTGACTGTGGTTTCCCCTGCCTTCCCACAACGTCTTCACCTGCTCAACTCCTGCACATCCCTCCAAATCAAACTCAGATAGTTCCTTTGAGAAACCTGTATGTCTATTCCTCTTGTGAAACCTCTGACCTTGAACTCCTCAAGGTCATAAGCGATATGCTTTTCAGTATGTCTGGTACCAAGTAAAATGGCTGTACATAGGACGTTCTTAATGTGATTTTGGGAAAGAATGTTTTGTTGAGCCTTTAGTAGGGGTCAGGCCCTCTGCTAAGTGGGTCCTAAAAATATAAAAATTTAATAACAAAAACTCTTGGGATGCTCTTTGGGGCTGAATGGTGAATGTACTCTTTCATATCACAGCACTTTACTTCTTTTAAACTCACTTGCAGGGCACCTGGCTGGCTCTGTTGGCTGAGCGTTCGACTCTTGAATTCAGCTCAGGTCATGATCTCAGGGTTGTGAGATCCAGCCTGAGGCTCTGCGCTGGGCATGGAGTCTGCTTGAGATTCTCTCTCTTCCTCTTCCTCTGCACCTTCCCCACTCACATGCACTCAAGTGCATGCATGCTTTCTTTCTCTCTCTCTCTCTAAAATAAATAAATCTAAAAAAAAAGAAAGAAAAAGAGAAATTCACTTGCAATACCTAAGATTTGTAACAGGTTGATAGTACTTACATGTTCTTTTAGCAAAAATCTTATTTTAGCAAAGAAAAGTGGTATTTGAAACAATTTTTTTTTGAGTATAGTTGATACACAATGTTACATTCATTTCAGGTACACAACGTAGTGATTCAATTTCTCTATATGTTATGCTGAAAAGTGGTGTTTCTATAAAACTTTTGTATAACAAGTCCTTAAATAAATATCTTTGATGGGTTGATTCCAGTGCAACAAAACTTTTTGCCTTGGCAGATGTATACAATTCCTGAAAAAACAGATCACTACACATGCACATACATGTGAGCGTATTATTAACGTTCTTCCAGTGCAGAGTGGGGGCAGGCCCTGGGTCCAGTCATGGCCCCAGGATCCCAAGCTACTGAATGCAGAACTTTGATCATGCAGGTGTTATGTCTGATGACTTAACCACTGAACTTCTGTCCTTTGTGATGGAAGGTGACGGATGCAAGGAAGAGAAGGTGTACTTACAACACAGGTTTCTTTCTCATGGCGTAGTCTCAGAGAAGGGAGTGACAAGAGAAAAATCACATATCCCATTGAAATACAAAAATAGAACTGGTAAGCATGCACAAAATACAATAATTCCCTTAATTTCATTCCACTGAGCGTGGCTCATACAAAAATTAACAATGTCAACTACTTAGAAGTTTGCTCATTAGCGTAAGAGTATACTTGGCTCAGTCTAGCAAGAAGCTTTTCCCTTGATACTCTCATCATTTTTGACAAAGACCCATTCAGAGGATGCAGGGACATATATCCTGTCCAGATTTCAAACTCGTGGAACCATTAGTGCTGGGGCCCAGAGGTGCCTGGGCCCTCCCTGTCCTTCCCCCTTCCCTGTTGGTCCAACGGACTCACATCCTTGGCTGAAATCTGGGTTCACAGACTTCAGCGGGGGGGGGCACACTTTTGCCCTGATGAAGGTAGCACAAAGGCTCCTTCTCCAGTGCTTGTTCGACATTTTGGATGTGGTTTCATTTGTTGTTATACCTGTTATTTACCTGGATGGCCCAGCTAACAAAAACGACTCTTTGCTATCCCTCATGGGTCATTGGCCCATCTTCAGGGCAGGGGAGAAAACAGAAGCAAGGGACCCTCCAAGGGAGCAAATGAAGACTTGGATATCTTCTGAGTTCCTGCCCTCTGGGGTCCTATTCCTTTCCAGGCTTCTTCTGTAGCTGGTTCTTTGCAGGCCATGTTACTGTCCACACTGAGGATTTTATTTTCAGCTGTCACACGAGGTTAAAAACTTGTTTGTGCCCTGGTTGGTGTGCCTAGGAATTGTGTGCTGAGCTCTTGGCCTCTGTCTTTTTTTTATTTTTATTGTTATGTTAATTACCATACATTACATCATTAGTTTTTGATGTAGTGTTCCATGATTCATTGTTTGTGTATAACACCCAGTGCTCCATGCAGAATGTGCCCTCTTTAATACCCATCACCAGGCTAACCCATCCTCCCGCCCCCTCCCCTCTAGAACCCTCAGTTTGTTTTTCAGAGTCCATAGTCTCTCATGGTTCGTCTCCCCCTCCGACTTACTCCCCTTCATTCTTCCCCTCCTGCTATCTTCTTCTTCTTCTTTTTTTTTCTTAACATATATTGCCTTATTTGTTTCAGAGGTACAGATCTGTGATTCAACAGTCTTGCACAATTCACAGCGCTCACCATAGCACATACCCTCCCCGATGTCTATCACCCAGCCACCCCATCCCTCCCACCCCCCACCACTCCAGCAGTCTTCAGTTTGTTTCCTGAGATTAAGAATTCCTCATATCAGTGAGATCATATGATACGTGTCTTTCTCTGATTGACTTATTTCGCTCAGCATAATACCCTCCAGTTCCATCCACTTTGTTGCAAATGGCAAGATTGGCCTCTGTCTTAAAAAAAAAAAAAAAAGTTTTATTTACAGGACTGTGTGGATGGCATTCATTTGCAAAACACAGAGCTGGAAAGAGGAAGAAGGAAGAGAACTGCCCTGATGATTTCAGGAAGACTCCTTCCAGGGGAAAAGGTGCCTCTGGGTGACATGTACCTTGTGGGTGAGCTTGGGTCCACTCAAAACTGGCCGAGCAGTCTAGGTACAAAGCGAGAAGCTCTTCCCTTGATACTCTCATCATTTTTGACAAAGACCCATTCAGAGGATGCAGGGACATACATCCTGTCCAGATTTCAAACTCGTGGAACCATTAGTGCTGGGGCCCAGAGTTGCCTGGGCCCTCCCTGTCCTTCCCCCTTCCCTGTTGGTCCAGCAGACTCACATCCTTGGCTGAAATCTGGGTTCACAGGCTTCGGGGGGGGGTACACTCTTGCCCCGATGAAGGTAGCACAAAGGACTGGACGATGGAGAAGTTCCCTGCATCCCAGCTCCCCGAGAGCGGTCAGCTACTATTTACAGCTGCTTGGGGCCCCTGCGGTGGGGCGGTTAGGGGAGAACGGAGGGGTGATCAGCAGCGCGCACCTGTGCTACCACCCCTCGGGACACCGTGCACCACTTAGACACTACTCGGTGTGGGCTCAGGCAATACTCTGGGGATCGGATGGAAGAAGCAAACTTCTGTCTTGAGTCCTTGGGCCAGTTCAGTGCAGACTGCAGTTAGGACTGCTGGGGAGCATTTCTCTGGAGATGCAGTGACCCCTTTGAAGACGCTCATAGCTCTGAGCCCCTGGCTGGGGATGTTTAACACAGGGCAGCCTAGTGATAGGAAAAAACGGCAGGCAACTGACTTATGAGTAGATTAAGAGAAGCCCATGGAAGGAAACAGCTTCTCGTAAGGATGAAGTTGGCCAGGGAGGAGGGTAGGGGTCATCTGCTCAGTTCAAGTAAGAAACAGGGAAGTGAGAATCTCTGAGGCGAAGCAGCAGAAGTGAAAGGAGAAGCAAAGCAGGATGATTATTAATCAGGAACTCCAGAGAAATGGGGTTTATGGAGTTAACGTTTCCGGAGATATATGGACCTTCTGCCATGCTTTGTTTTTTATACTGGATAACTCAGATAATGAGGTAATTGAAAACTTTTCTTTCTGCAAGTCAAATTTTGGCTTAAAAAAAGACAAGGGAAAAGCAAAGGAGAGCTCCATAAGAACAGGAAATTTGTTTACCTTATTCACTGTTTTATCCTGAACCCTAGAATAAGGCACACAGTAGGTGCTCAATATACATCTGAGGAATGAATATGCTATCCAGTGAATTAAGCTTAGCAGTTTCCCTCTGGAGCCTTTGCTTTTGTATGGAGGAGAAAGCCTTCCCCAGTCTTTCTAGGGCAACACTCGGGTTGATGGAGGGCTCCACGCCATCTGGATTCTCTTGCATGGGTCATTTCGATCATTTAATTCTTTTATTCCTTTTGTTTAACAAATATTTATCAAAAACCTACTCTCTGCAGGCACTGATTGAGCTTCACATGTGTAAATGCAATGGTGGAGATATGTGCCTGCTTGGAGTTTACAGTCTTGTAGAATGTAGTTCTCTAAGCCTATTTTCATGGTTGGAGGCTTACATAACTGAATAATTTAACCAGACCAAAGCAACCAACCAACCAAACCAATCAAGCCAACACACAAAGAAACTACATCCAAAGCACAGGCCCTTTTGGCCTTCAGAACTTCTCATGGCCATCAAGTGACTCACATGACCAGATCATCCAGACTAGAAAGAACCTTGAGAGGTCATTTTAGATTTGCCCCCACATATTAGTCACAATAGGCTGGGCCATGCTGTAGCGACAAATCAACCCTGAAATCTCTACCATTGACTACAATGGAAATGTATATCTTGTTTACAAAGCTTGCTATGGATGGTTTCTTCCACATCGTGACTCAGGGAAGTCTGCGTCCGTCCAGTGACTCAGCATCTCACCCTGAGGCATCCAGATCACCGCGGTTTGGAAGGAGAAATGATAGGTAAATAAATACATAGGGGTGGTTCACTGCCTTAGTCTGGAAGTGTCACTTCACTTGTCCTCAGTGTTTTGGCCAGCACAAGTTGTGTGACCCCACCCAGCTGTAACGGGGTTGGGAGTGGAAGGGAACACATGGACATTTGGTGGGCATTAAATGTTTCAGACGTGCCTGTTCTTTACACAAAAATCCTCCTGAATCGTCATTGTGCAGAATTGAGAAACAACTTTGACACAGTTGATAGATGAGAGTTAGAGGATAGATTTTGCAAATAAGTGGGCCAATTTATTTCCTGAGTTCTTTATCTGGGAATAATTTTGAAATGAAAGGAATATAGGAAATAAACTATATTATAGTTATAATCTAGGCTCACTTTACTGGATAGAAAGCATCAACTTCTTTCTTTGTGTTTCTTCTGCCATTGGGGCTTTTATTACGTGTTGTACCATCTCATTTATTTCTAATTCAGCTGTAGATTTCTTATTTACTAAGTGTGCCCTGATTCTGTCCTGGCTTGCTCAGGCACATTTTCCAATAAACAATGGTGGTGTAATTAGCACTAGATCCATGAAAGAAGTATGTTGAAATATGGTAATTTATTCCATTTGCTGATATAAGTTTATTCCTGGGTAGCATTTTTCCAGATCAATATGGATTTGATTATTCTTAAACCTTCACTTCCTGGTGATGGTTCTTTCGTTATATCATAAATCGTCTGATTATAATTCAGTGGCAGGAGCCCTTGACTTCAGTTTTTGCATTTATAGTTGATAGTACTTGAAATGTTGGTTGTTTCATTAGGGAGTCCAAGGGCGCCATTACTCCTTGAAATTGGAAAACACTATGCTTAGCTGGAGTTAAAAATATATATACCAATTTTGGGGAAATTCAGTAATGCCAACCTGATCATCGGAGGCTGGGAGTGAAATTTTGCCTTGCAGCAACTCATCATCCAGAGGAAAAAAGCCCTCGCCTCGGAAGGAAAGCTGGAGCTTTGGCGGGAACCCAGACACTCAGGGGGGTAAAAGACTAAGCCCACGATCTCTCTTGGCCCTTTCTATTTACTGAACCAAGATTTTTAGGCATCTTCCTTTTGACTTCCCTTCAAAATATTTTTTGAGGCTCTATTGTATTTTAGGCCCCAGGAAAACAGTGTTGAAGACAGCCAGGACCCTGCCCCTCACGGAGTACAGGTTGCAAAGGGGAGAGTAAACTCACACTTACAAGATGGTGATAGGGGACATGCAGGGACCCCTGGGAGCCCAAGACAGAGGGACCTATTTCCAACTTTCTGGGCGCAACTTTTTCATCACGAAGGAAACCTGTGTCCACGGAGAACTGAAGAATGAGAAGTAGTCACATGAAGAACAGATGGAACAGAAGAGATAGAAGTGTGCGTGTTTAAAGCGGATACAGCAGCAAGTCTGGAGAGACTACGATGGTTAATAGGAAGATGAATGTCATTGGACTTTCATGCCATTTACCTGTCATAGGCCAATCATGCAGGGCTGTCCAGCCGCTGTGGCTTGTATGTTCATGGTCATGGCTGGACTTCTCCATGAGACAAGACGAGCTGAAGACAGAGAGCAGGGGCCAGACCTGAGAGCTTGTCTACCACAAAGGGTTCTTAGGTTATGGGCCTTGACCATGAGAACAGATACGACTTCCCTCCTCTTTACCAGGCGTGAGGCCAGCTGGATGGAATTCACACAAGCTATGAAGTCAGAGAAAAACACTCGGTCCCTGCAGCTTGGGAGAAAAAAAAAATTCATCCAGCGTCAGAAACAGTGTCGTCTGGAGGGGGTCTGAGTAGTGAGTGAAGAAGAGGTAAAAACTAAGCACCAGAGAGTGGCTGATTTGATTTACAGAATAAAGAGCAGGGGAGGGAGAAGGGAAGTGGGACAGAAAAGACCTGAGCACTAGGATCGTTCTTACGGGAGATACATTTTGGGGTGTCTGCTCAGCACCTGGCTTTCCCTGTTTCCTCACCTGCAGATACTAGCATTCTGGCAGCGTGCTAGCTCGGGGGGTCACCCCCTTTCCTCCAATAGGTGATTTGACCAGGAAGGAGCACCTGATCCAAGCTGAGCCAATCAGAGTTTCTTGCTGAGAATAAGGGGTGAAATGTGGAGGATGGCAACTCGGGAGCTGTGAGGAGCCACGTCTGTCCATGAGCTGCCCAAAGCAAAAGCAAAGGCAGAAGCCTAAGCACACATTTGGTGGGAAACAGACTCAAAAATTGGGATAGACTCCTTCTCAGCTCTTGGTAGTTTTCCTCGTCCTGGTTCCAGGCTCTTAGGAAGGGGCTGCCCCTTTGGTCCGTGGAAGACACATAATATCCTAAATCAATTCTCTTTCCCTCTGTTTCCCTTTCGCTCTAGTTACTTTGAAGTAACTTTTGACAATACTTTAAAATCCAAAGAACCTGGCCTAAGACAGCTGCCCCAATCCCTCTAAGTTGTTGAGTTTACTCTCTGGTACTTGTGGTCTCCTCTGTTTGCTAACTTGTGTGTTCATGGCACAAAGCTGCGCATCCACCTTGAGGATCTGATTTGTCTCTAGAATCACCAACCTGGCCGGGGAACAAGTACCTGCTAGTATTTTGCTGAGAAAGCTCTTAAAGCATCTCGTCTCCTGCTGGGTAGGATTGTGTCCTTTCACAGCTTAATCTACCCACCCCCCCACCCCCCCAACACACACACTTCAGCCTGTGTTTTTGATCATCTTCTGAGAAGCTTTCCTTCTCGGGCTCTTGTCTTGACGTCTCTCTCAGACAAAATTGGTTGTATTTAGAAGTTACACTGGCGTGGGTTTTCCATAGGGGCTGCTCTTTCTCACTGTGGGCCGAAAGCAAACCAGTGTCTACACCTCTGGTAGATGAACATTGGAGAAGAAGATCCTTCCAGAGCGAAGCTCTGGAATGCAGGCTGGACTGCATGCAGTACAAAGGGCTCTCGGGGGAATGGATTTCCCACAGTGAGAGAGGCTCAGAGCAGTTTCTCCCAAGGCTGGTCTCAGATCCCCGAATGCTTACGAAAAATGCAGTTTTCCTAGTCCTGCTGGAGACCTGCTGAGTGACGCTTTCTAGGGATGGGGCCAGAGACTCTGGACTTCAAATAAGCTACCCAGGTAATTTTGATGTGTGAAAGCCACTGGTTATGAGCCAGGAGTAGCAATCCTCATAACCAAACATAATTGTTAGACTGAATTTCACAATAAGCTCACTCTCTTCAATGTATTCATGATATATCTCAGAAAAATTAAAATCAGTTAAACTATACTTCTATTTGTGAAGACAGTCACTCCTGGGAAAAGTGAATATACCTCAGATCCTCTAAATTGTATTGTACACCCCAGCCTCAGATCTTTCCAACCTGACCAATGGACTTGTTATCAGAGTCTCCTGAAGTGGGTGGGACTGGCAGACATTTGTTTATCTGTTTTGGAAGAAAACAAACAAACAAACAATTGCTAAGGCAGAGTCTCATGAAGTGTGGTCCTCAAACCTGCCGGATTGGAATGACATGGAAAGCCCTGTTAAAAAAGCAGATTCTGGGGTTTGACCCCAGATCCGCTGAACCAGAACGTCTGAGATTAGGACCAGGAGATTTGTTTTGTTTAATAAATCTGCAGGCATTTCTTACATATAGGAAAGATTCAGGCCTTCCTGGGTTGTCTCTAACCCCAGTTTAATGCTTACATTAAATGACAACAAGTGAGCACTGTTAGACCGGATACCCATGGTATCTTTCTGCTACTCTTTCTCTTCGAGATGATGATAGTAATCGCAGCAACAGATACTATGTTTTGAGCTCTTACAGTGGCAGACATAGCGCCAAGAGATTTCCATGCATTCGTTCAGTAAGCGCACATGATGCCATTACTCTCGCATTAGTCAGATAAAAACTGAGGCTCAGGGAAGACATGCACATTTCCCGAGATGATACAACAAACAAGTGGCTAAGAGGGGATTAAAGTGCTAAATGCTTGGGGGCACCTGGGTTGGCTCAGTTGGTTAAGCATCCGCCTTCAGCTCAGGTCATGATCTCAAGGTCCTGGGATCGAGCCCCTTGTCAGGCTCCCTGCTCAGCGGGGAGTCTGCTTCTCCCTCTGCCCCTCCTCTGCTTATTCTCTCTCTCAAGTAAATAAATAAAATCTTGAGAAAAATTGCTAAAGAGGAGCAGGGCAAAAGAAAACATACGGAAGCCGCCATTCAGGATTCATCCTTCATATACCTTAATTATAACTGGAATCTGTTTGGGGTGAGACGTCTTGAGGGACCATCTCCTGTGGGTCACCTCAGATCTCTCTGGGCTCACATGCATCTGTGTTCTTGGTCCTGCTCTCAGCCTGAGTTTCTGCTCCCTCTTCCTTCATCTTGCCCTGATGCTAGCAGGCCCAGCTCCACCTCCGGGCTGCTCTCCCTACACATCCTCCCGGCTTCTGCCTACACTGCCAACTGCCTCAGTCTCTCAGAAACCCTGAGTTTATATTCTTGAAAGAGGGAATCTGATTGGTCCAGTTTACCATGCCATGTCACTTATGTCACTTATAGATTGCTGGCTAGGTACCATATTGACGCCAATCATTTTAGCTGAAGAGGAGGAAGATGGGGGTCACAGAGTAAGACCGTGGCTGCCTGAAGGCCATGCTCCCCAGGAAGGTCTGTAAGCAGAACAGGCCTGGTAATTGTCATTTTCCAACACACCTCAAGCCTTCATCCAAAGGCTCTCAGAAGGCCTTAGAATGAAATAAGACTCGTCTGCAACTCTCAAGTCCTCATGGTTAGGGTGGGTGAGAATATTTGCTATGTCAGATTTTATGTCTGGTGGAAAGTCCAGTTTGTAAGCTCCTTTAGGGTAGGAAGTTTTGTTTTCTGCATTGCTGTATTACAAGCACCTAGAACAGTGCCCAGCACAGAGCAGGTTCTCAATAAATATTTGCTGAATGAATAAATGTTATTGCAGTATCCAGCAAGTCCGAAATGTTGTGGATCAGACACGGGAAAATCTGATTTACATACTGCTTTGGTCCTGGCTCCTTGATGGTATTTTAAAGATTTTACTTATTTATTTGAGAGAGAGAGAGAGAGAGCGCACACGAGTAGGGGGGAGGGGAAGAGAGAGAAGCTGACTCCCCACTGAACAGGGAGCCCGACGTGGGCCTCGATCCCAGGACCCCAGGATCATGACCTGAGCTGAAGGCAGACACTTAACCAACTGAGCCACCTTGGTGGCCCAGCTCCTTGACAATATGAATGCCATCCTAGCCATAACACAGCCATGGACATAACTCTCTAGACAACCCACCTATTATTTGCTTAAAAGCTAATACAAATATTTTGGGGTTGCTTGTTTTAATTCCTGCTAATAACTGAAAATTAACTGTGTGGCCTGTGTAGGAGTCAGTTTCTAGAATCCTTAAGGAACAAAGATGCTAAGAAAGCAAATCATTTACTTTGGTGGTTCTCAACCAGGAGTGATTTTTGTCCCCAAGGGACATTCAGCAATGTGTGGAGACATTTTCTTTCTTTTTTAAAATTGTGTTAAAATAAAGATAACATACAATTTACCATTTTTAGGTGCTGAGTTCAGTAGTATCAAGTACATTTACATTGTTGTGCAAACAATTTCCAGATTTTTCATCTTGAAAAACTGGAACTCTATAACCATTAAATAACTTCCTATTCTCTTCTTCCCCCTCCCCAGCCTCTGGGGGAAATATTCTATTTTCCATCTCTATGAGTTTGACTACACTAGGTATCTCACAGAAGTGGAATTATACAATGTTTGTCTTTTGGTTGACTGGTTTATTTCATTTCCCATGATGTCCTCTAGGTTCATCTATGTTGTAGCATGTAACAGGATTTTCTACTTTTTAAAACTGAATGATATTCCACTGTACGTATACACCACATCTCGTTTTATCCATTCATCCGTTGATGGACATTTGGGTTGCTTCCACCTTTTAGCTATTGGGACCAATGCTGCTATGAACATGGGTGTGCTCCTATCTTTCTGAGGCCCTGCTAAGGCCCTGCTTTCAATTCTTTTGGGTATAAGCCCTAAAGTAGAATTGCTGGATTATATGGTAGTTCCATGTGTAACATTTTTTAAAAAAGATTTTATTTGTCAGAGAGCGAGTGAGCGCACAAGCAGGAGGCAGTGGCAGGCAGAGCTCGATGTGGGACTCGATCCAAGGGTCCCGGGATCATGACCTGAGCCGAAGGCAGACACTTCACTGACTGAGCCACCCAGGGGTCCCTATGTATGCATTTTTTGAGAAACTGCTGTGCTCTTTTCCACAGAGGACACACCGTTTTACATTCTCACCCACGGTACACAGAGGCTCCAATTTCTTCGCTTCCTCACCCACCCGTTATTTTATTTTATTTTATTTTTTTGATAGTAGCCATCCTAATGGGCATGATGCATGGAGAGATTTTTGGCGGTCACAACCCAGGGGGAGGAGAGCTACTGGCATCTAGTGCGTAGAGAGGTCAGCGATGTTGCTAAACATCCTACAAAGGCACAGGACAGTCCTCCGCCACCAACAATGAACTGGTCCCAAACATCAACAGTGCTGAGGTTGAAAAATCCCGATTGACACAATCAGGTTCACCCTTCATAGTAAACCTCATCCCCTGTTACGTGTAGCCTGTCTGCTTTGTTGAAGATGCTCAAAGGCAACAATTTCATGAAACGTGCAAAGGGAGGGAGGACTGAGAAGATCGGCAACGTTTCTTTTATTCAAATTTTATTGGAAGTTTACAAATGTATTACAGACATCAGTAAAACATATCCATTTTACAGGGCACGGATCTCAAGCAAAGTGTTCACAACAGTCTCTGGCAGAGCCCACACCAAAGGCCTGTTGCAGACCTTCTTTACAAATAGCTTGACACTCGACACACAACACAGAGTCTGGCCTGCCTCACCTTCTCAGACCCTCTGAGGTTTTGTTTATGCACTTGGAGTTAAAGCAGGAGATGGGCAAAGCAATCCTGTACAGGAAAGAATGTGTTTAGGAGAGGGAAGACTACCAAAGTCCTAATTTGCTAAGGAAAATGAAGGACTCTTAGACCTTAGAATGTTAAGTCAGGGTCCATCGTAGAACCAAAATGCTTTATGGAAACACAAGAATATCAACTAGAGAGGCTGGAGAGCAGACCTTACTAGTGGGTAATTCTCTCCAAAAAAATTTAAAAAGGCGGGACAGTGACCTATTGAACACGAATGGCCAAATGCCCAGTAGGGTGAAGGGATATCTCCAAAAACTCTCAGGATAGAACAATTTTTTTTTCTATCCTACAGATTCATCGTTATTTAAATCACCAGAAATGTTTTCCTACATGACGTGACTTTCCTCCCTCCTTTTTTATTCCCCTTGGGGAAATCTAGTTTTGTCAGCAGGAAGTAAGCTTATAAAAGAGTATACCTCCCAATAGTGAGTCACGGTTTATGGCAGTCTTGTGTTGACTGGGCTACTATTATGAGAAAATGGAAAAGGAATCCAATCCTTTCTTGGTCCTAACCTTGACAAGTGCTTCCAAGTGGTCAGACAGACGAGCTCTGGTGTCTGCTGACAGCCCGAAGGGGCCAAGCACTGGATGCAAGGCAAAGCTGTCTTCATTTCTACTTCCCTTGTGCTTCGAGAGATGGACCTCAAAAGGCGGCCAACCTGAAAGTGCCTTCAGAATCAGGAGAGGAGGCTTCGCTGAGTCCTGCAGCTGGAAGGCTGTCCGTAGAGCCCATTTCAAAGCCTTGAAGGTGCCTAAACAGTTGCTAATAGCAACTCTTCTGACATGAAATATTCAGATAACTGGTTTCATTTCCCACTTTGGCCAGAGATAGATCCTCCTTCTTAGGCGTTAGCATCTGGTTTCTGTTAGACAGAAATACACACAGAGCACTTCTCCTTGGAATTCAAATATTTGTGTTATTTCTGGTTAGAAGGTGGGATTAGACGAAGAGTAAGATGGCCTCTTATCTGACCTCTGCAAAAGGATGAACAGAAGGCTGTGTGTAATAATTGGCCAAGAACATGGGAATGCAAAAGGAGGCCAAAGAGATTTGTCTTTGTTTTACTTAGAAAAGTCAGCCTCCACTTTTAGCATCCACAAAGGAATTGGGCTCCACAGTCATTTATGAACGAGGCTTCCTAAAAGGTTGGTATTCTGTTTTGGGCCCATGGCAAACGATGGAAAGATAAAAATCAGTTCACAAATGAGACTTGTTATCAAATGACCTCAGTTCTAATCGACTCATCCTGGCAGCGTGGAGTGTCATAAAGCTTTCTGAGGCTGCATCCATGCTCCCCAGGAAAGCGTAGAGCCATCCATTGGTTTTATGGGCCGGGTTGCAGGGATGGTAGAGCATGTGCTACATCTATGTCATCACCGGCTGCACCTGAACTCAGCAATGGCGAGGGGTACCCAAGAAGTGGAAAGCCACCGCGGGAGAAGGAAATACAGTTTGTTGCAGTGCAAAAGCATCCTACAGAATGGGAAAAGAGGATGAGCACGAGCTGTCTTCTGGTCCCCTGCTGGAAAGACAAAATTGCTTGTTCACTGGGCTGGCTGAGGACAGAACGGAAGGACTAGAGATGAGAAGGTGAATGCGGAAAGGAGGCATCAAACAACCACCACTAGGAACTCTACCCGCCTTGCACCTGATCCTGCTTTCCCTCACCTCATTCACCTTCACACTTGATAGAGATCCTGGAACTACACGACAGAAGGAAGGGGACCTGAATGCCACACTCCATGCCACCAGGCTGCTAAGAAAGCTGTTCACAATATCAAGGGTTGCATGTATTGGCAGGGCCATTCAGGAAACCGTCAAGGGCGACTTCTTCCTGGGAAAGAGTGCATTCTGTTGCCACTGAATTGAGCAGGGGTAGGAAATGACCTGAAGTCCAAAGTGGTGGTTTTAACCAAAAGACAAGGAGACCAATATGAAGAGAGGTAGGAAAAGCAAACCCAAGGTATTAGAGATGAGGAAACTAGGAAAAGATTACTTTTCTAGAACAGTCTATCGAAGAGGAAAAGAAATCTAGGAAGAGGTGAGTATAAGCCCCACTCACAGGCAAAACTTGACCAGGAAGAGCTCGTGGTTGTGATGGAGGAATCGGGTGAGGACCCTAAGTTCTTGCCTCAGAAGAGAACGCATTGAGTTTCTGGGACTGGGATTCCGTGATGTTAGGTGTAAGTTATCACGAACGGGTAGAACTCCTCTCCAGGGCATTCACTTGGAGGTCCCATCACCTTTGTGATGATTTTACCAGCCTCCTGGGCATCATCTGTAAGGTGCCTGGCTGCATGTGGGGTGGGGAGAAGCTGAGATGGAACACACGGAGGTGAACTTGGTTATAGACAGTGTGACCCTGAGGCTTGCATCTCAGTATATTTCAGGCTCTGGCCAGCTGAGCTGCCAGATGCTCCCTGGGCAGCTAGCTCTGAAGTCACTTATCCCTCCCACCCTTTCACAGGATGTGGCTACGGGTCGATTTCCGGCCACCCTCTTCTTTCTGCTGATGGTGGCTCAAGCCTCGTCTGGGGAAAATAAGAGGTACTTTTGAAAAGGATGGAGTTAGAAAGCAGCTTTTACCAGGAGAATTTCTTTCACTGGATTCCAGGCCACAGAGGACAGACATGATTTTCAGTTGTTTGTTATGTTAAGCGATCTACTTTTGTCTCTCTTTTCTTTTTCCCAAATGCCTTTTTATTCTTATCAATCAAGGAACTCAAAACTCCAAATTGGACTCGCCCGATTTCTACCAGAAACCTGCCACTTCAGTAGCATGGTGTTGCACATTATTTCTTAATCAGTTTTGCCAAGCAGTTTACAAACTTACTATACAAACGTAATAGAGTTAATTCTCCGGAGGCTTGGATAATTAATGAAGCATTTAGATATGAAGATAGCATGCGGAAAACAGCCACAACCAACATTTGCATTGCTTTTTTAAAAAATCAGTGACAATGACAAATGTCATATTAATACCTGAAAAGCAAATTATTTTAATACATCCTGAATGGAGTGCCATTTCCACGACCTTTACAGCCTTCTTTTCCCCAGACCCATTTGGGATGGTGTCTGAAAAGCCACTTTTCACATTCTCTCCATAAAAAAAATACTAGAAAATATTAACTACTATACTGAAAAGAGACCACGCTCACCTCACCATGGCAGATGGGCACTGAGATACACCGTGTACTACATCAACAGTACATCTCACTAAAGGTGGGTCCTCCGATGGATTATTTCAACTGCCACAATCCATTAAAGGGAGGAGGAGAATGGAAGAAAAAGCCAGCGCTTCGTTTTGAACTGAAGCAAGGTAGGAAGTTTTATTTTACTATAAACAACACAACCGTTAAATGTCTTCTTCAAGCAAACTCACTTTTGAGCCCATTTTCTGTCTGACCAACAGTCCCCAAAGTTCAACACGAAAATCCCCCTCTGAACAGCATTTGTTTTTCAAGGCCATCACCCTGAAATCTCCCGAGCAGCTCCCGTTCCTGGGTAACCCAGACACTCTGGTTACGGGGTGTGTTAAACTGGATTCTTTCCACAAGCACTGGGGGGGGGGGCGGTTATTCAAGGTAGTGGTCACCTCCACTCTACTTCATTTCCAGAAGCTCTCTTTGCTCTGACCTTCCTTCATATTCCCCTTCAGTCTCCACCCTTGACTTGCTTTCTGCTTTTCGAATTCCCTTGTTCCTTCTCCACGCATGACGTACGATCTAGAACACCCCGTCACTCCCAGAGCCCCACAGAACCTTCTGCCCCTACATGTGTACTGCTTAAGTTCATTTGCACTGAGGACAACCGGTTGTCAGGCTAAGGCAGCTGTTCTGTCTGCCTTGGTAAAGGAAAGCAGATAATATAATCCAGGAAACATGAGCACCAGAAAATAATGCCACACTCAAAACAACGTCATGCTGACATCACACGACGGGTACCACTCACAGTCACTTTCATTTTCCCCAAGGGACAGATCAATAGCAAGCAACTTCAATGTTCCCAGCAGGGATGGCGTTGCTCACGGGACTTTACGGACACTGGTTGGTTTCTCTAATTGGCAAAAGTTACGTTTGCAATTAAAAAAAAATTACTATCACTTTGTAGAGAAGAAATTCTACTGAGGGTGGGAGCAGACTTAAGGATATCTCCTTAAGATGGAATGGAGCATAAAATACTTTGGGTGTAATAGTTCATTTTTTTTTTCAGCCACAAAAAGTCAAATTGAATAAACTCCTTTGAAAAAGGTCTCACTGACATGTAACAAATTTGTATAGAAAAAAGAAAAAAAAAAAGGTGGTCCTGGATCACCTCTGAATACTACTCAAAGACAATGTTGGATGTGCATGCAAGTCTTCACTGAGTCCTACGATATAGAAATTCCTTTGATATTACAAAATACAAAAATATTTTATCAGAACTCTCATTTACATTGCATTTACAATGGACATGTAAATAACTTAGTCTTGGGTCCTGGCTAATAAACAAATTACTTACTGGAAAAAGGGTCCTAAAAGTAAGAGAACCAGAGAGGATATAAGCGAGCGGGAAACAGTTTGCCATCTTGCGAAAGGCGACTCCACACAGACTGACGGGAAGGAAGGGGCCAACCCTGGCCTCCACAGAGTCTACAGCGTTTCCAAAGTGAAATGTGCAAATAATACTCAACATGCCGAGAACTGGGACTACCTATTGAGTCAGTCTAGAACCTTGCCTCCACAACTGGCACCATGTTCCTCTTCTCCTCCAGCAACCACCCCCGGAAAGCGCTTTAAAACTGAAAACAGTGCAAGTTTCTGGATGTACATTCTTAGCTCCCATCTTCCCCCATTCCCTGACCCCAATCGTATTAAGAGATGATACAGTTTTTGCTCTTTTGTCTTTTCCTGCTGTGCAACTGTCCCCTGCCCCCTAACGTGGAAGACTTGGGGAGGCCGTAGGAGCTGTATTTGTGCAACAGCTCATCGCTTGTGACGTATCGCAGGCGGGCGGGCTGGGGGATGGGCTCTCCTAGGAAATAGCCCTCATTGTCAGACTCCGAAGAGGACGAGCAGGTGGAACACCAATCATACTCGGTGAAGTAGGGTCCCCACCGCTCCCCAAAGGCATTCTGCAGGGCCAGGTCCGACACCGTTCTCGGGCACTGGCCGTACAGGTCCCTTCGGGACCCTTGGCCCAAGCTCTCCTGGAAGCTCCGCTGGCGCATGAACTGGTCGTAGTCCTCCCTGGCTCGGAGCGGGGGCCTTTCTTTTAACCGAGAGATGGCCTCGCGCTCGCTGGCCAGGTGGAGGGCGTTGTCTGAGCGAGAGCGCCGGGAACGCCTGGAGCGGTGGGGTCGGAAGCGGCGAGCGTCGTCGCGGGAGGTACTTCTCCTCCGCGTGCGTTCGCTCATGGGCTGGATCCTCATGCCCTCCTGCCCTGGCAGCTTGCTGCCCGCCATCCCCCCCTCGAAATCAAAGCTCTGGTGCAGCCTGCCGTGGGACTGCAGGTCCCTGTACCCAATGGGGTTGCCGAGCTGGTGGAGGTTTCCCTCCATCTCCTGGTACTGCTGGGCAGAGAGCAGGCTGCGAACCGACTCTGCGCTCCGGAACTGCATGGACGAGTTAAGCGTGCCCATGTTGCTCAGCTTCTCGGAGACATTCATTCCAGAGTCTTTGCTGAGGTCGGGCATGGAAAACCGGGAGAGATGCTCCTGGCGCTTGGCGCCACCATCGGCAGACAGGCCTGGGGGGAGAGAGGGAAGAGAGGACCACGGACATTAATACAAACGTGCAGTCTTGTTCATCGGAACCGCCGTCTATCCAGGATCGCTGCATACGGTTGTGCAGTTGTACACTGCACAAAGGCGCTCTCAGAATGTTTGGGAGAGCTCTCCCCGCTCCACAAGGGGGGGTAGTGCCCACCTAGAGAGGATACCTGGTTAAAATGCATCCACAGAGGTATATTTTACTAGTTACTAATTCCTCCAAAGGCTCATCGAGGTCACTAGGAGCCCATTGTGCATCTTACCCATGCTTCCTCTGTTTAGAATTTCACTTTACAAAGTGTGTCAATTACCCCTTTGATCTAATGCTGCACTGTTAAGTACAGGAGACACATATCCTGGATGTGGAAGGTTTCAGCGACAGCCACTGGGCCATGCCCAGGCAGTTCCTACCAACACTGAGCCTCACATCTAATCCCATGATACCACACCAGCTCACTTTCCTGTTAGCCTCCAGCAGCTTCCCCCTGTGCCTGTAGTCCCTAAGCCCCATAGCCCAAATGTCTGGAACACTAAGTGACTCCCTGGGTGTACATAGAGGGATATTTACTCTCTCAGGCTCTTCAGTAAATGACTGCTCCAGGGTTTTAAATGGGCCCCTAACAGCCAGAAGATGTGAGTGGGACTCTGGGACACTCCTTCTTCCCCAGGGGAGGCACTTTTTTTAAAACAACACCATGACCAGCGGGTATCTCTAGCAATGGACCTGCAGTCCCTAGGTGCCATCACTGGCACCACTGAAATAAGCCATTCTGCAGGAAGTGGGAGATGCTTGACTTGGGTAACTTCCATGCTGCCCATCCTAAAGCAGCACTCTCGAAAGAGAGGCTTAAGAATGGCCCAGGTGGTAAAATCTCAGCATTTGCACTCATTACCTGTCGGAAGATGAGCAATTTGCCATTGCTGGTTGCAGAAAACATGTCTTTGAATTGCAATGGCCCATTATGACCCCTGCCACTGATTATTCATCCCTCCCTGCTGGGGCCAACAACTCCACTCCCCTGACAAAACTAATGTTCTGAACACTTGAAAAACTACTTAGCAATATCTATTTAAGCTAAATACACACACACACATGAATTATCAATGAAGCTGCTTTGAAAATCTGTGTCCTTTTGTGTGTGTGTGTGTGTGTGTGCGTGTGTGTGTAGACTTATGTGTTAATTCTTTTGGGTGTACAGAGTGGCGAATCTGTGATTTTCCATTGCTACTCTTGATTATACACCAAACAGAAATCAGTTTATAGGTCCAAAAAACGTACAGGGGTATTTGGAGAAGCTTTCTTTATAGTAGCTTAGAACTAGAAATAACTCAAATGTCAATTAATAGGAAAAAGGATCAATAAATTGTATTTTATACCATTCTCCCTTAAAAGGAATTAGGAGTCTGGAAAGAGGGCTGATTCCAGGACAGGAGGAGGGAATGTAAGATCTGAGCCTGGAACATCTTGCTATGCCAAAGAGGAAGGAAGTGTTACAAATGAAAAATGAGGGACTCTCACTCGCCAAAGCTGAGCAACTTGAGCATCAAAACATTAAAAACAGTAATGATTCATAAACCATTGAAAAAGGAGGAAATCATGAGTCCATACCTATACCAGATAAACACACCAATAACTAAATGGGGGAGAAGACTGGGCTCTTGTATACAGTAGGATGTTGAGCAGAATGAGTATGCATGGAAGGGGTGCTGGATTGGAAGACCACCATTTTGTAACCACTGTACATAAAGATCGATTCATGCAAGAGTCAACTTATGCTCAAGTCAGGGGGGTAAAATTTGATGGGGGAGCAGGGTATTTGCACGGTGGTTAAGTGTTTCTCCACGTATTAGTTTCTAAGGAAAAATTTAGTAGCTACACAATGGAGAAATCAGATAGCACTTTGACCAGGAGAATCAACTTAACATCATCGATGAGGCGTAACTGGACATTGCGTGCCTCCCAACGTAGGTCCTGAGAAGGACACACTATCACTCAGGCAATGTTCCAGTCAGGAACATTTCCTGAATGGATTGAGAAGGAAACCTGAGATAAACTCCCAAATGACGAAAATTCTATTTAAAAAAAAAGGGACTATATCTTAAAACATTTTTTTTTCCAGTATCATAAAAGTCTGAGGGAGCGTTCTACACTGAAGAACATGAAGGAACCATGGCAACAATATAGAATACCTGATCCCTCTGGAACTTATTCTCTAGTGAGAATGTTATAGAGCATAACTGTGGAACGACTGACAAAAATTGGGACATGGGCGGGGCGCCTGGGTGGCTCAGATGGTTAAGCATCTGCCTTCGGCTCAGGTCATGATCCCAGGGTCCTGGGATCGAGTCCCGCATCGGGCTCCCTGCTCCTTGGGAGCCTGCTTCTCCCTCTGCTTCTCTCTCTCTCTCTCTCCCTCTCTCTCTCTGTCTCTCATGAATAAATAAATAAAATCTTTAAAAAAAATTGGGACATGGGCAATTAATAACCATATTATGCCAAATCTACTGTGGTAGTTTTGATAATGGTGGTAATTATGATACTGTTGGAGAAGATCCTTCCTCTTGGGAAATACACAGGGAAGGATATGGTACTACATGGCTGAGCTGGATGTGACTTCCTCTCAAATCATTCAGAAATACATTGCATGTGTGTGTGTGCACAAGAGAGAACCAACGATAAACTAATGGGATAAACTGTTAACCAGAGGTGAATCTGGGTAAAGAGGACATTCTGGGTATTGTTTGTTCCATTTTTGCAACATTTCAGTAAGTTTGAAATTACTGCCAAATAAAAAGTTTCCCCCAAACTGTAGTGTGTGCATATACAATGGTTTGGTTTTCCATGTCCGAGGAAGTTACTGGGGCTGGGGGGTGGGTGGTGTATGCTATTGGCATCTAATGGGCAGAGGCCAGGGAGATGTTGCTGCACACATGGGGCAGACTCCACAACAAAAAATTATGCACCCCCAGAGGTCAGTCATGCTGCAGCTGAGAAACCATCATATGGTGGAATTCCACACAATGACGAGAATGAACGACACCAAGCAAAAGGGATGAATGTCGTAGAAAATGCTGGCAGACACAAGAGGGTACGTGCTGTGTGAGCCCATTTACATGAAGTTCAAGAGCAGCCTGAGGCCATCTATGGCGGCAGCGATCAGGGCAGCGGGAAGGGACCTCAGGGAAACTTCGAGGGTGCCAGAGATGTTCTATATCTAGACCTGGGTGATGGTTATAAAAGGATACACATGGAAAAATTTCTTGAGGTGCAGTTTTAATATTTTGCTTGCTTTACCTCATATATAAGCTATACCTCAATAACATGGCATAAAAATAAAGCAGTGTTCTCATTAAAGAGCCAAATTTATAAACGCTGGCTATGCCTGTGGAGAAACTATTCTGCCAACCACAATACTTTCATCTAGATTTTTTAATTCCACTACCGGGGTAATTGTCAGGGCAGTTGGGGATGAGGTCTTTAATTCCCCCTTTCCCTGCTGCTTATCTCTGACACACACACCATAAAAGCTGATTTACAACAGCCTAATCACTTCCAGAACCTCCCCAACCTGAAGTCGGGAGAGGACAGGACAGCAACCAAGGATGATGAATGAGTCGTCGGAGCAGGTGAACTCCACCCAGTAGGGAAGGAAAACATTCTTCAAAATCACAGGGAGAAGCAAAAGCTATACAGGTGGGTGCAGTGATCTTTGCTGGGCTTTCTCCTCAAGCCTTGGAGTGGAATCAGGGTCAGCATCAACAAGCAAGCAAATACCATACATTCCCAAACAAGCTGTTTTCCTGACCCTGTCTTTTGGAAACATAGGCTATTCCCTCAGGGACATGGGGGTGGGATTGCAAAAGCTACCTGCTCACTGCAGACATTATTAATACATTAATTTACTTATGAATAAAGCTTCTTATTGATTAACTCAGATTTTTCTCCAGGGTCTTCCTGCACGCAGAGCATGAACAGAATGGTCAATGTTACCCACTGATGAGCAACAATCATGTATTTGCCCCTAAACAGGTGTCTCTGTGGTTAATTTCACTATTGGGAAAGTCCAGAGTCCTTATGCAGACCTCAAGACCCTCAGGGGCCTCCAAGATCACCCACCAAATGCTCTTCCCAGCTTACTTGGCTTCAGTTACACCTTCACCACCAGCGAGCTCACTCCGGCCCTCTTTGGAAAACCCTCCCCTCTGCACTGCTGACTTCTGCTCATCATTAATGTCCCCTCTTCAGAGATACCTGCCCTGACTGTTCTTTCTAAAGCAGCAAGTTGTCCCCCCAACAACCACTTTGTAGCCTTGATTTCTAAGGTCCCCACCCTGACTTATTTTCTTAAGTTCATATGTTTGCAGTTGAATGGATGTCCCCTGGGAGCAGGGATCATGTTCCCCTGTTCACCAGACCCCCCCCAGAACTAGGAGTACCCCACTGGTGCTCAATAAATATTTATGGAATTAAGGTCAATGGAGCCTCACACTGCCACAGCTAGGAAAAAGCAGCTACCCTCTGAGCTGGAGTGGGACAGGACTTAAAAGAACAACCAGTTGTAATTCAGATGGGTGGGATGCTAACCGTCAGGAACAGAAACACACGGTCACACCTGTCAATCTCATTGTCTGTGGCTTCATTACGCGGCCTACCATCTGGGGCGTCTCCAATTTTAAAGCTGAAGACGGGTGGTTTATAATTAGCTCCTCGATCTGCACAAAGTGTTTGGGCTTATTAATCACAGCTCTGGAGATGTGTTTAAATTAGCAGCTTCCATGCCCCCCAGACTATCACAGATCATACCTCAACTTAAGAAACCTTCCTTCCCTCCCTGTGAGCTGAAATGGAGAACTACTTCCTGGCTGGGTGACTTGGGGCAATCCTTGGGCCTCTAGAGACACATCTCTAAAATGGGTATAACGACAGTATCTGAGTTGGGAAGTTGTAGTGACATTAGAGGAGGAGAAATGTACTTTTCCTCGTTAAGACTCATCACAATTGCAGTACCTTTTTGTGGTCTCTCTTTCACCTTCAAGTCCTGGGCTAGTCTGGAACCTCCAAGAGGGCAGGAACTGACGCCTGTTTGCTAGCCCTCACCTTGCTGCCTGGTATTGCAGTATTCTATATGCTGGAAGAAAGTAGTAAGCAAGATCCCAAACTGCCAATGAAAGGAAGCATGCCCCAAGAATTTTATACCCAGCCAGATGTAAAGGCAAACAAATGCATGAAGGTGTGATCCTATGAATGAATGAATCTGAGAACGACAACACCCCCCGCAGGTCAGACACATGGCAATGTTCACTGAAGATGAGCCACAGTTAAAATAATTTGTACCTCCAAACTGCAGCTGGGGACTACTTCTCTACACAGAGGAAATTCATCTCTTTATTCCATTTGTCTGTGTAGCATGAGACTCAGTGTCAAATCCCTGCATATTGATAGAGTCCAAGCAAATGGGGCTCTCCTATGTCACTCTCTCCTGCTGCAACAGACACATTTTACTTTTCTTGCTGCCTAAGCCGGGATGTGTGCATGTGCATGCCCGCAAGTGAGGTGTGGTAGGGGAGGCAGAGACTGCCAACTCAATTCTCTGGGGAGCCCGCAGAGTCTGACCCCACGTGTGACACTGGCATGATCCCAGTGCCCCAACACATTCTGGAGAACCTGGCTGAAGAATCCCATCAGACTGCATGAGCCATGGATTCGAAGTCATTCTCTCTCCAGTGGAACTGTTTTCTTAATAGACAGAGAGGGTCTTTTCCTCCCCAACTAATGCAGGATTTGTGAGCGGTGCTCAGGCACTGTGTAGCGAACAGCCTGCATTTACTCTTACCCCAGCGATCGGTGTGGCCAGGAGCTACACAAACTGCAGGGGCTGCAGGTTTCCGTCAGCACCGCAGGCCCTGCCCCCAAAAGGAGAGGTCGGCGTGGAATTTCGCCTCTGCTCCTCTGTGGTTAAACTGTCAGCATGAAGCTACAGCCCGGGTGCTGTAAGCAAAACCAGCATGTCATTCTGAGCAACAGCCCCGCACCGCAAATGGAAGGTCTCAGAGAAGCCGGTGACAGTGAGAAAAATCAATGCCTTCAAAGAATGCCCTGGGTGTGATGGAAGAAAGGCAATCTTTGCGGTGTTCCCTCTCTCTGTTTATTCTGAGAGCAGAAAGGACGTGCTCAAGTCAAGAGAGAAGCCAACGCAGACTTCAAGGTAACGCAGCCCTTTTTGCTGTATCTTTCTGTTCCTTATTTATTGCCCTTTCTAGTCCTATCCCTCCCCTCCAAAGAAACTGGCACAGAAAGACAGTTGTGTTTCTGCCAACCTAAACGGTGCATTCTCATTTTACATTTCTGGGCAGTAAAAGAAAGAGGAACTACTCACCTTAGCCCTCTAGGCATTTACGACTCACTGATGATTTAGTTCGCTCGCAGTAGGGTTTTCCCTTTATGACTTTTTCTTTTTTTCTGAAGCAGAGACGTGAATAGGAATTGTCTGGAATGGGGGTTTGCAAACTAGAGCCCATGGTCCAAATTCAGATCACTACTTTTTTTTGTAAATAGTTTTATTAGAACACCACTACACCTATTCATTTGCATACCATCTAGAGAGGCTCTCCCACTACAATGGCAGGAATGAGTAGTCACAACAGAGACCGTATGACCTACAAAGCCTAAAATATCTATTATCTGGTCCTTTCTAGAAACCGTCAACCTCTGGTTTAGAACCCGAATGTGCTGGGAAGCTGTATCAAGCCTAAGCATCCCCCAAAGTCGTGCGCTCTGCACAGTCTAAGTGTCTCAGAGCCTGCAAAAAAAATGGCTTTGAGGGACAAGCTGATTCAAGGGTGTGTGTGGGAGGGGTAGTTTGATCAGGTCCCTTGGGATCCTTTTTCCGACTAAGTCAGCTGATTTCATCAACACTCAGAATTCCAAATTGGCAATAGCTGGAGAGAAGCTGTCATCTGGGCAGTGGAGTTTAACCACCACAACATGTTCCTCAGTGACAGGGCACGGAATGTTCGAGCAGAGCAGGACGGGGAAGGCTGAGGGTGGGGCTGGAAAGAGAGGGGGAGGGGAAAGGATAAGGGAGAAATTATGAACACAGTCAAAGTTCCTCGCTACTAAGAGTGTGACCTGTGGCCAGTGGCCACGGCGTCCTACCCAGACTTGTGGACTCCCGACCTGCATTTGCACTGGAGCCTCTCTGGTGATTCACACGCCCCTGAGGTTTAGAGGAACGCTGTGCCAGAGTTGTGACAGAGTCTCAGGGACAATCTTCTTGGCAACGAAAGATGCTTCGACTCCAGGAAAGCCCGCACCCTCAGATGCTGATTCAGGGTTTCTCAACGTTGGTACTACTGGCATCTCGGGCAGGATAATTTTTTTTTGCTGTATGGGGGCTGCTGTGTGTGTCGTAGGACCGTTAGCACCATCCCTGGGCTCTACTCACTAGATGCCAGGAGCACACCCCTCCAGCTGTGACAACTCACAATGTCTCCGGACACCACCAAGTGTCCTGTGGGAGTAAAACGGCCCTGGCTGAGGACTCCTGCCTGAACAGATGCAATCCTGGGGCTGCTGCGGACCACAGCCTAAGAAGGACTCTGTTCCTGATCTTTCGGCAAAGCTGGCTAAATCCTGCTCCACCCCACAAGGCAAACACGAGCCCGACCAGACAGGCTGGACACGCTCTCCTTCTAGAGAAGGATGAGTGCATTCCACGAGGCTGGGGGTGGTAATGTCTCCCAAATCGGGGAACTGCAAAGTTGTTTTCGCTCTAAACTCCCCTCAGCACACCCACTCCTCACAGTCTGTCTCTCCTTCAGTGGGTTTCAAGAGTTCCCTGGGGTTAAGGCCTTCACTGTCTTATTTTCCTCCTCCCTCTGAAGCTTTTGAAATCTCGAGCCCTGACGCAGCTCTCTTCCATCCTTAACTCTGGTCACAGCCTGTCTAGGGGGTCCCAAGGGACGAGCTGGTCATAAGTGCTTACAGTCACGTGTCCACCATCTGCTTCTGGGGTTCCAGGGAAAGTGCTGGCAGATGCAAGAAACAATTTTCTTCAGGCAGCTGCTGCCGAGAGGGAGGCTGAGGCGGGCTGGGGGGAGAGGTGCACGCTTCTGACTTCGCATCACCCCACTGCCTGCCCCGATTCCCCTCCAGGGAAGGGCCCTTTCCTTGTCCCTGACCACTCGGTGAGACTGGCCCAAAATAAAGAACAGCTGCTTCACAACCAGCGGGTTCGAAAGAAGGCCATGAGCAATTCTGGTTGCCCCAACAGAGGCCTTGGCTTCTAGCAGCATTCATTCCAGAGACTTGCCTTTGAGCCAGAGTGGCTGGGAAGTGACAAGTGTCACAATAGGACTAAAGCCGTTTTCTTTGCAGACCCAGGGCAGTTACCAGAGAGCGCCTGGTCAAGATCAAAACCCTGATTCAGAATGGAAGTCCCTTGCCTTCTATCTGCTGGATTGCTCATTAACTTCCTCATAAAGTTACCCCAATAGAGACTGACGTGTAAAAGATAGTGAGGGGGGAGACCAGGAAGTGACATTTTTAGAAACATGTGGGGTCAATTTTAACTCCTCTCCAGCTCCGTGGGGGATTGTGGCCAAGTAGCCACAAAGCCTATTGCTAATTGAAAGGATGCATAAAAAATTCAAACCAGGTGAAGCTTGTTTGTCAGGGTCTGCTCTGGACTCACACTGACCGCAATGCTGCTTTCCAGAATCCACCTACCCAAGTCAACAAGCAGACCACACTGGAGTCTATGTTTAGGAATCACTTGATGACACGGAGCAGAAGCTCAATGGCTCTCCAGCGGCAGAGAGCGGGCGGCCAGGGCCTTGGAGATCCATTTGGTCTCTTCAAAGATTCTAGACGAAGCCATTGCCAGGCTCTGGGAAGCAGGCCCTTTCTGGTGACACCTCCAAAGGCTCTTACACGGTACAGGGAAGACAGACAACTCAATCAGCATATCAGTGCAGCTGTTCCGGGGAGTAATCAGAGGAAGGAGGAAACACAAGGCTATCCTAGAGAATAAAGGAACTAGCTCTACCTAGACTGCATGCTGGCAAAGAACCCCGTGGTGGTGCATGATAATTATCCTAACACCTCGAGGACGTGAAGGACCAGCCACACCAAGAGTGGGGGAAAGCGTTCCAGGCAGAGGGAACAACGAGAACATTCTGTACCAAAGTTCTGAGTGCTCGAAGAAGGGACAGGAGAGCAGCGTCACTGGGGCACAGAGCATGGTGTGAGGATAGGGAGGCAAACGGGAGCCAGAGGGAGGTTCTCCCAGGCCACTTTGGGTTTGAAAGTGTCTCTCCTGTGCTTGTCCGCAGGAGGAATAAAGCCCCTCCCCGCCACCATGAGAGGCAGCACAGGGGAGTAGAGAAGAGCACTGACTTTGACGTTCACCTTCCAGCTTGGCCTCCTAGAGCTATGCCTCCGCAGGCAAGACTCTGGCCAGCATGGTGCCTCAGTTCCCTCATCTGTAAAATGGGAACAAGAGTAGACTCCACCTCATTTCTGGTGACAGTGAGTAGTAAGGGGGTGAATACACTGAACTTAGAACAGTGCTGGGGCAGCGACATCCGACGGAATGTTCTCATTGTCTTTCACCTCGTATTTGCCACTTTGCGAGTAGTTTTCTGCCTGTTGTTATAGGTGAACTCACTAGGCACTGGGATGCAAGGTTTTCAAGTGGGTAACAGAGAGCGGGAATAATGTGCCCATGGTCACACAGCAACCACTTCAGAACTCCTACTTCCTGCCTTTTATTCGCATGAGTAGAAAGAGTACAAGGAATATGGCCACAGGGCTGTTAGTCAGAGATCTGACAGGAGGCAAAGAGAGAAGTAAAGAACCATCCATCCACACATTCGAGCATTGAACCAGTGGCCACAATTCACAAAATCCTTTTCATTAATGGCTAACTTCCTATTGCATAAATATGAATTCCTGCTACACGCAACAGCATGGATGAAGCTCATGGAGTGAAAAATGTCAGACACAAAAGAACACAACTAGTACGATTCCACGATGTAACATTAAAAACCGTCCCAAACGAATCCGAACTGTTTGAAGTTAGGACAGTGCTTGCTTTGGAGACGAGGGAGGGGCAGAAGGTGGGAGGGGCATTAGGGGGCTTCTGCAGCCTGGTGCTTGACCTGGGAGTGGTGCAGGACTGCAATAATTCATTGGGCTGCAACTCATGATTCCTGCACATTTCTGCTTGTTACACACCTATAAAGTCTGTATTAAAAATTACCACAAAGAGTGGCAAGAACGTACCCATGACAGTTTGAAAGGTGAATATGTGTAATGCATCCCCCTTCTGGTATGCTAGACGGGTATGGCTGGAACCCCCATATCTGGAGGGGAGGGCAGTGTGGTACCGGCAGGTGAAAAACTGAAAAGAGGAAAAAAAAAAAAGATGAGCAACTTGCCCAAGGTCATGGAGGATGATGGGAGTCAGTGACAGAGGCAGGGACTGAATTAGTTCTCCAGACTTCCAAAGGCAGCTTCTTCTCAAACTTGAGCAGGCATGCAAGTCACCCAGGTATCTTCTTAAAATGATGATTTGGATCCACTGCATCTGGGGCTGGGTCCAAGATTCTGAGTCTCTAACAAGCCCCCAGGAGATGCTGATGTTTTTGGTCCACAGACCACACTTGAAATAGCAAAGGTCTGCGTACTTTCCTTTACCATGACCTTGGAAAGAAAGCTTGGTTTCCTTTGTTTCTCATAATACATCCAGGAAGGTGTTGATCGCAGACCAACCAGAGGGCTGTTCCTGAGCATGTAATGCTCCTAAATCTCTGGCCAGGGGACCAAAGAACCCTGAGTAAGAGGGAGAAAAAGTACGGTCTTGCTCTACCCTGTTCCTTTCTTCTCCACTCATCAACATAAATGAAGCTGCCACCAACCCATTTCTCTGCTGCTTCTTTTTGGATTTTTTAAAGAACTGATGTATTTATTTGAGAGAGGGAGAGAGGACAGTGAGAGTGTGCTTGCACACGAGACAACACGAGCCAGGGAAAGGGGCAGAGGGAGAGGGAGAAGCAGAAGCCCTGCTGAGCAAGGAGTCTGACACGGGGCTTGATCCCAGGATCCTGGGATCATGATCTGAGCTGAAGGCAGATGCTTAACTGACTGAGCCACCCAGGCGCCCCCATTTCCCTGTTTCTGACAAGAGCAAAGCCAGGACTGAGTTCTTGGAAAGCATAAAAACACTGAACCTGGCCATGCAAACTTCCCTTCCTGCTCTCGATCTGTGCCCTTCAGCAGGCTTCCTGAGGCAGCCTGGGCTTGGCTAGCCTCACCCTCCACACAGATGGAATAAGCAGCTGCTAGCCCAGGATGAGCTGGGAATCCAGAGTTCTCCAAAGCCCTCCAATCTCTCTCGCCCTACCTTGCCAATGGCACACATATCCCAGTCTGGGAGTTAAGGAAGCTTTTCTGAAGTATCCTCTCTGGATGATGCGAAAAAGGATTCTGTATGCAAGTAAGATTTGGCAATTTCTGAAGCACTTCTCAAAACCTTTAACTGGAGTAAGTGCAGTAGGAATTACCACAAAGAAGATACTTTGACAATAGAACCTCTTCCCCACCTGGCTCCACCCACACTCGAAAGGACACATTTTGGGAAACGGTGGCTTAACATTGATTTCCTGTTAAAATCCAAACATATCTGCTGACAATTTCTATCCCTGTCAATGGAACAGTGCCACGTGCAGTGGAAACTGAAGCCTAGGGCAAAAAGGAAATAATCAGTAAAACTGATCCTGTCTTTATTTACAATTTTTAAGTTTTGTTAATCATGGATTTTTGCATGAATTTTGATTCTTAAAATGCTGCAATGAACTATTGCTTATCGTGATGACTGAGTTTTTGGCACCCCTTTCAATTCCGTACCCACAGGAGGTGCCTCATGTGCCTCCCCATGGTCCACACTCCACCAGACAGGACTCTCCCCTTTTACCTTAGTCAAACCTTTCATTTCCTTTGTGAAATTCCATGGATTGTACATTTCCTATAAACTGTGTTTACTAGGGTAGTGAAAAAGTAATTGGTCTGGATAGGGAAGGACCTGGAGTCCAGTCACAGCTCTGCTGCTTTCTCTGGGAGGGAAGACTGAATAAATCACTTCTCCCCTCTGAACCTCAGCTCCTCTTCTAAACCTGCACTAGAGATTCTCCAATCTTCTCCCAGCTGAGAGTCTGTGATTTTTTTTTTTAAAGATGGTTCAAAAGCCTTTTTTTGTCTTTTGTTTCTATTTAGATATATATTAGATATATGTCATATATTTGACATATAACCTTGTATTCATTTCAGGTGTACAACACAATGACTGGATATATGTATATACTGCAAAATGATCACCACAGTAAGTCTAGTTAACATCCATCACCATATAAAAGTTCCAATTTTTTTTGTGATGAGAACTTTTAAAATCTCTCTTAGCAACTTTCAAATATACAATACAGTATTATTAACTATAGTCACCATGTTGTACATTATATCGCCTGGACTTATTATTTTTTTATTTTTTTTTAAAGATTTTTTATTTATTTATTTGAGAGAGAGAGAATGAGAGATAGAGAGCACGAGAGGGAAGAGGGTCAGAGGGAGAAGCAGACTCCCCGCTGAGCAGGGAGCCCGATGTGGGACTCGATCCTGGGACTCCAGGATCATGACCTGAGCCGAAGGCAGTCGCTTAACCAACTGAGCCACCCAGGCGCCCTGGACTTATTATTTTTTTAAAATTAAAAAAATTTTTAAAAGATTTGAGAGAGAGACAACACAAGTGGAGGGGAAGGGCAGAGGGAGAGGGAGAAGCAGACTCCCTGCTGAGCAGGGAGCCTGATGTGGGGCTCGATCCTGGGACTCCGGGATCATGACCTGAGCCAAAGGCACCCAGGCACCCCCTTTTTTTTTTTAATTTTTAAAAAAGATTTATTTATTTTAGAGAGAGAGAGAGAGAAAACAGGGGGAGGGGCAGAGGGAGAGAGAGAATCCCAAGCTGACTCTGCGCAGAGTGCAGAGCCCCATGTGGATCTCACGACCCTCAGATCATGACCTGAGCTGAAATCAAGAGTCAGATGCTTAACCAATTGAGCCACTCAGGCACCGCACCCCCCCCGGACTTATTTATTTATAACTGGACATTCGTACCTTTTGACCCCCTTCACTCATTTCTGTGAAAGTTTGTGATTTTGATTCTATGATCCAAGACAGACACCTCCCATTATCAGATCAGTATGGATTACTGTACAGGTACCAGAACAGAGCCTAATCCCCAAAGGAAAGATGTCTGATCATGGGGTAAAAGAGAGAGCAAGAAGTACTGGAGTGTTGTTTGAAATGAAAACACTTAGGATGTTTCCCGACAAACGTTCCCAGACAGTTAGGGAACATTTAAGGATGTAGTCTGTTGACAGAAAGAAAAGAAAGGGAGAGGAGAAAACTAAACCCAAGATTTGTGTATTTTCGTCACTGCTCGTTATGCCAAACCTATTGCTAGGTCACAAGTGGATCGTGCAGTACCTGTTAGCCTCTGCTTTGTCCCCAGAAAGTCAGAATGGATGGCCAAGGCTCACTTTATAATATAAAGTGGGGGGATGCCTGGGTGGCTCCGTTGGTCAGCGTCTGCCTTCAGCTCGAGTCGTGATCCCGGGGTCCTGGGATCGAGTCCCGCATCGGGCTCCCTGCTCAGGGGGGAGCCTGCTTCTCCCTCTGCCTGCCACTCTCCCTGCTCGTTTTCCCTCTCTCTGACAAATAAATAAATAAACTCTTTAAAAAAAAATAGAGTGGGGTCCTGACAGCGCCTGTTTCAGAATTACCTGGGCAGCTTCTTTAAATGCAGTTTCCCGGCTCCTGTCCCATAACTACTGCATCAGGACTTCTGTGAGTGGAGCTCAAGACTGCATTTTCAGTAAGTGTTCTGGTTGATTTGGATGCCTCTTTCAAATTAAAAAACCTACTGCTTTGAAGTCAGATGAGTGTGAATAAATAAACAGGTCGGCCCCCCTCACTGGCCGGAAACCTTGGAATTCAGAGTCTGAAAAGCTGCCTGTTCTATAACTCGGCCTCGCTAGCGCCAAGCAAGGTGCGAGGATTCTGTGACCTGCCAAGCCCCGAGCCGCTCTCAGACGCAGGATTTCCAGGACAGTTTGTGTTACCTTTCCCACCAGATCTTGGCTGGTGAAGACTGATGACTTAATTCCCCGGCCCCTGTCACTAAGTGTGGTCCCTGTGCCAACCCAGCTAGGGTGGATGGCAACCCAGCTCCCCTGGAAACTGTTCAGATGGCTAGCTCCCGAGAAACCCATCAGGCTGCTGTAGAATGTAGACAGGGAGGGCTTTTACTTGGTCTGGCTCCAACTCTTGGGCCATCAGAGCTGTTCTCTGCTCTGGGAGCACATAAGACCTCCAAATATCAGAGCAGATAGGGGACCACAGCGGGCATGTTCTGTAGTCCCCGTCTTCAAGCAGGATTTTTGGTCCTACCAACTGCCCAGCTCAGAGCACCTCATCTTTCGATGAAAGTACAAACTTCTATTACCTCGAAGAGGGCAATTTGGGAGTATCTATAGAAACTTGCAATGCGCATATCCCTTGGCCCAGAGGGTCCCACTTCTAGGGATTGATGCTATGGAAAAACCTGAACAAGCACACAAATACAAGTAAAGAATGTTTGCTGAAACACAAATTTTAACAGTGAAAAACTGGAAAAAAATCCAAGTGTCCAGCAATAGGGGATGTGTTAAAAGAATGATGGTACCATCATACAATGAAACACTACATAACTTCATATAAGTTAGAGCTATATACACCGACAGGGAAAGATAAACAAGACATACTGTTAAGTAAAGAAACACACTGTGAAATGGTATGATGACTTTTTTGTTTAGAATTATTTATCTGTCAGTGTATGCCCAGAGACAAATACTAACAGAATTGTCACCTAATGGTGGGTGGATGCAAATTATGGGTCGATTTCAATTTATATAGTACAGTTGACCCCTGAACAACATGGGTTTCAACTGCGTGGGTCCACTTAGACACGGATTTTTTTTTTTTTTTTTTTTGGATACAGTGCAGTGCTATAAATGTATTTTCTCTTCCTTATGTATGTCTTAACATTTTCTTTTCTCTAGCTTACTTTATTGTATAAACATAGTATAGAATATATTTAATATAAAAAATGTGTTACCTGACTGTTTATATCATCCAGAAGGCTTCCAGTGAACAGGAGGCTTTGAGTAGTTAAGTTTTTGGTAATTCAAAAGTTATATGCAGACTTTTGACTATACAAGGGTTTGGTACCCCCAACCCTGTGTTAAGGGTCAATGGTATATATTTCTGTAGTTTTGTAATATTTTAAAAACTATTTTTGTTTGTAATTTAGAGAAGACAATAAAATTACATGGAAAAAGTTGGGAGCCCATCCCATCCCTTTTTACTTTGGCCCACTTCTCAGTAGAGCTAGAGGCAAGATGCTTTCCCTGGGGCTGAAACGGAGCCCAGGACAGGGTACTGAGCACAAAGTCTATCCTTGACAGAACACTATGAGGCACAGCAAAGACAACAAATTCTACCCCAAATCTTGTGCTAAGTTATTCAGAACCTTTTGCGATGGAAAATATCTGGAGTTCCCAGGGAGGCACGGGAAATCAGGGTCAATGGTTCCAGATCTCAAACTGTCCTGTCTCCACCCACACCATTATCCCAAAGCTCTGAACCCAGACAAAGGACGTGCCGCCTCTAGGGCTGGTGTTAAGTATGAGCCGCGAGGACATTTACGGTGGTCATCACTACCGGCCAAGTAACGCTGTATGAGGAACTGTGCCCTGGTGGTTAAAGGCTCTCTGGACTTGGGCTGCCTCTCATCAGCTGTGTGATCTTGGACGATTCCCTTAAGCCCTTTCCGCCTCTGTCTTCCCATCTGTGAAATGGAGGCTCATTTGTTCAACAAATATTTCATGAATGCCTATCAAGGGTGAGATTTACCAAATACCCACCATGTGTCAGACAATGCACCAGCTGCTGGGGCAACAGTGGCCAAAGCAAACCAGATGCAGTCTCTGCCCTTAAGCAGCTTTCCTCCCGGTAGGGGAGGGAGACAATCAACAAAATAAGCGGTAAGTGGCAAATAGTGCTAAATGCTACAGAGGAATGTAAGGCAGGGAAGAGGGAAGGGAAGCATTTTGTGGGGAGCTGCATCAGGGAATAGGAATGGACCTCACCCCTACAGAATGAGCTAATGCACGTAATGCTCTCGGCGTAGCCCCATCCCATAGAAATTAGCCAGTAACTAAGGCCATTCCTACCAAGACGACCATTATCACTACCACTGTCCACCCACTCCTCTCCTCCTACCTCTGCAGCCAAGTCCTGTCTTTTGTAAGTTTTTCTCCATTGGTATTTCACCCTTCTGAATATGTACCATGGACAAGCCATGCCGCTAAACAATTTTACATATCCAACCTCATTTGATTTTTATGAATCCCATGAGAGTAGCTTTTGTTACTCTCATTTTTTTTTTTTTAAATTAAGTGGAATTTGAGCCTCAGGGAGGTTGTGTGTGTGTGTGGAGAGAGGTGGGGGGTGGCGGATCACACAGGGAGCATGCAAATCTTAGTCAGCTTGATTGAATTCAGAGCTGTTCCACCTTCCAGGCCAGAAAGCTGGATCCTACCTGCCCAGCTCAGAGCAGGCAAGGCCTTTCCTGAGGACCTGGTAACTGTGCCCATGTGCCCTATGGCACCATTTCCTGCCTAGGGAGTCGCAGCAGGCCACGATGCTGAAGACAACCAACTAAGGCACGTGTGGAGTCCTGACTTGCTTTCTCTCTCTGGGTCCTATTTTGTGATTTGGGGGTCTCCCAATAAACAGACTCAGGAAGTGGGCAACAGGCACCAATTAAACTGGAACCCTCAACGAGGGAATGGGAGTTGAGTGAGAGCAGATTAAGTGAACAGTTGAAGCCAGATCTCCAGATGATTTCCTCATAGTTTATATGATTTAAAAAGTTCCCCATTGGGGCACCTGGGTGGTGCAGTTGGTTAAGCGTCTGCCTTTGGCTCAGGCCGTGATCCCAGGGTCCTGGGATCAAGCCCTGCGTTGGGCCCCCTGCTCAGCAGGGAGTCTACTTCTCCCTCTCCCTCGGCTGCTCCCCGTGCCTGTGCTCTCTCTCTTCCTCTTTCTGTCAAATAGAGTCTTAAAAAAAAAAATAAGTAAAAAAGTTCCCCGTTGTTCTTTTTTATTAGAGTTTGCAGCACTTCGGGCTGCCCCCACGGAAAGAGCCTCCAGTCTCACAGAGAAGAGGTGCTGGTGGCAGAAGAGGAAGAGCAGAAAGAGGGGACAGGAAGCAGGAAGGCTGGGGTGCTCCAACGGTGCCCACAGCCAATCAGCAGGGCCAGGAGTGCTCCCCGCTTTCTCCATGCCCAGGGCAATGGAGTCCCTGCCGCTGGTACAGAACATACACGGAACTTCTCCTGAGGCAGAAAGAACCTTCCGGAGAGATTCAACCTCTGCTGCTAAGGGGAGGTAGGGGTTTTGGCAAAGTCAAACCAGGGATCATCCAGGTGGGGCGAGGTGTGGCTATGTGTCCCCGATGCGGGGGGAGAGGTGTATAGCAAGGGAGGGCTACGGGCGTGTTAGAAGGCATATTCAGCCTCAGCCCACTGGATGCAACACCCTCCCACACTCTGTTGTGACAAATCAAAAGGTTCCCAGACACTGCGGAATGTCCTGTGGGGAGTAAAATCACCCTCACTGAGAAGCTTGGGGTTACGTGTAGAAGGACAAGACATGAGCACTAGGACCCCGGGTCAAGCCATCGGCTGCGCTGTGGTGCTGAACACATTATTCAACACCCCCGAGACCTGGACACCGCTGAGATCTGGATTCCTTGTCTGTGAAACGGAGATGAGATGATACATGTGATTCATGGTGTTATTATCAAGATCAACTAAGAAAAGTCTACCTTAGTAGTTAACACAGTGTCCCACTGACAAGGCTTCACAGCTGTCAGCTCTACTTGTGACAGGAGATCTGGGTCGCCTTGGGGATGTACAGAGGGTGGTCTCTGAGCAGGAGGGTGGGAGTGCGAAGAATGAGGGGCTCTCGTTGGGTGGGGGTGTTCGAGTCTTGGGTTTGGTTTGTTAAAAGAGAGGGCTTGCCTTATTCGAAACACAACAGAACGTGGGAAGCACTGCTCAGAATCAGTGCTGTCTGAAGCAGAATGGCAGAGGATCTTGGTTCTGCTGGAACAAGGCAGAGCAACAAGCAGGAAGATGAAGAGATGGGACTCCCCTGTCCTGGTGGGCTGTTCTCATCCTGCAATGGCGGCTGGTGGGGTGGTTTTGGCTGAGCCCAGGCTGGCTGCTGTGAGGAAGGGAAGCAAACGATGAAAGGTGTGGGAGATGATTTTTTGAGGGGTCTATGGCCGTCGGGGGACCCTGTTCATTTTGGCTTTACCTGCTGATGTGTCCCTGGAAAACCCTTCCCACCAGAGAAAGACCTAAGCTTTGTGTAAACTCCCTTTTCTCAGGCACAATTAAGGGGTGATGTCACCAAGAGCCCCTCTCCGTCTTCTTCAAGAGCTCTTATTTGATGGAGGAAAACACAGAGTAGTGGTTACGTGTGTAGACCGGCAAACCCCACTTAACCCATTCACTAGCTATGTGACCTTAAATTCTTTGACTCTTGGTTCTCTCATCTCCAAGAAGCGGGTAATAGCTCTAATTCTTGTTGCTGTTATTGCCCACTTGGCTTTTCCACTTTAGTCCTTAGCTACAACAGTATCAAAATACATGGGTACTGAGGATATTCCCCATCTCTGTTAATATGGAAACAACAAACATATTTTTAGCGTTCACTGTGATCTATGCAATGTATTAAGTGTCTCCTCATTTCATGAGCCAAGAATTAACAGGGGTCTATCTGACTCTTGGGACTATCACCTTAATAACAATTTCTAGGCCCTTCGGGTAGGATTTGGTAGAGCACAGATGTTACTCGAGCACATTTTTGTGTATTCACAAATGAGCATTCTCTCCCTCAAGATGCAGTACTTCACAGAGAAAGGGCCAAAGTAGGGCAATAAAAGCAGAACCACCTCACAGATCATCCCAGAAGCCAGAAACAAATGCACATGATGAAGAATTTGGATTTGCCTTAATACCTTGCTTCTCAGTCTTGTCTGCTTGACAGAATTACTGGGGAGCATGAAAATATCCCCTTGCCCAAACCAAATGCCAGACCAGTTACCCTGGACTCTTAGGGATGGGGTGCAGACATCTGTATTCTTTACACTCCCCAGATGATTCCATGTGTGACCAAGATTAAGAAGCAGTGTCTGAGTACTTTAGCATCTACCTTACATCTCACCAATAGGTGTCCAATCACACTTTCCCTTAAACGAGATTGAGAAGACCTGGTGGCCATTTTCTTTAGAATAGTGTTACAGATTCACTCTAAACCTTTTGAGTTTGAGGTAGGAAATCCCATGAGATATTGGCTCCTTTTTTCCATGTTAATGGCAGCCAAGGGCCTCAAACATGTGATGGTTCTTGAGATTTGCTAAGGATAAGCAAGCCTTGGTCACCACTCAGTGAATGTGACCTAACTGTAAACTAGTGAAGGTCTCATCTCTTGTCCTGTCACAGTGATGAGATTCTAGAAGGGCAATGTCACATGATAATTTCCCCTCCCAACAATACAAAATCCTCCTGCTGAACTTCTGGACCTTGGCCTTAGAATGGGATTCTGAGGAAAAGTGGAAGGGTCCAGAGCTTTGAAGGTTAAGTGAAAGCCTTCTGTAATTTCGACAACATCCACCCGGGAAAAATAACAGCTGCTCAGTCTTTCTTCTTAAAGACCAACAAACATATCTAAAGAGCCCCAGATTCTGTTTCCCAGGGCCAATACTGGCTAATTTGTGCAATAAAAAAAGAAGGGGGTTTGTGACTCATATTTCTGCGTAGCATATGTTTATGAGGATTACTGTTTACTTAAGGAAAGACTTGCATTAATCAGATTTGTACATTAGTTGCTTGGCTAAGCCTGGATACCTAGGGTAAAATTCAAAGGCACTGCGTATATGAAACCCAGGATATGACTAAGCACTGAAAGCAAAAGTAAGCTGCAACAGTAGAAAGATCAACAGAAAGAGTTCACAGACGTTTTTAACAAAACTTTTTTGTTTTAAATGGCATGTTCTCCCCTCATGTTCCCTAACACACGATATTTTTGACCCACTGCTACTTTGTATGCTTGCACTGGCTTTCTCAACTCACTCTGCAAGTCAGCTGACCTTTTCTACTTTAAGACACCCACTGAAGAAGGGGACGAGGCCAGTATCCTCAGAGGGATTCCAGGAGGTTGAGCCGGAGCCAGCAATAAAATGTGACTGCTTCACAGCTCCAAATATAGCTCTCTCCCCCTTGACAACTACGCTGGCCTGCTTTCAGTTGCTGGAACTGCACAAATTCTCTCCTGCCTCAGGGCCTTTGCATATGCCATTCCTAAGGCCAACAGCTTCCTTCCCCTCCCTTTCTCTTCCTGCACAAGACCAAGTTCTTTTATCCAATTCATAGCTTTAATGTCACTCCAGAGAGCTTCCTGATCATCCTTTTTAGGTGGTTAACCCTCAATATTCTCTATTCTTGATCCTGCTCGTTTCCTTCACGGCACTTATTACAATCTATCCGTGAGTGTGTGTGTGTCCCCTGCTAGATTATAAACCATCTCCATCCTGTTCTCCCCCGAAGGCTGAACTAATGGCTGAGCTCTCTTACCTTCTGGCTTCATGTGGGTGGGGCTTGACTCCTGGGAGGAGATCAAAGGGCAGAGAGTGAGAGAGGTCAAGGTGTTGCCTTGGTTCCCTTCCCCAGGCTGCAGGTTGGCCCCAGTTCTCTCCCTGAGTCCTTAGTTCCTACTCAGCAGCCCTCCTTCATTGGCCTTTCTTTAATTACTCTTTGCAAGTGCCACCTATTTCCTGCTGGGGCCCTGACCCACACAGGGACTGGGTCTGATTTATTCACCAATGTATAACTGACACATGGTAGGTGCTCAATAAATATTTGTTGAATACATGAATATAAAAGAACGAAGAATCAAGATTTTTAAAAATGTCTTCCTCTTCCCCACTCTGTTTCCAAAACAATCTTGTATCAAACGCTAGGATAGCAAACAGATAAAACAGGGTTGTTGGGATTCTAGGTGGGTGGGGGAGACACACAAGCATGGTCCTCTTTTGGAATGGCAACTCTAGAAACCCAGCGTGTTGGAGATCTATTTTGGGGGAATGCCACGAGGGAGGATGTAGCATTTTCTCCTGTGTTTACACTTGAGGTACAGGACATCAGGGGCTGGGCTGAGAGTATTTACATCTCAGTGCTCCCAAGGGGACTTTGGGTTCAGCTGGTGGAAGACAGTGGGGGTGGATGGGGGTGGGGAGGAGATGGTACTTCTGTGCACCCACGGAAGAGTGTTTAAGATTCTTTTTTTGCCGTCGTCTTGGGGCTCAGGGGAAAGCTGGAATAAAAAATGTCCTCTGACCTGATGTGCTCCATCTCTTACTTCCAGATAAAGATGTGGCACCCAGGGGCCCTAACTCCTGAGACCCCCACAAGAAACAGATTCAGAGGGCAGAAAATGACAGAGGAAGCTATCTGCTTCTCAGGCAGCCCTAATCCCGAGCAGAAAGCAAGCCATACAGGACAGTGCTCAAGGGACAGAAAGCCCAGCAACCTACAGGTCACCGTTCCCTCAAGGATGGTGAGACCTGGGCTGCACCGAGAACGGTATGAGAACCTTGGGGCCAGGCTGGAATTCCTCTCCCTGCACGGGGGCCCGAGCTTGAAATACATCTGCAGACGAGGGCCTGGCTGGGCTTGTTTCTGGGGCTGATAATGATCTCCGTGGAAAACTTCCACTGTTGTCTGTCCCCCATTGTCTTCCCAGCTCGGGGCCCAAAGCAGGACCTGTTTCTCATCCACAGATGCAAAGAACAAATTAACTCCTCTAAGCTGTGCCGAATGGGAATTCTCTGAGGAGTTAACTGATGCTGGGGGCGGGGGCAGGGAGCGAAATCAGTGAAGGAAAGGCTGAGGTCCGGGAGTGGGCAGTCGCCTTTCTCAGGTGGGGAGGGTGGGCTCCATTAGCACTGATAGGTGTTACATGGGCATAATTAGGCCACAGATTGTGGTAGACTCTTTAAGCTCAGATAAAGCTGGAGATTGAGATCCAGGGAGAAAGGGCTCATCTATCTTGCTGCAATCATCCCTGAAGATCCACGTAGCAGAGCTCCCCACTTGTGGGTGTCCGCGTGGGTCTGGATTATTGATATCTACAGAACCGCCAAGCGTCATGTCCATCCATTGCTTCCAGCCTCTTCTTCCAACCCTGTACAATAGAAGGATTTCTCAATTCCATTCAATCTTCCCTCTCCCTGGTAAGTGAGCAATGGGCTGAGACACAGTTAAAAGGAAGGTGGCTGGAGGTCAGCACCCTGGGGCACCTGATTATAAGAATAATAATAACTCTCAAATATTGAATTTGCCATGTGCCAGGCATGCAATTAAGTGCTTTCTGCACATTACCTCATGCTACACAACAGCCTCGGGTGGCAGACATTTATATTCACACCCCAGGATGCTGAGAGGGTGAGAGATTTAAGCCACCAGCCTGAGGTCACACAGCCTGAGGTCACACAGTGGTAGTGGGATTTCAACCAGGTCAGTGTGACCCTTAAACACTAAACCCCAGCATGCGCTGCAGCTGGGATCAGAGCAGAAGCACAAAGGGCTCATTCTGCTGCAGGGGGTGCTTTTGAAATGCCTGGCCTGGGAGGCCCCTTCACAAACCATCAGGCCCTCCTCCGATGAGATTCTGAGTGTCTTCCGTGGGAAGCGATGATTTCCAAGGCAATACCCTGTGTCTAGACCAGGCTTTCTCAACCTTGGCACTACTGTCTCATGGGACCAGATGGCTCTTGGCTGTAGGGAAAGTGCTGATCTGTGCATTGTAGGATGTTGAGCAGCACCCCTGACCTCCACCCACTAGAAGCCCCTAGCACCCTGCACCCCAAGTTGTGACAGTCAAAAATGTCTCCAAACGGGGCACCTGGGGGGTGCAGCCAGTTGAGTGTCCGACTCTTGGTTTTGGCTCAGATCCTGATCTTGGGGTCATGGAATCCAACCCCGCATCAGGCTCCGCGCTCAGCATGGAGTCTGCTTGAGATTCTCTCTCTCTCCCTCTGACCCTCCTGCTCATGCTGGCTCTCTCTCTCTCTCAAATAAATAAATGAACCTTAAAAAAAAAGTCCCAAACATTGCTAAACGTCCCCTAGGTGGCAAAATCCCCACCCCTCCCCACTCACCCCTATTGAGAACCACTGACCTAGACCACCCTGCTCACACCGCGAGGGCCTTTGTGTACGAGTGTGTATCCCCGGTAAAGGAAATTTCTCTTCTGATCTTCTTACCTAGAACCCAGTATCCAGATATAAAGAAAGAAATTAAAAAAAAAAATCGAGTTATTCTAGGCTGTTTTCTCTCCTCTCTCTTCCAACTCTGAGCTCAATCTGCTCCCAAGGAAAAGACACAAGTAAAGCCTGAACTGGATTTTTCTGCCTTTGAAAATCAGCACCTCTAACTTAAAAAGCAGCCATCAGGATGTCTGCTCCCGCCAGGCTGAGATACCCAGGCAAGGTCCAGACTGCTCACTGCTGGGGAGCACAGAATCCCGGCCAAGGAGATTATGCCGTCAGAATCAGAATAAGACCCCACAGGTGGCCCTAGACTGATAACACCCTCAGGGAGGGCAGACCGGACTGGGCGGGATGACTGACCCCAGGAAGCAAGAATCCCTTACACTTTGCACAGTTGAAAGTCAAGGATCTGTTCCAACGAAAGGCCCAGAGAATAGAAATACACCAAAGGACGTTTTCTACTGCTTTCTGCAAAGAGCAAAATGAGCACGTTTTTGCCCCCACTCCTGTACAGCAGAAGAAGAAAAGAGAAGACGAGCTGGGTAATCTGCAAACTGGGACACCAAACCCTCGGGTAGCCAAGAGTTGAGAAAGGAAATAGGTCTATTTTAATTAAGCAGAGGGGGGAGTTCAGCAGGACATTGTTAAGCTGTTAAAAGTTTTTGTACCAAAGAAAACACTAGGCTTTTTCTTAGTAATCTGGTGTTGGAAGACACAGACTTGATCTAGACGGTGCCCCGCCTGTTTACTCAGCTGGATTTGTGGCAGTGCCCCCCAGAAACATGTCGTGCTCTGGTTTTGGTTTGGGAAGGGCAGGCGGGAGAAGGTGCCTGGCAGCACACGGCTGGGAAACACACACACACACACACACCAGACACACACACAGCTCTCTGGGTGTTCACGGTGATGCTCCTGAAAATTATTCTAGGTTAACCAACCAATCAACCCACCTCCAATTCATGGGAAACTTTGGTCTCCTGGCCTTTTCACTTGCATGTTGATTTCCAGCCGAAACAGGCCCTATTTGGAGTCAGAGTATTTTATTGTTCACTTCTCCTGCTGCATTCAAGGACAATACCAAAACCACCAAATGTTCTTGGCAGGTATTACTCTCTTTCACGTTTAGTCCAAACTGGGTACGTAAGAAACATACCATCCCTGTCTCAGGTAATGTTCTCTTAGCTTCCTAAGATGCTATTTACTGTGCCAAGGGCTATTTGATATCAGGGACATCTTCAGAGCTTTTTAGAAGAAGCATATCTGATTTTTCTTTTGTCTAAACAGGAGGCTAGACTCATGGCTAAGAGAAGATGCAAAAGGGTACCATGGGCGAGAAGAAAGTTCTAACCACAGACAAGGTGGTAGGGAGGGCTGCTCGCTCAGACATGATCTGGGTTTCTCTAGCCCAGTGTTCCTTAAACTTAACTGGCCTAAGAGTTCTGTGGGGGCATTTGTTAGACATGTTGATTCCCAGGTCTGGGCCATGAAAGATTCTGTTTGCAGGACTGGGATGGGCCCAAAAATGTGCACTGTTGACAAGTATCCCAGATGAATGTGATGTAGGTGGTCCCCGGGTAACTAATTGATGGAGGGGATGGTGACTGTTTACTTGGAGAAATAGATTCCTCAAAGCTGCCCCAGGTGGCTTGTACTAGGAAGTGGGGTTTTAATCGCACTCATTTTCCACTGCTCGGGAGGCACTTCGTGTCTGGGCAGAGGAGGGGTGGCTGGCCCAAGGATGGGTGGCACAGAATCGCTGACGGGCCTCCCAGTCCCACCAGAACACTCCGTGGAGGAGATGCTCAAGTGAGGAGGTCAAGCATCTGGCGAGAAACTGTGCCAAACTATTTAGAAGGTTTGATTATGTTTATAAGTAAAGAGTGAGTCAAAAAAGTACATTTTGTTGATGCAAGTCAAAGGAAATCAAGATTTCAATACAAATCAGTTTGGGAACCCCCAAATGTCCCATTCTGGGGACATGGTGACATCTATTCGACTGAATATTAACAGTCATTAAATGTGATGGTGACAAAAGCTATGAAAATAAGCTAGCGACAGAATGCAAATGAAGAAATTTAGGACCCAGAGTATCCAGTATGTTTACAATTCAGAAAAAAAAAACCACACCAGTATATAGCGAAAAAAATATTAGCACTAGCCAAGTGGTAAGGGCTGGGTTGTATTTTTCTATCTTAATTGTTCTCATACATTTTCCTAGTTGCCCATATTTAAAAAAACTAAGTTCTAAAAACCTGAGTTTCCAAGCCATTATCAAGTGGATGTGAGCAATGTCGTTTCCCTTTATGAGATTCCCACATTCAAAAGCTCCAAGAGAAATGCACACAGTTTCTTTAAAAATCTACTCTACAAAATCTTGTACCAGCCTGAAGAACCCATAGGTCCCCTGTCTCCACCCCCGGCCCATTTTCCAGTGTTGCCTTTTCAGTAATAAAATGAATAAAATCAGCAACCTTTTCTCTCCTTTCAGCAACAATGGTTACTTACTCTGGGTAGAGATGACTGCTCATGCCCCTGGAGGTTATAAATAAGCCTCCTGAATGGTTATTAAAAACCAGGACACTGGAAAAATTTCTCTGAACCTAGAAAATGTCAGTGAGACCATGACCTGAAACAGGCATGCATTGGCCCCTCTGGGGTGAGCTCTATCCTGACCGGTCTGTCTACTGCCCCCCGCCCCCCGCCCCCCGGGGCTCTGAGAATATCCTCGGCTTCCGCACATAGCACAAAACTGACCCAAAAACAGAAATGTGAGATGAACAGATTCTGCCACGACTTCCACTCTGCTGGTTTTCATCTGGCCCTCGGTGTGTGAGTCTGGTTCAGAGCCATGAAATACCAGTAAGAGGGCACCACTTCCATAAGGAACACAGAGAAAGTCACTCCATGGGACCAGTCAGAAACCTGAATCACATCCTCAACACTGAGCAGAGGGTTGGGCTCTGTCCAATCTGCCCTTGCAAAACGTCTCCTTACTGGCCTGAATTCCCCACATTAAAATCATTGCGGAGACATGCCCCCTTGCCTCCAGCAATTCGTGGTGGACATACATAATGAACATATGACGTCAAGTTCACATGATGGGGCTTCTGGAGGAAGAACCAGATCCGGGATCAGTCCCAGATGGGGTGCGCTCAGTAGCAGACACCTGTGCTGTTTACTTCCTTGTAGTACAATCCCATCTCCTTTGTAAATGCTACCTTGGTTTCTCTTTGAGAAGCCCATCTCCATTCTCACTCCCTGCAGTTTGGATGGGCTGGACCCCACCACCTAGGGCCCAGGATGGGCATGTGACTCAAGACGGACCAATCAGAGCGAAGTTTCCTCCGCTCCTCCCACCACAGGAGTTAGTTTAAGAATTGTCGGGTGATGCAAGTCAGGCAAATGATACCCTGTTCTGGGACTTTGGGCGACACTATTATGAAAGATGAGTTCCCATTTCCTTTCACCTGATGCTAGTGGATGTTAGCCTAGAACTGCCCCCAGTCATCTCGACTACCACTGGGAAGAGCCCGCCTGAGAACGAAGCCAGCCGGTGGGGAGGAAGCAAGAACCCAGAGAGAGAGGGAAAGAAGGTGGGCCCGAGGACATCATTTGGGCACCTGGGTCCAGCTGTTCCCAGAACCCAAATCCTGTGAACTTTGTAGACTCTTGATTTAAAGAAAACAAACTTACTTGTTTACACCAGTTGAGTTGGGATTCTGACACTTGCAAACAAGAGTTCCACCGTTCCCATGGATGAAGATGATCCCAAAGCATTCTCCAGGCTGGCCCTGAGGGCAACTGACAGGACTCTGGGTTTTCTGATCTGTAATTCCAGACCAGGCCACCCATCCTTCCCAGCGTAGGGGAGGAACAAAGGATCTGAGCCATGAAGTTCATGAGCATGACTGAGGTGTGGCCACTCAAGTAACAGGCGCCAGCTGGTTAGGAGGTTTGACCCAACCATTTAAATAAACTCGGGTAGAGGATGCATATCCAAACTATGCAGAAGAAAAGGAGCAATGTTCCTGCCCAGAATTAAATGTAGAAATGTTTTGCATTACAAGGATTAAAAAACATTGCAGACATTCTTGGTCAAGTGAGCTATTCCAGTTGTTGCTCCAGATCCCCACACTGTTGTTCTCTTGCTCTCTCCCAATTTGCCAGCAAGGCTAAAAAATTACCCCACAACCCCCTAGCAATCAGTAGATCTGGGTGTTGCACAACGAAGTGTCCCTTGTCAAAGTGTGTCAGTGACACGTGTGTAGGTGCCACAACCGTGCAACACTCATCAAAGGCAGCAGGAAGCCCTTTGAGATTTCTGTTTCGCCTGGGTCCCTGCATATCTAGGCCAATGACACATGATGCTTTCAGCTGATGCTGGCCTGGGTCAAGAATCCCAGAGGTGGCAAACTTTTATACATTTCGATGTTTTCAATTTGATCCTCTTCTGTCTCTCAGGACCCTTCCCCCGAAGGCACTGTCACCCTGCCAATTTTCTCTCCTAGGTCACAATCCCATCCATCCTCCTGTATTAGTCTTCACTTTTGTTTACACTGTGGGCCTTCTTTCATATGTTTGTACTTGCCAGACATTCCTACCACAGGGCCTTTGCACATGCTGCTCTTGCTGCCTGGAATCCTCCTTCCCTTGTCCTTTAGGCATCACTTTTTCAGGATACCCTATCTGACTTCCCTGACTCAGCTATATCCCTCTTTGTATGCCCTCTTTGCCCACACTTAATCACAGATTCAATTTCATATTGTACAATTAGATGCTTACTATCTATGAAACTCCACTAGACTGTGAGGGGCAGGAAGGTAGGCCCCTTGTCCACATTAGCTCAGCACTGTATCCCTAGTGCTTTGCACAGGCAGTGGCACCTACTTAATAGTATTATCAGCTAATGGCACTGAGCACTTAGAGGACATCAGGCACTGTCCTAAGTTCTTTACAGGAATTAACTCATTTAATTCCCACAACACCCAAGAAGTCACGGCTGTCATTTCATTTCAGAGATGAGGACACTGAGGTGCAGAAAAGATAAGCCCAAGGTCCCAGAGGTATTAAACCACAAAGTTCAACTTCCAACGGCCGACTGGTCTACAGCCCATGCTCTCATTGACAATGCGGTAACTCACGGGGTAGGCCCTCAAGTCACACTGGCTGGCTGAATGAACAATGAATGAATGCACAGAAACCATCCTGTCTTTACTCCCATCCATACCTGCATTTCCTTCCTACAGGTCCCGGCTCTCTCTGACCCAACCACTCCTTGTGGCATGTGGTTGATCCTCAAGGAAGAGCCTCATTGCTGTGCTCAGGGCACCTTGCTGGGGACCAGCTGACCATCTCCAGCTGTACTTTGGTGTAGCCTCTGTGTGAGGCAACTGGTCCCGATTTGAACTCGACTCTTCACCTGGCCCCAGTGTGACTTGAACCGTGGCCCTGACTCGCGCTACAGCCTTCCTCTGCCCTCTGTGGGTGCCTCCTGCCAGGTGCCCACCCCTGGACTGTGTGCACCTGTCTCCTTTGTCTTTAAGTGCCCCCCTGACCCAGGAAGGTCACCTCGGACTGCCAGCTTTGCCTTCTGCCATGCTCTCCAGCTTTGCTCCAGCCCTGCCAGGGCCAGACGGACATCAGCAGACTGGCTGCGACAGGAAAAGAAATCCTGGTCCCTTCAGATGGAGTCACTGTGCAAATCCCGACTGTGACCATGACCCTTCCTGTGGGGATTATACCAAGGTGGTTGAGAATAAGGGCCTTGCAGATTATCACACCCAGGTTCAGGTCCTGGTTGTCAGTGGTGACCATGGGGAGGTCATAACCCCCTTGGACTTGAGTCTACTAATCTGTAAAACGGGGAAAAGAATCAGACTTATCTTACGGGGCTGTTACGAGGATTTGGAGAGATGTTACATGTGACATCACCATCATGTCAGACCACAGTCTGTGGTCTTACAGCTGTCGCCCGTTACTACTAGCATCACCATCCCCGTGTGCCATGGTACGGGGGTTAAGGGCACAGGCCTGGAGCTAGAATGCGTGCATCTGAATCCTGCTCCTCCATTTCCAAGCTGTGTGGTCTTGAGCTACATAGCCTCTCTGTGTCTCACTGAAGTCATCCATAAAATGGGAATAACAACGGTGTCTACCTCATAGAGATATGGTGAGCTAGTTCACACAAAGCCCTTATTACTGTACCTAGTACGTGACCAACACCCCAACACCCAGCCTGTTGCCGCTGTTGTTATTACTATCTGCAATCCTGTGATCACCCAGGCTGCAAGCTGCTTTGCAAGCACGTTTAGACAATGGAGAGTTCGAGAGCTTCTGCAAGGCTCCAACGGTGCTCGTGTCAATGGTGAGTGACTGTGCTCGCCTGAGTCACTCTGCGTGAGCATAACGGATGGCCGGTGTTTTCCAGGGAGAAGGGGCAGTATGCTCCCATTTCTAAACAAACCAGGAGGTGCCAAAGCCCAGATCAAAGGCTAGCAAGTCAACTGGGGCTGTTTCTCCAGATCTGTTCAAAGGAAAAATGCTGCCTACAGAAAGATCATGCTTTATGCCAGTTTAAACACTACAAACTTATTCAATAATGTGAGTTATTGACTACGGAAGGAAAAATAAAATCCATTATCGTGAAGACTAGCTTTCACCTAAGGATCAAGGTGTTTTGACTAAGCCTTCTATGACACATACTTGTTACTCACAGACTAGGATTCCAGGATTTAAAGATACACAGTTCTGAGTACTGCCTTCTCAAAAGACGAGGGAATTTTCTAGCAAAATTTAAATGCAACAGTGGGGGTTGGCAGCAAAACGACCGACTTTCCAAGTGTAGTCAATATGACGTCTTTGGGGTACGTGCGTGTGTGCATGTATGTGTGTATGTGTGTGTGTGTGTGTGTGTGTGTGTGCAGTGTAGGATCTAGAAAGCTATTTAAGGTTTGCTCCAGTGACCAAGGATGAAGCAGTGCTTCGAATATGAGCTGCAATCTTTCTTCCACACAGCTGTGCCTGACAGATCTATGGAAACACAGGGGCACAGAATGCATTTCTTCAGCTCCCTGTTTCTCATGCCCTTCGCATGCTGGTTAAAAAAAAAAAGAGGGTCCCACGGGAACATCTGCAAACCTAAAAATGCAAACCTGCACAGCTGGTGGACGCTGGGAGATGTCAGTAGCCAAAACATTCCTGGAGGCCAAAGCTGCGCACCAGTATGCTTGGGATAAGATGCCAGCATGATAAAAATGCAATCATAACAACAAGTATCAGGTAACCATTATAGAAGGTCCTCTGCGTTGAAGACTATATTAATGAGTTTTCATGCATTATCATATACTCCTCCCCAAAACACTACGAAGGAAGTACTGTTATTCACTAAATTCCATAGATGAGATAACTGAGCCTTACAGAATGTAGGCATTTGTTCAAGGCCACCCAGCTCCTACACGACAAAGGCTAGATTTGAACTGGGACTCCAAACCATTAATTGACAATCTGAAAAACTGGGGCTCATGGGAGAATTTCCACAGAGACTAATGATGGGGTTAAAATTGGGGTCATCCTACCAGCTCCCTCTCGCCATCTGGGTTGCCCAACAGGGCGGCCGCTAGCTACGTGTGGCTAGTGAAATTAAATGTAATTTCAAATTCTGCTTAGTGCTCTTGAGCACTTGAAATGGGGCTGGTGCAAGTTGATGGCCTGAAATTTTAATTTCACTTAATTTTCATGAATCGAAATTTCAACAGTTACATGTGGCTACTGGCTTCACTGGGCAGTGCTGATCTCAGGCATTTTTTTTTTAGCAGTATCAGACACGGTTCTGGGATGCTTCCCCCAAATCTGAGACAGAGGGGGGCATTTGGTGTTTTGCCCAAGGGCCCAGAGAAAATCATAGGGATAAATTCCATGCCTCTTCTTTGGGATCCGAGATGGTATATTCTTCAAACATAATCACATGGCCTTTCTAGTATTTCCCAACACCCAGATCTCCTGATTTTCTCCTAAGTCACCGCATGACAATAAAGTCAAAACAGACAAGCCCAGGAACAGCTGTTCTCAGACAGTGGCTGCATCACCATCAGCAGGGAGCTGGTGAAAATGTAGCTTCCTGGGTCCCCCCTCCATAGGGTCTGATGCAGGAGGTCTCGGGGGACGTCCTGGATTCCATGTTTGAACCAAGCAGCCAATGTCGAATGCAGGGAGTCTAGCTTCGAGAAACGCTGCTTCAGAGGCTGAATTACCTATTTATCTCCTGGCCTCTTAAATAATTATAGCATATAAAGTTTTCAAGAATAGCACAAACCGGGCTGAAAGCCAGGCAGTCATCACTCAGCACCAATTGCTCGCTTCTATGACATGAGGTAAGGTGCTTAGTCACTGAGGCCTCATTTTTGTTTCATCGGAAACATGAGGGTAAAGATACCTGCTATTTGTCCCCAAGGACACACGAGAACACAGACGTGAACTTGTTTGGGAGGGATAAGGGTTAAAACCCCCCTGTAGAGACACCCTATGACTTAGAGACATGTTTTGCTTGTCTAGCAGAGTTTACATAGACTTCACATTTTAAAAATCCACATGTTTAACTTGTCTGGAGAACTTGGCAACCTGGTATGATTAAGAGCACTGCTCTGGGGTCGTAGGCACATATTCAAATCCCCACCCCATCTTTTAAAAGCTGGGTGACTTGGGGCAAAGCCTTCAACTTCTCTGTGCTTCGTTTCTTCAACTCTAAAATGAGACTCTTAATAGGCTATCCATTTTCTAGGACTGGGAGGGTTTAATTAAGTGAGTTAATATTTATAAAGTGCGTAGGACCAAATTTGGCACGGGGTAAGAGCTACATAGCTGCTAGATGAATAAATATCTTTGCACACGGCAACAACCAGCTGGGGCTGAGCAGGGGCTGACATGCACAAGTTTATGACAAGTTCCACCAAGACCCACTGGACTCTGGGGTCCCTGATGTAAGGGGTAGACGTGTGTCTCCCTCCTCAGGTGCTCCGCCCATAAGGGAAGTGCATCTCAGGACAGTACTTCTCAGCTGTCTATGGTGAAGGACCCGTTTTTTATTCTCAATCCACCGTGGAAGGATATGTGACCCTCCTGAGCATGACTGACACACAGCACATGCCACACACAACTCATTCGTGGGTTGCACGACACCCTGACTGGTCCGTACCTGGACCAGGAAGACGAGCCCGCCGAGCATGCACTCGGACGTCATGGCAAGGTCAAACTTTTCCAAGAGTTCCTAAACACTGTCATTTTTAGTACTTCTCTCACTGCAGGCTGCGGCTAGCTTCCATGTGCAGACTGCACGTTGTGTAGCGCCATCTTAGAGAACTTCCACATCAGTCCTCACAGGCAAATGGGCTGGACCATTTGTCTGGAGAAAGCAGGCCTTGGATGGTCTCTCTCTTCCCCCTTCGCTCCTTTTCCACCTGACTGTCTTCTCCTGTCCATCCACATTTCTTTGGTCTCTATCTGTACATTAAAATGATCTCCCTAATGAGACACTGGGGTTCGGAACAGCCTTGGAAGCTGTCATGGGTGCTGTGGTGTCTCAAGCACCACCCGGTGTTGTCAGTACTGTCTCCAGCTCACAGCTGCCTCTTCTCCTGAATGTTCTCCTTGGCCAGCAGTACCTGCCATGCCCCCTGCCCCCATCCACAACCTCATCCCGGAGCTGGTCTCTAGCAGCCCAAAGCCGGTGACTGGCAGACATGGTGTGCGGGACGTCAGCCCCTTTGTCCCAAGAGGGAGCCAACTGTACGATGCAACCCATCCTCCAGAGCCCCCTGTGGGGCCAGGCTGAAGTCAGATGCCAGCCCAGATAGCACTCTCTGCTTTGGCTTCCCTGCCCCAACCCTGGCCTGTCTCTCTCATCCCCTTCCCTGGAAGCCCGCCCTCAACCTGTCCCAGGCCCTGCTTATAGGGAACACGAGCAAAGACAGAAGCCATCTGAAACTGGGGTTCCCCTCCCGAACGACCTTCTGGAGGAAGGCACATGGCAGGAACAACGTGAAAGTCCTGAAGACAAGCTTCAGGTCACTCAGAGATTATTGCCTCTTGCTTTCTATTTTCTAGGTGACCAGAACCTACCTGTTGCATTAGACAGGGCCAGTGATTCCATGGAGCCTGGAGGGGTCTGCTCTGTGGGCGTCATGTCCTCGGTATATTTCAGGGAACTGATTGGATGGCGGGTCCGACACTGCTGAGTGGAGATGCCCCCTTCCTCCTCCTCCTCCTCCTCGTATTTGGCGACTGGAATGTTGCCTCGGGTTTCACTAAAGCTCTGACTGGACATATCGCTGTAGCTCTCCTGGGACCTCAGCCTTCCCGGGTAATAGTCCTCGCGGCATTCCTTCATGAAGCTGCCACCGTGCCCCTTCATGGCCAGGGATGAGCTCCTTTTGGGGTTGCTGAAGTGCTTGGCCCACATGTCAGGCTGGGCCCCGGCCCCCTGCCCTCCCGGACTGTAGGAAGTTCTGATGTTGCACTGGCTGAGAAGCTGCAGGGGACTCTGGGACTGGTTCTGCTCCATCTTGTTCCCATAATGGTAGGGCTCGTCCCGGCTCCGCCAAATGGGGTCCCGGTTGAGGCTGGGCGTCTGGCTGGACAGGCTGAGCAGGTCCATCTGCAGTGACAGGGGGTCCACATCGGCCGACAACCGGTTGGAACTCACCTGCAGCTGGCTGTGCTGGTTTAGCATGGGCTCCTCCGTCTTGCCCTTGTTCTTGCCGATTTTGGCACTGCGCCGGGACTCCTTGGCCCTGGCGTTCTGGAAAGCCGAATCGGATGAGTCAGAGCCATTGGGGTCCTCCCCGGCACTGCAGGCCCGGGAGCAGAATATCTGGCCCTGCTTTGGGAGGAATGGCCGCCCCAGAAGGGATTTCTTGCAGTGAGCACAGCAGAAACAGGTCTCGGTGGCATGCCAGTGTTGGCCGTCGTAGGTCATCTGACCTTGGTCGATCCCTGGGGATGGAAAAGACATGGAAGAGGCTGACAAGCTGCTCAGAGTCCTGTGTTATGATGTGAAACACACAGCATCCTGGTTTGGCTCAGGGTTCCAGATACAACAGAATAAAATAACAATAAGTCACTAATCAGAACCTCACATAAATGGTATTCATGTCCCATTACGAGAGCCCCCTTGTTGTACCAGTCAGCTGCTTCTTAACTCATTTGCTCTGAGCAGAGAAAAAACTAGATCAACGTGGCCTGTCCCTGAATCCTTCTGCCTGGAATAGATTCTCCCAGACAAAATTATAATAATGCTACTAACACATGATATAAAACTGCTTTAAATGCTTTGCATATAGGTGAAGTCACTTAACCCCGCCACTGTATGACGTAGGTTTCTAATATTATTTCCATTTCTCAGATGGGAAAACAGAGGTACAGGAGGGTTAAATAACTTGCCTCACTCAATACAACCAGGAATCACAGGTGAGATCTGTACCCGGAAGTCTTGCTCCTAACCGAGACACTGACACTTTCTCTTTCACTCTCCTTGGGCGTCTGCTCAAATGCCAACTCCTTGGAGAAGTCTTCCTGCACACCTGGTAGCATGCTCTCCACTATTCTTCACCCTGACCTGCTATGGTTTTCTTCACAGCATGAACACTGTTTGACAATGCACCACCACACATGTGCATCTGCTTATTAATTCTCTCCCCTGCCAGAAGTAAAGCTCTAGGACAACAGAGTCATTAATTTTCTGTGGCATGTCCAGGAACATGGCCTGATGCATCAGAGGGGCTCTTTATATGTTGAATGGATGACCTGAATCCCTTACCAGCACAGGCCATTCAGATGAAGAAATCACTTTAACAGTTTAGTGGAAAAGAAAAAAGTGGATTTCAACACTTGGTAAGGAAAAACTCGGGTGTGGTTCATCAAAGACATCCTCCACAAGCACGCACACCCTTTGCTTAATGTCATCAGGAAAGGAAGAAACACATTTCCTCCCCAAGCAAGGGCTGTCCCTGGTTTGCATAATCTTGTTACATACCTGCCCTGCAGGAACCTCCCAGGGGCCCAAGTGCTCTTGCTTCTCAGCATCTCTTCTGCCCCCTGCTGGTTCTAGGACTTAATCTCCCTGTGGGACACCACCTTTTTGGTGTTTTAAAAATACTTTAATTATTCGACAGAGAGAGAGAGAGCACACAAGTAGGCAGAGTGGCAGGCCAGAGAGAGAGAGAGCACACAAGTAGGCAGAGTGGCAGGCCGGGGGAGAGGGAGAAGCAGGCTCTCGCTGAGCGGGGAGCCCCATGCGGGGCTCGATCCCAGAACCCTGGGATCATGACCTGAGCCGAAGGCAGCCGCTTAACCGACTGAGCCACCCAGGCGCCCCTAGGGACACCACCTTCTTGCCACCCTTGGGCCATGAGCTTTGGGCAGGGCTAAAGCCATGCCTGGACCTACTACTGGCTAGTAAAAAAACTGTATCTCCCACCCTAGTGGCTGCTTCAGACGTGGGTGCAAGACCTGCACTAGTCCAATGGGAGAGTCACCTGGGACTGTCACTAAGATAGTGACGTAGGGAGGTTCTCTTGACAGCAGCTGCTAAGCTGGCAGGATGGAAGTCTGAGTGCACTGGGGAGAGCCTGTGGGCTATGCAGTCTCATGCAAGTGCTGCAGAATGGAAGGGGACCTTTGCAAGACTCCTGATTTCTGATAATAAAAATCTTTGCAGAAATGTAGTACTAGTGTGAACCTCCACCTTTAGCAGGAGCAGTCCTGAGCCTGGATCTTCCAGGAATCACTCTGAGAGCCCTGTCTGGAGAGGTGGTAAATAAGAAACCGGAGAACGATCTCTAAAGGGAAAGGCAAGAACAAAGGGCAAAAGGCAAAGCAGCTGTCCCGGCCTCCTGTGCTCTCGGCCGCCTACCTTTAGGTCCCTGGAGCCCAGGGAGAGGGAGAGAAGCACAAGGCACTTCCTCTCCTACGAGCTCCGCCCCAAACTAAGGGGTCTCTGTTTCTTTGGGAGTCTGGCCCTAGGGACTAAGAGGGGAGTTTTAGAGGGACGGAAGCTGCCACAAAGGCAAAGCGAAGGCAAAGCGAAGGCAAAGCGGTCACCGTGGAAATGCACTCCCTGTCAACAGGGCATTCCTGGGAGGAGTGGGAGCTGGCGGGGCAGGGCTAGGGACGGGACCCACAGCTGCAGCTCCATCCACACTTGGTCCCCAGGCTCCCAGCAGGAAGCAGGGCAGCAGTGTGGGAGGCCGAACTCTGGAGTCCTGCACAGTGGGGCTTCAGGAGTCAGTGAGGAGGAGTCAGATGAAGGGAGCTTTGCATCCCAGCTGCATCCCATTCCAGCATTTTTATTTTTCTCTCTTTCCTTCCTGTAAAGGGTAAGAGGGAGTCTACATAACTAACTTCTCTTCACCCTTCTATTCTCCATCAGTTGTGATGGAGCTGCTGAAGCCCATCTGCTGAGGTTCCAATCCCAGCTCTGCGGCTGTGTGACCCTAAGCAAGTGGCTTCATCTCTCTGTGCCTCAGTCCCCTCTGCAGTAAAACAGGGATAATAACAGTTCTGACTTCACAGGGTTGTTGTGAGTTAATGTGCAGAGAGTGCCTAGACCTGTATCTGCTAACTACTCTCACTGCTCTTCTTCTCCTAGTTTCGTTACGCCTTGATTGCCCATCTCCCTCTCTGCTCTGAGGGCCACTGCCTGGATGCAGTCCAAGAGCGAGCTCTGGGGCTGGCTCCGTCTTCCCTGCCCTCCCCTGAAGAGGGCTGTGCTCACCCCCGGCTGCCCCACATCCCAGGCAGCCGCAGGCTCACCCGCTCCCTGTCAGAGGCACGCAGGAAGCCCGGTTCCCGTACTTGTCCTTCCCCAGCTGCCTCTCCGAGCTTCTGCAAGGACGCATGCTCTGATGTGGCAGCAGGGGCCCAGTTCTGGGGACGGGGCCTTGCAGAAGGCTGGGCTGGGGGTCGGGTGAGCAGAGGGGAGGCGGGTGACAAAACGGCCCAGCAGGCAGTGCAGTGTGGTCCCTGATCAACATCCCTGATGTCAGATGGTCCTCTGAACTGGTCCTGAACTCGAAACATCTGGAAAAGGGCTCTGCTGTTCCACATCTAAGCGTTCCTTTTTAATTCCCCCCTCTGAGCCCTGTAAGCCCTTCTTGGAGGGCGTGTGTGTGTCGAGTGCTGCTCTAGCCTCGGTCTGTTTACAGGACTGTCTACTCTGCTGTGCGCAGGCAAAAGCACCGTTGCCCTAGCGACGGCTGCCTGATGCAGGGTCCGCTCTGAGTGGCTGTATAAATACGGAATATTTGTATAATAGGGTCAGAGCAAAGCACCAGGAGATGGTGGTATGCAGGACAGACAGAGCATACCCTTTCACCATTGCAGGAAAATGAGGTTTTTACAGAAAAGTAGGGGAAGGGGAAAAAAAAAAAATCAGGGACCACATTTTAACTGCAGCAGTGATAATACTGCAGGCCACAGAGGTCCCCCTCTCTGGTAAAACGCTGATGCCTTTTTCTGGATTTAACAGGGAGGAGAAGGCAGTGCCTGTCAAAGTCCTGAAATAGCTAGAAGGAGAGAGAAAGAGAATAAAACAGAGGGGGCTTCTGAGGTGGACCTGCTGTGGTGACAGACAGATTTTCTCTCTTCCAAGTTGCTGAGCAAACATTCTAAGTGGCAGTTTCTGGAGAGGCTTTTAAGCCCCAATGGAAAAGGACAGAAGAAACAGCAACACTTGCGAGAAGTAGGTGTCCTGGCGGCAGGTGAGCTGTCCGTACCCTCGCCGCCTACTGGCAGACCCAGAATCCACGAACAGCAGAGCTGGCTCTGAAAGCTGCACCATCTTCCCCCCGACACAGCCCACCCTGTCCCTCCTCATGTGGCCAGCCACCTGTCCAAATCGAGGTCCCCATTTCCTAATTCTTAGCATCGAAGCAAGTCTGTTTCCCTGTTTTGATCTTGTGAGAAATGAAAACTGGTGGGTCCCTGGTTGAGGCATCAGGCCATGAGAGGGGGAGGCCAGTCAGGGGTTAGGGGAAGGTGGATGGGCACATCACCCAGGCCCTCCAGCAGGGAATACCGCTGGATAATACTGCTGCATAGCAATGCTGAACCCCAGGCCCGGCAGGGACTCCAGCTCCGAAAGGCGTCATGAAAGCAGATCTGAGTCTGCGGGGACAGACTGCCCAACAACAAAGGACCACTGAGCACACAGTAAGTGCCTTGTCTGCAAAGCTGTGATTTTTTTACCAGCTCCCAAAGCTCTCCAAAGTACTAGGCTAGGTTTTTATTTGAATAAAAGATCATTTCTGACGAAGCAGGGAGACAAAGTCACTTCTTTTGGTTCCTGACAAAATCCTTGACATGGGGCAAAATGGGCTCCCATTTTGGGGTGATCATCTCCACATCTCCCCACTAGAGGTAAGAAGCTGGCAGCTTCTGAGCAGATTTCTTGGACGTGCACAAGCCACAGGAAGAGCAGGCTGCTGGTCTCCCAGACATTCATCCCCTGCTAGCTCTTTCTTTTCCTCTTTAAAGGGTGGCTCATTCTGAAGGTGCCAGAACAGGCGAGCTGAATGAAGAAGCCACAGATGCAGCATGATCTGGAAGAGTGCTGAGGGTTGAACAAATCGGTTATTTGCGAAGGGAAAATGATTTCCACCATCTCAGATCTGCTGCATCTTTGGGGAGTTTATAGCTTATAAGCTACTTCAGGTTCTCTTGCTTTGTATTTGGCTGGGTCAGCTTTTGCTGAATTTTTTTTTTTTTTTTAAAGACATGCTTGCCAGAAACCATTTGGTTTTCTTGACTACCCCTTCCTACCAAGAGGACTATCCCGGTTCCACCCTCTGTGGATCCTCAAGTTTTCCAAGGAGGCTGTGGAAGACATCTGTTTACATTTTCCCTCAGAGTTTCCTTCTGGGACCTCTCCCCCTCCCCTTGGTAGTGGGGCTGTACATCCCATAACCCCATCTCAGGGGTGGGCCTATGACTCAGGCAGGCCAACCGAAATACCCTCTTGTCTTGTTTCCAGGGTGGCACACGTGACCAAACCAGGGATGGTAAGGTTCCTATTTGGAGGAACTGATGTGGATACTAGAACAGACGTGGCCTCACTCCTTTTGAGAATGCAAGTGCTAAGATTATGTATAACTGGGGAGTCCTCTTAGCCAGCATGTGAAGGCAGCTTGCTTTTTACCGATGCCAACAGAGGGCAAGCAGTGCTGAGACACGAAGGATAGAAAACCCTCCAGACTTTGAACCCTTGAGCCATCCCTACCTGAAGCAAGCACACCCTTGACCTTTCCAGTAAAGTGAGCCAAGAAAGTCCCTTTTTTCGCTTAAGCCAGGATGAGCTGAGAGCTAAAGGGCTTCTAACTACACCAGATGCCAAGGAGACCCAGTCATAGTAGGACTGAGCTGAGTACCAAGTGTTGCCTCACCTATGTGTTGGGCACAGGTGTCGCAATATTCTGCATACAAGGACTCAAAGCAGCGGCAACAGTAGGGCCTTCCCTCCTTCATGATGTAGCGCTGGCCGCCGAGCACCGTCTCGCACTCGAAGCAGCAAAAGTGTTTCATGTGCCAGTGCCGTCCCTCAGCTTCTGTGCATTCGTCCGCAAAGATGATCTAGAGATAGGGAAGCCAAAGGATCAGTGGTTAAGACCCAGCCAGGAGAATGCACTTTACCGGAGAAGAGCTATGGTGACCCCAAATTAGAAGGATGGGAAAACAGGTCTTTCCCACAAATTACCCAATAAAAAAATCTATCTGTATTTGAATATTCTATATTGATATCAGTTAGCATACTGGGATTTGCCTAGAGCACAATTAACCACAGTTTTTGGCCTGCCCAGATATTAATTGAACCACATTTTAATAAGAGAAATAAAGGTCTACCCTGAAGAATATAAAGCAAGACCAGACACTGATGGTTCGTGGGCACTTTGAACAACAAATACGTGTCTTATTTGGCTGATGCAACATCTTTCTATGTCATTTTAACACCTAGACTCCTGGTTTCTTTGTTGAAAACACAGTATTTGAGAAGGAGGACTGCTAGATGAGTGGTGAGTTCTCCAGTTCGGTCATATTTTTCACCACTCACTGCTGTCTTAAAATGAGTCACCTTCGTGTACAAAACCTGCCTTGCCCACAGAAGCATTTGTGTTTTGACCTCTAATACAGACTTTTTTTAAAATTTCAAAGCACAGACTTTAAAGCTGACTACAAACCACAGTAATCAGGGCGGTGTGGTACTGGTATAAAAACAGACGTATAGATCAATAGAAGAGAATGGAAAGTCCAGAAACAAACCCAAACAGTTATGGCCAATTGATTATCCACAAAGATGCCAAGGACATTCAATGGGGAAAGAATGGTCTTTTCAACAAATGTGGCTGGGACAGCTGGATAACCACATGCAAAAGAATGAATCTGAGCCGTATACAAAAATTCATTCAAAAGAGATCAGAGACCAAAGGAGCTACATACTATAAAATGCTTAAAAGAAAACACAAGTGTAAATTTTCAGGACCTGGATTAGGCAATGGTTTCGTAGCTAGGACATTGCAAGTGTAAACAACAAAAGGAAAAAAAAAAAACCAGATAAATTGGACTTCATCGGAATTAAACACTTCTGTGCTTTAAAGGACATCAAGAAAGTGAAAATGTAACCACAAAATGGGAGAAAATTGGTGCAAAGCATGTATCTGATAAGGAACTAGTATCCAGAATATACAAGCAACTCCACAATAAAAAGAAAAATCACTCAATTTAAACAAACAAACAAAAAAAACAGGCAGAGGATTTGAATATACAGTTCTCCAAAGAAGAAGATAGACAAATAGCCAATAAACACATGGAAAGATGCTCAACATCATTACCCATTAAGGACAGACGTATCAAAACCATAATGTGATATCATTTGCACCCACTAAGATGACTAATGAAAAGTAGTGTTGAGGATGTAGAGAAACTAGAACCTCCTTCACTGAGAGTGGGAATGTAAAATGCCATAGCTTCTCTGAAAGAAAGTCTGCATTCCCTCAAAAACTTGGACACAGAATTACCCTGTGACCCAGCAATTCCACTCCCACTTATATACTCAAGAAAACGGAAAAATACATGTCCCCACAAAATCCTGCATATGAATGTTCATAGCAGCATTGATCATAATACTCAAAAAGTGGAAAGAGCTTAAATGTCCATCAACTGACAAATGGCTCTACCTAACATGACCTATACACACGAACTGAGTATTATTCAGCCTTGGGAAGGAATAATGTGCCGAAAAGCTACAGCGCGGATTCACCCTGAAAACATTACACCAGGTGAAAGACCACGTTCACAAAAGATCACACACTGATTCCATTTATGTGAAATGTCCAGAATATGTAAATGCATAGAAACAGAGAATAGATTAGTGGCTGCCAGGGGCAGGGGGAGGGGGAGAAGGGAAGGGACTGCTAATAGATACGAAGTTTCTTTTTTGGGTGATGAAAATGTCCGGGATTAGACAGCAGGGAGAGTTGCACAACTTTATGAATATACTAAAACCCACCAAACTGGACACCCGAGAAGGGTGAACCTTATGCTAGGTGAATTACATCTCAATAAACAAAAATTTCAAAAACCTCAATCATCATATTCTATTTGCCATTAGATAACAATAAAGTATTAGGAGCACTAATTTCCAGAAGTGGAAACTGAGGCATGAAGGTAAAGCGGCTGCCTGAATTCAGGTGGAACTGAATTCAGTTTCCCAAATACCCACCTAGAGGGTCTGTCCAGAACATCACCATCAGCATTAGAAACCAAATTAGTTAAGGCTGGTCAGCTTCCTCCTAGGAAAAGTGAACCCCTCCTAGGCAGGCAGGAGTGGGCTGTGGCTGAAAAGGGCAGTGGTGCTTGCAGAAGCTCACACTGCTGTTTGCAGGGTGGGATGGAACCAGAAATCCACTCTGTGCAGGAGGAAACCCCTATCCAAGATCTTTCCCAAATTAGTCCCATAAAACTGGTCATGTTTAGAATATTCTCTTTTCTCCTCCCAACTTTTTTAAAAAACTTTTTATAGAAATATAAGCTCCAAACTTTTGAAGCCAAAGCAGATTTTCTCTTCTTGCAGTTTACAGGTCAGATTTGGGTGTGCCTGTGGTGGGAGAAAACACCAGGCACAGGCTTGGTGTTCTAGTCCGCTTTCTGACCTGGGGTAGCCAATTCAAGTACCTCTCAGAGCGTGGGACAAGACTCTCCTAAGGGAGTATGCACCTGCCTCCTGAATCCCCATCAGAACTTTTGTCAGTTACAGGGAAACGAAATAGTGCCACCAAATGTCTCTCTTCTCAAACCAACATGTCCCACTGAAGCTCAGGAATCCCAACTCTTTTAAGACTTAAGTGCCACAGCATTACTAATGATTACTCCCCGGGACCCAGGCTGAAATCGAAAACTGCACAATGCTTCTCTGAGAGTTCGGGACTGCCCTAGTGCCGGTGACTCTCAGCTACAGAAACTGCCTTCCGACCTGGATGCCCAGGAGATGGCGACCTGCTAGCAAGCGGGGAGGGGTGGGGCTTCTCCTGCGAGGCGTAATGCAAGAAAGTGGAGCGGCCTCTGGTTTTCTTCTGTGCAGAAGAGCACAGGACAAAGTATGGCCTATGGCCAGACGGAGGGGCGATGGGCGGGGCGGACGGAGGGGCGATGGGCGGGGCCTCCCCCCCCCCCCCCCCCCCCCGCCACGCCGGGGCAGGGCAGCATGCTCTGACCTCGTCACAGGCTGCGCAGCGCGGCTTCAGGCACTCGGCGTGGTGCCGGCCACAGTATATCTTCCCATCTTGGTAAAAGTAGATCAGATCCACCAGCAGCTCGTTGCAGACGGTGCAGATGAAGCACGGCGGGTGCCAGCAAACGCCGTGGCCCGCACGGGACGCAAACACGGCGATGTCCCCGCCGTTAATCTGGCCTCCGCACTGCGAGGCAAACAGACACGTCAGAACAAACACCAGCCAGTCTCTGTCTGTCGGGGGGAGGGGGGGGCCCCCGAGCCGAGCCGACCGGATAAAAGCCCACCACTCCCACCAAGGGTGGGTGGCTGTGCACTTGTTTTCAAGCTAGTCACTGTGCTACCTGCTTTACATACACAGCAGGGCGGGTTTTGCTTGCCTGCCCTCCCACTCTTCCTTCCAAGGAAGACAAAGCTAAAGTCACTGAGGAAATCAGGACTCACAAGGTGGGAAAGACAGAAAAGCTCCTTTGGCAGAAGCTCTACAGGCAGGGGGCAAGCTGACCCGTGGTGAAGGTGTCCGTATCTTCTAGAAGCTCCCAACTCCATCCGGAGGCACAGCTGAGTGTAACACCACAAGGAGAAGGGGGTGGGAGGGGTGCATTAGGGGCGCTGTACCATGGGAGAGGGAGGGGCACCTGGGTGGCTCAGTCGGTTAAGCGTCTGCTTTTGGCTCAGGTCATGATCCCAGGGTCCTGGGATTGACTTCCACGTCCGGCGGAGAGCCTGCTTCTCCCTCTCCCTGTGCCTGCTACTCCCCCTGCTTGTGTTCCCTCTCTCTCTGTTAAATAAATAGGATAAAATCTTTAAAAAAAAAAAAAAAAGATAGGAGAGGGAGTGGGTTCATAAAAGTACTTTAATGATTTCTCCAAAGCCTTTCAGGCATGTTTTCAGTCTGCTTTCTCTAACATCTTTTTACCTAGTCTTGACTGAAAAGGTACCACTTCTAAGGCCACACCATGGAAAGGGCTTCTCTCCCCCTTTCCTATCTTCTCACTCATGTTCCAAAGTTCCTTTCTCAATGCAGAAAGAACAAGGCAGCATCTCTGATAACCTATGTTATGGCTGAGGCTGGGCCTCTGAGGGAGGAGTAAAGTGCGAGGGTGGTGGGTCCTGGGAAAGGCTCTCTGCTGACCGTGGCATTGGCCATGAGGTTCACAGGCTGAGGATCTAGTTCCATGGCCCTAAGTGAGTGGCTGGCTCTGGGGACAATGTCTAAAGAGTAGAAAAGATACCTCTAAACCTTTCCCACACCATGGCCATCATACGGGATTAAACGTTTCATAGGAAATGAAATAAAGGTCTCATGGAACAGTCTCTGGGAGCTCATTAAGGTAGTGACCAGACAAAAGAAAAATACTGTTGCAGAAAGTAGTATCCTTGCCTTTTGTAACATGAGTAGACCTGGGATAGACACAGTGATAAACAGATAAACGGAAGCACATTAAAGATTTCAAGGGTTTATTTGAGCAAATACAGATTTAAATTGGGCAGCACCCAACAGAAGGTGGTTAGGAGGGCTCCACCTACCTGGAGGGATGCAAAGCAAGGAAATTAATTGACTGGCTGTAGCTTAAGTGGTTGCCTTAATTTGAGAAAGCCTAGCTGCCTATTGGCAATTGGCTGGTCTTAAGTGTCATTTTCTCAATACTAAGACACTGCCCTTGGCTTAGGTTTTGGTTTGCTCACATAGGTTATAAAGCTGTCAGAGACATCTCAGCGTAATGGCCTCCTTGTTCAATTGCTTTAACAGTACGGAATCCTAGGCAATCCTCACCTTAATTCCATGATGTAGGCATTTGTCACCTCCATTTTGCAGATGACAAAATGGAGGAAAAGTAACATGGTCAAGGTCATCTGGCAGAAACATGAGTCAAACTTCTCTGCCTCCGTGCTTCTGTCACTATTCTACACAACTTTTGACACCCGCTCATGAAATGTCCAACCTTCCTTTTTCCTTAAAAGAGTGCAGGTGGGCTGGTTCCAGGAGACGGATCTCAGGGGGACAGAATTCCTGACGCGAGGACACCAAATCTCACATCTTTTCTTTTTATTTTTTAAACTGTTGTTAGCATTTTTGAAAGTATTTACTTACTTATTTTAGAGAGAGAGAGGGGTGGTGGAGTAGGGACAGATGCAAAGGGAGAGAGAAACTCAAGCAGGTTCCGCACTGAGCAGGGAGCCCAGTGCAGGGCTCGATCTCCCTACCCTGATATCACGTCTGAGCTGAAACCAAGAAGTGGACACTTAACCGACTGAGCCACCCAGATGCCGTTTTTTTTAAAGGATTTATTTATTTATTTTGAGAGAGAGAGAGAGTGTGGGCGGATGAGGGACAGAGGCAGAGGGAGAGACAATCCTCAAGCAGAATCCCACTGAGTGTAGAGCCTGATGCAGGGCTCAGTCCCAAGACCCCAAGATCCTGACCTGGGCTGAAATCAAGAATCAGTTGCCCAACCAACTGTGACACCCAGGTGCCCCCCTCCTTTTTTCTTTTCCTGAATCTCACATCTTAACCACTGACCACCTGCATCTCAAGAGTGAGTATCAAGGGTGAAGATTCCACTGCCCAATCTCTGGTCCTGTGGTTCCCCTATGAAGTAGCATCTCCATTCCACCCACCTGAACCTTCTCACCCCATGCCTTTGAAATCTCAAAAAAGGGCCACCAAATGGCACCCACTCTCCTCAGGTAGTATCTCGATTTCTCCTCACTGAGCCAGTTCATGCATCTTCAGCACCTGAATGGTTTCCTCAAGAGCTTAAGGAACTGGAGGAGGCTTTTCAAAGAGCAGCACAGCCAAGAGCAGTGCCAAAAATGATGATCAGCACCAGAAGGCTCTGTGGCTAAGAGGAGGGGCAGGGAGAACCCAGGCAGCCTGCATTTCCACCTTCCTTTCTTTAAAACCCTCTGCCACTGTGCCCTGAGCACTCTGCAGGAGAGTAGGAGGAAAAACAACCCCCAGACCCAACTCAGTGAGGCCCTGGGGAGAATGCAGGGTTGGGGGGGGCGCATGAATTTCACTAAAGAACCCTCAAACCCAAGGAGAAGACCCTTTACCACCCCTTTAAATGGTCCTGGGATGATCCCATGGTCCAGGCAAATTCCATTTTCTAAAGGACTCATTTTAAAACATAAATCCATCATGTCATTCCTGTGCTTAAATCCTTCAAATGGCTCCCCATCTCCTTCCAATGGCTTACACAACTGGCCCTCTATGAACTTGGACTTTACCTGCTACCTCTCTCCCTTCACTCCCTCTGCCGTGCGACAATGGCCAACATGCTGTTCCTTGAACACAACAAAAATGCTTCTGTCTCCAGCCTTTGAGCTGCCTGTTCCCTCCACCCTCTGCCATCTGCAGGACACACTCCCTCAGCTCCTGCAAGACTTTGCTCAGAGGCCACCTTCTTCTTTTTTAAAGATTTTCATTTATTTGTTTGAGAGAGAGAGCAAGTGAGAGAGAGCATGAGTTGGGGAGGGGCAGAGGGAGAGGGAGAAGCAGACTCCCTGCTGAGCAGGGACCACACCCCCAACTCCACCCCCTCCACCCTCCCGACACAGGGCTCGATCCCAGGACCCTGAGATCATGACCTGAGCTGAAGGCAGACGCTTAACCGACTGAGCCACCCAGTCATCCCCAGAGGCCACTATCTAAGTGGTGCCTTGCCCGGCTACTTTCCTGAAAATTGCAAGCTCCCCACACCTGCTGTATTTTTTCTTCTTTATTTTATTGTTTGTCTTTTTCCCCTAGAATGGACCTCCTTACAAGGGCAAAATCAAAAGCTTTCACATCTTTTGTTCACCGCTGTATCGCCAAGAGCTAGAACTGTGCCTAGCGCATGGTAGGCACTCTATGAAACGGCTGTTGCAGGAATGAATGCATGACAGGATACCAGCACAATTCCTCCCCGCTCCCTGGAATCCATGCTCACCTGTTCACAAATAGCTCCTGTCATCGTGACTGGGAAGGGCCTGACATTCCCTCGACCCAAGTTTTCACGTTTCCTCTGGTTGCTGAAGAGCTTCAGCTCCCTCTTCTCCTCCTCATCCAGGGAGTTGCAATATCGAACCTGGACAGACACAGAGAATGTCATGGAGGCCGTTGCCCTCGCTCCGTGGGATTTCTGAAGCCCATGTCCCAGAGTTTTCTCGATAAATGTGCTCCCACTCAGCTTTACAGCGCTGGCCTGCGCTGGCCCACCAGCGGGCTTGGGGCTGGTGGACGTGTCTCTACCTCAGATAAAAGAGCTCTCTAAAGGCGCCGAAGTCATGAGCAGAGCCCAAGTCATGAGCAGGCTCAAGGTTCTGTAACAGTCCCTCAGCCTTACTATCTGCTCCACTGCCCCACGAAGATCCACATCATGTCGGGGAGCTCTGGCGCTAGTCAAGATCTGGGACTTTTTCCTACTTTAAAAATGATGTGGATCTTCAAATGGATTGTGGGGTCCTGATAGGTTCACCTCCTTCTGTCCATGTGAGTGATCCTTGACACCAAAGGATGGCTCCAGGCCAGCGAGCCAGAACAGTGGTCAGAGGGCTCCCAGCTTCTGTTCTCCTGCCACATTTTGGGAAAACGGGGAGCCAAAGGCTTGAGGTGAAGGAGTGGGTCCAGAGATACGTGCCCTGCTTCACGGAAGTCCCTGCATGTTTATCTGTGTGCAGGAAGGAAAGGGTGGCCCACTGGGCTTTGGCTAATCCATCCACTTGCGTTAAGATATTTGCCTTCTTGATAAACACAGAAACTCATGGCCTTAAGGGACAGACACTATGGAAACTCAAATCCAGCATTTCCCGGTCTTTCCTATTAACACATACCGCGGGAATTCTGCCATAGTCTCCAACTATTATTAATACTGTTTTTAAAATGGTATCACTTTTTAAAACTTGAATATTTATTTAAAAAGAAAGTATATTATGATTATAAATTAAAAGTCAGCACCACCTACAAAAACCAGAAGGTGACCGTAAAACAAAACAATGTGAGAATGAAATCAGGTTGTTAGATTCTAGCTACTTCTGCTCAGGGGAGATCCTGAAATGGAGATTCTTTTTTTTTTTTTTTTTTTAAAGATTTTATTTATTTATTTGAGAGACAGAATGAGAGAGAGAGCACATGAGAAGGGGGAGGGTCAGAGGGGGAAGGTCAGAGGGAGAAGCAGGCTTGGGAGCCCGATGCAGGACTCAATCCAGGGACTCCAGGATCATGACCCGAGCTGAAGGCAGTCGCTTAACCAACTGAGCCACCCGGGTGTCCCTGAAACGGAGATTCTTAACACGATTACTTAAAAAGTGGAGACTGGTATGAGTTGGAGAGGTGTGAGAAAACTGCTAGCCCAAACCGAAATCCCACCCCCCGCCTCCTGGGGCTGATTCAACCACTCCATCCGGAGGAATGAAGCACAATTTAAAAGGGAGTGATTCTCTTATTATGTGGCTCACTTTCATTTACTGCCACGCCTCTGCACCACCCAAAGTCCTGTGTCTGTCAGGCTTTGGGAAACATGGACCTCATTCCATGTCCTGTCTTTCTTTGCAGTAACGGCGGAAAGGTTAGGCGAAATGCTCAGATGGTTTGTTATATGACACTTAGTGGGAAATCTTTGGAGCAGAACTGTTGCATCCTAACTGGAAAACCAGCTGCTTCGTCTGAGCAAAAGAGGGAAAGATCAGTTACTGACTTTAGAACCACTCTTTGTCCTCTAAAGGACCATGTTCAAGTGGGTGAAATCTGCCCACTGGGTCACTTGGAAGGAATTCTCTCCAACAGGAAGAAGGAATTTGAATGGTCTCTTTTCAAAAAACTACAGTTAACTGTAAACAGAATAAATCATTAAAAGCAGAGAACAGATCACCTTGCTCTATCAAGTAAAAAAGTGTTAAAAGAAAGCCGTCCTGTGGAAGTCCCCGTAAGCACCACCGCTGTGACCTGACTGGCCCAGAATGTATGGTTACACCACTGACATTTTATGGATGTGCTTTTAAAGAAAGGCACTCCCCTCCTGCTTGTAAAAACCCGCATTTTCACGTCCAAATTAGTTAACTGGGCATGGGGTTACAGTGCTTGTTCTCGCGTTTAAAGGAGAAAACATTGTTAGTATTTGTTTTATGAAGTCGGAAATGGGTGACAGGAAATCATGGCTCTCTTTCTAGGGACTTGCTTCAGTTTTTAAGCTTTTGCTTCACTTACGCAAATTTATTTTTGAGGCTGTTGAATTATCCCTTTTGATCTGAATATGGGAAGATAAAGAGTAAAATAGCACCTACTCAATTTCCCCAGAGATCTGGTTTGTGGGTGAGAGCAGTCGGTAGAGAGCTAGGGTCCAGCTTTTTAGAGGGCTTATTTCTCCCTTCAATTTTAAATTGTTTAAAATGCAATCAGTTAGGTGGACAATTCAATTCTAGAGGATAGCTATTTTTAAAAAACCAGATACTTAAAAATTAATTTCTAGTTTACAAACCTAAGCCCTTCAAGCAGGGTGATCTTTTAAAAATGTATTCATGGATTGCCCTTTATGAGCAATTTGACTTCAAAGTTAAGAAACGCCTAATTACTGTGTCTTCTATTGAGGTTCAGGAAAAGAAGGATAGCCTGCAAGCCATCCTAACACATGTTCAAATGGGGACCCTGCCAAGTTGGCCTTTCAAGGACAAAAACACAGACGTTCAGAGCTGCAAATCTGGATATGTGACTTCTATTGCAGCATAATGTGGAAAACTTGCACGCTTCTTTGACATGAAAATGCCAGAGAATCACATTTTTTGCAGGGCTTGACCTTGAACTGGCCCGGGGAATGGCAATCAGCTAAGGGACCCAGGCAACCGGCATATTCTTCTTCAACGAGGAAAACCTGGGCTTGAGCTTTTAACTTTTAGGGCTCCCTGGACACCCCAAAACGGCTAGTAGCGCCAGGCACAGAGGTGAATCCGGTCCATAATGAGATCTGCTTCTCGGTAACACTCCAGAAAGTGTCGGGCCGTTTCTTTTGGCTCTAATTAAGGAAGTTAAATCCTAAAATGAAGGGCCAGAGTTTGTCTTCGGAGACCTCACTGATCACAGCATTCTGATTATGAAGAGGGTAACGATTCACAGAAGCTTCTAAGACAAGTCTTCATAAGGCCCCCGCGAGCCCCTTACCTCATTGTCATGTGGCGGCAGCTGGTGTAGTAGCTGCTTGATTCGAAGTTTCTCTCCAGGACTGTTGACGTAAGGAACCTTCTCTTCTGGGAGACAGCTGTAGTACTGGTGAACCTGCAGGATGAAAGCACATGGGTCACTTGGCCATTCCCACTCCCCGGGAAGAGGATCCCAGCACACATTTGACTTCCTGTCCTTTCTACCCTTTGCAACTCAACAGCATCTGCGGTTCTCACTGCAAGCAGACAAATTCATCCTTGAAGAAAGAGTGGAGCGAGTCACCCGTATCTTGGGGCTTTCCCTCTCTTGAAAGGGAAAAATAAAGCCAGCAAACTTTCCCAGAAAAAGAGAATTCAGCAAATAGGTGGGGGAACCCAGAGGGTAGAGCTTCGTCGGCAGGCTCCCCCTCCGAGAGAGAGAGAGAGAGAGACAGAGAGACAGAGAGACAGAGAGACAGAGAGACAGAGAGACAGAGCAACTTTACCATTTTCTCTGTGAGTCTCCGGCATGCACCGTGCCTCCCTAGTCAAAGGGATGTGTCAGTGCCTGCCTCACCCTGGAGTCAGGGCCAGGCTCTGGCACTCGCTGAGCTGCCGGGTCCCTCAGCCTCCACCTACATTAAAAGCCCTCTAGGTTTGGAGCGCTTTATAAGGGCAGGTAGCAGTTCCCATTTGTCCGAAAAGAGAGTCACTACATCTAGGATACTGAGTATGTAATTAAAAAAATCGTCATTGACAGGAGTAGTTTTGCATATCCCAGAATGCTCCTGTTTATGGCTGTTAGGACATATTCTTGCACTTTCTGGGGCTCACTCAACTCTAACAAAGACTTGGGAAGGCATCTAATTTTGCCTGAGAAACGAAAACAGACATTCCACTATCCAGCTGTATGCAAAACTAGGGTCAGGAAAAACTGGCCAAAACAGAAGGTATGCTATTATACAGGAGAGGGGGGAAAAAAAAATCCCACAAGCTCAGATGACATCATGGAAAATTCTTTTCAACTATCTCTTACCATCATGACCAGCTCTTGCGAAACAAGGCATTCATTCAACAAGACACAGAAGACAGAAGACTTGAGGCTCTAAATTCATTATATTTGTTCCACTCCACAAACTTGGTCTAATTCCCTTGAGTTTAGGGAGCCCTGGACATGAATACATGTTTTGGGAAGGCTGGGGCAAAGAGCTACAAAAGCTCTGTTTACTTTGATCTCCAGAAACGAAATCATAACTTTTTTAAAAGGTGGGGGGAAGGAAAGGCTTTGCAATGACAAGGCCTTAAAAAAAAAATGCGAAAGCCACCTTTATTTTCGTAACACATGATTGTAACCATTCACCATCGTGTGCGTATTACTGTCTTAAGCAGAGCCCAAAAGCAACCATAAACAGACTGCTCAGACTAGCTGGCTTTCTCAAGACAGGGGTTTCCCTGCAACCCCTCCCTAGAGGCACCTGGCAGGGAGCCACGTCTTGGGATGCGAAGGAAGGGTTCTGGGTTTTGAAAGCAGCCCACAGGTTACCAGCCCTTTCTCTGAGAAGAAATGAAAGCCAGATCATGAGTTAGTTTGGGATGAGGAGCTGGCCATGGGCTCATCAGAGACCGCCACCCCACTTTATGCTCAGAGGAATCCGTGCATCATACACTGTAGCAGGTAAGTGCAGGCAGAAAGCAGAGGCCTGTGTCTTGGGGAATGGGCCTCACCCCCAAGTTGACAGACTGCTTCTAGCAAAGCCTTGCTGCAGCATCCCCCTTTGTCATTCCCACGCTAGTGACAGAACCTTAGGGACAGATGCTAATAGGAAAGGAAATCACTGGAGACACTTGACAGGGGAGTCCAATTTGAGTGCAATGGCTGTCTCCTGAATTGCCCTCAGGACTCACACACCCCTCTTTGCCACCCAGGGCATGGGCTTCCCTGAGAGCCCCTGTGACTTGGCACCCTGAGCCCAGCCTTCGCTGACACTGGCCAAGGCTGAGCCTGGCTGGAATCTTCCCTGCCTCTTTTGCAGCTTGGACCAGCTGTTCCTGAACCCCCATTCGCGGCTCTGTCACTTCCCATCTCTGTGTTCCTGAGTGAGTTCCAGAACCTCTCAGAATCCTCATCACAGGACTGTGGCAATCAAACGAGAGTGAAGGCGAAGCACTTGGCCCTCAATAACAATCAGTAGCACGAATACATAGCGGTGAGTCTATTACCCGGCCCGCAGGCTCCCAAGGGAACAATCCAGATTTTTCCTGGCCTCTCTTCCATTTTGAGAGGCAGAGCCACACTATCAGCTTGCAAAGTGAGACCAAACCTGGAGGCCCCCAACGACCTTAGTCTAAGAAAGAAGGCGGCGGGGGCAGGAGGGGGGAATGTTATTTAAGCTAGTTTGATTTCAGAGGGGAAAAAAAAGCAGATTCTCACAAAGATGTGGTGTTCTCTCGAGAAACCCAACAGAATCGTAGGGTCTCAGAAGGAAACGGCACCAGCTACTGGAAGGTGACTGGTAAGGGATTCTCATCTCTCTAGTTCCAGGGTCCTCTTATCTCTGCCCTAGTCTTCTTCCTCAGCAGATCTGTCCCTTAGCTTCTCAAAGTTTAAGGTTTCCCACAGCTCCTGAACTTACACAACCTCCTTTCATGGCCATTCTAGACTGACTCACTTGGCTCCGTTCCCAAGTCGCCAGAGAAGGACCCTGCCTACCCCATCTTGGGCAAGGTCCACACCTGCAGACTGGATCAGAGAAGTTCCATCCTGTTTTGAGACGTCAGGGCTCGGCAAAGTAGAGATGGCCATGACTGGAGACCTCCAGCGACCAGGAGCTTAATAAGTACCCTGGCAAGCTGAGTTCCATCTTAAAGACTTGGAACTCTTCTGGCTACTCTTTAAGAACATAGCTCTATCTTTCCTGGCTGGGCATCTTGTGTTGCCTTTTATAATTCAAGCCTACTGATCACAGCCGCAGAAAATACGTCCTTTCTACCAGCATCCAATAATTCCTTGAATACAGAATGTACTAAAAATAATTCCTCTCAGAAGGCAGTCAACAGTTTGGTGAATGACTTAAAAATTTACCTAGTGAAATACACCATTCTGAAACCAAATCAGCTAATATTAACTAACAACCTCCCAAACCGTCCCCATGTCACATGGTAGGTGATCCAGCTTGCTCGGAGGACACGGAATGAGTTGGTCCTTCACCACTTCCCTTGGTCCTTCCACCACTTGGCTTCTGTGTCTCCTCCTGGTGTTCAAGAGCTTGGGAACTCCAAGCTCTTCCTTAAGCAAAGAGGTGGGAAGGATGGAGAAGCTACCCTCTCGAGTTCCCAATCTGGGTCTGGCTCGACAGAATTGCTGCATGTTGTTTCCTTTGGCATCCTCCAAAATAAAACTACTGTGTAGCCCAAAACAAACACTGAGCAAACCAACGGTAAGGGGAAAGTATTTAGTGTACTTTCTGGCACTATGGAAATTAAATTTGGCACCACGCCTGAAAACCCTGCAGATCGCTCATTTTCATCCAACCATGCTTCTCTCATTAATTTTCACAAGCAAATAATCATATCCAATAGAATTTTGTCAATGATGACCATGACCAAGCAATACCTGCTATGGTGATCACTTATTCCTCCTGTGTATACTGAGTATCATTCTCCAAAAGGACTATGGAATGTGCTAGAAACTTGGTTCCATTTACTCATTACTCAGGTAGAGGTGCCCTGCGATACTGCACCCTGGGTTGAGCTGTACAAGGTACACTTCCCCCAAACAAAAGCATTTTGCACACAATCAACTGGCTCAGGAAAATGAGATAGCTGAAGGCCTTTATTTATGGTGTCACTCCCCACAGCGAGGTTTGGCAAGAGCTTCAGTCTGTGTCAGAGGGATTGTTAAGAGCTTTAGTCAGTGTGCAAATAAAATCTACAAAGCAAGGTCTCGCCCAGTTGGAAAGACTGGGTTTGTCAGAAGGAACTGCACATTTGACAGCATATCTGCCTGGACAGAGATGGGAAGGAGGGAGTCAAGTGACTCCCTGTTGGAGAGAAAAGTGTGCTAATTTAAAAAAAAAAAGTGCAAAGTGCTTCATTTAGAGCGGTGGTTCTCAAATTTTAGCTTGCATCAGAACCACATGGACGGCTTCTTAAAACACCTTTCTGATTCCACAGCCCTGGGGTGGGGCCCGATGATTCACGTTTGTACTGCCTTCTCGTGTGATGCCCCTGCTGGTGGTCCAGGGAGCACATTTTGAGAGCCTTAGAGTCATCCAGCTGTTTTCCCTCAACAGCCGATGCCTTGGGGGTGCCAGGTAAATGATGCTATTCCTACGTTCTCCCGGAGATCCAGGAGGCCCAGAGGAGGGGAGGGAACTTGTTGAATCTCACTTAATTTTGCAGGTATCTCTTGCCACACCTACATACATGCTTAAGAAGGGGGATTCCATCAGCTCTGGTAAGGATAAGCCATTCTAAGGGCAAAGTGCTCCTATTATTGGGTGGGACATTTTCCATATCAAAAGCATCCTGTGTTCTTAAGAGTGCGAACCCAACAAAGAAGTCAGACTTTCTTGGCTGATCTCAGATTCAATTGTCCTTCACCCTCTAAATGAAGGAAGGAATCAATGAATATATTTATTTACGGAGTGGCTCTTATGGCAGAGGTGTTTTTATATACGGTATCTCGTAAACCCTCCCCATGCCCTGGAGGCTGGCAGATTGTACTCATTAGACTGAGCATCACACAGCTAAAAAGGGGGAGAGCCATTTTTGGACTTGGCTCCTTTACCCTCCCCTTTGTTTTTCGTGGATTCTTGGCCTTCTTTATCAAGAAAAAGAGAGACTGGCAGATGGATGGAAAAAACTAAAAAACTAGATATAGTAGATTCCCAATATGTATGACTGACCACATACATGATGAACACGTTTTCCTTTGGCGTGCTCCATAAAATGACCCAAATGAACTGGCAGTATGTGAAATATGAGGTACTCCAAATGAAACGGTATTTCCACAACTCCATGGAATGATGGTATAAGGGAGTTGTGGCAGACATGGCTACCTACTTACATCCATTTTCCTTTTCTCCCTTAGTAAGAATACCAAAATCTTACTTGAAGCATCAATATGCCCACCTTAGAATAATATTTTTACATCTCCTTAGTAGCTATGAGTAGCCATGCAATTAAATTCTGGCCAATGACATATAGCATGTGACTGCTGGGAGGCTGAGCAGTTGGCAAAGGCCTTTTTTTTTTTCCCCATTCCCCCTTCTTACTGTTTCCTGTATGGAATGTAAAAAACAATAGCTGGAGCTCCAGCAGCCATCCTGTACCATGAAGTTCTTTATTGTACCATGGAACACCAAACCAGCTCTGGGTTGCCTATCTCCAAACTTCTTTTACCAATGAGAGAAAGAAATGATTTTTTTTTTTATTTACAGTTTTGGGTACTAGGAACTGAATGCCATTCCTAAATGATACAGCAGTGGTTCTCAAATGTTAGCACACTGCAGAATCATTTGAGGTCTTCATTAAACATTATCCCCATTTTCATTCTTCTGGGTCTGAAAAAAAAAAAAAAGCCCAGAATTCTATATTCTTAATAAACACCTCATACCACACGAGGAGAAACACTGGTTTAAGAAGGCAAACATGACTCCACAAGGTGAAGGTAAAAACTCCTGAAGTATAATCTCTGATGTGACACATTTGAAACGCTTTATAAAAGCCCATCTTAACCCAGAGACTAACTAGAAGATTAGACCTTTATTTCACACTCTCCCTCTCCTGCAGTTTGAGAAGCTTGGAATCTCAGTTAATCTACCTCAATTCAGGAAGGCATTATCTAGTGAGGTCTCAGAAGGCCAGTGCTACAGAGAAGGGAAAGATGCTGCCTGAATTTGTGGCACGTGGTGGTTTTTATGAAAAGTGCACACTAGTTCTGAAATGGAGACCTGGAGAACAATCGGGAAGCATTACAGTCATAAGCAAGTGGAGATGGGCTGATTTTAAGGGCCCATTTGTTCACTGTGCCCCCACTTGCCAGAATTTCATTACCCAAGCAAGAGGAGAAGAGTGGTATTAAGTGGCATCTAAGAGGTAAAACTGTACCAACTTTGGCTCCTTTCCTTTTCTCCTGAAGACCCACATTATAATTTTAATTGGTTTACTCAGGAAGTAATGTAGGAAATAACAGTCCAATACCTAATGCCTAAATAATGCCTCCATGGTGCTTTAACTCCCATAGGGTTAGGATCAAAAATCAGAAATAAAAGCTCATATGCAGTGTTTTCAAAGAAGAATATTTCAAAGGCTCCTTCCTTCCTTCCTTGCTTCCTTCCTTCTTTCCTTCCTTCTCTCTCTCTCTCTCTCTCTCTCTTTCTTTCTGGGACCCAATGTCTGATTCAACATTAAACCATGTCAGACATAGGTTCAAAACATACCCAGACTCCAGTCACCCTCCCCCACCCCTATAGGACTGTCCAGCCAGGACTAAGTGCTCATGGGAATTATTGCCACAGCTGCTTCTGGACCCTGGCTTTCACCTTTGTTCCCTGCAGCTGATTCTCTATTCAGCAAAAAGAACTACCCTATTTGAATATTAACCAGGTCATGTCACTGCTCTTCTCAAAGCCTTTCATGGCTTCCCATTCCCCTCTGATTCAAAGCCAAAGTCTTCACTATATGATCAAGATCATGCCTCCTTAACACTTGCCGGATCATATCGCTTACTATATTCCTGTGGCTCAGTTATGCTCCCAATGGCCTCCTTGCTATTCCTCCCACCTCAGGGCCTCTGTACTAGCCATTCTCTTGCCAGGCACATTCTTTTCCCCCGATATTTATGTGACTGCCCACCCTCACTTCCTCCAGTCTTTGCTCAAAGGTCATCTCATCAGAGAAGTCTTCTTCCTCAGAGACAACTACCCTAATAAATCCTTATCAGTGAGGACTACCCTAATAAATCAGCACCTTCATCACCTCTTACTCTTGAGATCAGTGCTTCTCAAATGGGGCTAATGTTGACCCCCAGGGGTTATTTAGGAATGTCTGGAGACATTTATGGTTGTCACAACTGGGGTGAGTGTGCGTGTATGTACAAACATGCATGTTATTTGCATATAGTGGGTTGAGGGCAGGGATGCTGCGAAATCTCCTACCAGGCAGAAAATAGCTTCCATAGTAAAGAATAACCTGGCTCAAAATGTCAATAGCATTGAAACTGGTAAACACTTACCCTGCTTTTCTGCAAAGAACTTACCACTTGCTGATGCATAATCTACTCATTCACTGTCTCTCTCTTCCCTCTAGAATGTGAATACCTGGGATTTGGTTGACTATCTACTCCCAGATGAGTGTCATATACTTAGCAGGTGCTCAACACATGTTTGCTGAGTGAATGCATGCTGTGTTCAAATCTCACCTTTCTGCCTCTCTGGTTTATGGAAAGATTTGGACAGATACACGGGGCAAGAGAATAGAGGTGAGATTTCCAGAGGAATCAGAGTAAAACTCACAGAGCTTCCCTTTCATCTCATCAAAGCACCTGCTTTGTCACTGAAGATTCCTGATGTGGGGGAATGGAGGAGCAGCTAGAAAGATGAATGGAGTAACTGACGAGGGACGATTTCTTTAAGAGGAAGGGGCAAAAACAACGCCCATTTGTATTTGAAGCTATAGAATTTCTTCCAAGTTGAGTCAACTTTGTTCAAACTACAGAAAATAATCACATTATGTCCTAAGTAGTTCCTGTAATCGCAAATCATGTGTTCTTATATGCCTCCTAGTTCCACATACTCACTCCTTCCAAACCTTTAAGTTTTTTAAATTTTTTATTGAGAATATTAGAATATTAAACTTCAATGTTTAGTTAGAAAATACTTTCCATTTAGTTTGGAGCATTACCTGGCAGTTATTGTATCCTGTCTTGAAGAAGAGGTCCCAGAAATGAAGGAAGTTGGAGTTTCAACACTTCCCCTTCAAACTACAATTACATAAAGACTCCCCTACCCCAATTTTACCAAAACACTCTTTGCAGAATGTCTACAATTTGCATACATGCCCTGCTAAAAATTCCTCAACAGTTGCTTACTTTTTTTTTTTGGTAACAGTTTCAATATTGCCTTTAGACAAAATATACACATACATATGTATGGAAAAAGCAGGATGGTAGTTTCCTATAGTGGTTAAGTGTTTGGACTCTGGAATCATATTGTTTGGGTCTGAATACCGGATTGAACACTTTCCATCTGTACATAGTTGGGCAAGTTACTCTGAATTTCTTATAAAGTCAATATCTTCATCTGTAAAATGGGGACAACAACATTCACCTTAAAGTACTGCCATGAGGATCAAATGGTATAATGCCACTAGTACAGAGGCAGGCATGCAGCGAAGGCTCTGGTTTTTAGCTTTGAAGCCATCGAATGCATAAGTCATAAATGTCTATGTCATGGACTGGATTGTGCCCACCTGTTCACATGCTGAAGCCCTAAACCCCAAAGTGATTGTATTTGGAGACAAAGCCTTTGAAGAGAGGATTACATTTAAATGAGGTCAGAAGGGTGGGGCTGTAATCAGAAAGAACTGACGTTCTTATAAGAAGAGGAGACACCTGGAGCATGCATGCACAGAGAAAGAGCCATGTGAAGACATACCCAGAGGGCAGTTGTCTGCAGGCAGGTCTTACCAGAAACCAACCCTGCCGGGACCTAGATCTTGGACTTCTTGCCTCCAGGACTGTGAAGGAATAAAATCTGCTGTTGACGCCACCCAGTCTGTGGTGTTCTATTATGGCAGCCTGAGCAGACCGGACAGGGCCGTCTCCTATATGCATGGAACAGTTCAAGTGCTTGTGGGGAAAGGACACGCATACAAATAAGAAATGATCTCCGGATGAAGGAGGTTATATTTCAGTACAGTATATAAGACAAGTACTCAAGTGACCATAATGCAAAGTTAAAATAATGCAAGAGCCATCCGAGGCAGACAAAAACACAAGTTTCAAAGAACAATAAATCAAATTCCTAAATTTGTACATTTGCCCATTTCCATGGTGGAAACAATCCCGCTGTGGATGATTTCTAGCTACTCATGTGACGTCATTGGATATGGGACTGGGAAGAGATGCAGAGTAGCATCCATTATATGGTATTGCCACCACATGGATATAACAGAAGAAATAAACCCAAGCGTACAGATAACAGTGAAACATAGGAAAGTAATTATGAAAGGATGAGTTCTGAGTACCTATCACCTTTGTTTTTAAGTTAAGTTTATATAATTAAGCTTTAAAAATGGCTGAATGAGCACTGGGTGTTATATGCAACTAATGAATCATTGAACATTATATCAAAAACTAATGATGTACTATATGTTGGCTAACTGAATTTAAAAAAAAAGAAAGTTGCATTCTCAAAAAAAAAAAAAAGGCTGACTTTAACAACTGGCTTACAGAATTCCTGAAAACTTACCAACGGGATCTTGTGAGGTCAGCCAATTCCAGCACACCACTGTCAGAAACTTATATCATCAGTTTCTTTGGCAAACTCTCTTTAAAAAGGTAAAACAGTAGGAGGTCTGTAAATACCTAAAGACTACTTCCAAAGACATGAAGACAACCACCCAGCTCTAGCTCTGTCTTTGATGGTTCTGGCAAATAGCATATTGTGCCAAGTCATCTACTTTTGCTGATATGTTCTTCAAAATATTTACAGGTCTCACTCTGCTAGTCCTTTCCATATCCCCTCCATCCGTGTGCCAAAAATTTTGCCCTTTCTTTATACATCTTTTCCTCTGCTCCCTTCTTGTTTCCTTCTTAAATCCCTGGGTGTAATCCAGAAGCGAAGAACATTTAAAAATAGTCATTTATGTACTGGCAGGTGTCTGATTTTCTCTTCTAACGTTGAAAAGGATGTGAGTCGAACATATTGTAGGTATCCACAAGAAAGAAAAACAACAACAAAAACCCCACCTGAAACCTTAATAAAACTCTACTTTTCTTAAGCTAGACTGGGAATGGTGCTCTAGTAGGTCATTGATTCTTACTTGAAAAAAAGAAAAAGAAAAAAAGATCCTCCACTTCTGGGATAGCCATTCAAACCACAACTATGTTACTATTTGTCTACAGTGTAGAAGAGGGTAACTGCATTTGATATTTAATGTTTGAGTCTTGACTATGACAGATGCTCAGTCTGCAACTGTGACAAAGTTATCTAAATTCTCTGGGCTTCCGTGTCTTCATTTCTAAGACTAGGATAATTGTACTCATCTTGCAGCGTTGTGAGGAACCAAGGTGATGACAGAATGAAAATACACTGTTAACAGTAAGGCCATATATAATTGTCAGATATTATTACTGAAAATAAAAACAGTGGGTTTAAGAATTGCATTGCATTAGAATTGGGCAGCTAGTAATAATAACCTAAGTATAATGGTCTAGGGCCAACATGGCATTTTGTAAAAACCACCAAGCATCTAGGTTCTATCTTTCTATACCACCATCCTGTTCGTGGCATCTATTCTCCAAATCACAAAATGGTTGCTGGAGCTCCAGCCATCATATTCACATTCCAGGCTAGAAGATGGAGAACGTCCAGGGGAATATTACCTATCTCCCAGTTGGATCGATAACATTTAAAGAGATTTCTTAGAAGTACTATCCAACTTCTATTTGTAACCTTTTGTCTAGACCCAGCTCTAAGAGAAGCTAGGAAATGTAACCCCTAGATAAACAACTGCTGTTCAGAATAAAATCAGGTTTTGTTAGTAAAAAAGGAGGAGACACTTATATTGGAAGGACATGTATCAATTGTGTCCCAATAAATATATCAGTTTTGGGTTACCTCTTCCCTAGGTGGACTCCTTAGGAGTCTCCTGTATGGCATCTTTCCTGTGTGTTAAGTTATTTTTTCTGATTCTACACTTCATATAATTAGTCCATTTTCCACCTCTATTATTAGAAAAGACAGATTTGCAATGTCATGTAAAACCATTTTGAAGAAAATTTAGAAAGGAGCAACAGGAGAAATGCTAGAACAAATTCAACTTTTTAACTGCCCAAAGTGATGTGTAAGGATACAAGCTATAATTCTAGTTAAGAATTCTTCCTTAAATAGACAGGAGATTGGTGATCACAGGATGCTGTTGAAAATCCATTTTAAATTACAAGTTGGTTGGGGTGCCTGGGTAGCTCACTCAGTTAAGCATCGGGCTCTTGATTTCAGCTCAGGTCATGATCTCAGGGATGAGCCCTGCAAGGAGAAGATGAGTCCCCTCCCCACTACACACACATACTGTGTGTGCATGCTCTTGTTCACGCATGCTCCTTCTCTCTCTCAAAAGAAAAAAAAAATATATATATATATATACACACACACACAACTATATATAGGTTGGTGATCTTTATTTGGAATCAGTTCATTTAAGGCAGTTTCATTTCTGCCCATTAAATGACGGTTGTGAACCCATGAAAAAGTATGAGAACTAAGGGGCTGCGTATGTATTACTGAATAAATATTTCTGACCACCATGGCTACCTTCAGCCTGAGTTCCACTCCCTGCTCCATTAAGTTTCAAATGTATCATGCATATAATGGCAAGAACTGAGTCCTCCCTGCTCTGAGAGGTCAAAAGATCAGTGAAGGTTATACCTTGGCCTGCAGTTCAAGGTTAGCTATGGCCATAAAACTCTGAATGTCCTACACTATGCTATTGTGGAGAAACAGATGGGAAGGAAGGTTTGGTGAGGATGAGCTAGACGATGCCACTGTAACAGACAACAAGAAAATATCACTGGCTTTGCACCACAGTCATTTTTTAATTAAAATAAAAATTTTTAATGTTCTTATTGTGGTAAAGCCTATATAAGATTTGCCATTTTAATTATTTTATTTTATTTTTTTGTTGTTGTTAAGGAGGCTCCCTGCCCAGTGTGGAGCCCAAAGCAGGGCTTAACTCATGACCCTGAGATCAAGACCTGAGCAGAGGATCAAGAGTCAGACACTTAACTGACTGAGCCACCCAGGTGCCCCCATTTTATTTTATTTTAAAGTGCACAATTCAGTGGCATTAATTATAATCACAATATTGTACAACTACCACCACCACCACAATCTTTTACCAAAACATTCTCATCATATCAAACAGAAACTCTCTACCTTACATTAAGCAATAATTCCTTATTTCTCCCTTCCCTAGCCTCTAATCTACTTTCTGCCTCTATGAATTTACCCAGTGTAGATATTTCATCTAAAGGCAATCAGACAATATTTTTCTTTTCTGGCTTATTTTGCTCAGCATAATTTTCCTAAAGTTCCTTCGTGTTGTAGCGTCTATCAGAATGTCTTCCTTTTTATGGCTGAATACTATTCCATTGCATGAATATACTACGTTTTGTTGATCCATCCATCTATTGATAAAACTTGGGTTGTTTTCACCTTTTGACTACCGTGACTAATACTTCAGTGTGTACAAATATCTGTTCAAATCTCTGCTTTCAGTCGTTTGGGTATATACCTAGGAGTGGAGTTGTCAGATCATATATTTAATTTTTTTTGAGGACTTCAAACTGTTTTCCACAGCGCCTGCAGCATTTGCCATTTCCACTGGCAGTATACATGGACAAGGGCTCCCACTTCTTCACATCCTCACCCACACTTGTTATTTCCCATTTTCAAAAATTATAGCCATCCTAGTAGGTGTGAAATGGAATCTCACTGGGGTTTTGATTTGCATTTCCCTAATGAATAACGATGTTGAGCATCTTTTCAAGTCCTTATTGGCCATTTGTTGATCTTCTTTGGAAAAGTCTCTATGCAAGCTCTTTGCCTATTTTTTAATTGTGTTTTTTTTTATTTTGTTGTTGAGTTATAGGAGTTCTTTATATATTCTGTATATGAAAGCCTTATCCACACCAGTTTTATTTCACACTTACACTATACCTCTGATATGAGTAGGAAGAGACCCAGGTAATTGAGGCTCTATATTAATATGTGCCTCCACAATGATGAGAGCAGAGAAAACAAAGGCTGGAGCTGAATACTGGCAATTCAGTGCTTTTATCTGGATGTGAAGCATGCAACTTCTGCACATATTTCATTGGTTAAAGCAAGTCACATGATCACGTGTAATCTGCACGTGCCCAGAAGAAGCAGGAGTCAGTCATTTGCCAACAGCACTAATACCCACTATAGCAGTGAAAGAATGGAGTGGTGTGTGAGCAATACACTACCTTTCGGAAAAGAAAGGACAGTCAATTCTTGTTATTCTGGTAGTTATATTCTATAAAGTAACGGCAAACATCAAAGCAGTGAATAGTAAACCATTGCTCCTAGGTAAAATACAGGACTAGGCTCCTGCCAGCCTCTGGTCACATTTTTGTCAGTGGATCAATATAAGACCTTGCTTTAACTACATATATATATGGTTGATTTATTAATATTGAATTCACAGCTGACAGCCCTTGAACTCATGCTGAGTGAAGATCTATTATTATCTATTGAACATATATTCTCCATGAGACACCTCAGAGGATTCTTGCCCTCGGAAACATTAGACAGCACTTTAGCACTGAGCTTGCGAGGCAACTTAAACAGTGAAATCACCGAATGCAAAACATGTAGCACTAAATAGACGACAAAAAGCATGCGTCTTTTATGGGACCCGAAACAAAAGGCAGAAGCATTGCCTTGTTCAGCCTCAACTGGCAATGTGCATGGTGGATGATTCAATTTTCTCACCCCTCTACACATGTCTGGGAATAACTGCAAAAGTGCTGTGGGTACCGATCTGGGGGTTACAAACAAATTTTGATGATGAGTAGGTGAATTTGCAAATACTCTGTGAATAATGAGGATGAACTAGATTCTAATCTATTTGACCTATTCAGGAGTGAGGGGCTTACCCAGGATTCTAATTTAGGTCTGACTTCAAAGCTCATTCTCTTTCCATGTCACTACACTGTCTTCACACACCAGTCACAGGATTACACTCTACCCCAAGTATTGGATGAATAAATGGCCAATGCAGTCACAGTTCATTCTTCAAGCTTGAGATTCCTGCTCAAGCCTTGAATAATGAACAGGTTAGAGTGGCTGCTTAATCATGAAAACCACATGGGCCAAATGGAACTCCAGAAAAGGTGGACATCAATGAAGTTATTTGGTAATGTACATGCTTTGAATGTTCCATGGTAAGGATCATGTGAACTGACTCAGGCTTGACAAAGTTTTTTCTTTGAGGTCTATGCAAGAGAAGATAATGTGTTCAAGTTTATCCCCAACAAAGACCATGTCGTACTTGAAACGACTGCTCCAATCCCTGAGAGTACATTTTTAAATTTTATTAGTTTATTATTATTTTATGTACTTATTTTGTGGTAAAATGCATATAATATAAAACTTACCACTTTAACCATTTCTAAGTGGCATTAAGTACATTGTTGGGCAATCATCACCACCATCCAGCTCCAGAACTTTTTCACCTTTCTAAACTAAAATTCCATACCTATTAAATACTAACTTCCCAATTCCTGCCCTCCCACTCCCGCACAACCATCATTCTCTTTTCTGTCTCTATGAACTTGACTACTTGAGAGCAATTTTTACTACATGTTGTAACCAAATGTTCTTCTCTGAAATTCTAGTGAAAATCAGTGGGGAGAAAAAAAATGAGTCAGACAATATATCTATGCTTACATTTAAGTCTTTTTATAAGCAACTTGCTTCTTTTTTAATAAGGCAATTAAAGATTCCAGAGGAGACACTGGGCCCAGCCATCAGTATCCATAACAAATGAGAGGATGTGGGAACTCAGCTGTTCACAGAGAAGACCCATGAGATGAATCGCCACTGATAATTGGGCAAGTTATTTCTCCTGACTTTTCAGCCTCAGGGCGTTAACTTAACATTTCACAGATCACAGAATTTCCATTATATAGCACCTCTTCCTCACTCAAGACAGTCTCCTTATTATTCTATAAGTGTCATGAGAAGAATCAAAAGTGTTAGCCAATAACTGCAAGAAAAGAGAATTCAGTATCAACTAGGCTCAGACCCAGATAGGTAGTTCTGGCAGGTACTCTTCAGCATCCTGACATTCCTAATAATCTAGTGTAAAACAATGCTCATCCACATGTCATCACAATCTCATGCAAAAAACAGTAGATACCATTACGTGCTTAGCCAACAATAGTGTCTAGTTGTAGTAGCACCCTGTTGTCTTGGTCTTCTGTCATAATTACAGCATTTTCCCTTGTTGCCTGTAACAATCTTTACTCTTGTTTTAGTTTACTGAACATTCCTGCAAAACTTCTTTGGAAATCAGCAGAAAATGGATGAAAAAGAAAAGCAAAACTTTAATTTTACTCATATTTTTTAGAAAGCAGAGCTATAAAAATGGGGAGTTTCCAAATTTGTTCTTATCTACGTTAAGAAAAGGGAATAAAGATATAAAATAGACATGAAATGATCTCAACATCATTAGTATTGATGTGATTTTGGTTTTAAATTGTTTCACTATGCTTGAGCAAATATAAACTCAAGCGAGGTGGCTGGAAAGCACACTGACGTACAGGCTTTTCAAGATGGGAGGGAAAAGTCTTTCACGAGTAATCTAAGAAATGGTACTAAAAGGACATCCCAGAAGTTCCCTGTCAGAATTGGGAAAGAGGACGGAAACACTGATACTTGTTTAAAGTGAATGACATGTGAACACCCTGAGTGTGAAGGGAGCTCAGGGTACGTGAACAGTGGCAAGGGATCCAGCACGATTGGATGTTAGGAAATGGTGAGCAACCCCTACAAAAATAGGAATATATTCCACAGCTTTCCAAAAGTAAAGGAAAATGAATGAAACTTCTATTAAAAAATAGAAGTCAAGGGGCGCCTGGGTGGCTCAGTTGGTTAAGCAACTGCCTTCAGCTCCGGTCATGGTCCCAGGGTCCTGGGATCGAGCCCCGCATCGGGCTCCCTGCTCGGCGGGAAGCCTGCTTCTCCCTCTCCCACTCCCCCTGCTTGTGTTCCCTCTCTCTCTGTCTCTCTCTGTCAATTAAATAAATAAAATCTTTAAAAAAAAAAAATAGAAGTCAAGAAAACAGAAAAAAGTAGAGGAAAAAAGATGGCAAACACGAACAACAAAAAGTGGTAGTAATAATTATCTAAGTTACCATTAACAAATGTAAATATACTATATTCATCAATTAAAAGACAGATTATCAGTTTGGATTAAAAAGAAAAACACATATCCATCATATGCTGCTTACTTAAACCCATAAGAAAAGGTTGAAATAAAGGAATGAGAAAGCACAGTCTTGTAGTTTTCACCAAAATGAACCTAATGTGCAATGTTAACATTCTACAAACCAGAATTTATTTTTTTTAAGATTTTTATTATTTATTTATTTATTTATTTCAGAGAGCGAGAATGAGAGAGAGAGAGAGCGCACATGAGGGGGGGGAGGGTCAGAGGGAGAAGCAGACTCCCTGCCGAGCAGCAGGGAGCCCGATGCAGCACTCCATCCTGGGACTCCAGGATCATGACCTGAGCTGAAGGCAGTCGCTTAACCAACTGAGCCACCCAGGCGCCCACAAACCAGAATTTAAATCAATATAATTAGTAGTGATAAAAAAGGGATGCTACAATTGATTAACGATCGTTAATGATCCTCGGTCATTTCAAAATTATTAGTGATACAATATGTTGCTCACTTTGTAACAGCCACTGGTTCACTTTTTATGTTTCAGGAAAATATTATTAATGCAGCATTCATAAACTTTTTAAAAGCTATAAAAATGATTTTCATGTTAAAATAAATCAAACGCAAAACACACTAAAAAGGGATGCTGCAAAATGATAAAAGGAAACATCTAGGAAAATATAGCATAACCATAAACTTGTAGGCACCCAAAACATAGCCTCAAAACATATAAAGCAGAAATAGAAATACAAAGATAAACAAACCCATAAATACAATGAAGAATTTTAAGATGCCTCTCTCAGCCATTGAAAGATCAAAAAGGTAAAAAATTATGAAGGCAATAGAGGGTATTACATCAATAGTGATTATTGCTCACTAACTCTATGATGCTGTTTTCCAATAACTAGGAAACATTACCTTCTTTATTCTTACTTTATATTGGGAGGAAAGACTTAATGTCTTTATTTTCTAAATGAGAAACAGAAGCTATATGGTGCTAAGAAACTTGGTCAAGATCACTTAGAGATATTACTGTCTGAAACTGATTTTTCTGATTCATAACTTTTTCTGGACTTGAATGCCCCTTTTTCTATCTATCTGTCTGATCTACAGTCCTTAAGTATTTTCCCTGACGTTATAGGGGGAAGAGGGGTCAAGTAGATAAAACTCTGCTCCTTCAATTCTGGCTCTATGTAACAACATGCAAATCATAGGCTTTCTCTCAGACTGTGTTCTTAAGCATCAAATGCATGGTTTAGGTTCAGTAATTTCTGTGGTCTCGTTTCTGTAGTTCTTGTGTCTGCCCTTGCTCTCTCCCTATTCTCTGGAATACCACTTCAGACTTAGATCTCAGTTTTGTTATCACAGATAGGCCTTTCCAAGAAAAGTGTTTTCACACCAACTGGACTTCCCAATTGGTAATTCTATCTAATGCCTCTTGAAATGCCAGGTACTGTAATAGTGGCCCTATAAGGCAGGAACCATTACAACCTCATTTTATAAATGAGGAAAAACGACTTCACCAAGGTAAACTTGCTCCAATCATAAGTATAGACAGACAGACATAAGTATAGACAGAGTGGCAGACGTGGATCAGGTCCCTGGTGTGTCTGATACCACAGTTATGGCTTTTAATCCCTATGCTTGGGAAAGACCACCCACAGACCTTATTTCAGCAGAGCTGTTTCTTCTGTACTATTCATCATCCAGATGGATTCTTGATTATCCACATAGCAATGGGGTCCAGGAGAAGATGGATGCTTCAAAATCCTGCACAAGCTCAATGTCAAATTTATTCACACTGATCTGAACCTCTCCCTCAAACATGAAAAGTTGCCAAGTGCTTAGCAAAATTGGTTCGTTGGTATTTCAGCTCCTTTCCCTGCCTACCTCTTTGTCCAAGGCTATGATGCTTGCAATGATTTGCTAAATGTGAAAGAGGAAGGAGAAAACAGAAAAGGGCATGAAGTATTCACAATCTTGACCATCAACTTGGAAGAAAAAAAAAAAATCTCCCCTCCTTTCCGCTACTAATCACTCAGTGCCAGTGAGGATGGGAATACCACTTCCTCTAATATCCTTTGGCAAGGGTCAGACAATAGATTTCCCAAAGCCCCAGGATTGCAGGGAAATAAGAAATAAAGTCATCAATAAGCTAGGCTAGTTAATGGTTACAGTCCCTTCTATGTTGCTGCTAGACTTTTTGGTACCTTTGTGGAAATTACAAGATACCCTCCCAAGTACAAATAGAAAAAGTGCCCAATCTCTTAAGATAAAGTAATGCATGACATCAAGATAAGATGTAAGGTGCCTTATGCTAAGCAAAAGGTACTCTTCCTTTCGGGAATCATCAGAGCACAGGTGACTATCAGCCTCCAATCACCCCCTTGGCTAGGAAACTTTGTGCAGTGCACAAACTGTACAACTGTATGTGGCAGCCCTGATCCCCTCTCAAGTGAGAGCTTATGAATTTATCCATTTGGTGCAGGAAATTCAGACTCAGAAACTGCCTGAATAATTAGCAAGATCTGATCACTGAGTTTTAATCATCCAGAGCAATAACAACTACCACCACTATTTACTGAGTGCCAACTACATATTAAGCACTGTCCTACAGAATTTACAGAGATGATGAAATGAGCCAGTCTGTGGAACTGATTTTTCAGTGCCATCCATCTGGATGTTGATGAGTTCTGTCCCCAATCTCCTTTTTATTGTGCATAATTAATATTAAGCAAATTCCTTCTGACAGCACTTGGCCAGAAGGCTCCATTAATTCCTGAGGCAACCACAGAACCCTAGGAAGAACCCACCATTGGTATGAGAAGATGCCTTCCTTCCTTTCTGTTAAAGAGCAAGTTCATTCATCAGTCACTAGACTGAGGTAATTGAAATACAATAAACTGCACATATTCAAAGCATATAACTTGATAAATTTTGACTATATATATATATAGCCACAAAACCATCAGCTTAATCAAGATAAGAGAAAAAAAATCTCTATTATCCTCAAAAGTCTCCTGTTCCCTTTTGCCATTCTTCCTTCCCACTCTCCCCACCCCTCCTTTCCCCAAGTAACCACTGACCTGCTTTCTGTCACTACAGATTACATTTTCTAGAGTTTTATATAACGGAATCACATAGTATGTAATTTTTTGGTCTGACTTCTTTCACTCAGAATAATGATTTTTCGACTCCTTCATGCTGTTGCACGTCTCAAGTCCATCCCCTTTTATTGTAGAATAGTATTCTACTCTATGGATACAACACACTTTGTTTATCCACCCATCCATTGATGGACATGGGGTTTCTGATTTTTCACTATTTAAAAGAAAGCCCCATGTTTAAGGTATTGTCTCACTTAATCCTTACAATCATGCTATAGTTAGATAATAAAATTCTCATTTTTCAAATGATGAATGGAAAGCTCATGAAGGCGGATGAACTTGGTCAATGTTTGGGAGCAACACAGCTAGGATTTGAACACAGAGCTAGTGAGTGTCCAAGCTCATGCTCTGGAACACTGTGAGCTGAGAAGAATAGGTACTTCAAAGACAGAAGCCATGGGAGAGCAGCACAGAGCCTGAAGTCTCTGTGGGTCTTCCACAGAGAGGGTTGTCTCCATCTGCCTGTGAATGAGTCCCTGTCACACAAAGCAAAACCTCAAGACAGGGGCTGGGAAGTGCCCGTTTTACACTGGACTTGGAAAACAGCCACACAGGAATCACACCTGGACTAAGGGTTTGCAGGTAATGATGACTTAACAAATACCGGTCAAACGAATAAATGGCTGAGTGCAAAGTGAATGAATGAATGTACAGAGAAACAGATGGATAGATGGAGAAGATCAGTTATTAATTGACTTGATAGATTCATCTAACCATCTCATGAAACTACTCAAAATATCTCATGAGTCAGAAGGCAGAGATTATCCTGATAGTAAATCAGCTGTCACAGGAGCTCAGTGTAGGCTGCTCAGTCCACAGAAAGGGCGGCAGCTGTGCACGCAGGCAGGAAGTCCAAGTCTTGAGTCCCACTTGCCATCCTAAGGATCCCAGAAAACATTTACTATAAAGGCGGGGGCCATCCATCTTGAAAGCTAGAAACCCCCATGGCAGCTCTCCTTTCTGGTGTTTGCAGACGAGTCTTGGTTTCTCCAGGCATCCCACTCCGCACACAAGCCTTGACAAGGCCCTGCTTTTGGAACCTGGCCACAACGCTGCTGATGTGATCCGGGAGACGCCCGGAAGCCTGAACCCAGCTTCTAGTCCCATCTCTGACAGCTCCGTTGAAAACAAGTTCATTAACAGGCAGTTTTATTGAAAAGTGCACACAGGCATATTTCCCACTGCCACGTGATGATGTCAGTGCATTTTTGGAGCCAAGTTCAACACGGCATCCATCGTTGATATGACTGGTTTGCTGAGAACTGTGCAGGAGATCGCTTTGGGGCCTCCTTCTACCTCCCTTCCCCACTCACCTCTCACACGGCACCGAAAGCCCTGGGATGAGTGGCAGGGAAGGTGAACACAGCAGAGGCCGCTTAGAAGAAATTTAATCCAATCCAGTGGGGGAGCCATGCGTCTCACTGCAGCCATGAAATTCCATCCTGAGCTCAGCATGTACTGATGGAATAATGAAATGAAGATGGTAGTGCAAACGGCTGGTGAGTCTAACGATGGTGTTTGTGGGGTTTTTAGAGGGATGATTTGATTGTATGTTCCCTTCTTAAGAACCAGAACCACCCAGCAGGCCTAGAGAGATGAAGCACTTTGTCATTCTTCTCTCCCTTCCCCCAGATCTGCAAGCTTCTGTCCCTCTCGGTATAAATAGCTTCACACATTCAAAAGAACAAACTGTCTACAGCCCGAAAGTGAATATGGCAAAGCTGGCTGCTGGCACTGGGGACCCAGCCCAGGGCTGAGTCACAGCTGTAAAACTCATCCTTCTACAGTAACAGGGACCAGAGCATTTTCTGAGTTAACAGGCCAAGGGGAGGGCCGAGGAACAGAACCAGTGAAGGGATTTTGAAAGGGGGCGCCTGGGTGGCTCAGTTGGTTAAGCGTCTGCCTTTGGCTCAGGTCATGATCCCAGGGTCCTGGGATCGAGCCCTGCATGGGGCTCCCTGCTTGGCAGAAAGCCTGCTTCTCCCTCTCCCACTCCCCCTGCTTGTGTTCCCTGTCTCGCTGTCTTTCTCTGTCAAATAAATAAATAACATCTTAAAAAAAAAAAAAAGAAAGAAAGGATTTTGAAAGCATCCTGAATCTCCTTTAACAAACAACCCTGTACCCAGGCCATATTCAAGAGACATCAGTCAGGGGCAAGATGCTGGAGAAGGAAGGGGGTAGCTTCTGGGGCTCACCCCCTGTCATTACCCAACTCTGCTCCAGTGTCCTGGAGACCCAGAAAATGACCGTGGTGATGACAGCAGCTACCATTTGACGTGGACCACCTATGGGTCAGCATCTCCCAGGGTCCACAGAGAGATATTCAGTAGGTCTTCACAGCTACTTCAGACCTGGGCAAGAGCCTCTTCATTTTACAGACAAAATGAGTGAAGCTCAGGGTACCCCAGGTCACATAGCTAATAACTGGTAGAGCCAAGATTTGGCTCCATGTATTTCGAACATTGGTTTTTCCATTACCCGAGAGCAGCAGTTCTCAAACTGTGGCATGGATCAGAAACCCCTGAAGTCCCTGTCCAAAAAGAATGTTGGGCCTACCTTCAGAGTTCTGGTTCAGTAGGTCTGGGACAGAGCCTGGGAATCTGCATTTTAAAAAGATTTATTTATTTATTTGTTTGTTTATTTATTTATTTGACAGAGAGAGAGAGACAGCAAGAGAGGGAACACAAACAGGGGCAGAGGCAGAGGGAGAAGCAGGCTTCTTGCTGAGCAGGGAGCCCGATGTGGGGCTCAATCCCAGGACCCTAGAATCATGACCTGAGCCAAAGGCAGACGCTTAAGGACTGAGCCACCCAGGCGCCTGGGAATCTGCATTTTTCAGTAAGTTCCCTGGGGTGGGGGGTACTCATGCTGCTGGTAGGGGACCCATACTTTGAAAACCACTGGACTAAGGCTGACAAAATGTGGGTATAATCTAACCATCATTCTATGGAACAACCCAGCTCAAATGTCATCTCCTCGGAGAGGCTCTCCCTGGTCACCCCATCTAAAGTAGCTTCTCTAAATCGAGGACCAGCAAACAGTTAGTGGGCCTTTGCGTCAAATCAGGCCCACTGACTATTTTTGTAAATAAAGTTTTATTGTCACCTGGCCATGCTCAAACTGCTAATTTGTCTGTAGCCTCCGCTAGGATGTCAGCTCTAGCAGGGCAGGGAGACTCGTTTGTTTACGGCTGTCCCTCAGTGCCCAGCATAGAGTTGGCACCCCCTAATATCTGCTGAGTGAATGAGCATCGAAGTCAAGTGCCCAGGTCCGTGACATGGGAGCCTGAGGGCCAGTGCAGGAGGAAGAGGCGATGTGCTTCTCACCCTGTGGGTTGTCAGCCAGGATGAGACAGGGAGGAGAGCCGGAGATAAACAGAGATTGTTGATGGGGGAAAATCAGCCTTTGAAGTTTCCTGCTTCCTGCAGTGATGGGGAAACAGGAGGCGGAGAAAAGAGGAATCCCTTAGTCACCAGGGTCAACGTGAGATTAGGGGAAACTTCCTCCTCTGAGAATGAAAGAGCCTTGTGTGACACATGCCGCCTGCTCCTTCCAACACAAGCCACGTTGGCATCCTTGGCTCTGATATCCTGGGTGGATCGCAGCAGAAGAAAGAGGGGTGGAGGACGAAGGGCCCGAATTAGCAGGGGAGTCGCAAAGACAGCAAGGGTGAGTCGTGGCTCCGCCCCTTCCTACCTGTGGCAACCTGGACGAGTTTCTGATCCTCTCCGAGTGGCAAGGGATTCATGGAAAGAGGGAGGCATCTTGTACAAGGCTGAAATGTGATTGCTTATTCAGGTAACATCTGTTTATTGGATGGGTAATATGTATCAGGCATTATTTTAGGTACCAAGCGCACACGGTGAACAAGGCAATGTGTGACTCCCTCCGACAGGCTCACATTTGAGAAGGTAGGGCATCTGACAAAATGCACAGACAGAAGCCTACAGGGAGTACCAGTATGGGGGCTCTCTGTTGCCCTATTCTCACCTGCAGGCAGAATCATCAAGATGATGGGTGTGAGGGCTCCTTCCATTTCCCAGGGGTTTCCCAGCCTTCACATCCATGGATGCCTTGGTCAGAGCTGGACGCTGCATGGGCTCCATTCATCTCTCCCCAGACCATTCACTACCCCCTGCCCAAATTCTTCATGCAAAAGCAAAGTTGATACTGATTTTGTTTCACTTCTGAGCTTCATACAAATGGGTCCTGTAACACCTGCAACAAGCCAGATCTTTGCATGGCTGGCTTCTTCATGTCCTTCAGCAGCACTTCAAATCTCAGTTCCCCAGAGACTCCGTCTCTGACCAACCAGCCTAGATTAGCCGGTCCCTCCAACACTCCGGCCCACCTCCACTATCACGGAAGCTGCTGTATTTTCTTCATGGCATGGATTAAATGGTACACCACTTGTAAAGCGCGCAGGATCGTGGGTGACACTGGAACAGTTCACTAAACGTTTCTATCACCATTATTGACATTATTGTTCTTTTTTCATCTATCACCATCTTGAATTATCTTGAACATCTATTGTTTTCTAATTTATGTCTCTAACACCCACCCTCTCACACTCTAGCAGAAACCTTAATCATCTTGTTTATTATTTTAGCCTCAGGGCCTAGAATAGTGCCTGAAATATAGTAGATACACAGGAGTGTCTGTTGAATGAGTGAATGAATGCATGAAAAAGCCCCATCGCTATTCCCTCTTCACAAAAGTCTCCAGCATTCTCTCTGATTCACTCCGTACACTCTCAGGGGGGACACAATCCCTGGAACACCGCCAAGAAGCCCTACCCCATTAGAGGTAGGTGCTGAAGAGGCTCTAAGTGGCAAAGAGGCTAGAGCCAGGAGTGAGGCCTCCTGCTGACCCACTGTTCTCCGGTGGGGGGGGGGGGGAGGTTTGTAGAATATTCTTCGTTGTGGGAAGGCTCTCTTTGCACTCTGAGCTGCCCGCAGAAAATGCCCCAGAGACTCACTGCTTCCAGGCCTGGTGACCTCCTGGTGGTAGGAGCCCTCAGGCACTGAGGGGGATGTGTGGCAGAGCTCATTTCTTCAGCAGACGGCCCAGAAACCTGCTTGGGGCACAAGAAAATTCGGTCAGGTGGCTCCGTGTGGGCCCCCGTCCAAGTTGCTCTGGCTCAGTGGAACCAGAAGTGCATTAGAAAGATGTGGCACCTTTACAACGCTCACACAGCAGACAACCTGGGGAAGAGAAAGGCCTCTGGATCGGCAGAATTCAAAATGATTTTACTGAAAGCCTTGGAGAAGGCCGAGAAGAAATCCAGGTCTCCCACTGGCCCATGCTTCGCTCACCTCCTCCACCCCGACCTAACCTTCCTCTGTCCTGGTCAGCCCAAAGTTCCCTTCGCCCTCTTCCTGCCTGCTGAGGACAATGGTCATCTGTGTCACTGCAGCTTCACAGGAAGGGCAGGGAGGTGACAACCACTTTATGGAGCACCTTCTGTGTGCACACACTCCCCCATTCGGGGTCCAGAGCAGCTCCTGTGGCCTACAGCTCTGAGACGATCAGCTCCCAGGTCGGGGTGGCTGAGACCGAATCTGTCCATCAGCTGCATGACTGGGGGCATGTTTTCTGAATTTCTCTGAGCCTTGCTTTATTCACCTCCGAAACAGAGACAGGAATGATAATTTCCAAATAAGGTTTGTTTTGAGAATGGAAAAGGAAGAATGCAAGCAAAGTGAAAAACTGTAACAAGTGTTCATAATTTTCTCCACTGTTCTCTTCGTCGTCATCATCACCATTATGAGAAAACCGAGGCTCTGGGAAGCTGAACATCTTTGCTGAGGTCAGGAAGGGATGGAGCTGTGGCCAGATCTGCCTGACTCCAGAGATGAGGTCCCCCCCATCCCCCGTCCACGCTGCTTGCTCTTCACCCCGTGGCTCCCAAAGGGCTCCGCGCATTTGGATGGGGACACAAATGATTCCCTGCCAGGCCCTTGGCTCCTACCACCTGGCTCCAGGTCCCGTCCTGGAGCCAGCAGCGCTGTGGAAGGTGTGGGCTAGAGCACGGTCCTTGTGAGATGTCACCCGTCCCCTGGCCCTTGTCGGTGGAGAAAACCCGGAAGCAATTGAGATGGGTTAGGGGAATCTGCTTAGAACACATGCCTTTGAGAGAAGCACAAGGAACAGGGAAAATTGATACGGAATCATCCTTTATGTAGAAAAAACATTTTGAAGACTTTTCTCTTTCCATGTGATGCAATCCGGAGCCTTTCAGCTTCTGCGGAGGACCCCAGTCCTCTGCCGGTCTCTTTTAACAACTATTAGTTGGGTGGCTGCCATGGGTCAGGCTCTGTGTGAGAGGCTGGGGGATTCCTGAAGAACAAACCAGACAAAATACCTGCCCTCTTGGGTCTTAGAGCAAAGTGGAGGAGGTAAATATCTAACAGATAATTATAGCAGAAGTATCGAATTATGTTTGAAAAGTGTTAATAAGGAAAGTAGCAGGGACCGCTACAAAGCATGTAAGTGGGGACCTAATCTCGTGCTGGGAGTAGGAAGTGGTCACAGGAGCTCCTTGAGGAAACACATTTAATCTGATACCTGCTAGATGAGCAACCATCACTGAATTAAAAGCCAAACAAAGAATTTTATGTACCTCCAAGAGAGGTAAGTCTAGACTTTCACAGGGCTCATAACCAACTAATTTGCCCCCTCCTCTAGGTAGTACTAGATGGTCTGCTTTGCCACATGTGGCAGAATACTAGGAAAGCCAAACATTGGACAATTGCTCCCAATATCTTCACCCTTCCTGTGAGGGGTTGATGTACAAGTTCCAGAAAAATAACTGAACTGCCACTCTTGAGGGGCAAAACCATAGTTAAGGTCAAGGTAGTTTTACTAATGTTTGGAAACCAAGGATTCGGGCATTCATATTCGAGAACCCTCTATAGATACTCAGAGTATCCAAAACATTGATGGAAAGGAATTCACTCAGGAGACGCAATCTGACGGTCTCTTCAGGTTTGCATGGAGCAATGGGCAGAAATTAATAGAAAAAACACATCCATGAGTACCCAGTGAAGATGATCCACCCAGAGGACTTACCTTTCTGGACAGCAGTTTGTCACAATAAATCAAAAGCCTTAGAAAGGTTTACATGAGACCACGCCACCTCTAAAAATTCTTGTATAAGATGGATGGCCACTGTCCCCTTATTTAATACAGAGGAAAGTTGCCAACAAGGCACACGGTCAAAAATAAACCTTCAGCTCAGGGGTGCTCAATGGTGGTACTCCTGGCATTCGGGAGGGGTGGCTTTTTCTTTGTGCAGAATCATCTGGTAATTTTCAGGATGTTAAGCATCTCAAGCCTCTACTCATTTTAATGCTAGTGGAACTATTTTGACAATAACTACCCCCTTCTAAACATACATTTCCAAATGCTCCCTAGTGATGGGTGGGACCACTGCAGATAAGAAACTACCAATGAGGACCAGACAATCATTCCAAAGGATAATGTGGATCTAAATACACGGATACCAAAAACTGTTCACAATACATGAAGTGAAACAAAAGTCAGGGTAAGTTTGACAGCATCATCACATTTTTGTCTAAAACAAAATGGAAAGTTCTCCCATTACAAAGATACTTGCTGCACGCATACAATAAAGGTTGCAAAACAACAACAGTCCTTGATTCGTGGAATTATGGGTGACCTACCTAGAACACGGTAGGCACTCGAATAAATGTCTGCTGATGTGAGTCAGCCTTTTATGTCTTGATTGAGCCAGAATTTTGCTGCCAGATCCTTTAGGTTTTAACATCACTTTGATTCAGTGGTTCTCAACTGGGGTGACTAACCCAACCCCAGGGTCACAGGACACTGCCTGGAGACAGGTTTGGTCACCCCAAGGTCCAGGGGAGCGGGTGGTGTATGCTACTGGGATCTAGTGGTAGAAGCCAAGGAAACTGCTAATCATCCTACATTGCACAGGACAACCCCAACAGCAAAGAATTATCCAGCCCAGAATTCCAATAGTGCTCAGGTACTGAAACCCTGCTCACCATTTGCCTTTCTTACGGCTTGTTAAGTATCCTCCAAATTCTTCCTGAAGTATCATCTACTGTAAATTGATCACTAGAACATCTCTAGAAGACAGAGATATTATTAACTGATTTGAAGACAAACTGGAGCTTGAAAAAAGACTACAGATGGTCAGTCAGGGCAGTTGAGGTACTGGAGGGCTCTCTGGATGACATGACACACCTTGTTTGAGGTGAACAGAGCGGAAGGATGGGAGCAACCTCACTGATGACTTTTCAGTCTGGTCATTAAAAATCATGGCATAAATGCTCTTCCTTTCTGGCATCATCTATTATATTTATCACTTTTTGCTCTACTTTAAGAAGGTCAGGTTTTGCAGCTAGTAGGTTTTTATGAAATTAAATGCCCCCATTCAAAAACACCTCCCTAAACGGGAGGTGACTTCCAGGTGCATTATACTTAATTGAAGGCATTTCTCAGAAGAAATAGAATTTAAATAAAGAGTATCACCTGAAGGTGTACTACCAACCCCATGATCAGGGAGTCAAATGAAAGGTTTTTAACAGAAATGAAAGCACATGACTCTCAACTCTGGCCTTTCGTATTTTGCCTGTAGCACAAAGCATTTAACTTTCACTGTAATTTCTCTTGATAGAAACATGAAGTTTCTTAAATCAGAGACAACTAGACATGATATTAAACATCAGCATTTTTAGTGAAAAGCATTCAAGGTCTCAAATTTGTCTAATCTTAGAACATTCCACACAGCTTTTAAAAAAAATCTTTAAACATATAAATAGTTCCATAAGTAACAGATTTTAAAAGATCTTATAATTTTAAAATTTGAATTCCATTTCTTTCAGGCAACATGATCCCTTCAGACACCTTTAAATGCAGACTCCATTTTATTAGGCAAATATACAGCCCTTCAAATGGCTTGAAGAGAGAGTCTCTCTGGAGAACAACAGCCCTTCCTAACCCTCTGTGTCACGTAAGTCTGAAGAAATTCAGGGAATAGAGAAAACCACCCAAGGAATAGCAGAATTATAAGAGATGGGAATATCCGTTCATTGGACATAATTCAAACCACTTGTTTAATAGCATTAATTGTTTTCTGTCAAAACAAATCAAGAAAATTGTTTTATATTTCCCAAAAACGCTCATTTTGGGTGAGTCAAGTAGCCTTTAAAAATACTATCAGCACTCACTTTTGGAATTGGTGAACTGAACCAAGACCCCAACTTCTGCAACTGTCTGTTCTCTTGGGCCAACCAAAAATTTTCTTTGCGTCTGGAAATCATAGGATGATGTTTCATTGTCTTAGAGAAGAGTCTACCTAAGCAGGAACCCCAAATAGCTTAGCTTCAGAATTTCAGGGCCCAATTTAGCAGAAAGTGAGGTGAACAAAAGAAAGATGGGTTTCCTAGAAGCTGCTGCAAATGAGGTTAGCAAGAAAATGAAACAAGCTCACAGATGTATCTAGGTGTGAAAACTCCCTGCTCAAACACTGGCAGGAGAACAGTGATGTCAAACAAAGATAGTCAATCACCCACCACCTCATTTGAGTGTTCAGACAAACTCAATCAAATGCTCTCATTCTTCTGAAGCTTACTCTTTAATAATACAATCTTTACCGAAACAGAAGGAAATAAAGATATAACCTTAACCTGCAAACCGAGAGAAAATGTTCTTATTTCTTCCTGCTGATATCTCAAATCCTCACGGAGATTATTTTCTGTGAATGTTTCTGTTCTAAAACATTTTCTTCCTCATAAGAATGAGAACAGAGATCACAAAAATGAAGTGCCTGCAGGGCTTAGGAAGGTCTTCTTCAAGACATAAATATGAACTTTTACATAAAAACTCCTAATATTTAAGGATTAGTAACTAATTCAAAAATTTAAATAATACTTTGCTGGCTAAACAAATCCTACCTGTGTGCCTGATTTCGGGTGCCAATTTGCGACCTCAAATATTGGAAGAAGAAAATGGCTAATCAAAGAGATGTTATTAGGGGTCCACTCTTGAGTTGTTTGCAAATTCTTGGGTCTTCCCTAATCATAAAGAACTTTTTCTAGCAGGATTATCACACCAAAAGTCCCTGACTTTAAAATTTCAGGGTATTTTAAGCTTCCAAACATTCTGTCTGACATAGGGAAGATCACCAGAGTCGGCCATTTTCTGTGTCAGAGGGGCAAAACTAGGGTGTAGCTCTCAAAGATGATGAGAGTGTCTAGCTTAAGGAAGGGGCTTCTAAACCAACATGAGGCTGGTGGAGGAGAAAACTCCAAGAACAGAAATGCAAAGCGGAGGCTATCACTGAGGAAAACGCAGTGAAACAGAAAGAAACCGAGTTCATCTGATCGAGCCAATAATATTTGCAGCCTGTAGGTAGTTCAAATATTTCAGGAAATGCCAATGTCTTTCTTTGTAAAGCAAGGCCAAACTTAGTATTTAAACACAGCATATATCACTGGGAAGAATAAGGCAAATCCTTATGTCCTCACTCACCTTTAACAAAGAATCTTAAAGATTCATGGCCAATGTAGAACTCCCTTCCCCCTTCAAAAATCAAATTTCCCTTTCTAATGTTTCAAAGCCAACGTTTCTGAGAAGTTTCTAGTCAATCTTCTGTTGACAGTTAATAATGACAATCCAGAATGAATTAGCAATGGCCCACGTAGGACTCATTTTCATTTCTCTTCCTAAGTGCCCACTGGTGCCCCAGACATTGTCAACCCGTGGAGCCCCAACCACTTCTCTGAATCAGCAAAGTGAACTCTTCCTTCTGAGCTGGAATAAGGAAGGATGGGCAGGACGAAGATAAACAGCCCAAACCACAACTGCCCTCCCCATCAAGAATGGTACCTGTTCAGGCTTCAGCCCCGGCGGGATCCAGGCGTACTCCTCCAAGGCACAGCCTGAGTCGTCGTCTGATGTGGAGTTCCTCTGGAAGTCAAACATGAGTTTGCTGACAGTCTTCTCCATCTCTAGGGGCATCACTGTCACCATGTGCTCCTCCTGAGGGCACTTGCAGTGTAGGCAGATCTTCCTGCAAGCAGCAAAGGCGGGAGATGAGAAGGAAGGCAAAAGAAACCATTTTTCACCTGGCTGCCAGTCATCAGCCCTTGGATCCCAAGCCATAAATGCATTCCTTGGCAACTGCCTTTTGGCAAGAGCGCCTAAAGTGGCGCCCCACAGCACACCTGTCTTCTTGGAAGGTGTGGTGCTGCACACGTGGAAACGTCACAAAAGGTCAGAGGCCACTAGTTAAGCCTCATGAGAATGTTCGAACATGGACTCCAACCTATTCTTCTAAATCAGTATCCCAAGAGCAATGTCAAAATATCTCTTACACTTAGTAGAGCACTGGATATGGACCATGACTGCAATTTTCTTAACTATAATAGTAATTAAACAGACATAATACATATGCTGACCAGAAATATTACCAGTGGATTTAACAAATACTGACAACATACCATTTTCATAAAAATGTCCTAGAAGCTTGGGAAATGGTAGATGTTTTAAAGAGAACTGCAGGTGAGATTTTCTTTAAGAAAAAGAGCAAGAATATATTTTTTCCACCAAACAAATCTGGCCCCAAGGTCTCATGGAAAAGACATTGTCACCTCTACTAAATATCCCCATAGGTTTGAAATTCTAATCAGAAACCCAAATCTTTCCTACATTGGTTTTTTTTTTTTTTTTAAATATACAGTACAAGAGGATCATGCATGTGAATTATTTCAAAAGGTAGCAGCCAAAGATAAAATCTCTCCCCAAAGTTGAACATTTCTCTTTTAAGGTTACCATCTGTTCCCTTTTCCACGGCTACAAAAATGATGAAGCAGTGAAAAGGTTGATGTCAGCAGCACAAAAGCATTTCTAGCTTCTACCAATAAAAAAGAGAAGAAAAAGAAATCATGGAGGAAAATTTTTAGAAAATGAGTTGTTGTACGTGGTATTCAGATCTTTATTAGTTTCAATAGCATCTTATCCAGGCCATGAGAGGGCCCAGAATCCTAATCCCTACATGGGCTTAATTTTTTTGACAACAGCTTTGTTAAGATAGAAGTCCCGTATCACCAAGGTCACCATTTTAAAATGTACAAATCACTGGCTTTTAGTGTATTCACAGAGTTGTGAAACCATCACCACTATTTAATGCTAGAATGTTTTAATTAACCCAAAAGAAACCCAGGGCACATGAGCAGTGACTTTCTACACCCCCTTTCCCCCCAGGCCCTGACAACCACTAACCTATTTTCTGCCTTTGTGGCTTTGCCTGTTCTAAATTCCGTATGTATGGCATCATGCAATACTAGTTTTTTGAAACTGGCTTCTTTTATACAGTAGGCTGTTTTCAAGATTAATCCATATTGTAGCATGTGACAATCCTTCCTTCCCTTTTACTGCATTATGATATTCCAGAGTACGGTTAAGTTACATTTTGTCCATCTATCCAATCAGGTGGCCATTTGGATTGTGTCCACTATTTTTACTTTTGTGAATACTACCGCTCTACGTATTTCTATACAAGTATTTTTGTGTGAACACAGGTTTTCAATTCTCTTGGCTATACACCCAGGAGTAGAATTGCTAGGTCAGATGGTAACTTGATGTTTAACATTTTGAGGAACTGTCAAACTGTTTTTCAGAAATAGCTGTACCATTTTACATTCCTACCATTAATGAATGAGTGTTTTATTTTCTCTACATCCTTGCCACACTTTTTAGTATCTTTCCGTTGTTTCCATCCTAGTGGGTATGGAGTGGCATCTTATTGTGATTTTGATTTGTACTTCCTTAATAGCTAATGATATTGAGCATCTTTCTATGTGCTTATTATATATCCTCATTGGAGAAATGTCTGTTCAAACTCTTAGTCCATGTTTAAACTGTTATTTATCTTTTTATTGTTGCATTATAAGCATTCTTTATATATATTTCTGAATACAAGTCCTTTATCAGAAATAGGATTTGTAAAAATATTCTGTGGGTGGTCTTTAGTTTTTTTTTTTTTTAATTGTATGAACACTTCCAAGTCTGTTCTTTTTTTTTTTTTTTAACATAGGCCTTTGGGATTTTAATTAACTAATTATTTATTTATTTTTACTGGAGGGGGGCAGAGAGAGAGGAAGAGGGAGAATCTTAAGCAGACTCCGTGCCAACACGAAGCCTGATGCAGGGCTTGATCTCACAACCCTGGGATTGTGACCTGAGCCAAAATCAAGAGTTAGATGCTTAACTGACTGAGCCACTCAGGTGTCCCTGGTTTTCACTTTCTTGATGATGACTACTGAAGCACAAACGTTTCTTATTTTGATAAAGTCCCACTTATTTTTCTCTTGCTATTGCTGTGCTTTTGGTATCCTACCTAAGAAACCATTGTCTAACTCAAAGTCATAAAGATTTATTCCTATGTTTTCATCTAAGATGTTTATGGCTTTAGCTCTTATATTTGGGTCTATGTTCCATTTTGAGTTAGTTTTCAAGCAAGGTAGGAGTCCAACTTCATACTTGTGTAGTTACTCAACTGTCTTAGCACCATTTGTTAAATAAAAAGTCTATTCTTTCTCCATTGGACTGTCTTAGCATCCTTGTCAAAAATCAGATGATCATAAATGTAAGGTTTATTTCTGGATTTTCAGTTCTATTCCATTGAGTTATCTGTCTGCCTTATGCAAATACCACTCTGTCTTGATCACTGTAGTTTTGCAGTAGGTTTTGAAATTGTAAATGTGAATCCTCCAACTTTGTCTTTGTTTTAAAAAAAATTGTGCTAGCTCTCTTGGGTCCCTGGCATTTGCATCATGAAATATGAATTTTAGGATTAGCCTGCCATTTTCTGCAAAAAATCTAGCTGGGATTTTGATAGGAATTGCACTGAATCTAGACATCAGTTTGGAGAATATTGCTATCTTAATATTAGATCTTCCAATTTATGAACAAAAGACGTCTTTCCATTTATTTCAGTCTATTTTTTTTTAAGATTTTATTTATTTGACAGAGAGAGACAGTGAGAGAGGAAACACGAGCAGGGGGAGTGGGAGAGGGAGAAGCAGGCTTCCAGCCAAGCAGGGAGCCTGATGTGGGGCTCAATCCCAGGACCCTGGGATCATGACCTGAGCCGAAGGCAGACGCTTAAGGACTGAGCCACCCAAGTGCCCCTATTTCAGTCTATTTTAATTTCTTTCAATGCTATTTTGTGCTTTTCAGTCACAATCTTACACATATCTTGTTAAGTTTATTCCCAAGTATTTTATTCTTTTTGATGCTATTGTAAATGGAATTGTTTGCTTAATTTCATTTTCAGATTGTTACTGTATAGAAACACCAATGGTACATATACATTGATCTTGCATCATACAATCTTATTGAACTCGTCTTTTCAGTTTCAAGAGCAATGGTGTGTGTGTGTGTGTGTGTGTGTGTGTGTGTTTATTCCTTAGGATTTCCTATATACAAGATCATGTCATCTGCAAACAGAGCTAGTTTTATTATTTCATTTCCAGTTTGATACCTTTTATGTCTTTGTCTTGCCTTCTTGCCCTGGCCAGAACCTCCAGCACAATGGTCAACCCAAGTGGCAGTGGCAGACATTTTTGTCTTGTTCTTGATCTTAAGGAAAAACATCCAATCTTTCACCATCAAGTATTATTTAGCTATGGGTTTTTGTAGATGCCCTTTATCAAGTTGAAGAAGATTCTTTCTACACTGGTTTGTTGAGTGTTGTTGTTATCGTTTGCATCACAAAACGGTGTTGGGTTTTATCAAATGCTTTTTCCCCTCTATTAAGATGATCAGTTGGCTTTTGTCCTTACTCTATTAATGTCTTGTGCCTAAATTTTGACACCAAAATGTACTCAAGAAACAAAATCAGTCTAGTTCAGCCAACTCAGTCTTGTCAGATTCTCCCACTTCCAGCTTTTCATCAGATTGAAAATATGCACAGACAGAATGCACACTTGGATCTGGTTTGCATCTCCAAACTCAAAGAGGTTTCTTCCAAACCCTGGCTGCTACTTTTAAAAATAGTCAGAGCCCATTTTAACAGTAACTCTTTAATTAACCAGCTACTGTAAAGAAGTCAGGGGTGTTAGGAAGTGGTCAGGGATTTTTCCCTCCAGTTATTTTTATACCAGTTAATGACTTAAGGAAAAAAAAAAAAAAACTCTTGTGTGTTTAAGCAACCTTAGGAAGCTCTTTGGTGACTAACGGCTTATACTAGAAAGCCGTACTTTTCAAACAAAATGTAAAAGAATTTTTAACAAATTCAGTCTCCAGAATATTCATCTGTACAACCCATGTATTCAGCAGTGCAGGGAAGCAAGTGTAATAATACAATATTTAGTGTTTAATGGACATAATCTAATGAATTGAAGCTCCAGAAGAAGAAAAAAGACAAGAAGAAAATAAAATACAGAATAACAGAACCAGACCCAGAATGAATCTCACTGAGTAGAACTATGAACAGAACAGAGAAAGGGGAGAGGGCTAAGGGCCGATTTCGTCACCCAACTATCAAGCACCTACCATGTGCCAGGCACTGCTCTTGCACTCAGGAAATCTAACCAAAACAAATAAGGATCTCTGCCTTCCTGGAACTCGAGCAATCCCCCTACCAAATAATTTGATCAAATAGCATATTAAAGATGCTAAGCGCTAGGGAATGCAAGAACGGTGAAGCTGGATGAGGGTGATCTGAATTGCGGAGGGTGCATTTGGCTTATGTATACCTTATACCCGTGAGCCCAGATCTGTACACCAGCCCTCCAAGAAAGAAAATATCATCCCCACTTTCCAGAGAAGAAAACAAAGGCCCAGAGAGATCAAGCAACATGTTCAAAGTAAACCCTAAATGGTGAGCAGAACAGAGACTCAAAATAGGATTTACTTGATCCCTGAACCCTAACAACTGCAGAAGGCATACCTGATCCCAAGCACAAAATACCCTTTTGCTCTTGATCAACAAACACATTCAGAAAAATCAAAATCAAAGAGAAAACAAAGAAAAAAGAAAACAAAATGGTAAATCGAAACCATGAGGACCTCATGTGTTTTCCCTGCTAGCTGCTTGCCTTCCACTTCTCATTCATAATTAACAGGCACTCCCGCGGCAAGACGTTTTTATTTGCAAAGAATTTTCAATCTCTGAGTGATTCCATGACAGCCTTTGGAAAGACTAATTTAATAACCCCTGTTTACAAATGGGGAACCCAAGGCCCAGATGCTTAGAAAGGAGCAGAGGGTCAGAGATAGGCCAAGAGGATTTATCTTGATCCTCATGTCTCTCTCCCCCTCTTGGCAACATGTACACAGCAACACCCGACAGCTCTCTCTTTCGACACACTGATTAAAGCTTTTCAGGAGTGTGTGGGGAAATATATTATTTGGCTTAAAAAAAAAAAAAAGACACTTATGAAAATAGAACCTGCTAGTATAGCAGGATTTCATTAAAAAAAAAAAACTAACCATATAAAGTGTGCATTGGTTTCATTCTGTCAGAGTTGACATGTTACCTGCACATAATTGGGTTTGTGACTGACAGGTTTCCAGGGAAGAAGGCAGGATTCCGAGAGCAGTGATCCCGCATTCCCCTTCCTTTCCTCCCTCTGCAGGGCAACCACCCCTGCAAAGACCCCCCACCCCCAGCCCAGAAGTCGCAGCTATTAATGTATTTGCTTCCACATCCAGAAGCCACGATCTGTTCTTCCATGGGATACACAACACTGGTGGGCAGGTGGAGGCTCTCTTTTTAACTATCTCAAAGTACTCTGGTCATCTGCACCCTTGGCCACGCCATTTGGAGAATAGCTAATTTATGCTAATTAACTCACCTACCGGGCTGTGGAAGGGTTGATTATAAATAGATTGAGTGCCTGTTGCGGGGGGGGGGGGGTCTCATCTTGGAAATGTTGACAGGTTATTTACAACACTGATCCCAGAACCACAATGTCTTGTTTTGTGTGAGAAGCAATAGGATGAAGGCAAAAAGGGATGCTCCTTTATAATGCAATTCTGATAAGCTGATGTCCTCAACTGCAGGATTCTAGATTCAGATGGCATCGTAACCATCATTAAGTCCTTTTTTAAAAAATGGCTTTCTCTCTTTCACGCTCCCGCTCCCTTTTTTTAATGAGTGGAAAACATCTTTTGCAAAAGAACTCCTATGTGAAAACTCGATATATAAAACAGAGCTGCCCAAGTTGATGTGAGGGAAGGAGGCCTGACCTCTCTCAAGCTCAACCTGCTTTCCAAACTCCAGGCATTTTCCTGGCCCTAAGATCCCAAGAACCTAAGTTTGGAAACCAGCATACTTTCGACAGCTCAAGGTCATTCCTAGCACTTAGCAAAATGTGAATTAGATGCTCAACATTCTAATAGATGATGGAAAGACAAAAAAAAAAAAAAAAGGAGGCTATCAATGGCTTTCAAAAGACAAACAATTCCTAATCATGAAACTCTGCATATAAATAATTATCCTAGTCATGGGAAATTACATATCTGGTTGCCAAGACATTACATGGAGATGCTTGGGGAGGAGTGGGGTAACCCGGAGACTCAGATTTGACAGATCTGAGACAGGGCCCAGGAAGTGCATTTCTCCCAGCATCCCTGATGCACACTCAGAGGACATTCTTCTGTCGCTGGTCTTCCAGTTAGATGGGAACACTGGGGTCAGGGAAAGGTCTGAAAACATGTGTTCTACCCACACACCGGATGGTCTCAGGAACCCTGAGCAACGTACATTTTTAAAACTGTTCCAGGGAACCTATGGTGATCCCTTCTGATGGCCGTGTCTTAGACTCTCACATCACTAAGCCCACCTGTCACTCAGCTGGGTACCCATCGGGGCACGGGTGTAAAAAGGTGCTGGAGAGGCATTATCACATCAGCCACCAGAGGGGTGTCTCATTGCCAGCCCTGCCATCTGTCCTCCTGCCTTCCACCTCCCCTGTGCTGTGGGCTTCTCTGTCCCAAGTCCATGGCCATGGCCAGATCAGGTTCGGGCCACTTTCATGCAAAGGGTCAAAGGGCAGACTGCTTAAAGGGCAACTCAGCCACAACACACACTAAGTGACTGATGAGGAATGGGCAACACCAGCCATGTGGCTGCGCCTCAGGCTGCCGAGCTCAGAGTGGGAAAATACATTTTTGTTAAAGACAAAAGGGATAAAATTACCCAAAGTCTTCCATATCTTTTTGCTACGTAATGGACGTGTCCTTAGTATTTGAATTCTTCCATGACTCAGGGAAGGCAAAAAAATAACTTCTTTTATTCTTAATAAGAGGAAAAGGGGAAACCTTTTTCTCCTTATTATAAAGTTACTGCTTCCTTACCCTTAAAAAAAAAAAGGAGCACACAGTTAATGGAGAAGAGAATCAGGAATTGCAGATAAGCAAGAAGCGAAATATTTCAAAACACTCACAATCCCAGGGATAATCACTGTTAAACAGAAACAGCTGCTGGTCCTCTTTTTTCCTTCGTGTTAAGAAACTGGAGACCAGATTTCATTCTATGTGCTCCCCATCAGCAAGTACCAAGAGACAAGACTGGCCTGGAATGACAAGGCATGAGCCAGAACACCCACACACGTACACACAACACTCTCGGCAAAGAGAAGGGCATTATTCAATCCAGATAAGTGGGTTTGTTCTGATCCAGTGCCCTGTAACAGGATTAGAGAACTTACTTATGTAGCAAGGAAGATGCCGGTAGTGTGGGAATTGCATATATATTTATGGGTATCGCAGAGTTAAGTTAGGTCCGTCAGATAAAAACACATCTGAAAAACCAGATTTCAACAGCTATCGACTTTCAATTTTCTGTGCAAGTGGGGAGAGATGGGGCATGGATAATTTAAAACCACTAAGCCCTGGCTGTGAATTGGGTCTTTGTACATCAGTCACATACTCTCAATGCTGTAGCAACTGACATCACTTTAAACCACCTGGAGGATCCACCCTAGGCAGGATGGACTTGGGAGGAGCTGGGCAGGAGCTCGACTTTTGCAGTCTGCTCTGCTGCCCAATTTCCTTAAGTTTCCAATGAGAGCATCAACTTTTCACATGCATGCAAAGAGTCAGCCTAAAATGAGGTGAACATTGTTCTGAGTTCACTGTCCCGCGGGGATACCTCCCCTGGGTGCCCCTAGGGGGTAAATCAAAGTGGACGGGGTGAAAAGAGTTTTTACTGGGCTGCAGGCTGCCCCAAAGTCAACAAATGAAGAGACAGTGGGTGTCGTTAGCAGAAAAGGCATTGCCGTGCTGTGTTGCAAGTAAGCCGATAAGAACTGCAAGTGGGGTCTGCCGGCCCTAAGATACAACTCACATAATCCTGTTGTGAATAAGGCAAAACTGTCAAAATGACACAGAACACCAGCTGTTTCCCTCCAAAACTGCACAGGTCACATGACTAGATAACCTACGCATGGAGCTTCTGCTCCCACCTTCTGCATCCTTCACCAAACACACGTGGAGGATCAGAACGGCAGAAAGGAAGACAGGCAAGAGATACATGGGCGGAGGATGGCCTGAAATGAAGTCAGGATGTTCCAGTTGGTGAAACTGCCCCCCAAAGCAGTAAGGGCTCAACATGACAGTTCTGACCTCCAGGGCCCAGGCTCCTGTCTCTCCACTCCAACCCCTGCTTTCTGACCCGAGGACGCCAGGTAAGGGTGAACACGGTGGCTACGTTTCTACTACTAGCATAATTTCTCACATTTACGGAGGATGTATAATATTCGTATGATCTTTGCATAGTTTATCTCATTTATTCATTCTCAGCAGTCGTGTCGAGTTAGCGTTTGAATCCATGGCACAGATACAAAAATTAAGGCTGTCAACTCGTATGTGACTTCACGGAAGTTGTACAGATGAGAACCTATGTCATCTGACTCCAAGACAAGGGATCTTTCTACCACCTTGAATCTTCCTTCTTTTTTTCCATGCATCCTTCCATCCTGCCATCCATCTGTCTGTCCGTCTGTCCATTTATCCATATCCATCCAGCCATGCAACCTACCCACTATCCAAGCAGACAACAGTGAATGAGCATCTACGGTATGCAAAGGTACAGTACTAAGATGCTGGACATAGAGCGGAACCAAGACATACGGCGGTTTTAATCTCATGCAACTTAGACTCCGGTGGGGAAGGCACACAATAGGCAGATAAACAAATAGCTAAACCTGCCATTTGTAGCTTGTGGTAAGTGCCATAATGGAAATAAACAGGGAGATGAAGAAGAGACGGGCTGAGGATGGGTCAGGATAGGCCTCCCCGCTCCAGTGACTTCTGAGCTGTGATCAGAATACTGAATAGGAGGCAACTCTGAGAGAACCCAGGGGGAGCGTTCTCCAGGCAGAGGAAAGCAAGCACAAAGGCCCTGAGTGGGGAAGAGTGCAGCATGAGACATTCTCAGGAGATGGTATGCGGCCTCCCCTCCCCCATCACTGTCTGCCTCCATGACAGTGACCACACTGGATGAGCCGCTGCCTGTCCCAAAGCTCAAGCACAGATGGGAAATTCAGGGATGGCAACATCTAAGAGTGTGCCTCAAGTTCCTCTGTTCTCCTTCGTTCCCTTCTCCTTGAAATTCCTATGTCCCTCTGTCTTGATACCCAGATATCAGCATATCCTGTTATTTGCAGCCTGACTGGCTCCTTCACTCCCTCCCCCCAGCCACAATACTCTGTTCCCACCCCTTTCTGGCAAACACTCAGTCTGAATGAGGGACCCAGGCATGAACCTTGACACTTGCCATGTCTGCAAGCAAGATTCCTATCTCTGTGAGAAAGGAAAAATGGTTTCCTAATAAACACAGAAGCTAAAGGGCGAGACTGTGACCCAGGGCCAGCTGGGTAGGAGGCTGGTGCGTGCTGAGAGCCAAGACCATGCTGCCTGGCTCCTTCCAGCTCCCTGCCCTCTGCCCGGGCTCCAGCGGCTCTGGCCATCTGCACCAAGAGGAGCTTCTCTCTCCCAGGTGCTGCAAAGGTGGTAGAGGATAATTTTCAGTGTAATATGTCAATTCCTATTTCCATGAGCAAACATACACAGCTCCCTACTCTGAATTTATCTTGTAATTTCTGAGCAGTGGAAACACATTCCCTTTGAAAAATAAGTCTCCTGTATGACCTCTCTTAGAAAAACTTTTCAACCTCTATCACCATACTTTGATTTAGGAGTATGACGTCTCAAACTGAGGGACAACGCCTTAGATCGGCTGTCCCCATAATCAGATCCTCAGGAGGTATCTGAGTATAAAGAATCGTAGGGGTTGATCCCCAAAAAGTCCTGAGGAAATTGAAAAGGGAACTGGGCGAAGGGAAGGGTGCCAACATAAGGTGAGGTAATGAGCAGGCTGCAGTGTTGGACAACAGTGACCCATTTCAGTTCAGGAGCTATGGAAGATGGTTTGAAACACTCCTCAGAAATGTATCACTGGAGAGTCCAAGAGGCAGAGGTGGTTATCCACCAATTACCAACTGGGTGAGGACTGTACCTGGGGCCCCTCGGCTTACCCACAGGCAAGACGTGGACAGGACCCATGGGTCACAGTAAACTGGGCTGGTAAGTGCCAAGGGGGAAAAAGGGAATACCAAATATGTTTGCTGCAAGCAGCTTCACTTATTAAACAATAATTCACTGAACATCTGTGTACTATACATCCCAGGAGGTATTGTGAGGAATTAAAACGAAACAACAACAACAACAACAAATAAGAGTCCCTGTCTGACTGGGACACAAAGATATAGTCACAAAGAACTAAACCATACATATCAAAGTGAAGAGTTCTTTGGGGGGATACTGAGGAGAATGTCCTTGTTTCGAGGAGACAGATGCTGAAATATGATCAGGTAAAGGGTGTTTGTCATTTCACACAGGTAAGCTAGAATATTAATAATATATATGCAAGTGTGGAGAGAGAGAGAGAGGGACAACATGTAGCAAATGTGGCAGAATGTTAACAGAGAAATCTAGAAGAATGTATAGAAACAACGATGTTAACACGGCAGTTTTTCAAAATAATTTGTTTTAAGACAAACCAACTAGAAAACCACTTTCTGCGACTTTGCTGTTAGGAGAGTTATTAACAGAAAACCTACCATGTGTCAGGCACTGTGCTAGCTACAGAGAGCTCCTGGTTACCAAAGAGTCAGGGAGGGCTTGAGGAAGCTGGACATAAACGTTGCCAAGTAGGAGGATACTAAGCAAAAAGAGAAGGAAGGAATATTCCCAACAGATGAATAAAAGACATGGAGGTGGGAGAGAACACGGTGTCATCAAGATATGGAGAGGAGTCAAAGATGGCGGCAAGAGGGCAGGTGGAGAATTACACATAACAGTCCATGTGAAGGAGTGTTGACTTCATTGTAAAAACGTTCCCTGGCCAGTGAGGAATCTGCCTACCAAACACACAGCTAGCTAATTCAGCATCATAATGAGTACACACAGTGAGCCCTCAAAGGAGAGGAGCTTGGCCACGGATGGTGTCTCCATGGCAACACTGCTACCTACATCACTGCAACCCCAAGAAAGGCTATGGGTATCTAGAGGAGCTCTGATTTCCTCAGCTGCCTGTCAGACCCACTGGTCTGTGAAGAATACACCAAGGTAGACAGAATGGTTACTCTTTCTGGAAGAATTCTTCAACCTCACTTTGTCCACATGCTAACTGTGATTTTATGACACATATGTTTTGCTTCGTTGGTCACTGAGCAGAGTAAGTTCCAAGAGTGCTTCCTTTCCCGATGAGTCCTTCAGGAGAATAGTTTCTGAGGAAGTAACTGCAAATTAAATTCTAACACTCACCTCCAAACTTCATGGCAGGGACTGAAAGACTCCACAAAATACCTCTTTATTTGCCTTCTTCTTCCATGCCATCTGCTGAACTACTTGTTTAGACTCTACCTCCCTTGTAGAAGAAGTTGGCTAATCTCAGGAAGACAAGATCTGAGGCATTAAATATTGATTGCCTAAGTACTTAAAGGCAGTATCTAGTGCAATGCATTAAGATCTTAGATTCTGGAGGCACAGTGACTTGGGTTCAAATCCTAACTCCACTATGTCATTGACTTGCTGGTAGGATTAGACAGTGGATACATACAGCATGCTTCAGGTAGTGAAACCTGACTAGTTACCAGTGTGTCACGCCCTGTGCTATGTGGAAGGAAGGAAAATAAAACAAGTAAAAGCAGTCATGATCCCTGTTCTCTAGAAGTTAATCTAGACCCTACTAATGTATTCCAGTTAGGATAGAAAATAGATCAATGGAAAAGAGGGAACAAATAAGTCCTTTCTATAAGTCTTTATTAAACACCTACTATATACTTAAAGGTGTGCTGGACTAATCAAGTAACTTGATTACTATCCTTACCAAAGGATTACTTATCTTTAGCATGCTTTTAATATTTCAAGGTCACACAAATGATCTTCTTTTCTTACCAAAATACAATAAGGTAGAACAGGTTACATACTAAATTATTGACCCCTGGACTAATCAAGCACTTTAGAGCATACCATGCATTTTACCCTTTGAATTACCTTTTTGAACCTCTACAAGGTTAATGAGAATAGCAAGGGCTATTATTTTCCATTTAGAGATAAAGAAAATGAAGCTCAGAGATGCCAAGTGCTATGGCTGGGAGTGCCTAGAACCCCAAATACTTTTTTTTTTTTCCCTGAGCAGGGGAAGTAAAGTCCATTTGGTTCCATTTCTAGGGTATGATTTCCCCACCCTTCCTTTTCCTTTTTTAAATTAATTATTAGAGAGAGAGAGAGAGAGAGAGAGGGAGAGAGAGCTCATGTAGGGGAAGGGGCAGAGGGAGAGGGAGAGCGAGAATATCCAGCAGATTCCCCACTGAACTTGAAGCCTGACGGGGGGCTTAATCTCATGACCCTGAGACCATGACCTGAGATGAAATCAAGAGTCGGACGTTCAACTGACTGAGCCACCTAGGCACCCTCCAACTTTTCTTTTTAAGAAAATATTTTCTGATTGTATGCTGGGTACTTTCCAGCCAGTTCCTTATTCAATCCTCAAAGCACAGTACGAGATGGAAATTATCATTATTATTCTCATTTTACAGATGGGAAAACCAAGGCTCCAAGCGTTTCTGCAACTTCACCCTAGCTCCCACGGCCAGGAGGTGATGAAAGCAGGAATCCAAACCGAGATCTGTTGGACTCCACAGCCCTTCACCAAACACCTGAATGCCTTTTTGATGCCCTTGCAGACTGACGGCACCGGTCCCCTAATCCATGTAGAACAAGTTGTGCTTTTCTCCGTGTTCACACAGAGACCCCCAAATCACTGGCAGGTCATAGGAAATTCTTAAGTGGCTGCTTATTAATAACATTTTCAGTTTATGTTAGGCTGCCTTTCATCCAGGGGAACTCAGCCAGCTCCACACACAGAGAACCACTGAAATCCAGCCATTTCTGGTATGGCGGTGGGCCAGCTGGCAACAGCATCCCTCAGGGGCTTGGCTTGCGGGGATTCTGGCAATGGTCACACCCTTCAAAACTTGACAGGGGCCCTTTAATATCCCTGCTGAAGGGCTTGAGGCAGAAACTTCCCAGAAATCCATGTTCCTCAGTGAATGAGGCCAAAGGATCAAGACAACCCCGGCAGATTTGGGAGACAAGAACATCAAAAAACTGGGTGTTTACCAAATACTGAAGCTGGAAGTTAAGCCCCTCGATTCGGATTGAGTCAGACACAATAGGGAAAGACGTTGTTTTCAGAAGAGACCTGGCTTCAGTCAAGTCCAAGGGAAAACAAAACACATTTCTCAGGGTTTCCCACAGCGGGAGGCTAGGCGAAAGAGGCAAGATGCTGACTTCCCTTCCATGGAAGCTGGATCCATGGAATGGTTTTTGTGGTTTTGTTCCGAGCCACAGCTAGTTTCCTCATTCTGCAGCAGTGAGAAGACAGGGGAAGTACATCGAAAGAAAATAACATTTCCTAGTTTCATATTTTATTGGAAAGAAGCCCTTGATGGATTGAATTCACATGGTCTACAGGAGTAAGGGTTTGAAAATACTTTAGAATTTGTTATATTCAGATTTTGACAAGGTGATGGACGGTTGAAGAACGTATGCCCCCTGGACGTACCCCCACCCCCAAAGCCTACTGGAAATAGCCACACCCACACACTTTCGGCATGGTTGTCACCATGGACAATGGTCCAGACTGTGGACTTCCTCGGTGCACGGATGAGTCTCGGTCATTTCTTCATTGGCTCGTCTCACTATTCCTGCCCTTTACTCTCGTAGTCCAATTCACCACGACCTCCTGCCCCAGCTATTGTAACAGCCTACTCTTCGAATTCCCCTCTTCCAGCCCTGCCTTTCTAGAATCTATTTTCCACCAGCTGTTTGTTTTTTAAAACAAGGGAGACAACACTCAAGTCTCCTGCTTAAACTGCTGGTTCCCAATGCAGTCAGAATGAAGTATACTCTCCTTGACCCTGGCCACAAGATCCAATGTAATTTGCCCCCTTCCTCTCTCTCCAACTTTATTTTGTCCCACTCTCCACAGAGTCTACTGTGTGTTAGCTACATTGACCTTTAATTTGTCCTCTGAACTTGCCAAGGCCATCGTTCTCTTAGGATCTTTGCAGCGGCTTTTCCTCTGCCTGGAACATCCTTCCCTGCACTCTTTATGAGCCGGCCTACTCTTCACCATTCATGTCATTCAGACTCACCTCCACCAAGGACGCTCCAGAAAGTAGCCCACTTCCCCTTCTCAATCACTCGCTGTTCTACTGCCCTTCAATTTTTTTCTTAACATTTGTCACGCTCAGAAACTTATTTGCCGATGTCTCCATTATGCTTTTCCCACTATAATGTAAATTCTACAAAGTCAAGGAGCTTATCTTATATCTAGAACAATAAGCATTCAATAGGTATAGTCTTTAAAATGTTGAATCTTTAATGCCCAGCCCAGAATCTAGCTTGGCAGAAGGCTCTGAACCTTTCACGGCCAGGCACAAGATTATGGTCACTGTGTAAAATTTTCTTTTCTTTATACTTATTTTTTTGCAGTAACTGAAAATGTATATTGTTACCATGATGCCAGAAATGTAGAGTGTGAGTCTACTATTCACACAATCAGTAGTATGTCAACAAAATCATACCAAAGAAAGACTGCCTTTTCCTGGATTAAATGAAAGTAGGCAAAGAGGAAGGTAAGGGCAGAGAAGAAAGTATTTATTGTTGAGAATGACTGAGAATCGAACCATAACTAGACTGCAATTTAATTCTGTTAAGTGTATTGCAAAATGTCAAGTTTTTGAAAGAATGCCTTGAATATACCGAAAGACTGAAAACCCCTGTCCTAACCCAAAGCAAATGTTCAAAAACTTGTTCAAGTGTTCAATGAATACTAAAAAGTCTCTGAAACACAGAAGAAACGAGGACTGCCATGGCCTTGGCACCTGAGACCACAGACCTCAATTTACCCATCTGTAAAACGAAAGAGATCCAGGTAATTCTCCTCTGTGGATCCAGGTATCCACAGAGCTTAACATTAGCTCCTGGGTAGCCATGCAGAAAAGTAGTGTGCTTCCTTCCACAGAGCAGGAGGAGAGTTTGTTCCAGTCACTTAGTAACCTTTAGAGATTTTCCTGGATGAGGTTACAACCATATACCATCTAGTTTAGTAGTTCTTATCTTTTGGGTTACTTTATGTCTTTAGGAATCTGATGAACGCTGAGATCCTCTCCCTTTAAAAAAAACACACACACGAAAACACCCACATGTTCACAGAAATTTTTGCATTTAATTTCAAAAAGTTCATCAATCTTTGCTGGTCCTTTGGTACTCCTGGATTCCAAGTTTAAAACACCTGGTTTCGAGAACTGGTTGAGCACAGAAGGCCTTCTCTGCTAATCCCCATAGGGCCTGAGACAGCGCCTTCCATGTTGCTGATGTTCTATTTCTCACTCTCTTTTACAAATTCAAAATAGCAAATGATATCATAGTTACCGCTTAGGAAGCCGAACCTTAGCAATTCAATGGTACAGAATTTAAAACAACTTTTAAGCATGGCCAGGGCAAACCACAGTGGTGTTTAGGCAGCAGCTCAGGCAGCGGAACTGACAAAGGGAAGGGAAGGCAGATTTAAGCCAGTCTGATCAGTGGAGCCCAGTGCTTAGGTTGCTTTCCATCTACTCATCTTTCAGAAGCCATTCTAGCAGGAACCCGAGCTCCCATTGTTGGGAGAACGATATGTGAATTCTTTGCTTTGTATTTTCACCCCACTTTCTAATGAGGCAGGTGTTGCAGTGTCCGAACCTGCACAGAAAGCATGAGAGACGGGTGGGGGGCTCACTGTTCCAGCTGGTGGCAAGCATCTAGTCTAGACCAGCTTTTCAGGTGACTTCTGACATGATGAACTCAAACGCAAGGAGTAAACTTAAGCAGTCATTTAAACCAATTCCTGATTCTTGATTGATAAGCTGTCAGGGGGAGGGCTTTAGCCTAGCGCTGTGCAGTTGCCGAGCCAAAAGCAGCCATTTCCTCTGCAGGGTCACCTACCTAATGGCTGAACCGCCCAGAGGATGTCTACAGAAAGCAGGTCATTGTAACGTGGGTATTCCTCCAGGAGAATCATAGCAGGAAAGCTGGAGAAAGACTACATTCACTGGTGATGAAAAGTGACAGGAACCTTAAAAACACTCACCAAATTAATCAGAACAACAGGATGCATATCCCAGAGAAAGGAGAAAAACTCTATTAAAACTTGAATTAACTAAAAATTCAATGAACTCAGACTTTCAATAGGCCTGCAGGTTGTCCACTTTGGGGAGGGAAGAGTAAAGTGTGGAGCACGTGGAAAACAGAATTTCTTCTCCGCACATCTAAGCAATTAGGTGTTTAATACATAGTTACCAAATCGAAAAGAGAATCAACCTTCAGGGAGTTTTTAAGGGTCGACATTACATGCAGGTTAACTCTCTTGGGCCAACTGCAACGGATGGGTACGGGCTGCCTGGTGTTGTGGGTTGAGAACAATTCAAAGATTCTGTTGGTATGTGACGAACAGATTGTAGGGTTTCATCAGTGAGATCTGCAATGGACCAGGGAGACTGGGGTCTGGTGATGCAGGTGCCAGGCATTCGCCACGCTAACTCTACAGTCAGGATGTTTCTAAGAACGGATTTCATATGTGGGTACACATTCACATAAGAATAATTTCCCCACCTGAAGAAGACTGCCTCTAGCAGTCAAATAGAAGCTTCTGGGGAATAACAGGGAGGAGTGAGAGAAGAAAGCAGACATCTGCTTACCCTGCCAGATCGCAGCCTGGTGTCCAGTGAGGTGACAGATACCAAATTCAAAGGATGCTCGCAGTCAACCTCTTATGACTTCCACTGGAAGAACAAATTCACTGGGAATTCATGTTCAGGATAATAATTTACATGGCTGCGACGTCCTAAACCACAAGAAACATGCACAAGAAACCCTGCTCTTCCTATAATGGTAGAAAAGTGATTGGGTATATTTTCCAAATTGGCAAAAATAAGACAGGAAACTAACTTGGATTTCATTGCAAATAGCCAAAACCTCAGTTAACCAGAATGCCCCATTCCTCTGAACAATCCTCTTAGGGAACACTTTTTGGGGGGCTAGCTGAAATACCTGAGACAACACAGCAAACACCTGTGCTCTTCAAAACTTCACAAAGCATTTCACTTTAATTTATAGAAACTGGAATATTTGTCACTTAAGACAAATACAACCTCATCTGGAAAACACTTCATCTACCTCTTCTAATTTCAGGTGTCCTGAATACTTAGGTGAGCATACCAGATAAAGGAATGTGTTTATTTATATGATATGTTTTGTGTAAAACACACATACACACAAGTAAGTTCCAAGATCTTTCCCATCTATCATCTCTTTTTTTTTTTTTTGAAGATTTTATTTATTTATTTGACAGAGAGAGGCACAACAAGAGAGCGAACACAAGCAGGGGGAGTGGGAGAAGAAGAAGCAGGCTTCCCGCCGAGCAGGGAGCTGGATGCGGGGCTCGATCCCAGGACCCTGGGACCATGACCTGAGCTGAAGGCAGACGCTTAACGACTGAGCCACCCAGGTGCCCCTCCCATCTATCATCTCTACAGCTGTGAAGGCTCCAGACTCAGATGGTACAACCCAAATCCCAGGCTGACCATTTATGAGCTGTGGACCTTGGGCAAGTTATTTAACCTCTTTGTGCTTAGCTTCTATAGAATACAGATGATAACAGACTCTACCTTGTGAGGTTATCACGAGTATGAAATAAGATCCAGCACACACAAGAGCGAGCACAATGCCTGGCATTCAATGTTAGTTATTATTTTTATAACTCTGTAGGAGAAGCTCTGTAAGAGCTGAGTGATTTCTTTGAGGTTTACTCAAATATATAATTGGGATTAGAACCTGGGATTTCTGAATTTAGTTAAATTTTCTTTCCTGTGCAGCACTGGATGCCCGTTAGAAAGTGACAGGAACAAGAAGGAGCAGCAGTGGCATAACCAGGGAGCGTGTTAAAAATGCTGAGTCTGAATTTTAGCAACACCCCAAGGGGTATACACATTCGACCCAAGCAGCCTTCCTCTCTGGCACTCTGTGGGATGCTTGCATACCTAACAGCCCCGAAGGGCTTCTAGGAGTGAATGAGCAACACCAACACACGGTGAGGTGCATGCACCCCCTCTTCACTAGTGTGAAACATCCAAAGGTCAGATGTTTCTCCAGGAAGCTTCAAGTCATTCTCTGGAGAGCTACTGCTTCTCATCTTGCAGCACATATTCACAACACAGAGGGGTCAGGTCCTGATAGAAAACCTGACCTTTTAGTTCTCTGCACCAGAGCAGCCAATGGGGCAAATCACACGCCTTCACCGACAAGGCTGAGGTCATTCTCAAAGTTCACACTCCATCAAGGTCGGTGCTGGAAGAGAACTTATAGATTATTTGATTCAGGACCTTTATTTTAGGGATGAAAGAACAGAAGCTCAGAAAGGGAAACACATACGTTCTAGTTAGAACCTAACGTGCATGCAACTAGGGGTCGAAAACTAACAAGCATGGCCCCTCTCTCTCTACACTCCGACTGGGTTTGCCCATGTTCACTTACAATTTTAGCATGGCAGAACTTCCCACGCTGCCTCTTGTCCACCCAAGGGCTGCTCCCACTGGCCTTTAGCTTTTACTCCTCACCTCAGTGTGTCTTAACTGACTTTCCAACCAACCTCCCTTCCATTCTAAAAGCCACATTCAAAACTGGAGTTGACGCCACTGTATTCTGTTTTAGGTCTGACAAATTCTCTTCCATGTTTCTTCTAATCTTATCAAAAGATTAACTGAAAGGATTTTGAGGGGTGAATAATGAGATGTTTCTCAAATGAGAGATCCACAGAAATGATCTAGAAGGTAAAGAAAAAATATTTATAGTGGGATGTTATGGTAAGAATGGCAGACATTATTCAGGCTTCGGATGATGATTATCCTGGGTTTGAATCCCAATTTTACTCTTTACTGTCTGCATAACCTTGGGCAAGTCACTTAACTTTGAGCAGTCTTGGTTTCTTGACTATGAAACAGAGCTAATGATCCCTAGCTGCATAATTGCTGCAAGAATTAATAAGGCAAGGTATGTAAACCACATTATATGTCAGCTAGCACACAGTAGGCGCTCCATCTCTGATAGTTATTAATTTTTCTATACATTCACACAAACACTAACACAAAGGCTATAAACAGATACACAGACAACCAAAACATACTTACACGTACACTAACAGCTACTCTGAAAACCTATCTGACCCTGTGACCACAGAAAGTATGGTTGTTTCTCAGCTGAATTCTGGAACTTTCCTGAACAAGCATCTCTGAGGACTCACAACTGATGAATGGATGCCAAGAAAAGAGCTGGAAAAATGGCATCCTGCCCAGTTGAAATAAAATGCTAAGAATTCCTGTCCCAGTTACTTTTAACCCTGGATGGGGCTGGATAACATTTGTAAGGTTTGATTTAAGGAGCCCGGGAAGGGTGGGGGCTCTGAGGCCAGTGGCGCTCCCCCTGTGAGAGGAATGGAGGCAACGCAAGTCAGCCATCTATCATGAGGCATGCAGAGTGCCAGACTGTCAAAGGTACCAACCTGGGCTCCATCTCTGTTCCACATTCCAAGGACTAAATGATGCCTGTGATCCCTCCAGAGCCTCAGGATTGGTTTATATATAGCAGCTCAAATGCTAGAACCAGGAAGAAGGGGGATACCAGAAATCACATTCTTCCTTCCTCCTTCGGGTTCACTCTGCTGTTCTGAGACAGTGAGATTTGGGTTAACACTTTCCCATATGAGGCCGGCCCTGACTTCCTTGAGGCCCCCACTTCCAACCAGTGAGGCTTCTCGATTCTGTGTCCCTTCTAGTGTCACATCTCCTCTTCTGTGTCAGTGCTCAGAAAATTTGAGTCTTTGGTTCAGCAAACCTGACTTTTCCAGACTTAATGGCCAAACATGTACTGGAAGTTTACCATCTACACCCAGGTGCATATCGTACTTGAAAACGTGCTCTTTTTAATTAATTCATTTTTCAAAATGGTCCATGGTGCTCTGGTGGAAAACACATACTGTGTTTAGCCACCAGTAAGGTTTGAGGATTTAAAATGGCTGCACTATGAGTTCTGTAGGACAGATGGGAAGAGGAATTTCTAGCTGAAGGAGAACAGAGGCTCCTGTCTTTGAGTTGCAACTTCACCCACAGGGAACCTTCAGCTTTACACTTTCATGGTGGATTGGAGATTGCTCTGATATTCTCCCAGCTGCTTCCACATTCTGGCTTCCCTCCTCCCCTCCTCCTAACTCCTCCATCTAGTCCCTCCCCCCCACCCCTTTCTCTTTCCTTGCTTTCTCCCTCTGCCTTGTCCCCAGGGAAATAACAAAACGAGCAACCCTCCAGGTTTCAGGCTCCAAACAAAGAGCTGCTCCAACAACAGGCCAAAGGAGAAAGAAAACCTAGTCTCCAAACTCAACTGGCCAAGCCCCCAGTGAGATTTTGGAGGACTTAGGTTGCTGGAAACTCAGTGTGATCTTATCCAACATTTTATTCTCTGCATCATCCAAACATGCGTTCACGTGCACGCACACGCACACATGGACAAGGCATACAAACAAGAACATTTCATTAAAAATCTTCACAGGTTGGGACCAGAGCAAAGTGGCAAGTGTCAGTTATGAACATCAATGAGGGAAACCGATTTTCCCAGTGCCTAGCCCCAAAGCTTCTTAGTTTGCCACAGTTCACGGTCACCAGCAATTACCTGATTTTTAAGTACAACAGTCGGGGAGAGAGGGAAGAGAGAATGGTTTTCATGGGCCTTCAGACACAAAAGAAAAGTCCTTGGCCAAATGAAAGCCACAATCCTGCCTGAGGGACAGACCATTTTCACTGGAGTGTGTTTGAAAACAACAGAGACGAGAGAGGACCGTGTCTCGAGGCTTTCTGAAGAGAGACATTGCTGCTAATTCAAGGCTGGCAGGGCGGTGCGGTGGTTAAAAGCTCTGTTCCCACTCTGAGCCTTTGGAATTGAAGTGTAGTAGAAGCAGCATTCTGCTAGGTCCCAAGCTTCATCACCAGTGTGTCATTTAAGGTAAGCGCCTCTCCCTCTGTGGCCTTAGTTTCCTCCGTCAAATGAGTATTTAAACTCCTACCTCCTGTTGTGCATAGGTTGAGACTAAATGGGAAATATGAACATTATCGGCACCAGAAAGAAAATCCAACACCTTGCAGGTACCAAGAACTGGTCAAGGACATCACAGCCACCATTTCACGGCCATGCTGTATGTCCAGGAGAACTGATTTCCAATTTTCACATAAGGAAACCAAAGTTCAGAGAGGTTAGGCAACTCTCTCAAGATCACATACACCAGCAGGAGATAAGGGAGGTGGGCTGCCTTCAAGGTATAAATACAAATCTCTATGCAAAACACAACTTTCCTGAAAACCCATAGAAACCAAGAATGACCAACTCCCAATTCTGAGTCTCCTAAGGAAAAATTTTCTGCAAGACTCCTCTGGCTCCTTTGGTCACTTTTCATTTGTCCTTCAAACCCCTACGCTGGAGCTCCACTTCACCTAAATTTAAAAGAAAGATGTTGAGAAGAAAGGGAAAAAGAGCTGTCAAACTGAGTGACTAAAGTACACTCAGTGGCATGAGGCGCACACTCCCAAGTCTGGAAAAGACCTATCGTGTCAGCAGAGACCAAACATGGCCTATTCCTTTCTTCACAGCGCGTCTCCACACTGGAGCCACCCACACGGTGACATACACGCAGCCCTGTGACTTCTGAGGACCCAACCAGCAGATGAAGCCCACATCCAAAGGCCTCTCCGGATGGAGGAAAAAAAAATGCAAAGTGTCTGCACTGAGCAGAAGAAAGAAAAGGACTGCCTCTCACATGCAAAGTTGGAACTGAAGAGGAATGTGAACAGAAATCCAGAAATGCGTCAATTCCAATTTGGATCCCACAGCTTTCTGCATGTGACTCGTCAGCTGCCAAAACAGGAGACCTTCTTTCGGCATGCCTGAGCCGCAGCTAGGGCTAAATGATTTTTGTGATGCCATCCGGTCACTCGAATTCTACAAAACACAGTAGCCCTGGATGATGCACTTGATTCTGTCAACTCTATCAATAGGGTGGAAAGTTCCCTTGCGTGGGGATGGATGTGGATACTTACAGTCCCTGCTGATGGCACCTTCACCACCAGTCACACCCCTCTGCAGACAAATGGATATAAACATATTGCCTTTCCGGTGGACTGTCTTGTTTTTAGCAACAATGCTTACTCCGGGGATAGTGATAAAAAGGAAACAATGCCAGCAATAACAATGGCTAGTATTTACTGAGCATGAGCCCCATGGCTAGCACTGCGCTCCGTATGCCCTCTCATTAAATCCGTGTACCTATCACACTGCCTTTAGGTCCTACTGGTCTCCCCATTACACAGACAGGGGTCAACCCTCAGAGAGGTGGCTAGCTCTAAGTGTCTTCAGTGTTGTCTGAATCCAGAGTCTGCGCCCTTGGTCAGCATCCCTAAACAGTTCCTAACCTTTAGGTTCCCTTCTCATGCTTTAGATCCATAAATGCATCTTCCTTCCTACATTTCTATTTATTCCTCTACACTGCATGGCGAACCTTTACAAACCTGCCATTCCAAACAATGCTATTTTATTATTTCTGGCTGCCCCATGACTATTTATAGGCCGAAATGCCCAGTGGAGCCAATATGTTTTAATTTAAAAAAAGAACTTCCGAGGGGAAAGAGCATCTGATGGAAAGGCAAAACCTTTACAAGCACACAAGGAGCCATTAAAATCCAAATTTCCAAAATATGGTAATTCTGTCAAAGTTGTGACTTACTCCGGAGCCCAGGGGGATACTCATCCTGACCCATCTGTGAAAGCCATCAGCAGCCAATAAACCTTCTGGGGAGCAGGATTAGAGCTGCCAATTCGGCCTCCAGCAAGGAGGCCAAGCTGCTTCGTTTAGTGTAAGTCTCAGGGAGATGGTTTAAAACAGTCTCTGGAAAGAGATGATCCAGCAAAGCAAATTGCAGCCTCACAAGCTGCAGCTTTGGTATATGGCAGTCCATGCCGATACATTCATGGCACACTGGAGCCCTCCCCTGACTGTGGTCATGGATGCATGGCCTGGAAGCAGAACTCTCTTGCTGGGGAAATAATATATGTGCCTAAATTACACAAGAGCGGTACTTGGACCGGCGGATGGCATCGCATCTGGTACAGATCACTTACCCTGGTGTGATGTGGCCCAGCCCGGCTTATTTATGGTTCATAAAAGTCCCGTCGGACCCCAGCATATTCTAAGACCGCACAACAAAGAATAATGGGATTAAAGATCTGGATTTCATCGCAAGACCTCCACAGCAGATTAGTAATGCTTGGATTGGTTTTTGGGAAACCAAGAGTGAGGAGCACTAACTAGGAGCACTCCTCCAAGAACCCGATGTCGAGAACACACTGAGTCATGTGTTTCAGCCCGGTAGTGCAGTCATCTTTGGGAGCTCTGTCACCATTTCTAACATGAAAGCACTGGGTAAAATTCAACCTAAATTATTCGAGCACCATTTCTTTTACCTGGAAGTCTCCGCGAAGTCCTCCTTCCCCAGACCCTCTAAGGGTTTCTGACACCCTGAGCAGAAATGACTACTGTGCATGAACACTAGCAGGTGTTTGGTTTTTAAACCCTCCCCCCCTTATGATTATTATTTTTTTTAAAGATAGCTGCACTTCTTTCACAGAACTGCTGCTTCTAAAGCTGGAAGACGATGATGGAAGCGTTTCTTCAAGACTCCCTACAGCTGTGACATGTCACTTTGCAAGTGAGCTTTCTAATCAGCATTGAAAAGGTAAAAGGTGCCAGAGGACCACTAAAAATGTCACTCGACTAAGATAATGGAGCTGTGATAACCCCTCCTCATGCAAAGCATTTACATCCAGCTTTCTCATCCTTCCTAGAAAATACAGTTTTTTAATGTGAATCAGAACAAAATTCTTACCTATCTCCAGGGAGGGTAAAATGCCCAGTTTCAGGGGGCCGGGGGGGAAGCTTCCACCAGACCCTCTAAGCTTGTCAATTGCCACAGTTCACTTTCTCCCCAGGTCTGGCTTCTAAGAACGCAAGCAAGACCGCAGGCAGCCAAAGCATCTTCTTCTGGAAACCCTTCTCAAAATCTAGACCCTTCCCGAAGCCAGAAGCAGGCTCAAGGTGGAGCTGCTCTGCCCGTGCTCGCAGAAAACAGCACTGCTGGTTGGAGACCCTGCTGGGCACCCACCGAGCAAGGAAAAAAAAAAAAAAGTGTGACTTCTACCCTTCCTTTGGATCCGACTGCCTTCCTGAGAACCCAGCTTCTCAATCTGCAGGAAGTCACGGACCCCGGCTTCAGCGTCACCAACTGATCCTGAGCCAGACCCGGGGCGGCCAGTCAGCTGGTCGCAGAGCCCAAGCCACCGAACCAGGAAATGTGCAGCTCGGCCAAAAAAATAAATAAATAAATAATAATAATAATAATAATAATAATAATAATAATAATAACTGCCGTAGGAGAGGCTGGTTGGTGCCGGAGTAGTCGCTGTTGCAGTGCCCGCATCCTCCGCATGCTAATGAAGCCGTGACGTCAGCAAGTCAGTCACGGCATCTGGCCGCCCCGTCCCGCTGCCCCGCACCAAGATTTATTTACATGTAAATTAGCCTCGCCTTCCAAATCAATAATCCCCAAGTCAGGGAGAAGGGGGGAAAAAAGCCTTCGCGGGAAGCAAAGGCTCCAGCTCTGCAACCCCCGAAGGAGTACAAAAATATCACACGTAAGAAGACAGGCTTTAAAGATATACACCTATTTTTTTTTTCTTTTTTCTTTTTAGAGGCTGTGCTCTTATGTGCCGGGGATCGGATCCGGGCACAGTTATCAGCCTGAGAGCCTGTTTTAGATTATATGCTGCATCAAGCCAGGAGTGGAATCCAAGCTTGTTTTTTCCTCCCCCCACCAACCCCAAAACTGTGTGGAGACTTCAAATGCCTGTACTTTCTTTTCTCTCTTTAACTTTGATTTCTCGGTGTTTGCTGGCTGCAGACTACGTCATCCTTGAATTTTTGTGCATGCCGGAAATTAAACAGAAGACTACTTTCCTCAGGTGCTTGGGTGATGAATTAGTCATTCCCTCCCTCAAGCCCTGACCCTAGCTCCTCCTGAGTATAAGAGATGACAAAACATAAATCAGCCCAGGGGTATTTGAGGGCCCTTAGACCCTTAGAGAGCACTGCTTCCATTTCTCCATTTCACATATTACAAAACTGAGGTTTGAGTAGACGAGGGCTTTTTTTCCCCACAGTCACACTGGGACTTCAGCAAGGATAGGCTAGAACTGTATTTCCTGAATCCCAGACTGCAACTTAGTTAAACACCTTTGGGTCTCTAATATCCCATTCACTGTTCCGATGGAGGCCTATCCAGGCAATCAGCAAGAAGGAACTCCACCGAACTGGGGAGTCCTGGGTTCAAATCCATTAATTTCTGCAAGTGATGGATGTGACCTTGGACTAGTAATTTAACTCCTGGGGTCTTCAATTTCTTCATCTGTACTGTCCCTTCATTCAAGAAATATCTGCTGAGCACCTTACTCTGTGCCATGCACTGTTCTAAGGACTAGGTATGGATACAACGTTTGCTCTCTCCTAGCTCATATTCCAGTGAGAGAAAGGAAAAAGTGTTGAATGCAACTGTAGTGAGGACTGACACAATGTCACACTCCATAAAAAAGTGATTTCTGACATTTTGGATGAAGTCAGAAAAAAAATCACCAAGGCCTTCTTTCCACTAGGATGGTCATTGTTTCTATCCTCTATTTCCACGGTCACCTCTTCTTCTTTTTTAAAATCAAGTGTTCTTCCAATGCTGCCTATGCAGTATGCTGGGCCAGGCGAGAGGCAAGTGTAAGGCAACATTCTTGCCCCTGTTGTTGTGATAAGGAAGTGCTGTGGGGTCCTTAGGTGGAGGCTGAGGGAGGGGCTGGGGAAGCTGGGAGAGAGGTGTATTCTATCAGGCACAGAAGTGCCTCCAGGACAAAGCAGCCAGCCCGGCTCCTTGCCCACACTCCTCCGCCTGAAGAACCCACTCTGATGAGCTCTGCCCTTCCAGTGGGAGTTCCTGAAGCTTCAAATGAATTTCTTTTTTAGATGTGGGGAAGTTAAATGATATCTTTTGTTATACGTAATTGTATTAATAATGCCCTATAACTTCTTTCCGAACGCTTCTCTTCGGTTCAGAGATCTTTCATGGTGAAAATCATGGGACCTGGTCTAACATGGCACTAATTGAAACAGAATACGAACGAATGAGTCACACTGCACTTCAGATGTCCATCACACAGAGCTCAGAGCATGTGTGGAAGTGGATAGTCCCCCTAGACCTCAATATCCTTCAAGGAGGAGATGAGCAAATACAACAATTTGGGGCCACCAATGGCGAGGAGGCATCCTACTCTGGTGTGGCCATTGAGAAGCCGCTTCAACTTTCTATGCGCCGTCCCAGTTTCTTCACCTGAAGATGGGCTCGCTACTCTCTGATGGACTTATGATCATATGAGAATTATGAGAAGCCATTCACAAGTGATTAACAGTGAAGCAATGACGAGGAAAGCTGGCCCAGGACTACCAACTTCACGAGAGTTAACAACAGAACATGGGGTCTGGCAAGGATGGCCTGGGGACAGACCCTGGCTCTGACATTTGCTAACTGTATGATTTGGGGCGAGAGGTTTTCATCTATAACAGGAGGGATAAGAACAGTGCCTACCTCTGCAGGGCTCTTTACAGAATCAAACAATCCTCAGCATGAAGCATTGAGCACTGAGCCTAGCACACAGCAAACGTTCAATAAATGTGAGCTCTTGGTATTGGACATAATGGTGCCTTCACTGTTAAATTTGGCACTCATTAGTAAACTGACTAGACAAAGTTCTAAAGATGGGAGGAGGCGGGTCAATGGAGACAGCAAAATCATCCCCACTTCCAGGGTATAACTCAAAGTCCCACCTAATGTGGGCGAGCTGCTGACATGCCCTTCACATGAAACAACAGACATTTGCAAGGGCTATGAAACTAGGGAGGAAAGCAGTAAAAATGACCAACAGGCACTAGAGGCCTCTCCCTCTGAAGCTGCACAAGAGGGCAAGACAGCTAGATTTCTGGGAAGCATGGACACTTCCTTCATTCATGTATCCCTTCACTCATTAAATGAGCTTCTACTATTTGTCCATCACTGTGTTAAGCCTGAGGGACTTCATGGTGACCAAGACAGACACGAGTCCTGCCTTAAAAAAGCTTAGAAATGAGAGGGGAAGACAATTAAGCAAGCAATTAGTGAAAATGATGTACGTCAGGATAGAGCACGTGCAGGGTTCTGGAAGGTCTAACTGCAGTCAGGAGGGGGATGGTGCAAAAGCACATTGCTGAGGTCCTTGTGATAGCACGTTGAGCACAGCTTAGTGATGGGGAACCTGGAGATCTATGCATTATCCTTGTACAGATTACTGAAATAATAAAGCCTACAGATCAGTAATGCCTCGTGACAAGTATTTTCATCCTGGACACCATCCTACTCAGGATTTTTCGAAAATAAACTGCTAGGTATTAGACAAGGTGAGACCCCAACTGCTTGGAAATTTCAGAGACATGGTAAATGGGGACAAACCTCACACTGGTTTTTACAAAAACAGAGTGAAATTCCACAGTTATGACAGCAAACTTCTTGGCAGGGGGTGGCACGGAGAATAGGCAATACATATGAGACACTCAATCCAGTGGATTCCAGGGATCTGTGAAATTCAGGACACTCTTGTTGAGACAAGGACACAACTCCTGACCTTCAGAACTTCCTATTTAGACAGAAAATAAGATACTCACATAAGTGGCTGGAACTACATACAGTGAATAGGAAGAGAGACGCAGAAGACTAGATTCATGTGGCTGAGGTGATCAGAAATCAGGAAATGTATGACTTGAGTTCTGTTGAAGGTGAAAAATAATCTTTTTTCCCCCCCCTGGAATGAGAAAACAATTTTATGGGGGGCGGGGGAGAAGGCCTTACCCAGCATGATACAATATCCAGAAGCCATAAATGAAAAGTCTGCTATAATCGCCAAGGTTAAATGTGAGCTGCTAGAGAAGGTGTTGCAGGCAGGAGGAAGAACACAGATATGAGAGAAAAGTGTTAGCACCCATGCAGAATTAAAGACTTGTCTGCAGGGGCACAAGACAGCAGAACAATACCAACGGGATGCTGGCAGGGGCTGACAAAGAGGGCGCTCCTCACATTCAGGAACATCAAATCAGCTTCACACTCTAGCCAGCATCCGCCAAAATCTTGTTAGAGGGGCGCCTGGGTGGCTCAGTTGGTTAAGCGACTGCCTTCGGCTCAGGTCATGATCCTGGAGTCCCGGGATCGAGTCCTGCATCAGGCTCCCTGCTCAGCGGGGAGTCTGCGGCTCCCTCTGCCCCTCCCCCTCTCATGTGCGCGCGCGCGCTCTCTCTCTCAAATAAATAAATAAAATCTTTAAAAAAAAAATCTTGTTAGAGGAGTGTGGGGAAGGGGCAGTGAATCACTGCTGGTGGGCTCATAGAAGAGACGGGGAAACGACAGGGGAACGGTGGCCCCTGAGATGAAGGGCTCTGTGGAGGACAGTCCTAATGAACAGCTTTTTATATCCACTTCCGGAGGTGTAAAATAAGATGGAATGGATTTGAAATGAACTAAAGGGGGATTTCACTCCGACTCAAGGAAGACTTTTGAATATGGAGATGATAAGAACCGGCACTGGTCACTCAGAGCAATGGCAGGGACTTGGTCTCAGGAACACTTGAAAAAGAGAAAGACAGGGGCACCTAGTGGTGCAGGAGGTTACGTGTCTGACTCTTGATTTTGGCTCGGGTCATGATCTCAGGGTTGTGAGATGGAGCCCCGTGTCAGGCTCTGCGCTGGGCATGGAGCCTGCTTGGGATTCTCTCTCTCCCTCGGCCCCTCTGCCCCTCTCCCCACTCTATCTCTTAAAAAAAAAAAAAGAAGAGAGAGAGAGAGAGAGATAGAAAGACAGCACCAGTCCTAGCTAGTTAATAGATTAGTACCTCCTGGCCCTGCTACTGTGAAATCCTAATTCCTATAAGGGATATTACCAAAGTTTCAAAGCATGTATGTAACAAAAGTCAAAAGTTCATTTAAGTTTATTTTATTAAAAAAGATGTATGGGCAGAATATACATATTATATATGTACTTAGCTTATAATTTAATTTTATGATTATAATTTATAATTACATATATAGTATGTATAATACATATTCTACATACTCTATATACATAATTTTAAAGAATATTCTTCAAAACTTTATACATACACATATATATATACACACACACACAAATGCATAGTTTTATATAGTTTTAAATGATCCTCAAATTTCAAAATCCAGTAAATTTTTTAAAATGGGGCCGAGGAGGCTGACAAAGAATTGTTTTATTAGCTGGGGTAGGCTGGACTCTGAGGCAGTAACAAACAACTGTAATTCAGTGGTTTAACAACAAGAACTTGATCTCACACTCATGCAAAGTTGGCTGGAGGTGCAGAGGCTCTGCAGCCAGTGACTCCGGGATCCAGTCAGCTTCCTTCTTGTGTTTCTGTGGTCTCAACACCTAGTTTCTGGAGGTGCTTTTAGGTGCTTTAGTTTGGAGGCAAATGACATCACCTCTATTGGTCAAACTTGTCACATGACCTCACCCAACTGCAAGGGGGCTGGGAAGTATATGCCCCGGAGGAAGAGGAAATAAGAGACTCTGGGAACCCTGGTAACATTCACCACAGCTGTCAATTTTTATTTTTGCCATGTAAATCCATCAGCACAATATACTAAAACCATAGTGTCTTAAAACAAAGGAAGGTTGAACATCAAAAATAATGACAGTTCTAAATGAATGCTAGAGATCAAGGATGCATCTGCTTTGCTCCAAAAAGAAAAACGACAACAAAAAAATCCACATTCTAGATTTGTAATAACTCTCAAGCAACAACAACCAACCCACGTAAACCATACGGAAAATCAACCTGTGAGATTTCTGTAGCGCATGGAAGATACATGTGGGGCTCACCAAGTGCAGGTAAAGATAAATAAGGCACCCACAAAAGTGGGGCTGCTTCATGAAAAAGAAAGGCTCCAAGGAGATTCCCCTCCACAGTTAGTGTTAATGTTACTCCTGACTTGGTTTTCAGACAAGGGAGCAAGAATGAGAGGGGTGAACATAAATTATAAAATTGTTCATGACAGACATAAGGATTGACTCACCCGGAGCACCCCTTCTTTCTTGCCTATTTGTTTAAGACTCCGTATCATCAATGTTTCTCAGACCACGGACACATTTCTAAATCTTGTGAAAAATAATCCAGTACACTTGAAATTTAAAAAAAAAAAAAAAGGCCTTCCTTTCTCCTTTCTGCCATTTTAGGAATGTTCCTCATCTCAGACATTTTAATTATTCTTGATCCTGATAATCTAATGCACGAAATACTACCACAGCCTCTTATCCTTTTTTAATTACATTAATTAAAAGGAGAAGTGTGGACAGGCTAGCACGGACAAATCAAAATGAAAGACTGTTACAGATTTTGCTCCCTCCCCCTAAAAAAGATTAGAAACTGCATCAATGATTTAAACATGCTTACCACTGCACATTTCCATGAAAATATTGTTAAACTGACATGATGCGCTAGAAAACATCGCTTTTGTTTTAGAGAAATAAAGCTATACTTTATTACAGCAGCTTTTTGGAAGTACGCATTTTCATTAAACAGCTGAGTAGAAACCTGAATTTTCTCTGAATAAAGGATGAGAAGAATGAGCAAGAGTTGCACAGGGATGCTTTGGTTTTCCAGCACTTCCTAAATGTGGGCACTAGAGCTCCACACGCTTCTCTTGGGAGAGAACACTGGCAAAATGGAAGATACCTCAGAAAAAAGGCTGAGAAACTCTCTGCCTCAGAAAACATTCAACTTGCAGCAAAGACCTGTCCTGGGAAAATTATTTCGGAAGACGTAATGTCACAGATGTATGAAAGGACACACTGTTTTTCTTAAGGAATGGGAAGGGCTTACATGCCAGGTGTTTTCTACACATAATCTCATTTAGTCCTCACCATCACCTCAACACTGTAGCTCTTACTATCCACTATTGCCTACATGAGGACAATGAGTTTCAAAGAGGATCAAGAATGGCACCAGGACCCACAGCTGAGACTTGGTCCTGGGTTTGAGGACAAAGCCTGTATTTCTCCCCCGAGTTCAGAGGTTCTCAAACATCCTCTCAAAAACCAGGTATGTCCCAATCAGGATGTGATATGTTGGAAATCATTTCTTATTAGAAAACAAAGAAAAATATGGAAGGTTCCCTGGCCCTCCAGATTAGATCAACTCTTCTTCTTCTTCTTTTTTTTTTTTTTAAGGTAGACTCCACACTGGCGTGGAGCCCAATGTGGGGCTTGGACTCATGACCCTGAGATCAAGACTTGAGCCAAAATCAAGAGTCAGATGCCTAACTGACTGAGCCACCCAGGTGCCCCTAGATCAATTCTTTTGTAGAAAACTCATAGTATTGCTTTCTTAGATAACTCCTTTCCTTTAGAACTCTTGTTATATTTCATAGATCTGCATCCATGGTGAGGGACTATGATCCATCCTTGATGAATGTTAATGAATTACCTGATTAACATCTCTCTCTAAAGAGACTGCATGCTCTCTGAGGGCAGGGATTGTGCCTTTTTTGGCATGCTGTTCTGTTCCAAGCATCAAGCACAGTGCCTGGTGACCTGACAGCTCATGAATATTTGTTAAATGAGTAAAAAGTCTGACAATAATTTTCTTGTCTGGAAATTAGAGGGAATTCCTGTAAGAACGTTCCTCTGCTCACTTGCGTACCAACACGATTTTGTGAGGGTAAGGAGAGGACAGATTTACCTTCTCTGAAGCACTTTCTTAGCTTCACTTCCGTGATGGCACCTTCTCCTGGCTTCCCTTCTATCTTGTGACTGTAGTTCCTCAGTTTCTTTTGCTGATTCCTCCTCATCTTCCCAACAGCTAAAGACTGGCATAACCCAGGGCTCAGTCCTCAGACCCTTGCTCTTCTCTATGTACATGCACTTCCTTGATCTGGTCTAGGGTCTCCAATTCCACTTCAGACCAGCCTTTCCTCAAACTCAAGGCTTACAAATCCACCCGCATCTACACCTGGACGTCTGAAGACTTCTCAAATTTAACAAGAGATCAGTTCTCCATACCCTCCACCCCCACACAGATCTGTTCTGCTGGCAGGATTCACTCTCACAGTTAAATGGTAACTCCATCTTTCCAATGGTTGAGAACAAACACCTTTGAGTTACCCTTCACTCGTTTCCTTCTCTTGCCCTGACATCTAACGTAGAAGCTGGCAAGCCACATCCCATTGGCCAAATCCACTGTTTCACGTTTTTGCAAATAGTTTTACTGGAACACGATACTTATTCATTTATGCATGTCTACGGCCACATCCAGCTTGCAACAGCAAAGTTGAATAGTTCCAACAGAGACTGTATGACCTGAAAAGCCTAACATATTTACTCTTTGACCCCTTTTATTGAACATTTTGTAATCCTTGACTCATCCTGTTGGCGCTACCTTCAAAGCGCCTGCAGAACCGAACACTTTCCCATCATCCCCACCCTTCTCCCCCTGCTCCAAGCCATGTCCTCTCCCTCGTGGATGGAGATGCAAGCCACCATCAGCTCTTGCCTCTATCTGGCCCCCCTTTGGTCTATTCACAAAACTGCAACCATAGTGATTCTCTGAAAATAAACAGTGTGTCACGCTTCTACTCAAAATGCACCAATGCTATCAAGAAATGGGCAGAAGACATGAACAGACATTTTTCCAAAGAAGACATCCAAATGGCCAACAGACACATGGAAAAGTGCTCAACATCACTCGGCATCAGGGAAATCCAAATCAAAACCTCAATGAGATACCACCTCGCATCAGTCAGAATGGCTAAAATTAACAAGTCAGGAAACGACAGATGTTGGCGGGGATGCGGAGAAAGGGGAACCCTCCTACACTGTTGGTGGGAATGCAAGCTGGTGCAACCACTCTGGAAAACAGTATGGAGGTTCCTCAAAAAGTTGAAACTAGAGCTACCATATGATCCAGCAATTGCACTATTGGGTATTTACCACAAAGATACAAATGTAGGGATCCGAAGGGGTACATGCACCCCAATGTTTATAGCAGCAATGTCCACAATAGCCAAATGGATAAAGAAGATGTGGTATATATACACAATGGAATATTATGCAGCCATCAAAAGGAATGAGATCTTGCCATTTACAACGACGTGGATAGAACTGGAGGGCGTTATGCTGAGTGAAATAAGTCAATCAGAGAAAGACAAGTATCACATGACCTCACTGATATGAGGAATTCTTAATCTCAGGAAACAAACTGAGGGTTGCTAGAGTGGTGGGGGGGTGGGAGGGATGGGGTGGCTGGGTGATAGACACTGGGGAGGGTATGTACTATGGTGAGCGCTGTGAATTGTGCAAGACTGTTGAATCACAGATCTGTACCTCTGAAACAAATAATGCAATATATGTTAAAAAAAAAAAAAGATGATGATGATAGCAGGAGGGGAAGAATGAAGGGGAGTAAATCGGAGGCGGAGACGAACCACGAGAGACGATGGACTCTGAAAAACAAACTGAGGGTTCTAGAAGGGAGGGGGGTGGGGGGAGGGGTTAGCCTGGTGATGGGTATTAAAGAGGGAACATTCTGTGTGGAGCACTGGGTGTTATGCACAAACAATGAATCATGGAACACTGTATCAAAAACTAATGATGTAATGTATGGTGATTAATATAACAATAAAAAAATTTAAAGATTAAAAAAAAAGAATAGTACAGTTGAAGCTTTATAATAGTGAAAAAGTGAGAAAAACCCAAACACAAAAGCAATAAACAGAGAAAAACAGAATTAGTTTAACATGTATGTTACATAGCCACTAAAAATAATGTTTTCAAAAACATTTAAGGGCAGGGGGAAAAGTTTGCAATACAAGAGAGAAGACAGTTACTTAAAACAGTACAATTTCATTTGTTGTGAAATATATATATATATATTACTTAAAGCTAGAAAAAAGTTAAGTGATATTTCTTTGAGGGGCTGGTAAAATTAAACTTCTGAGATTCTTTTTTTTTAAATACTGAGCATGCTGGGACGCCTGGGTGGCTCAGTCCATTAAGCATCTGCTTTCGGCTTAGGTCCTGATCCTGGGGTCTGGGATGGAGCCCCAGCTGGGTTCTCTGCTCAGCAGGGAGTCTACTTCTCCCTCTCCCTCTGCCTGTAGCTCCCCCTGCTTGTGCTCTCTCCCTTTCTCTCTGTCAAGTAAATAAATAAAATCATTTAAATACCAAAAAAAAAAAAAAAAATGCACCAATGCTGCTCATCTCAGAGTAAGGCCCTTGAGTTTGGGACCCCATGACTTCTCTGAAACCATCTCCTGCTACTCTCTGCCTTGCTATCACATGGACACTAGTCCTCACACACACCACGCCCATATTCCAGATCTTCGCATTAGCTCCTTCCTCTATCTGAAAGGTTTCTTCTGTCGCTAGCAGCATGGCTCACTCTCTCACCTTTTCTAGTCTTAAAAATGTCACTGCAGTGAAGCCTCACTATCCTATCCCAGATTGTCTTCCCTCCCACCTTGCCAAAAGTGCCAAACCTTTACCCTACTTTTTTTTCCTTAGCACTTGGCACTTAAAGTTTTATTGAAATACAATTTACATATCATACAGTTCACCCATTTAAAGTGTACAATTTGATAGATTTTAATATACTCATAGAGTTATGCAACCATTATCACAATCTAATTTTAAAACACTTTCACCAACCCTTCATGCCTTAGCCAGGAATAATCACTCCCCATTTGTCCCACAATTTCAGCCCCAAGCAGACATTGATATATTCTCTGTGTCTATAGATTTGCCTATTCTGAGCATTTCATATAAATGGAATCATGTAATATGTGATCTTTGGTAATCTGTTTCTTTCACTTAGTGTAGTATTTTCAAGGTTCATCATCCATGTGGTAACTTGTACCAGAAGCTTCATTCTTTTTACTGTGGAATAATATGCCATTGTACAGATATACATTTTATTTACCACTTCATCAACTGATGAACGTTTGGGTTGTTTCCACTTTTTGACTATTATGAATAATGCTATCAGGATCATTTGTGTATGGTTTTTTTGAGGATGCATGTTCCACTTTTCTTGGGTATATATCAAGGAATAGAATTGCTGGGACATAAGGTAATTCTACTTAACATTTAAAGGAAGTACCAATCTCTTTGCCAAGACTTAAGAATCAACTGTTAATCCTATGAGGGTTCCCTTATATTTGTGATGTTGTTTTCCCCTGCTACTTTCAAAATTTTCTTGTTGTCTTTCATATTCTGACTGTGATGTGCCTCAAGGCAGTGAGTGTAGCTCTTTTTTAAATTTACCTACGTGGGTTGCATTAGCTTCTTGGATGTGTGGACTAGTATTTTCTCATCAGATTTGGAAGTTCTCCACTATTATTTCTTCAAGTGTTGTTTTTTTCTGCTCTTTTTTCTCTCTTTAGCTAATCCCATTATGCATATATTGGTGTGCATAATGCCATCTCATATTTCTCAAACATTCAGTAAATCAACCATCACACTGTGCACCTTAAACTTTATATAGTGATGTTTGTCAGTTATTTCTCAATAAAACTGGAAAAAATTTTTAAATTACTTTTAAAAAGCTCTGTTCATTTTTCTTTTTTCTCCCTATTCCTCAGATTGTGTCATCTTTATTGATCTACCTTCAAGTTTTCGGTTTCTTTCTTCCTCCAGATTAAATTTGCTGTTGAGCCCCTTTTGTGAATTTTTCATCTCAATTATACTTTTCAACTCCAAAATTTCCATTTCTTAAAATAATTATTTTTTAAAAAATGATTTCCCTTCATTGATATTCTCCATTTGATGATGGATTGTCCTCATGCTTTCCTTTAGTTCTCTAGACATAGTTCCCTATAGTTCTTTGCACATATTTATAATTGCTGCTTTAAAGTCTTTGCCTGATAAATCTGACATTTAAACACCTTCACAGGCAGTTTCTTTTGCTTACCTTTTCCCTGTGTATGGGCCAGACTTTTCTCTTTCTTTGAATGACTCATGATACTTTGTTGAAAACGGAACATTTTAGATAACATTTGAAGCAATTCCAGATACTGACCCCCTCCCTCCCTTTTCTGGAGCTCGTTGTTATTGTTGTTGATTTGTTTAGTCACAGGCTAGACAAGTTTAGTGAAGTCTTCTGCAGGGTGCAGCCTCTGATGTTGCTATTCAAGAGGGCCTGAGTACCATCGCCCTGAGCACCTGGCTGATTTGTATTTATTGGTATCACACCCAGCTGTTAGCCTCCACTAATTGCTCGCTGATTGTTCTCCTATTTTTTGACAATACCCTGGGGCACAAATTGCTCCACAGTTTGATCTACGGTAGGGCTTCTTTGCAAGGGCAGGGTGTTGCCAATCTCTGAAGTGCCCCTCCCAGCGTGAAATCACAGCCCTAGACTGAGAGGTAGGTGGAGAAGGAACCCCATGTTCTTGGCTGCATACTCCCACAGTAGAGTATCCATCACACTGATTTGTGACGGGGATAATGAGCAGCAGGAGATGTGTGGGTCATGGCTCACATGCCACAGACTCACTCTTCTTACCAAGATTTAGTAGATTTTCTTGAATAGGTATTTCTGCATTTGCTACATACCCTTGGGACAATTTTCAGAAACCTTAAGTAGTTGTTTTTTTAAAAAAATAATGTTCACAAATGATTATTTCCCTGGTTAAAGGGTCTGCTGTGCTCCCCATACTGTCATTTCGTAAACTGATGCACAGGACTTAGTACTCTTAAATCACTATATATTTTACTTGCTTATGTTGCTATACATTCTGCCTCCCTATGGAGACCTAAAAAGTAAGCTCTAGGGGATGGTAGGCAGGATTTTTGTTTCATTGAGCATTCTATCCTTGAAACCTAAAACACTGCCTAGCACACAGTAGGCCCTTTTTAAAAAATACGGTTGAATGAAGTGCCCGTGACCCACAGCCTATCCTATGTATGCCGTGACCAATCATAAACTGCCACAGCTGATGATCCACTTATGGTTGTGACAATTATTAATAACTGCAGTCCTTTACATCCATGTAACATTTTTTTGCAATTCTCTCAGAAGCTGATCACAACCCTGGGAAACTGTCACACCTGTGAATGTCATCAGGCTGGTGACTGATGGAGAGAAAAGAATGAGAAGTGCAGTAATGGTACATATATTGCTCAACCCACTGTGCTGGATGCTGTTCCTTTTCATCTTAAATCTTCTTAGCATCTATAAATAGCTCTGAAGAGCATCTAATTTATCTTGGTTAAAAGAGAGTACTGCTACAACGAAACTAGCCCTGGGATTGGAAAAGAAATCTGTATTTGATTCTGGGCTCCAGCTCTTGCTATCTGTGTGACACTGGGCAAGTTGCTTAACCTCTCTGTCCTTCAGAAGTCTTCTCTGGAAAATCTGAGTAACGGTGATAACTGTAATACCTCTTGTTATATGAGTTCAAATCATCTTCACAAAATATTCTGCACCGTATGAGACACAGCAAGAACACTCAGTAAGCGTTAGGCTCTATTATTATTATCTGTTAAATAGTCATCACAGACCTGCCACTTATTGCATGGGGATGATCTGTACATCCAATGGGAGATTAGCTCTGCAGGCAGATTGTTCGTGCGATGCATTGTGCAAAATGGCCTTATGAGAACTGCAGAAGTAAGTCTTCCTGGCTTGCTGGGCTGAGAAAAAGCCTGGTAGTGTTTGTTTCGGTCCCAGTCCTTCCTTCCACTCCTCCGAGCCTGTGTCCCAACTTGTCAACCTTCCGACTAAAGGAGGCCCTGCAGGAGAACCTGGGAATCCTGCCTCAAGACCCTCAGTTCCCTCAGGCAGGAAGTTCCTGGGACAAGGCCAATCATTTTCCAACACTGCCTCCTGGCTACCATCTTGCTCAGCAGAGAACCAGGCCAAGGCAAGGTCAAACTACAAAAAAACACAGGTTAACACAACTTAACACGCCAACAGAAATGAGCAGTGGGAGAAGTTCAGTTGCACACTGTCATGGGCTTCCCTATAGAGAAGGTGGTAGTGTTTGCCCTAACGTGTGAGAGTCCGACCCACCGAAACAGCCAGCAACTGGAGCACAGAGGAAGGGTCCCTGATGGCCAGGGACCCTCTGGATAATAGGGGGTCTGTCAGGCAGGATGTATCCAAGGGCAAATCCCAACTCTGCCCCTTATTAGCTGTGTGTGAACTGTGACAAGTCACTTTTCTTCTCTCAGCCTCTTCTAACAGTTCCTGCCTTACGGACTTTCTGGATTGTAGGAGCTACTACCGGTAAAACTGCCGAGGACACAGCAGGTCCTTAAAAACTGTTGATTGAGTCTGAGTGTAAACATGCCATCAGTCACGCTCTGGACAGTGAGGGCGACCAGAGCTCCCCGGCCTGAGCGGCAGCAGTCCACAGGGTCAGTTGGCCTGGCTGCGAGCTTCCCTGTGGCCGAGGCCTGTAAAGCCCTCAACAGCCCAGGGGGTGTTCATGCTGCCTCGTTGATTTTTCTCCTCTTGACACCACAGCACAGCGAGGAGGAGCCCTGCTGGGGCATCCTCAGGGTCGCCAGGGGACAGGCCCGGATGGGTATCAGAGCAGGCTGCTGTGGTGAATTACTTAGCACCCGTTCTCCGTGGCAGCGGCCCCACTCATCCGGCAGGAGCCACATTCCTTGTCCCGCAAATGGCACATGCCAAGCCCAGCTGGGGGCTGAAGCTCGCAGAGCCTTTACGGGGCTCGACTCAGCCCAACTGGGGAGGCCGTACAAGGAAGGGCTGTTTGGAGCCCAGCCACCAAGAAGACACACACGGAGTGTTCAGCCAGCTGGGAGGAGAGGAGCCATAGTGCCGGCCACCAGAAACACCAGGAATGCAAGAAGCTTCAAGGCAGCCAGTGGTTGGAGTCAGCTGCCCAGAAAAAACAGGAATGCTTCCTGGAGGGACCCTTTGGCAGAGCCAAATCAGAACCAGCAGGTGCTACCCACAGATCTTCTAGAGGCCCAGTCTTTTGGAATCTCTAAGATGACTGCTATCAGGAAAACCTAGCCATAGGGCCATACCTGGAGAGAAGATTTATGAGCCAGATTTATACGTGACATTTACGACATACACAACTTCTAATATAACCCTCAGGACAAGCTTCAAGGTTATACCAATAGTGTAAAAGAAACTGAGTTATAGATGAGGAAACTGAGGCTCTGAGAAATCAAACCTTTAACTACATGCATTCCTCCAATTTCTGATTCTATTTCCTTTTTCTTCTATCCATGGCTGTGCTTTAAATTTTCATTTAGCTTGCTGAGACCAGTCTTCCCATTCCATCCCATTCCATCCTAGGTTTGGGTTGATCCTGACATAAAAGACCTTACTCCAGGATTAAGAGACAAGTTCCTTGTGCTTGTCATGAATGCAGGGTTAGCCAGCTACAGTCCCTCTTCATGGCAACACCGATGTGGGAAAGACTGAATACTTGACACACAGCTAAAGCCGCTTTTGCAGGCTATGGAGGTGGTCTAGGATAGATTTGGGTCAGTGTGATGCTCTTCACTTGAAGAAAGAGATGTTCTTCAAATTGAGGAAATGTAGCCACTCTGTAGGACTAGGAGCATTCATAGAATTCTCCTATGGGCCGTGCAATGCCTCAGTGAGTCTATCCTACGGGTTCTACAGAATTCATCCCTCTGCCTTGGCCAAGTTAGTCACCCACGTGATAGGCCTGGGGCTTCGAGACACACCCACCCCCCTAAAAAACAAAAACAAAAACAAAAAATAAACATGGCATATCTAAGCCCTGACTTCCCAAAGTGGAATCCTGGATTGGCAGCATCGGCATCATCAGGGAACCCGCTGAACACGCAGGTTCTCAGGCCCCACCTGGCCCCACTGAATCTGATGGGGAGCCATCCAGGGTATCTGCATGCAGGGTGAACTGTGAGAAATGGTGGTCTAACTAATCCCCAGCACCGGCAGTGGAAAGCCGACAAGAGGAAGAACAGGTGAGACAGAATGACCTGGGAGGGGTCCAGGATGGTCGGCTGGCGGTGGAATTCGGCCCACTTAATGTTTTGTTGGGCCTACATCCGAGGTAGGGAAACTGCAAAGAGCCAACCAGTATAGATGTTGGGTTCTGCAGGCCATACATTCTCTCACGCAACTCCTCAGCCCTGCTCCTGCAGGGATCATCTGTAAACAAGTAGGAGGAGCTTAGTCTAGTAAATCTTTGAACAGGTGCCGGCAGAATCGGGGCTGCAGGGTGTGGCTTGCCAACCCCACATCTGCACAACAGCTTCTCCTCACAAAAAAGAAAAGAAAAAGCCTCAGAAGGTCTGGCCATTCTGAGCTCAAGTTCCGGAGACACACTGATTAGGGGGACCAGCTGAACAGGGCAGCCTTCTTTAGGATGGGGACACTCTTTGGTTCTCCACAGTCCCTACCTCTTCTCTCCCAGACACCAGGGCAGAGAGTCAGTTCCCTTTACTATCCTGCTCATTGTCTCCATTTACATTACATCTATTTACACCGACATAAATGTGCATTTGTACATATATGTGTGTACGTGTGTGTGTACATATGTATATTTAACATTCACCAGCTTTCAGTACATTTACGCTGTGGAGGTATCTCAGTGATCTCTAACTACGGTAGTGTGAAGCCTGGTTCTGACTCCAAGGATGAGGGCTCCCGCTCTTGCTCTGTCCTTGACGCTGTAACTTGAACCTGAGTCTGACCCTCTCAGAGGCATGGCTTCCTCGTGTATCCAGATGCAGAAGCCACCCCTCCTAGGGTCGCTGTGAGAACAAGCGAGCCGGACGCCTGCAGGCCTGGCCAAGCAGAGGAAACGGTTTTGTTGTGTTTTGTTTTTTCCTCCATCAGGTATCTAAACAGTTCCTTACATCAAAATGGGTGCTGTTCCAGTGCACTGGTCCTGTCGTCATCCACCTCAAACCCTGAGCCTGAGAGACATCCCTGCCTGTGTATTACTTTGCTCAGATCAGCCGGAGGGTTCTTTGGAAAGCTCAGGATGTCAGGTGTGACTTCTGATCATCTTCTCTTTTCTGCAAGCAGCTCAAGGGATCAGAGGTCTTACGGGGAGCCTTCCACCCTCATCCAGTTGTCTTTCCTCTTCTTCCCATTTCACACTGTCCCAAATAAATAAATAATGTGTGCGTAATGATGATCATCTTTTTTTTTTAAAGAAGGAAAAGGTCGTATTTAAATGTCACCTTCTTAGCGGTCTAGCTGGAACCCTGCATTTTAAGTTACATGAAGCAAACACAGCATTTTGAACTATGCCTCTTTCTCTTTTTTCTTCCTTTTTCCATGAAGGAAATTCCTCCACCAAACCACCTCCGTCTTTCTTCCACTCATACCCTTTCCCCACCAGGTCTCTTCCAGAAAATGTCTCTTGAAAGCACATACATAAATCCTTAACTTATCTGGGTGGTATGTTTCACAGAAAAGCACAAAGATTCTTTGACTGGTTACACAGTTAATTTTCCATTTACATTACAGAGCAACAATTTATTCTACAATAAAACTAGCCAACCCTGGGAGTCCACTTCAGCCAAAGCCTTGGCCGGGGGCCAAGATCCCTGGATTCTTTCGCTTTTACCACCCCGACTCCCGCCCTTTCACCGGCCACCAATACTTCCCAGCTGCTTCTCCTGGGGTGTCTTTCCCCTACGCCATCTCCTGTGTGTCTAAGACACTGAGCACAAGTCTATGAATGGCGATCTGTGGCTCCTGCTGGCGTGAACGGTGGAGCTAAGAACACACCTGGCCATCTGTAAGAGCACAGGGCAACTGAGAGGCTTCTAAAAGGGAAGGGAGGCCACGATGAGAGAAGGTTGTAAGAATATTGAGCTCTTACTATGACCCAGTCATCCCAGGAGAGAGAATGATGACCTCCGTTTGCGAGATGAGAAACGTGAGTGATGGAACACAAATGTGGACGTGGGTCTGTCTTGTCCTGAGGTCTGTGGCTTATAGAGGCAGGGATGGACCGAGAGGGTTCAGCTGTGGTGCACATGTGAACACAACTCTAAGGACAGGGCTGTCATTCCTTGAGGATGAGTGCTTGTTATTAACTTCTGGGGACAATGGGGAAGAGGGTGTTTCTATGCCGGACCCAGACCAGGGTTTCTTGGACCTTGGTATTACAGACAATCTGTGCCAGGTAATTCTTGGCTGTGGGGATCTATGCCACATACCGTAGAGTGTTTATTAGTGTCTCTGGCTTCTAACCACCAGAAGCCAGTAGCACCCCTTTTCCTAGAAATGCCTGTAGATATGGCCAAACGTCCCCCTGGGGGACAAAAATGCCCCTGCTGGGAACCACTGGTCTAGAAGTAGTTCGTACTTTGCAGTAAGTTATTAACTGCCTCTTTGGGAACCATACAAAGCAGAGGTAAAGAGCATAGATTTTAGCATCAAACATACCCAAACATAGAGGGATGTTTGACCTGAGTGTCAGAATGCTCAGGTCTGTCACCAGCTCTGCGACCTTGGATGAAGTATTCAATCTCTTTGAGCTTTTCGGTTTAAAATGGGACAGAGAGTATTATATTTTGAGGATTACAGGAGAAAATGCAGACAAAGGCCTTAGCAGAGTGCCTGACATAGAAACAATGTGATATTGGCAACCACTGTTATTGTGATTAAGAAAAAACAGATGTTAGAAGGTGTCTAACCACCTCGTCTGACAGATAAAATACAATGAGGCTCAGAAATAGGAGGTATTGTTTCTAATTAGGACTTGTTCTACTTCCCCAAGAATACACATTTTTTGGCCACTGCTCCCAAAGCCCATGATCATTTCTGCCCCATAAAACTGTATCTTGGCGCCTCCTAGTATATTATTTCTGTACTTCCCATGTCCTTTCATCTCATAATTGCTAGGATTCCAATTTGTGGCATTGGAATTACGGAATGGGACAAGTTGAGTCTCTTAGGTAAGGACCTACTGTCCATTTGGCAGAGTGATGAATCAAAGACAAAAGACAAAAGAAAACAGGAGATAAAGAAGTGTTAACTTGCATGAAGTCACGGCAGTGGCTGAGAGAGACCCTTCCGGCATTTTTGAAGTCACAGTATTTTGGCCTTGATAGTCTGCTGAAATCAACCCTGGTGGCGAAATACCCCATGTTGTTTGATTTTGCTCAGTGAAAATGTTTGGGCCACCACTTGGTAACCACAGCCAGAAACCCTGGGATCTCAGTTCAAGTGGAAAAATATCATCTCGATATGCTCCAGTTTATATACTCATTTGTGCCTTGTCATTTTGAGGGAAGTTATAAGATGAGCTGGCTGGTGGAGGGAGTCATGTAGTAACTAATGTGGTAATTAGTCTCTCACTTGAAAATGTCTGGGATAATCATCAAGTCATATTTAGAAGGGAGCTCGCCCTGGCTGCTGGAGTTGACATTCAATTACCCTGGATTTAGGGGACATGTTCTGGACCTTCTGATGTTGGCCACTAGGTGATGAAAATTAAAGGAAAAACAGTGATAAACCTAGAGGGAAAAAAGTGAATGGCTGGTGTGTGTGTGTGTGTGTGTGTGTGTGTGTGTGTGTGTATGGGTAAAGGGGGTACAGAATGACAAAGAATGGGTATGGGTAAATTCACATATTCCTTTAAGAAACCACAGTTTAGCATGATCTAGGCTTTATTTGGTCACCAGGATACAGGAAGAATAAGGCACAGTCCTTGACTCAAGTGGATCACAGCTCAAAAGATAACAACTGTATACATAATACACATACATGATTACATTGAGGTGGTCAGCAGACCAAAGGTTCTCAACCAGAGTGTCACGGCATACAACAGTGTACCCTGCGTGCTGAAAGACTGGGCTGTCAAATTTTGATCAATGTGTGTGTTATTTTGTAGCCAAAGATAGACACTATAACACTGATATCCTGCCTAAAAGGACATAGAATTCGGTTATTTAGCCACTTGGTGTCAATGGGGTAAATTAATAGTAAAAGATAAGAAGCATAGGATAGTTTCCAGACCATTTTTCTAAAAGAAAAATTGTGTATTCATTGGATAGATGACATTGGAAAAATTTTTTTCAATTTTCCAAACCTTGCTTAAAAAAAAAAAATGGTTTAATTTTATTCCCTTAAAATGATCTGCCAAAAATTCTAGTATTTCCAAGAGTTCCACAACTAAAAGGGTTGGATGGCTAGATGAAGACGGACAGGAGAACCACCCCTTGGGGTATACTAGGTTTCTCAATCTGGAACAAACTAGGGAAAAATGGATTCGAATTCTTGTCATCAAGGCTATATAAATGTTAGTGGCCCTCATCTCCTACTGTCCCTCTACTTTTGGAGCATTCAGAGGACTCAGAAATCCATGCTCCATGGGTCGATTGCAGCTTCTACTTGGAATCCGACTCCATGCTCATACCAACAGAAGATCTTAAAGCAAAATGAGAACCTTGAAGGGGAGAGATGTGTTCAAGTAGACTTCAGGAGGATATACTGAGCAATTCAGGGGTTTTGACTTGGTGATAAAACTATTCCCTCAACCAAGCCGATCACTGAAATCCAGGGAGGCATGGGGGAGATTCTTCTTTTGGACCAACAGATGATTCCTGAGAGAGTTTCAAATCCAGTATAACCCGCAAGCTACACATTCTCTAGCTGAAGGTTCTATGGTGTGAAACCCAAATCTGGCCTCAGAGCTTTCAAGGAACAGCAGAAAGCACTGGTGAAAGGACCAGGTATGTGAATCGCTGTGTGCTCTCCGTTGGCCAATAACACAGGTATTTCGGCAAAGATGACTTTTCTCCCTTTTTAAAAGACTGGTCAGCCCGCTCTCTCCCGCATATCACTAAAGACCAAATCCCTCCTGTGTGCACCCATCTCCCTTGGAAAACCTCACTGCTGTAGTTGTCATTTTAAAACTTTATTCCAGGGATCTTGGTGATCATGTCAGGTAACCCTCACCCCACCCCTAGCCCCACACCCACCTTTGGACATTAGAATAAAAGTCTATTTTCTTTTTGATCTTCTAGTTTCTATACGTGATAAGGCCTGTGGTCTCGGTTCAGTTACATCAGTGGTTTTAAAGTTTTCATGTGCAACGGAATCACATGGAGGGCTTGTTATAGAGAGACCTGGGGGTCCCAGCCCCAGACTTTCTGCTTGTCAGTGGGTCTGGGATGGGTGGAGACTGAGAATCTCCATTTCTAACATGTTTCCCCGTGATGGCAAGGCTAATGCCGCTAATCTGCGGACCACACAGTGAGGACCACTGAATCAGATGCTTAAACTTGAGAGGTAGAGCAGCTGGATCCAGTTCACAGCCAAAGGTCTTACTCACCCATGCAACGCCCCTACCTTTGTTTCAGTAAAGTCCCTGGTAAAAAGTGGTTCTTGAAGTTCTCAGGTTTTCCTGCCCCCTAATACAGGGAGGAATCCCAGAGAAGGAGGGGGCAGGATCTACCCACAGGGTTCATTGCCAGGTTTACCAATAGTTATTCACAGGAAGGTCTTCGTGGGTCAATCTGAAGTCCATTTTTCAAAACTCATATATTTGGGATCACATATTCGAACATCTCATTTTGTAGGTGAAAACCCTGAAACCAAAACAGGTCATGTGACTTGTCCAAAGCCACCAGGCTGGCTAGCTATAGCTAGCAGGGCTGCCCCTAGAATCTAGGCCTCTTGACTGGTCAGTTTCCAGTATACAATTCTTCTCCAGAAGGCCAGGCTCCCCGATCAGGTGATAACATTTTAGTGATCTATATAATGTTTCTTTTTCCTCATTTGAACAGAAAGCCCCCAAAATACAGTTTAATAATTGCAGCCATCACTATGTATGCATTTTAATGTGCAAGGAAGATAGAAGTGAGGTTCTTTTTGAGGCAGCACATCCTATTTATATTACCTTGCCATGTATTTATAGGCTACAGATTACCTTTAAGCATTCTGATTTTAAAAGAGTAACACTCTAAAATGACTATTATTCTCAAGAGAGAAAGACATTTTATTTTGCCATCCTTTTGTCTTGCATCATATATAACCTCCAGAATGGTAGGTGGATTCTTTTGATTCCATTGTTTAGCTCTGCAAAATTTTGCAGCAATTAGGAGCCAAGCACAAAGTTTTTTCCCCAACTTAATACAACACCATTTCAAAGGAAGGAATGCCTAGACTCAAAGTGTTGTAGGTCATAATTTAAGTGACCCCGGCCCTAACCATGACATAGGATAGAATTAACTGTTTTCCTCCTAAAGTTTCTTTAGCCATAGGATGAGATACAAAGATTATCACAAGAGATAGGCCTTCGGGTGTGGGATACTACTGAGCTGACAACTCAAATTGATTTTTATTGAATAAATTCAATTAGGAATTACAGCATGGAATTTCATTTTCTAATGGGCCTGAAACACAAGGGGCTGTGTAAAATAATTTTGAGATCAAAGTGACTTTGGGTCTGGACTGGTTTTCACCAGCTTGTCACCAACTGAGAAATCAGCCATTCACTCTCTAGATGGGTCAGGAAGACTGATGGGCCCTCCCCTGGTCTGCACACCCCAATCCATGAAACTTTAAAGTCCATCCCCTGTCCAACTTATGTAACTGAAACTTTACTTGCTGAACATTTGTGCAACAGAAAGCTGAGCACTTAATACTTCTTTTTTTAAAAAGGCAGCCCACCATCTCACCAGATAAAAATTAAAATGCACATTAGAAATAATTCACTTAACATCAGTTAATTTTCATGAGTCATTCCCATTAACTTCTTGCTAATGATCTGTCTTGGCAGAAACCTGCTTCACCTAACTCCTCCTCTGTCTTCCTTCCTCATTTCAAGGAAAGCACTTAATAATGGGCAAATGGCAACTAATTAGGGGGAAAAAAAACCCTTCTAGTCAACGCCAAAGGGAAATTGCCTCTCTTCCCCCAATAACTTCCCAATCAGAAAGGACCAAGGAGAGGTACTTAATGTGCAGCAGCCTGTGAATGTGGGGACAGGCACAAAGTCAGTCAGTTGCAGGCTAATAATTAAAGTCTGCCACGTGAAGAGCAAAAGGTCAACCTCTCTAGCTATCAGGCAGGTGGTGACTTGAACCACAGATCAATCACCATTCACATCAAAGGAGTGAGAGGTAAAGCCAATGAGACAAATCCAGCTGGAAAACTGTGTCCCTTCATTTGATAATGTATCACCCCTTTTTTAAAAGACACCCCACACCACTCCCTTTTGCAAAATGTGGCAAATCTTTTATCCTGATGGACTCTCTTAGGAAACAGAATTAAACAATAATAGTAGATGCCACAGAAACCATGATCACACACTACCTTGGCTGGTAACAGGACTTAAGGGAAGCTGAAAAATAGGTCGAGAATTTAACCCTTAAAGGAAATTCTTTATTGATTCCTTACCCAAAGCTGGAATTTAAAACTGTGATTTAAAGTAAGCTCCTTTGATAATACAAATTTATCAGACATTTCCTCAATAGGATTTACTACCTTAAAACTCTTGACAATCTTTCCCCTTTCCGTAAAGAAAAATATATACGTTAACAACCTAAGGGGGAAAAAAAAATTGCAACTGTATGAACTGTAGTACCGGTCATAGTCTTGTCAAATGGAGACTCAGCGTGAAAGATTATTACTTGCCAATAAACCACACAACCAACCTTTTGTAACTAACAAGGCTCAACCCCTAAATGGAAAGAAGCTACACGGTAAATGCCTTGAGGACTACACAGCCCTTTTCCTTGAGCCCTACAGCTCATTGGTTCTGTTGCACCCCCAACATATCCCATTGTCCAGGTCTGAATTCCTCCCACTTTTGGGGGGGTATTTTTCTGCTTGCCGTCTTGTACTGCAAGGCTGTTCCTACCACCCACACTATAATGGATGCCTCTTCATGCGGAGACTCTTCTGCAGAACACACAATGTGTAGCAAAGCACTCTGTGCAGAAGAGACTGTCTCTAGGATGCATTACTTGGGTAGCTTATCAGTTTCTAAATTGCTTTTACATGGAGGAGCTTCAATCCAAACCTCCCCAACACTTGGTGAGATGGGGTCTTTTTCCACCAATTTTCCTGAACAGAAAACAGAAGCTGAATGACTTGCTCAAGGCCTGAAAACTCTTAAGGAGCAGAGGTAGAAGGGAACTCAGAATTTCAGAAGCCATCACCGCTTTCCTTCCCTTGATCACCAAAGGAAATGCTGATTTTTGCTCTTAACCATAGCATTACCCACCAGCAGGTTTTATGGAAGGCTCTGAGAGCCAGGCCATTCCTGGGTCTGCATTACAAGTTCTCCTTGCGCAGCTATATCCTCATGGGGCTATAGTGGGTTTCTCACCTGTTGGTATTTTCCATTGGCAAATGTCCCTGTGAGAGAGGGAGGAGTGGACCACACTGAGAACCACTGGGCTATAGAGAGGCCAAGTTTACCTTGCCTATGGGCGGGAGTATGACCCAAATCAACCAACCAGAGCATCCCACGCCACTCTCCCCTGCCCTTGATTAGTTCAGGAGTGCGTCTGCCAACAAGACAGGGCCAATCAATGTTTTTTTTTCATGAGGAGGGCACCGTTAAGGGCACTGGAAGTGTGAGGAAGCCTTGCTCCTGAGATCCTGGCACTCTTAGGTCGAGAACTGTCCACGGTCATCGTTGGTGAAGGGTGGAGAGAGCATGCCTGGAAATGAAGCCAATACAAAGCGGTACAGATGCAGGAGAAGAGACAGAGTCCCTATGACACTGTGCAAGAACACACCCCCAGCAGTGCCTGAAATAAGGGCCACCCCTCTGAATTCCCATGAGCCAATAAAGTCCCTTTTGGCTAAAACTGCTTTGACTTGAAATTCGGAACCTGGCAACCCCGGGAGGCCTCCTTTACTGCAGCGTGTGAAGCCCAATGTGGGCTTCCCGTCCAGCAAGGGGTGCAAACCAAACTCCTCTTCCAGGCCAGCAAGGCCTTATGTACCCTGGCATCTCCCTCCTCCCTGCTCACCCATCCTGGCTCCAGCCCCAAGATCCTCCCCCTTGCTGTCCCTCGACACTCCAGGCATGCTCTGTATGTGCTGGTCCCTCTGCCTGGGACATGCCCCCAGTCCCGGCACGCCTTACGTCCTCCAAGGCTGCATTCAGCACACTTTCTCTGGAGGGAGCGCAGTAGTCACAAGCCACTCTTTAGCATTTCTGTTGAGAGGCAGACAGTCCATTTCACACATAAGGCCAAGAACTCTGGTGAGGGGTCAGAGATCAGGGACTTGCTCGCATCTGGGTGTCTGTTCCTCACTGCTGCGCCTCCCAATCTGCAAGTCTGAAGCTTTCAATTTCCCAGTCTGAGTCTGGGCCCCTTCACCCATATCGGGTTTGCCTTTGAGCACAGCAGTCCAGTTACATCTGGTGACTTAAGCTAGTAACATTTCACATCTTGAATTCTAGTTTGTCCAATACACCACAAATATTTACTGAGCTTCTAACACATGCCAGGCCCTGTTCTAGGCTCTGGGGACTCATCAGTGTGTACAACAGACACATCCCCCTCTCTGATGAACCATCCAAGGATAGGGGTCTCTTACCGCTTTAGACGCAGACAAGATTTATCGCTTTTCTGGTCAGACATTCCTATGGGTGAATTCACATTTTAATGCAACACACTGGGGACATTATAACAAAGTGATTAAGAATGTGTATGAATTAACCCAAGATGGTCTAAAAAAAAAAAAAGTAATGGGCATAGTCTATACCGATGCCGACAGTCTTCCCTCATCTCTAATATATGCCTCTTTTCTTTGGAATCTGATAGCCCTCATTCAGGCCTTGGCTCCACCACTGGTCTCGTGACCCTGACTAGGTCAGTTAACCACTCCAAGCTTCTACCTCCTCCTCTGTAAAATGAGGGTCACAACAGTTTCCTATCTTGTAAGGCTGTTAGAAGGATTCAATGACGTGCTTCAAATAGGACACTCAACAAAATGATAAAAGAGGCGGCATTCAGCATAGGGATGGACTCTGAAGCAAAAAGCCTATGAAAATGACTTCCCTCACCAGCTTTCTCTTTCAGGAAAGTTCATACTTGGTCCCCACTGACTGTGCCCAGCCAGGTCCACCACACGCTAGAAGGACCCAATGGAAGCGTGCCCCCTCCCCACCCACTGGTTGACTGGTTGGAGAACACTGAGCAGGAGGTTGTAACTCCTTCAGCTGAGCACCGGAGTGGTGGGCATGATCCTGCATCATCCAAGTGTTGATCCTTTACCTCTAAGAAGTGGTTTCCTCCATGGCAGGACTGGTCTATTTGCTGGTCAACAGCACTTCTGCTCTGGTTTTCAATACACGAGTAGCATGAGCTCTCCCTGGTGTTTCTATGATCCCTTTCCTACCAAGCCAGGAGGCAAGATGCACAACTGCATGAGAGTAGTCAGGGAGCTTATGATCAAGACTTGGCACTGTATCTCTTCAAGTCTTTGTCTTCCTCTGAGCCTTGGTTTCCTGAGGGGCAAATCCTAAGTGGATTAGATTGGGGTCAACAAACCTGCTCTGTAGAGGGTCAGAGAGTCAAGCTTTTAGGCTTTGAGGGCATGTAGTTCGTATCATCTCTGTCACACCTGCCCTTGCAGTAGGAGAACAGCCATAGAGAAATAGAGAAAACATAAATGAATGGGCCTGAATGTGTTCCACCAAAACAATGTACAGAAAAGATCGCAGGCTGGATGTGGCTAGAGTGCCAGACTTTGCCGACGCCCAATTTGATGATCTTTTCTTGGTACCTTCCAGTTCTGAACGTCCATGATTTAGTGATTTGAGATTCACCTCCTGTCTGGCCTTACAGGAAGTCTCAAAGGCTAGAAAGTTCTAGGTTAGAATTAAAAGTTTAAGAAATAGTAACAACAGCTAGCACTGATGAAGCGATTGCTATGTACCAAGTATTATCCCAGTGGCTTTATGTGCACTATCTCATCTTGTCCTCAGAGCAATTTGTTGGGGTACATCCCATAATGAATCCATTGTACAGGCAGAGAAACAGACTCAGGCCATATAAGTGACCCACTCGACATCATCAAAGTGCCAAGTGGCAGAACTGGAAGTTGGACTACTGTCTGACTCCAACGTCCTTGCTAAAAACTAGCCAACTATGGGATTATCGCAAAGTTGTTCAGAGACCTACTCCTGCTGGGCGCCCCACTCCCTACCCTGGGTATTGTTCCATGAACCCTCCAGAAGTTCACGTGAGAAACCCTGTTCTTGCACGCCACATAAATTAAAAGGTTGGCCTAAAAATAACACAAGAGTTCACTACTCTAGATGATGAATTGCTTTTTAATGCATAATAATTGACTCCTTGACCAGCTCAAGACCTTACAGCAGTTGGAATACCTACAGCATGCCTTATTTGGAAGGTGACCGACCACAAGAGGAGAGTGTTGGGTCTGCTGAGGCAATCTGCACTCTCTCACCCAGCCTCACACAGCCCCATTTAAAGAATCTTTTCCACTAAGAAGAAGGCGGGGGGTGGGGGGTGGGGGTGGGGTGGGAAGAAGAGCCAAGGGTCTACATCTTACCACAGTTTATCATAATTAAACTAATCATAAACAAAACGCTCGAGAGACAGTGGCCTTGGAAAAAAATTAAAGGGCAGTTTGGAATGTGCCTGGGATCTGCTGGCTCGCTGCCCAAGAGATGTTTCAAGGTAGGGCGCCTGCTATGCTCCATCCCCGCCTGTGCACTGTCTCACTGTCTTTGACCTCAACCAAGTCTCCTCTAGCAACTGGTGGTTATTCGCACAGTCTCTCTGGGCCCCTCAGACAGATGGAAGTCCGTAATAATAGAGGTGTCGGTTTCGGCTCAGCCCCGGTTCCCTCCGCTCTTTGGTGGTAGACGACTGCACTCTCCAGAGAGTTTTAGTGTCCGCAGCAGGCAGTGAAAATGTTAATGCAACAATTCAATAAATATTTAATGGCTCTTTCCTTAGCTTGCTGATGCGATCAAGCAGGAGCCTCATTACTAAAACCTACTTTCACCTCCTCTTTTATTTATGAGCTTTATTCCTTTCCATTATCACACACAGCCCAGTTTAGACAAACCAAAGTCCCGAATACAGTAGAAAGAGGAACACACAGTTCTATACCAGGCCATTAAACCTCAGTGCAAGTCATCTCCTGGCAAGAAGCTTTGCGTCTGGCCCCCAACTTGACAGACAAGACTGCGCTAGACAAGAAGCCACCTCAGGAACATGGATCTGCTATTTTTATGGTGATGGGAATATTCAGAGGAAGGGGAACAAAAAGACGGGGCCCCTGAATCCATTTCTCATCTCCTCACTAGCCAGGGCTAGTTATTTATTATTATAGTAGATTGTGTTACATCTTGGACGAATAATCATCTGTTTCAGTGGATTTCATTCTTCCCGCCCACATGATCCTACTCACTGAGTCCAGCTCAAATGTCCCCACCTCTTGAAAGCTTTGCCCATTTCTCCCCCCAAGTCAATATTAATCATTCCCGCTGTGGTAATCCCATGATCTTTGTTGGAAATGCTATTACAGCTTTTAGCTTACAGGGTGACTTAAGTATTACAGTCAAAAGTAGTAGAGCTGAAAGTGAAGACTCAAGTTCAAGTGCCTGGATTTGCCATGCACAGCCCTGTGGTCTTGAACAAGTTACTTACCTTCTCAACACTGTACTGACTTGTCTTTAACATGGTGATGATGATGGTACCCCAAAGGGCTACTGTGGGATTACGGGAATTAAATGATTTGGTACTTAGCAAGCATTCAAATGTTCCAATAGCTGAACATTTGTACCTACATCTGTATTTATACATTACTCATAGATATACACACATACAGACACACATATGGGTATGAAGTTTCAGATTCCATCCACAAACACGGAATATGTAGAAGTATGTTGTATATGTAGTAAGCGGAGGAACCTGAGGTCTCATACCCACCTTTCCCCAGCTTCCCGTTCAGGATAAGAAGTTGTGAGCCTGGTCGGCTAAATGCCAGGCCATAGTAGTGAGCAGTGTCACTTTAGAAGTCCTCATGCCCAGGCACTGTTTCCTTGCTCCTATGTCCTTGCCTCCATGCAGCTTGGTAGGGAAGTGGGCTTATGACAAGTCCTGTCAGCTTCCTTTCTGCATGCCCGAGCTTGATAGTCACTGTATTTGCTTCCTGTTCTGTGTGACTGCTGAAAAGGTTTGGTAGGATTCTCAAGATGTGCATTAATGTTTAGGGAGAAGTAGGAGGTGTCGTTGGGGCTTTAACCACAGCCATGTGCCCTGGTCCAGTCTTCACTGGGCTCTCCACTGACCACTGAAGGATGATAGTCATCATCCTTCCTTATAGGTACTTTGGGAACGTCTTTTGGAAGGATCAAGGATACAGATCACTCGTCATCTCATTCCTTATGTTATGCACGTGGACCTTCCCACAATGCTTAAGGGTAGACTTAGGGAGAGGGACAGAAGACTAGAATTGGGCAGACCTGGTCAAATCCTGCTACCTCATGGCCTTGGGGAAGATGGCACTCTCTCCAAGGCTCACCTTCTACCCTTGGGCCACACGGCAGAAAACTCTAGCTGCTAATCCTAACATCTCTCCTGCCCCCTCAGGAGTTAGGATTCCAACTGTTCTCTAAGCACACTAACAGGTGGAGTAGACAGCCTCTTCTGCAGAGGTGTGTGATCATGTGACCATGCCCTGCCAATGAGACAGTGGTAGGACTGGGGGGCACTTTGAGAGGTCTCCCTAAAAAAGAGGAGCTATGTGCTTCTTTCCCCCTTTATTCTTGCTTACTGAAATGCAAATGTGATGGCAGGAGCTGGTACCAGGGGGTGATTCTGGCGACAGAAGCCTTATGCTGAGATTGGCAGGGCAGAAAAAATAAACCCAGGTCACTATGACACCTCTAAACTTCTTTTACAGGGAGAGAAATAAATGCCTAACACATTTATGTCAATGTTGAGTTTTTCCCTGTCCTCTGCAGCCCAACGTAAGCATTACTGATACGAACGGCTCAGCAACAATGTAAATAAAACTATGGCCTCCAGGCCAAATCCACCCCACCACCTGCCCCATGAGTGAAAGGTGATTTTCTGCAATAAACGTGTGCCATCAATTTCATGACAGGGAACAGTAATGCCAATCTCCACCTCCTCAAAAAAGAATTTCCTTCTTCTCACTAGCAGACCCATATTATGAAAATGTTATGCTCAATTATTATCATTACACTGGGAATTCTGTCAATAAAAATTGCGTGGGAATCTGTCCTATCATTATGTAAGTACCTACATGGTGTCCACAGCTTTGCCTCTTTACTTGCAAAGCCTAAAATATTTAACATCTGGCCCTTTACAAAAAAAAAAAAAAAAAAAGCCTGTGGACCCATGACAGAGACCCATGGCACTGCTGGTCATCTAAAAAAGGTATAAAAAATGACAGCTGTTATTATAACTAAATCTCCAAAGGAAGTTGGCATAGCAGTTGCTCAATTATTTGCCCATTTTTGTGAGAGATTATCATCCTCTAGAAAAGTATGGCTTAATTCTTTGTTGACTTTAACAGATAAGAAATCTTCCAGAGTCAACCTCACCCTTCCCAAACAGCCCCACTTTCATTGCCACTTCTTGGTCACCAGGCAATACAAAATAAACACAGGAGCATAACAAAGACACAATGTTTTGTTTCCTATGCCCCCCTCCCCACTCCACCTGTCATAGACATATTTGAAGGCCACCAATCATAAAAAGGGACAAAATGAACAAGACAAAGGGACAAGACAAGCCTAGTTTCATTGAGATCTCCTCTCTCTGAATGTTTTGGTAACTATGCCTAATATCCATCTTACAGTTCCCCGGGGAATTCCGGATTTGACATGTGTAATCTGGCACAAATTAATGGAACTCCAAGCAAAGCCGCAAATGGGATTCTACCAGTCACCGTATGGTAGCAATGCTTCATCCATGACCAAACTCAGTTCAGGGATCTAGGAAAGAATCTCTCATGCATATAATACCAGGAACAGCTGAAGCATGAGTTCCAACCTTCCCCTGACAAAAGGAAAATTATATGGCTGAGTTAAGCCAGCAGCTCCCAACCTTTGTCAGCAACAGCGCCAACTTTTTGGCTCGTGCCCACATCACACTACCACTTTGTGCCAACTCCTCCCTCCACCCTTCTGCCCCCAACCTTCAGTCGGACATGCTCTAATCTATAAGACAGTTTGGGTTGTTCCAAGTGCCAGGCTTGGGATTATGAAATGGGTGTGTAGGCTTACTTCAGTGGGGGCCTCAGATGGAGAAGGAAAGGGACATCTGTGGCCCATATCATCTCTCCTTAAGGCAGTCAGGGAGGGAGGGGTAGACTTCCCACTGGCAGCAGAGGCACGAGTAAATGAGTGGGGTTGCACTGAGAGGGATGCCAGGATGTGGAGCTGTGTCCCTGGCTGGGTGTCGACTACTTTGAAATGACCACACCTGGTCCCAGCCCACTGGAAGGTAGGCCAAGAGAAGAGTATTCTGCAAAGTGTGGTGGTTCAAAGAGATTTCAGAAATCATGGAAATGTCGGCGTGGCCAACAGTTTCGGAACGTGGTGGGCAGGAACGAAGGAGAATGATTCCTTCAAAGCAGCCATGACCCTTGATTACGAGATGCTCTCTGTGTTGCAGAGCACCTGAAATAGGCTAGATGGGGAAAAAAAAAAAAGAGTTCTTGACTCAAACTTTTGTGGATACGTGGATAGTACTAGAGTGACCAAAACAGTACTCTTTGTAACAGCCTCTAACTAGAAATTAACCAAACACCCACCAACAATTGAATGGATACATTGTGGTCTATTTAAGAACGGTATACTAAACAATTAAAATTAATGATTTGCAACTATATACAACAAAATGATTGAATCTCACAAACAAAACATTGAGGGAAAGCCAGATTCAAGAGTACCTATTGTATGGTTCCATTTAAGATATAAAAACAGGAAGAATCTATGATGCTAGAAGGAAGGAAGGAAGGCTAATGGTTAGTGCAGAAAAGCCCAGAAGAGGGCTCACAGAAGTAGCTCTGGGACCCTGATGACATCTGCTTCTTGATGTGTGTGGTGACATGGGTGTGGTCAGTTTACAAAATCTCCCTGAGCTGAACATTCATGTTCACTTTCCTTGATTATATTATACTTCCGTGAAAAGATCTGAAAAATAAAAGGAGGCCTTTCAGAGGTCCAGAACCATCCACTAGTTGTAAGAGGAACCTGGATATTTTGTGTGATGAAGCAGTCCCTATCACTTCATTTGACAAGAAAGTTCAAGGAGAAAGAACATGGTTTAGTGAGGTAGGAGCAGCAACAATAGTAAAAACATGCCATGAGAGTAACAAGCTAATACTTAGTACTGACCTGTGCTAAGTGCACTACAAGAATTATCTCATTTAACCTTTATAATCATCCTATGAAGTATGTACAACTACATCCCATTTAATAGTTGAGGGGACTGAGGTTTTGAGGGTAAAGAAATGGGTCCTGTGTCCCAACGTAACCATTCTAACTGCTGCCCCATGTAGCTGTGGTGGGCGGAGCTCTTGGCAAAGCAAGGACTGGATGCAGGTCTCCTGATCCTTGAGTGAGACTGAAAAATGACCCCCCCAAAGATATGTCCATGTCCTAAATCCTGGAACCTGTGAATGTCATCTTCTTTGAGAAAAGGGTCCCTGCAGATATAATTAAAATTATGGATTTTGAAATGAGAAGATTATTCTGGATTATCTGGGTGAGCCCAAATGTCACTGTAAATGACCTTATAAAAGAAAGGCAGAGGGAGATTTTAGAGCCACACAGAGAGAAGGTGGCCACGTGAAGAAGAGGCAGATACTAGGAGTGATACTCCCACAAACCAAGAAACACCAAGGACTGTCGGCAGGCACCAATATCTGGAGGAGGCAAGGAATGGATTCTCTCCCAGAGCTTCTGGAGGGAGTATGGCCCTGGTGACACCTTGATTTTCAAACCTCTGGCCTCCAAAACTATGGAAGAATACAGTTCTGTTGCTCTGTTGTACCAAGTTTATGACACTTGGATATAGCAGCCCTAGGAAACGAATATATCCCCCACTTCCCAAACATCGTATGACATCATCTAAAGAAGAGTGCTCTACAAGATGGCAACAGGTGTCCCTGAAAAGCATCCTAGGATCACAAAGATTTGGGAAACAATGTTAGATAGGTTTCTTTATAGTTGAACTTCTCAGGACCTTGACCATGTTTACTCTGCCTTATGTGTGTTTCAGAAGGGATATGGTAAATGCAGAATTTCCCACACTTAACTGGAGGATCCCACCAAACATTCCTAGGAGGTGCTATAGTGCGCCATGTTGAATGCACTGAAGAGACCCATGAGGAAAACAAAGGCCTAAAAAGTTAAGGGTTATTACTTTGCCAAGCTCATGATTATTTTTCTAAAGCCCCCAAAACACGGTTTAGTAGTTACCAGGTCAAGAGTTGGACTAGATAATCTCCTTGGGCCCTTCCAAAGCTAACAATTTCATTCTTTATGGACAAGACCAAAGACGATTCCTGTCCACAGCAGACACTGTTCATCAATCACAGTGCTGCCCCCTGAGCTCTGAAAGGGCCCTTTAATGCTTCCAACCAGACCTCCAAGCAAATAAACCCTCTGCACTTTTCCTGTTCTAGTGACTGGATGAATAGTCTAAATAAGCCGGGGCCTGCAGGTTTTCAGAAATGCCAGTATTATTCTCTTCCTACCTAGGGAAGGACATTGTCTTCCTCACCAATACTTGCTGATTTTCACTCTTTTCTAGAATATACAATCCTTTGTTCTGATTTTTAAATGAGCACTCCAGTAATGATGTTGGGTGAGGGTCTTCGGGAGCAGGGAGGGGAGGAAGTCTCAGGCATTAGACATCCAGTCCACCTTTGTTCTCTGGGCAAGATTTTCTCCACGAGATTAAAATATATATAGGGGCGCCTGGGTGGCTCAGTTGTTAAGCGTCTGCCTTTGGCTCAGGTCATGATCCCAGGGTCCTGGGATCAAGCCCCGCATCGGGCTCCCTGCTCGGCGGGAAGCCGGCTTCTCCCTCTCCCTCTGCCCCTGCTCGTGTTCCCTCTCTCGCTCTCTCTCTCTCTCTCTCTCTCTCTAACAAATAAATAAATAAATAAATAAAATACATATACATGTTTACTGCCCTGTGAGTTGCAAAGCCATTTGTGGGACTTCCAGTGAATCTTAAAAATCTTTGCATCTCGGGATGCCTGGGTGGCCCAGTCGGTTAAGCGTCTGCCTTTGGCTCCAGTCTTGATCTCAGGATCCTGGGATCGAGCCCCACATGGGCTCCCTGCTCAGCGGGGAGTCTGCTTCTCCCTCTCCCTCTCCTCTGCGCTCTTTCTCTCACTCTCAAATAAATAAATAAAATCTTTAAAAAGAAAAAAAAAAAATCTTTGCATCTCAAGTAATGTTCCCAGGGCAGCAGCTGATCTGGTAAGATTTCCTCAGCAGGAGAACTCAAAGGCTCAGGGTCTTCAAAGAAAACCATTAGCTATGGGGACAATTTTTAAAAGGTGATAAAACACTAAAGCCTCATTCCTACTGTGATAACACCTTCCTCCAAAGAGTTTATAGGCCTCTACAAGGGGCAGCTATCATTGACCTTGTTTTATAATTAAACAAAACAAAACAAACTTGAGGGTCAGAAACATTAAATATGTGGATTTAGTGCGGTCACAAAGCACGTTAGTTTTCCTATCACCAAGGAAGAAGGAGATGAGAGAAGGAGAAGAGTAATAAACAGAACTTTAAAACTGTTTATTAACTAACAATTTTCTTGCAGTTGCTGTATCAGACACTGAGTTAGGTGGCAGTCATTCAATTTAGTGCACCCCCACTGGGTGGCAGGCCTGTGCCCTTCAGGAGGGAGAGGAAGACAGTTATCACATCGAAAAACACTTCTATCTTGAGAAGTGCTTTGAGCAAAAATTCGTAAGGTAATGTGGCAAAAACAGAGTGTCTGTGTGTTGGGGAGTTGGGGGATGGTGGTGAAGCCAAGCCAGGTAGGGAGTCCTTCGGTAGAATGACATTCAAGCTAAGAAGGCCAGTGATGAGAAGCCAGCCAGGCAAAGTTCTAGAGCATTCTGAGCAAAAAGGAACAGCAGGTACAAAGGCCCTGAGGCAGGCAGAGGCTTGGGTGGTCAAAGGGCTGGTATGACTGGAGCACAGGTACTAGTGGTTGGGAGATGTCCTTACTGAGAAAAGTTTGTGCTGGTGTTGTTGGGGTGGGAATGGGGGGATCTCATAGCTCATGGTAATGTGTTTACAGTTTGTCCTTACGGTCATGGGAAGCTATTTGAAAGTGCTAATAAGGGAGCGAGAGAATCTGATTTAAGCTTTAGAAACACTAGGAATTTGGGAAGGTGACTGAGTAATCAAAGTAAGGCATGATGGCGGCATTCGGAAGTCATGCCTGCAGACACACTGAGCAGTGGTCCCCTTTGGGATATATATCTTAAGTTTTTTTTAGGGAGGTGTAATTTACACACAGCAAAATGTGTATTTTACATGGAAGACTGATCAATTTTGACAACTGCCTATCCCCATGAAACCCATACTCAATATAAGCTCCTTCAGAACCCCATGAAATTACCTGAAACCCCGCTCTAAGCCATCTATCTGCCCTCTTCCTTCCCCATGTCCCAAATGGAATATATTTTTGAGGTTGAGACGCAAGGACTTATTCCCACTGGACTGGACAAGGGAGTGTGTGGAAAACAGAAAGATGCCCAACGTTTGTAGCTCAGCAACTAGATGGCTGGGCGGGGGGTGGGGGGTCCATTTGCTGACCTGGTAAAGGCTCAGGCTAAGGAATAAATCTAGGGTTGTGCTTTGACATGTGATGTTTGAGAAGCCTGTTTCATATCTAATAAAGACACTAAAAAGAGACGTGTGTACATAAGTCTGGAGCACAGGAGAGAGGTCCAGGCTGAACACGTCAATTTGGGAGTCATCAGTATGTGATGACATGCAGCCAAGGACAGATGTCGGCAAGCGAGCAAACGAAAATGAACAACAGAAGAACACAGAGAGAGAGGAGAAGAGCAGTCCAACTTAGGAAAAACTAGTGGAGGAGAACAAGGAAAGGAAAATATGGCAAATGGGACATATAGAAGGTTAGAGAGAGAAGAAAGCCAGAAGGAGAGAATGATGCTCCCAGAGGGCTCAGACGAATGTTTCCGACAGGTGGAAGGCAATCTCTTAATTTACGTAACTTTATTTAAAACTCTGTGGGGTAGGTACCATTATTATTACCCTTTCAGAGAGAAGGGAAAATGGAGCTTGTGAGATGTGAGTGACTTGTCTAAAGGCACCCTGCTAGTAAGTAGTAGCTGCCATCTTAAAGCCTGGCAGCTCCCCCCCATCTGCGTGGTGCAGCACGGTGATGGGTGACGCTGCAAAGGGGTTCTGGGACCCCATTAACAGGGAACACGCAAAGCCAAACAGGGCTCAGAGCCTTTAATGTACTAGCATGAACTGTGATTCCTCAACAAAAGGCACAGGATGTCACATTTTGCAAATATACATGGAATCATTTTTTGCTTTCCTGTTTGGAAGAGCAATTTGCCAATGGGTGCTCCCTGGAACACAGACTGAGAACCACTGCTTGCCTGAAGGCAACAAAAGCACACCCTCAGAATGTGTTTAAACAAAGCCCAAAGTGCTTCCATGGTCGTTATGTCACTTGTACCCAAAGGAGAAAGGGTTGACAGGAGCATTCCACTGTACAGATAATGGAGGCAAAGCTCATGAGGTTAAGTGGTTTGTCCTATATCACAATCTTGCAGCAATTAAGCAAGATAAATCAGCACCCGTCCGTGTGCCCAGAGGCAAGGGAAATCAGGTCAGGCCAAGGGGGAATCAGGAAGAGGTCTAAATGAGACTCCTCATCTCTGCCTCTCTTCTCAGTATTTCCTTTGCATTTGTTTTCCACAGGACTCTACCCAGATTGGGGGCAGTTTATATAGAACACTGAAAAAAAAAGAGGGGCTTCAGGTGTGCTCAGGTTATGGGCATCAGGAAAAGGCTTCCACCTCCCTGGGCATGGGAACCATGAGGGGTCATGCGGGAGGACTCTGTGGAAGTTGTACAGAGAAGACAGGAAGTGGCCCTGGGAATTGTGAAAGGGCCTGTGAGGGGGACAGAGCTGCCTTAAAAGATTCCAAAAGCTGGGGGGGACTGAAAAGCATCTCACAAATGAATTAATCTAATCTTGACTTATCTTGGCTTGGCAGTTAGAGAACTCAGGGCAAATTAGCTGGACAATCCTTAAGTATTAAGGATTCACACCTACACCCCTATTCAGTCCTTCCTAAATTCGGCCAGAGCAGACTGCATAAAAGGGGTCCCTGTGGACTAGCGTCTCCTAGATGCCAGTATCATAGGAAGAGAGAGCTGGGGGAAGGGCCACTAGATCCAACTTGTAGCGAGAAGACCTCCCAACCACCAAGAGCATCAGCTTGAGCACAGGGACAGAGGAGTTGGAGAGTTACAGGTCCAGGTCTCCTGCATGGCCACTTAGTAGCTATGTGACCCCAGGGAGTTACTGAACCTCTCTGAGCCTACTCTTCCTTATCTGTGAAATAGGGATGATAATAGCACCTATCTGGGTTAATGTGAGGATTTTGAATGATAATGAACAAAAATGCAAAGTGTGTTTCAAACTAGAGTCCAAGGTCCCACCTGGGATGCTTCTTAAAATGCAAATTTCCAGGTCACACCACAGATTTACTGAAACAGACTATTCGAAGAATTCTTCCGTGGAGTAAAGTCTAAGAAAGGTTGGTGAGACATTTAGTCTATGCTTGGCAAAAAGTCAGTAAGTTAACAGCTATCATTCTGTTTATTATCATTTACAATATGCATATATGAGACCTTTACCCCAGGCTGGACAGCCAAGTGCTCAAAAGTGGAATTGTTTGAGGGGCACCTGGGTGGGGCAGTCAGTTAAGCGTCCAATCACTTTTGGCTCAGGTCATGATCTCAGGGTCATTATCGAGCCCCACATAGGGCTCTGTGCTCAGCAAGGAGTATGCTTGAGATTCTCTCTCTCCCTCTTCCTCTGTTCCACAAACCCCCACCACCACCCCGCACTCTCTCATTCTCTAAAATAAATAAATAAATCTTAAAAAAAAAACAACCCTGGGATTGTCTGAAATCCAACTCAACAGATATTTGCTCATCCTCAGAAGCCTGAACAGAACCTTGATCACTTATAAAATGCATAATTATAGCAGCCCAGGTGAACGCAAAGTAACCTTTTGCAAATGTTCCCAACAAATCAAGCAGTCATAGTTTTTGTTTGCTTGCTTTAAGAAAAAGTGGTATGAAACAAATTTTCAAAGAGGTGATAAGCAATGTCACGTACATAACTCCCTGTGGACTGGCATCTTCTTGGAAGGTGCTTTGTGACGAGAGAGCCCCCTGTGATGGGTACCATGATTTCTATACACAGGCTGGCTGGTAAAAGCCAAATATGAAGCAATTCTCAAAGGCCTCCGGGCTAAATTTGCAGGGAAATCATTCATGAGTTTTCCCAGACACTAAGTCCCACAGTACCTGCGTCTGTCTGTTTCCTCTGCCGCCCCTACACCTTCCATTGTTCTGGAAAATGTCCAGATACAATCTCTGCAAAAGCGCGTCTTCTCCTGCTTGTCACGCAGAGAAGCAGGATATGAAAAAGAACGTCACCAATACAACTGCATGGTAATCAAATGCTAAGTATCCTGAAAAAGAATCCCTTGCCATTTAGATTTTGAGAAAATAAAAAATAGCAGCAGTGAAACGGGTTTTTTTTTTTTTTTTGAACATTGCATTTAAACTCTCGCTACAATTTTCATAAAGTTTCATTATATGCCACAAGGATTACCATTCTGTGCTCTAGTAGCTAAAAAAATTACTCCCTCTGCTTCCTCTCATTGACATTGGAATAGTGCACTGAGTTTATATGCATCCAGGGCTCTCCTATTTGATGATGTGGCTAGGAAGTACTTAATGTGATGGGATACCTTTCAGGAAAGATTAAGAAAAATGGCCGGGGGAGTAGAGCATCTCTGAGATTTGGTTTTCCAAATTATTAAAAATGGCAGATCTCTGTAAGCACAACTTGACAAAGCAGCACGCTGTTGCCCTCAGTTGTCCCTTACAGTCTTAATTGCCCATTCTCCACATTGCCGATGCACGATGCACTTTATGGTAAACTCAACACAGAACCACTGTGCCTTCTCTGCACACAGCTCTATGCAGACCATAAATGTCACCACCAAATTGGTGAGCGCTAGCTCCAACCCTGGCGCATCTCCTCCCTTGAGACATCTGTGTCCCTAAGGATACCAATCCCGACTTATAGGAAATCTTGGGAAAAGCAGCCAAGAGCTTTTCCTGCTGAGGTTAGTGGGAGGAGGCCAGTGGGGAAGTGCGCTCGATAAAACTGTCTCAAAAAATAAGTTCCGTCTTAAAAAGCTCATGAAGGGAATGAGAGAGTTATTTCAGTTTCTTAAATGAAAGCACACCCCCAAAAATAAGAAATAAAAGGCCTGTTGATGGAGAAGCTTGAAAGACTGGGAGTTGAGATTATCACGGCAGAAAGATTGCCTGGTAACAGAGCTTTCTTGTATTACACCCAAAGCTGTGTACCATCTGAGGCTGATTCAGGAAAATACTCAAATCTCCTGGTAATTTCCTGCAGACAGGACATTTAATCATCTCCAAGCCTCCACCACAAAAGGGGGGAAAAAAAAGAAAGAAAAAAGAAAAAACCTAAACCAAATGATTCACACTCTTAAAACGAATCTGCCTTCAGAACGAGAACCATTTTCTGCTCTTGAAAAGCAGCCACGATTTGTTATTCTAACAGTGTTCTTTTCCTCCAAACAGAAATAAAAGTCACTCGAGGAGGGCTTGTACTGATTTCTGCTCTGCATTTCTTGAAACTTCCATTCAGTCAACAGTTTCTCCTGGCAGGTTCTCAGAAATCCAGGGAGAGCTGGGTAGTCAGTGACTAAGAACACAGGATCATTTTTATAAGCCTCCCTTCCCCCCGACTTTTTGGCCCCATGGGAAGATGTTTTATTGTAGGACGAGCAGAATTAGCTGCACATATAAATTCTTCACTGCTCAGCTCACTTGACACCTTTATCTGAATTGCCCAATGGCTGGGGAGATTTGGCAATGGACAATTTGAAAAGGACAAGCCCAAATCCTCCCCAAGTGGTGTTTGTTCACTCTGGACATACAGGGCCATGTCCATCTCTCTAATTATTCAATGAGTTGCACAGATAAAAACATCTGTTTGCAGAAAGCAGGGAACCCAAAGCATACAAATGATTCACACCACCTCAACAACTAGAAATAAAGCCCAGCCCAGCAAAATGCCGAAATAATTTAATACGGGCAGAAATGGGAGTTTGGCAATCCATGCATCAGACTTTGCTCCAATTTTGGAAGACATTTCTTCCAGCTGTCTCATCTTAAAAAAAAAAAAAAAAATCTCTGACCCTTTGCATTAGGCTGGACCCTTTGCATAACTTCTTGCTTAGTGTTATATGCAAGTGAACAGGCAGATTGGGGAGGGCGAGGAGGGAAGCTAAAACTTTATCTTTTCAGTAAACCTTACCCCCACCCCCCAAACCCTATGGATTATTTTGGTTTTAAAATTCCCTAGGATACAGCTGCCCAGGCACACTCCAGATATGCATAATTCCAGTCCTCCTCAGGTCCTGACTCCCCGAAACTGAGGGTGCACCAGAAAAACTGGAAGAGAGGATTCCAATTAACTACCCCCCCCCACAAAAAACCTTTCTCCATCCTTTAGACTACCCCATGTGAACTAGAAGAAGGCCAGGAGAGGGGTCTCTTCCCCACTTCTACCCCCAATTCAGAGTGAACGCATGAACAAATTCAGAATTGCTTAATTACGGGGACCTACCAAGGAGAAAAGGGATGAATATTAAAAGTTCTAGGAAGGCAAGCAATAAGGAGTGTGGGGAGAAGTCCTTCATTTTTTTAATGATCTTTCTGAAGACACTGAACATATTTTTTGATAGTGTAAGGAAAATAAGTAAGTAGGTCATTAGCAATAAATGCATTTTAAGTATGTGAGGAAAATGAATCAGAGAATAGTGATTGTTTAAAAAGCAAGTTCGGAGAAGTTTAAATGTTTCCCCCAAAGTCGTCCTAATACAGTCACAACAATACCCCCACCTCCTGGTATCGTCATTATTATTACTGGTTAATAAAGTGGCTGCGCAATAGCCGGCAGACAGCTCAATATGATCCCTCGGTCCCCTCCCTAGAGCTCACGACCGCCTGTCTCTGTGTGGCCAGGCGCATCACTGCCAGAGGTCAGTGTCCCAGCTCCAGGCCTCTTTCCCTGGGAGGGTCGGGAAAAGCAGGAGCAAAGGCGCCCCAGCGCCCCCTCCTCTGTGAACCCCGGCCACAGGAGGGCCACTTACCCGGCTCAGCCTTGCATCGCCCGCCGCTGCGGCGCCTCCGCCGGCGGGGAACGGGAAAGGGGGGGCAGGCGGCTAAGAAGCCCGGCGGGGCGTCCGCCGCCAACTGCCCGGAGCCAGAGGGGGCCCTGCAGGAGCTCTGCGCAAGGGGGGTGACATTCCCGGGGCTGTGGCCGCTGATCCGTGCGCGGCAGCTCCGTGGGCCAAGATAACCGCTCAGGTCCCGGGGAGAGAAGCTTCAAGCTCTCCAAGGCTGCCTCCCTGCTGCTTAAAGGGACGCCTCTCCACCTCCCACTCCGCTTATTGGTGAAAATCCTGAGCCACAGGCCAATCCTAGGCCTGTTCCCGAATTGAGATTTCAATCAAGGAAGCTACTGCTTTAAAATTAGAAAAGGCTGATGGGTGGTGGCGGTGGTGGTGGTGGTGGTGGTGGTGGTGCTGGTGCTGGTGCTGGTGGGGTGGGGTGGGCTGGAGGGGGTTCAATCACCTTTCAGAAGCAGAAGGGCACAGGCTCTCTGGCTTTTGCATGCAGAGGTCCTGAGAGCTGGCTGTGGCTGGAAGAGCAAGATTATACTGTAAAGAGCACTGGAGGAAAACAAGGAGCCCACTGGACCCTCATCCTTCACCCCTCTGGTCCATCTCCCCCCAGCTCACTCATCATTCAAGGGTAATCCAATTGATCCCAGATGCTGGAGACCCTCTATGCCAGAGAAGAGCCTCCAAGCTCTGTGCTTCTAAAGCTTCCCCATTATCTTCCCTTCCAGACACTCATCACGCTTTTTTAGCTTAATCTGTCTCTGCCTTCACACTGCATGTTCCACCACAGCAGAAATGATTTCACCAATAATCACACTATTACTCCCTGCCTGGAACACTGTGAGCTCTCAGGAAATATCTGAGGAAGGAGGGAAGGGAGGGAGGGAGGGAAGGAAGGAAGGAGGGAGGGAGAGAAGGAAGGAAGGAAGGGGGAGAGAGGAAGGGAGGGGAGGGAGGGAAAGAAGGAAGGAAGGAAGACAGGGAGAGAGGAGGGAAGAAGGGAGGGAGGGAGGGAGATGTCCCGCATTGTTTGTGACAATACAAATGTTAATTAAGAGGTAGTATTCAAGAGTCCAGGCACTGATTTCAGACACAATTGTACCCAAATGCAGTCTCTGCTTCTTGCTAGTTATGTAAATAACCTGTATCTCAGTGTCCTGGTCCATAGAGCAAGATGCTGTCTCCTGTCTCACAGAGCTGTTGTCAAGATTGCATTAGCTCTTGTCTGGAGTAGAGGAGGTTCTCAGTTAATAGCTTCACTAGTTGTTGTTATTACTGAAATCAAAATACATCTGCTTGAGGTTGGGATTGGTCTGACTGCTGGTTTGTCTTTTTGCTAAGTACCCAGTCATTCATGAAACAGATCTGAGTTCAGTGCGGATTCAGCACCAGGCCCCAGGCAGAGTGCCAGAGTCACCAATGAATGATAACACCCTTGACGGCAAGGAATTCATAGTGGGACTGGAGTGGGGGGGGTGGTGCGGGAATTAGCCAGGGTTTTCCAGAGAAACAGAACGAATGGGATATACATAAATTTGAGATTTATTAAAGGAATTGGCTCTCATAGTCATGGAGCCTGAGAAGTCCCATGATACACAGTTTATAACGTGGAGAACCGGAAGCCTAATTCAGTCCAGGAGGGAAGGTCTGAGAATCAGGAGCCAAGGGTATAAGCTTTGGTCTGTGTCTGAAAGCCTGAGAACCAGGAATAGCGCTGTCTGAGGGCAGGGGAATATGGATGTTCCCACTCAAATAGAGAGAACACTGACCATTCCTCCACGTTTTTGTTCTACTTAGCACTCAAAGTAATGGGTGATGCTCACCTGCATTGGTGAGGGCAATCTCTGTGAAGTCTACTAATTCAGATGTTAATCTCTTCTGGAAACACATTCGCAGACACAACCCCAAAATAATGTTGTACCAGTCATGTGGGCATACCTTAGCCCAGTCAAGTAGACACATAAAATTAACCATCATAGTGTGGGGGAGAAGAGAGAAAAACAGAGAAACAGGTCACCAAAGAAAACTACGTGAAACGATATACAAGCAAAGACATATGTACAGGAATGTCTATTGGAAGATAGTTTGTAATCTCAAAATAACTGAAAAAATTATCCAATAGGGGACATTGTTAAATAAATTATAATACCTACATTTAATGGGATACCATGCAGTCATGACAAGAAAAGAGGTGGAGCTAAGTGCACTAATATATGATGAACTCCAAAACATATTGCTGAGGGCAGTGTAGAAGGTAAAATATATTCTCACCAGCATAAATAAATCGTCATGCATTATGTCTACATATGCATGCTGTTTATACATTAAAATGCCTCTAGGATGATACCTCAGAGAATGATAAAGGTTATTACATCTAGCAAGGTGATCTGAGAAGTTCACAGGTTGAAGACAGGAAGGAGACTAATATTTCATAACTTGCCCTTGTGTATTATTTGATTATTTTACCATGAACTTGTAGTAAGTTCTTAGTTCTGGGCAATCTGGCAAATGATGAAAATTCCCACCCTTCAAACACCTAGATATGCTGGATAAAATATTTAAAAAATTCTTTAAGTGCTTAACCCACAATAAGGACAGGAAAATACCCAAGTAGTAGAAATAAAGAGGTAGCCAAAGAAAAGAATGGTAAGCATGTAAACTCATGAGGTAGAGGGAAAGGTGGTGGCAGCAGGGGGAAAGTCTGTCTTGGTTCCCTAGGAACTAGGGTTTTAATGCCCATGCAGGACAGGAGACAAGGCCTTGGGATAAGGAGATGCAGGAAGTTGTTATGTGACCCCTGCAGAAAACCAGGAATACTCACTGAGGGTTGCACCCACGAAGAACAAATAGCAGATTAGAAAAACTGTCGACCAGCCCAATGAAACTTGTCTATCTTTAGGAATAGGAAGGAAGAGTTTAAGCTAAGAATAAGGAACCCTAGGCCTGTGCCTTTCTTGAGAGTAGAGTACGAATAACCAAGGTCAGAACCAGGAAACCCTAACTGAAAAATAAATAAAAATAAATTGGTCCTCTTCATGATATGCCCGGAATGCCTCATAGAGGCAGATGAAAAATAGCCTTGGAGAGCCAATATGTGGCCCTCAAAAACATGAGCTCCCACAAGTAAATTACAGGACACCCAGGAAACTGATAAGACCCATGTCAACAAATATGAGGATGAGAGCTCAAGAATTTAGGGTCATGAAATACCATTCTGAAAAAGAACATGCATGTCTACAATGATTAAAAGTCTACAATGATTAAAAATATGAAAGCTAGAATTGAAAGCCTAAAAGGGAATAAAAAGTGATTCCTATCTCTCCTCACTGATTCACTGACATTAAAAACTTGACCGATCGATTAAGCAGGAGGTCAGATACTCCTGAAGAGAGAAATAGAGACCTCAGGATGGAACAAATGAGGCACAAAGGGATAAAGAGTTGAAAAAGATGTAAGAGAGGGTAAGAGATACAGAGAAGAGAATGAGAAGGCCCAACCTATGTCTAATAGGAGTCTCATAGGGAGAGAAGAGAGAAATTGGGGAGAGGCATAATAGCTGAGAAATTTCTAGAATTTATGAAACTGATGCATTCTCAGATTCAAGAAACACAAGGTATCTGAAGCAGGATAAATAAACATAAGAACATCTGCATGTATTAATTATTCATAAAAGTACAGTTAATAAAACAGTGAAGTGTTAAAAAAAATGGAATGGTTTAATAATGCAAAGACAGAGGGAAGCAGAAGGCACTTAACAGAACAGCAGAGAGGCAACTCTACCATTCCACATTTAGAGCTGGATTACATTTCCCTAAATCCTTCCTCCTCAAATACAATGAAGTCTAAACTACAGTAGATCGTTGAAGGCCTAGCTAACAAAAACGTGAAGGCCTTCAACATTATACATGGTGCCCAAGTAAGAAGGCAAAGTGGCAGAGGTCTCCTGGGAAAGATGGGCTCATTCAGCCATCAGACAAAAGTAGGGGGCAGGGTAGCAGCAGAGAAACAGCCCAACACAGAACAGAGAATATCATAACAAGGGAGTATAAACTGCTATGGAAACACAGAGGAGGAACATCCCAACCAGCCTTGCAGGGGGGAGGTATTACCTGAAGGAAGGCTTCCTGGAGGAAGTAACATCTGCACTGACAGAGCTGGTATCTTTGGAAGGAAAAGACTTTAGAGTTAGGCTTGGCTTTAAATCCCAGGACTGCCACTTATTATTAGCTTGTGACTTTGGCCAAGTGACATAACTTTTCCAAGGCTCACTTATCTCATGTATGAAATGGAATTATATCACTAGTCTTGGGGTTGTTTTGAGGTTTAGGGATAATATACATAAAGCATTTAGCAGAATGCCCTGTCTATAAGTGATTTTCCATTAAATGGGCTGCTAGTATTCTCATTAGATGAAATCCAGTGCTTGGATGGGGGGGAAAAAAGCCTCTGTCTTTTAAAAGATGATTTTTTTCTAAAAGTTAAAGAAGACAGAGGTTTGCAGAAGTTTCATCAAACTACCCTGAGGAATATGAAATATTCACTGAGTATCTACCCTGCAAAAGGCATATTACCAGGCTATCAAAATATAGAGTGTTATCAGATCTGGTCCTTTCCATAAGGAACCTAAAATCTACTTCCCAAAAAGTAACTCAAGGCCGCATATCTTGTGTCAAATACACGAATCCCTGGGGTGTTAAATCCTGAAATGGGCAGAATTCCTATCTAGAGCATTCAACCTTCAGATTCCCAGCCACAAGTCAAGTTGCAAGAATTCAGAGTCTAGCAGCGGAAGGATTAAATGGACCCCCCTCTGTATTACTCAATAGGTTTATGAATGACTGGGACAATGGATGGTGGGGAAACTCATCAAGTCCAGCTAATGATGCTAAGTTGCCTGGCTCTGCCAATGCTTGGTGGATAAAAGCACACAATGATCTAGCCAGTCTGCAGGAATGGCCAGAATGAAAGCAGACAAAATTCCATCGTGGTAATGGTTGTGCCTGCCCTTTGGAAGAAGCACTGAACTGTACAATCTTAGGGAGGGAGGAAAGAACTGGCCAAGGACATGCTTTCTATTCATTCCTGCGTGCACCATGTAACAAACATTTATGGAATGTCTACTGTGAGAAAGGGTTTGCCTTATCAGCTAGATAAACATGGAAAAAACATGACTAAAACACAATGCCTGCCTTCAAGGAGCATAAAATAGAGTGATCTGAAATCCTCTGCACTTGAAACTACCCATGGCCTCCAACATTCTTCCTTCTACCATGAAATGGTGATGTAACCTTTACCGATTAAACACCATCTTGTTGCAGAATGGCAAATAGATTTCATCTCTTGGACTAACACTGATTGATTAGCCGTGGCTTCCTGGAGTGCTGACTTGACAAGAAGTCTGAGACTACATTTGACAGGCAAGCATGCTGTGATTGATTAGTGATGTCTGTCATGTGGACGGGAAAGGAGTGACAGCACTAGGCTGTAAATTTGACATCTCTCATCCAGTTCAACCCCCTCGTTCCACAGATGAGAAAACAGAACAGATCTTTCTTTCTTTCTATGGCATTATAAATTCAGCAACTCTAGCAGGGGCAACCGAGGAGAACCTCCATATCTGAAATGTTGCTGAGAGAGAAAAAAACATCTATGGCTTAGAATATTTCTGATGAGCTTTTAAGATATGCACTCGAATCCTTTAAGAGGCTTTATATTCTGTAGCAAACTGACTAAATGGAGGAAGCTACCAACTTTGATCTGGTTAGCTGAAAAGGGCATCCCTCCACCCCCCAGACATACACAAGATCAAATTAAACATATATCATTTGAATATGATTGATGATTTAAAATGTATTGGGGGACGGAAATGTCTCTAAATAAAGCATATTTCAGAAACACAACATGAATAAATACATAGAACAGCAATTAACATGTTATCTAAGACAGGACAAAGATTTTTATCATTTTATTCTATTAAATGGTATTGATATCATCAGCCAAAGAAAAGCCCTTATTTATTTTCATAGAGACCCCTTATATCCTGGGGACTCTGTAACACTAACTAAGGAGATAGGGTCTGTCCCTGTTAAGCATTTCCACGCCCAATCTATCAACACTCACAGCCATCACCCTGCCCAATCACAAAGAAGCTAGGCTAATTTGCTGCAAAGGACAAAATAGTAAAAACGAGCAACAGATAAGCAGAAAGCCCAACCCCAGACTGATTCAGATACAAAGAACAAATTGTAGCATTTGATCAATATGCCAGCTCTTCTGTCTTGCCAACTGCAAAGTGAATTTTACAGAAAACCAACACTTTGAGAAAGAGTTCTAATTAATTCAGTAACATAAACTCCAATGAAATATTAGGGGGAGGGTATGAGGGAAGAGAGAGAAAGAATATGAGGATGAGGAGGATGAGGAGGGATTGACGGAGGGAAGGAAGGAAGCAGGGAGGGAGGGAATGAATGAATGAATGGATGGATGAATGAATGAATGAATGAATGGGAGACTATGAATGGATGTTCTGGAGACCACTAGGTTTACCTTAAGGGCCCAAAAAGGTATCTTCCGACTCAAGAAGACAGCAAACCTATTTATATTTCAACTGAACACACTGTTAAAGGTTTGGATAAGAAATTAAAAGGTAACCCACCACAAGCGACTCTTTAATGCATAAATCAGCCAGGCTAGTCCCCCCGTCCCCTGCAAGCCTCACTCATTTGCATACCACCGATAGGATTTCTGCCAAATCTGCTTTTAATAAGTACCATGTTCATAATTTGTTAAACTGAATATGACCTGTATTATTATTTAGAATGAAATTGTGGTATATCCATATAATGGACTACTACTCAGCAATTAAAAGGATTGAACATACGCAACAAGATGGATGAATCTCAAATGCGTTATGCTAAGAAAAAGCCAGACCGAAAAGGTTACATATTAGAGGATTCCATGACATGGCATCCGAAAAGGGCAAAATTATAGGAACACAAAGCAGATCAGTAGTTGCCAAAGGTTGGAGGTGGTAGGTGGGATTGAGTAGCATGAGAAAATTTTGGAAGGTGATAGAACTGATCTGTATCTTGACTGGGGGAGTGGTTACCTGACTGTATGCATTTGTAAAAATCATGAAACTGTAAACCCAAGAGTGAATTTTACTGTATGCAAATGGAAAAAGTGAAAAAAAAAACAGATAAAAGACCAAAAGTCAAAATCATCCCTAGTATCACTTTGGTTTTAATTATTCTGTATTAAATATTTTTCTGTTGTCTTATTTTTATAAAGATGTTTAACAAGTCACTCAAAAAAACAGTTTTTAGGAACTGTGGCCTAAGGCTGTAACCCTCACGTTGCTCCTTCTTCACTAAAAAGGGAGATGATGAAGTTTTAGAAAAGTGGCAACTCTACCCCCCCCAAATGAGATCCCCTTCTTGATGTACCTACAAGGTTTAGAAGACTGGGAAGGGAATTTTTAAGGATGTGTGACTCAGTGTTGGTTAATGACCTGACTCTGTACCACCCCAAACTACCTCACGTTTTGGGAAATGGTGCTATAGATTGAAAGCTCCACTGGGGATTGTCTCTGTCTTGTCTTTCACAGCATCCTCAGGGCAAACATAGTAAGCACTTGATGAATATTCATAAAATAAAGGAAATGAACCTTTTTACTGTGTCCCACACTCCAGCCCTCCAGGAAGGAAAGCTCCTGAGGCAGCTCAGTTCATCACTGGACAACTGGCTCCTAGATTAAGTTCTTCCTTCCAGTAAACTGGCAGTAAACACTCTACCAATAGCCAGTGCAGCCCTCTTTCCCACTCAACACCCTTCAAAAACCCAAACCTTGTCTTCTATCAACTTACTTTTATTAACTGTTCCTCATGGGACATGGTTTCTAACTCATTGAGACCCCAACCACTCAAAATAGAGTGGTTGTGGGGAAAATTTGTCCCTGTGTTTTTAGGAATATTGTTTTGGGGGTATATGCCACTTGCAACCATACTGACCTGTATCCAGATTTTTGGGGGGAAGTCCATTACTCTGGCATTTGGAAAACAAAGAAGCATTATGCAAATGACCACCCCTCCCCATTTCCTCAGACGCTGCCCTTTTATAAACTCTCATTGAATCCCTGCAACAGCCCTTTGAAGCAGGGATTATGATGATCTCCATTTTTCAGAGGAAGAAACTGAGGCACAACAGAGTTTAGTCAACTGCCTCTAGTAACACAGCTTGTACGTGGCAGGGATGGGATTCAAACCCAGGCAGTTCTGCTTCCAGATCCTTGAGACGTACCTGCTTGCATATACCGATCACTGGCCAATATGGAGATACTAGTCACCAAAGACATTCAGAAGAGAGGCAGAGAGGAAACTGAGCACTGTAGTTTACTACTATGAACTTTTCATGCACTCAGTACACTTATCCATCCGCCTGTCTAACTTATACTTACCGAGTATCTACTATATACAGGCATTATGGTAATAAGCTTTGGGGACACAGGTGACACTCAAAAGGAACCCACAGTCCAGTGGGAAAGAGACAGATCTATCACACATACATACATCCAACAAAGCGCTGAGTGAGTAATGTATCCCAGGTATGAAGAAGTGCTACAGAGGAGGTAACTTGGACCAACCAGCACAAGAAGGTGATGTTGGCAGCAAGTCTTGAAGAATGAGTAGGAACTCCTGAGATGGTAAAGCGAAGTATAATGAAGCAGATACAACAGTGTGATGGAAATTCAGGAGGCTAGAGAGAAACCCTGGAGGGGCAGGGGAGTGACTCTTTTCATAGGGCAAATCAACCTTGGCACTGATGACACGGGGGGGCCAGATAATTCTTTGTTGTGGGGGTTGTTCTGTGCATGCAAGATGGTTAGCAGCATCTCCAGCTTCCACCTGCCACATGCCAGGAGTATCCTCTCTAGATGTGATGACCCAAAGTATCTCCAGATATTGCCATGTATCTCTGAGCAGCTCATCCCACTGAGAACGTGGACAGATGGGAAAGCATGTACGTACATGAGAGAGAGAGAGAGAGAAAGAAGAGCTTGCCAGTAGACTAAAACAACACAGCGAGGTAGTTTGGTTCTAGATGGTGACATCAGACAGTCGGTCAGACCTCTCCAGTTCTAAGTCACCATCTGGCCACTCTGAAGCTCATTTCCTTTAAAAGGGCCTCCTCCCAATTCCAGACTGTGCATGCGATCCACAGAGAAGCCATTATTTTGATAATCTGGTTACCAGCTTGGACATTTTATGCCTTCTACCTGATTATATGGTAGGCAGAATTTGGAGATGGCCCCCAGGATTCCTGGCCTGGGGGTACACACATACACTCCCCTGGTTTTCCAACCAAACACGATCCTAGGAGCTTCTGGGAAGGGATTTTACTGCTGTAATTGAGGTCCCAAATCAGTTGATCTTAAGATAAGGAGATTACCCTCAGCGAGCCTGACCTAATCTTAGGAGCCCTTAAAAAAGACTAGGATCTTTCTGGAGACACAGATTCAAAGAGAGTGGGACCCCTGATGAGAGGGGGATTGTCAGTCACTGGTTGTGCGGATGGAGGACCACGTGGCAAGGACCTAGCAGTTCCCCTTGAACTGCTGAGAGTGGCCCCCGGTTGACAGCTAGCAGGGAAACAGGGAGCTCAGTTCTTCACCCAGCACAAGGAACTGAATTCTGCCAATGATTTACATGAGCTCAGAGAGGAGCAGATGAGGACACAGATGGCAAAACCTTGATTTTAGCTTTTTGAGAACCTGAGCAGAGAAGCCAGTCATACTACGCCTGAACTTCTAACCCATGGGACTGTGAGATGAGAAATAGATGTTGTTTGAAGCTACTAAATTAGTGCTAATCTGTAATGCAGCAGCAGAAAATGAATACATCTTAGATCCCCCAATTCTCCAAGGTTCAGCGAAAATGCTTCCTCCTCCATGAAGCCTCTCCCTACTGTACAAAGGGCAAGCAGGGCCATTTCAAGTTTTCTCATGTTGATCCTGCTGCCCCAGACATTTTCGGGGGCATCTCAGGCCGATAAACTACCATCCTGTCTACCATTCAATATGTCCTGAATGGTTGCTTGCTTTTTTGTTTGTTTGCTCCTCTCCTCCACTGCCCCCCCACCCCCACTGCAAAAATCAGCATTTGGAAGATACTGGTCATCTCTTCAAGGCTCTTCTGAATTTTTCCATAATGTCTACAACAGAGGTGAGCCCACTGTAGATGCTCAGTAAATCATTACTGACTGATGACCATGGGTCCTCACCCTCCACCCCGACATGAGGGGAGAAGAGGCATTGCATGCTATTGCCAAAATTCATATTATGATTGAACTGACTTGGAGCAACACGCCAGCATTCCAAAGAACCATTTATATTTCAATACTTACATGAGCTCATTCTCTTGGCTGACGGTGACTCTCAAGTTATAGTGACCTCTCACCAGTCACTTAACTTCTCAGGGTCAAGTGACTGATCAGTTACTGTGAGCTGCCAGCCAAAAAGTCTCAATGCTCCTTGCATTTCAGACTCTTGTTGCTCCTCCCTCTAGATGTTGAGTTTTCTGGGTTATTGGCCTTGGAGTTTACTCTCCTAGTTAGGAGACCCAACTGGGGAGGTTTCCAAAAGGAAGCCTGCCATTAGCATTGCCCATCGAGTATTAAACCCTCCTCTAGAGGGGCAACAAGAGACTTTCAAGGATTCACTTTTATCTGGGATGATGATTAGCACAAGTAGGGAAGAATAATTAACAGAAACTATTAAATAAGTTAAATTGGGACAGATTAGGTCTGAAAACTATCTATGCAAAAAAACAAATAATTACGGACAAAACTCAGCACCTGAACTGACAAGCTATGGAGTCACAGCTTTCCAGGGTGGCATAAAAATTATCAGGCTGTAAAAAGTCAAGCTTCACTCTGGCCTCATTCAACTCCCTTAGTGAATTTTGCTAACGAGACCAGAGGACCACAAGCCACCAAGCAGAGCACCAGGGACTGAGGAAGGCAGGATTCGTATCTGGGAAATGCATACTGTGAGAGATAGAATGGAAGTATTTCTGGAAAATTATTGCTCATAGTAACAGATTCTCTGGATGAGGGTGGTGAATGTCAGCTATGTTGCCACCTAAGGACGGTCTCCACAGCAAATGCCACTAAATGACCACAGCACTCTTTCCAGCTGGGCCTGGAACGGACCTCAGGATCTTTCTCAACACAACTCTCTTTGGAAGGAAGCACCTATCAAATGATCCCAACTGGCCTGCAACATAAAGTCAATCAGCCTCCTGTTGAATTGAATGTATTGAGACTTCCCACTCCTCACCTAGAGCCATGCTTGCATTTGGCTTTTTTTGTTTGTTTGTTTTTAACATGGGCTGGGAAAAAGAACACAAGAAAAGAACAAAGAAACTGAAGCACATCACCTACTCAGCTGTATCCTGCTGTGTTTCCAGAAACCCTCCTGTCCCCAGAGCCATTCTTTTTGGATACTTGGAGGTTCTCAATGTTTGGCTATTCAAACTTCAGAGCAAAGAGAGGAAGAATCTTCTGTTTTGTTTGAAGGCTCCTCTGTCTTGGTCCTGCCTTTGACTGGAGTCCTTTTCAAGTTTCTGTCCTGGGCTCTTTTCTACATTCTCTGAAGGAAAGCTGATGAACTCTCATTCTCTCTAGCAGCATCTGTTACCCTCTGTCGGCTGGCTGACTCATTTACTGCCCGGCACTGTGCTAGGTGTGGAGGATGCAGCAGGGAACAAAACAGGTACATTCCCTGCCCTCATGGAGCTTATATTATATTGTGGTAGAGAAAGACAATAAGTAAGTAAGATGAGAAGTACTAAAGGGGCAAAGTCAGTCAAAGGAGGAGAAAGATGGGGAGATGCAAGCTGAGAAGGGTGCCCAGGACCTCAGATCTCCTTTCCAGCTGTGGGAGCTCTCATAGGGATCAGACTCGTGAGTCCTCCCCACCTTCTGGGCACCTCTGCCAGGAAGTCCCACAGGCACAAAATCACTGAGTCCACCAAAGATACATCACCCTCTTCCAAGCCTTCTTCCTCAGGAGAACCCTCCATCCAAACAGCTTCCAAATGCCCCTCCACGCTACTCTCTTCTTTATTCCTGCTGCCGTGCCCTGATCCCAGCACTGATGTCTCCTTCTCGGGCCGGTGCGCCAGTCTGACTCATGGCTGGAATTCCCGCCTCTCTTCCCAGCTGAGCCCAAGCCCATTTCACAAGCCATGGCTGGAATGATCTTTTTAAGCAAACCATCCGATCATGACATTCCCTGCTCAGAACATTTCTATAGCTCCCCAGTGCCCTCAGGTAAAGGAACTGGACTCACAGAGACCTCTAGGATGTGAACTTTACAATGCAACTTTATCAAAACTGTCTCCCAACTGTAGCTAAAATTACCTGTTTGCACTTCTTCTGGTTTCTTGCTCTTCCTACTCCTGCGACCTGAAACACAGTTCAGCCCTTTCTCCTGAGTAATGCCTACACATCCTTCTGGACACTCGGGAAACCTCCCTCGACCTCAGAAGACCCTCGCAAACGGCCTGTCAGTTGACTAACACAGCAATCAGCATGCTGTCTGGTGCACAATCAGTATTTCCTGAATAAATGCATACGTCAATGTACAAATTGATTGTTACAATTATAACCAATTTCTTTTAGGCTTTATTTTTATTTATTTTTTAAATGTTTTATTTATTTATTCATGAGGTCAGAGAGAGAGAGAGAGAGAGAGAGAGAGGGGCAGAGGAAGAGGGAGAAGCAGGCTCCCCGCCTAGCAGGGAGCCCGATGCGGGACTCAATCCCAGGACCCTGGGATCATGATCCGAGCTGAAGGCAGACGCTTAACCATCTGAGCCACCCAGGCGCCCCTTCTTTTAGGTTTTAGATCCAGGCCTCTGAAGGCAGGAATTCCCATGCTTTGGGGTAAGTCTTTTCTTGCTGAGCCTCAGCTTCCTCATTTATCAAAAGAGAATAATGGCTCCTACTTTGGAGAGGTGTCATGATGAGAAAGTGAAAGAGTGTATCATCCAAAGACCCAGCACATGGCTGGTGTGAAGTAAGCAGCTGTGCAAACGGTAGCTCTTATTATTTAAAATATTTTTGCCTGCAAGTCAGAGGACAGAAATGCTTTCAGAGATGAGTGTCATTTCCCGGAGCTCATCACAACAAGGGGAAAATGAAGAGAATGAGGAAAAATGCATCCTCTTCATCAAATGCCCTTCTTTCGTTTGAAGATCTTTTGAGCACTTTGGACTTGCCCTTCTGTTTTTATTCTGAGTTCATTTAGCTTTAAGCTCACAGTCTTTATTTTAATACACACTGCATTTTAACAAGTAGGTCAAAGCCATTTTATACTTGCAATATGATTACCATAGTAATAGCTGTATTTTATAACCTGCAAAATGCTCCCAGGGAGACCAGTAGGGACAGCTACAGTTTGTAACAAAAATAATAATTTCAGCCCTGCAGAATAAGCTCCTCTTAAAAACTCTCTTGTTGCAAGTATTAATTTTTGAGGCTCCCACAATATCTGGAAATGGCAAATGCTAATGACTAACTGAAGATATACTCAAGGGTTTTACTGGAGTATGTCTTTACTTTTAGTAGCTTTATGTTTAGAGTTAATATTAGTAATAATAATAGTAATAATAGTAATAAGCAGCAGCTAATACTTATAGAGTGCTTGAAGCAGATTGTCTGTAAAAACGGTCTGAATAATTTCCCTACCTGTACGCATGCGCCTGAGTAGTTCTCTCCCATTATGGGTACGGGCTTGGCTATGTGACTTGCTTTGACCAAATGCGATATTAACAAATGTGACAGAAGGAGAAGAAGCCTGAAAAGAAATTGTGCATTTGGCCTTTGCCCTTTTGCTGCTCTTGAGAACTGTGGCCACAACCAAGCTGGACAAGCCCAGCTGCTAGTGTCCCAGCTACCATCACATTAAACTTGGAACAGAGGCCATTCAGTAAGCAGTCCAACCCAGCCCCAGCCACAGTGCCCTAGACCAGAAGAACGGCCCTGTCAATCTGAATGAGAGATACTAAATGGGTATTATTTTAAGCTATTAAATGTGGGGCTGCTTTGTTATCCAGCATGAGCTAACTGATACAATGTTTATATTACATCAGGAAGTCTTCAAAGTGCTTTATATAAGTAAACTCATTTACTCCCTATCACAACCTTTTGGGGGCAGTACTATTCTTTGTTCCACAGATGGAGACATTAAAGCACATAGAGAGCTGGTAACTAGCCCAAGATCACACAGCTAGAATATGATGGAGCTTGATTTGAAACCAGTCAGTCTGGTTCCAAATACCTGTTCCAAAACTACACAGTACTAATTCCCAAATCTTCTCATATTTCTCCTATAGGAATGTTTTTTCTATATATTATGGAAAGCATTGTTTAAGGTAAACAACTATGTCAACAATCAAGATCACAAAACACTGTTGTTCCGTAAGGAATACATTTTGGATTCAGAAAGCAGTCAATTAAAAAGCACCCCCAGTCACCCATGCATCAAATTCCATTCCAAAATTCTGATGGATACAATATAACTTGATGTACGCTTAAAACCATTGTCAAATATACTCAAAAAATTTTAAATCTGACTGATACAATGGAGCTTTTAGAATGAATTTGAAAATAGAAAGTAAATAAGAAGGTTCCATCAGAATTTATTAATTTAATTTTTTAGGTCATGTACTTCCTCAATTCTTCATACATTTCATTTCAGTCAATTAAATCACAAACGCAATACAAGCTTTTTAAACATAAAGTAAAAAGTCTCTACCTCACTCACCTCCAACTTCACCTTGTTAATGTGACAAACTATTAATAATTTAATGTGTATCCATTTATACTTTTCCTTTAATTATGCAAACATAGTTATTAAAGGCTTACCAGGTTATTGTTCTTTAAAATTGAAAATAAGAAAAAAAAATCAGTTAAAATATTTTAACAGGCTTGTCATTCAAAGAAATTTTTATAGAAGTCTCAGTTCATGATATCAAGTACCTACAACATTAACTGTACTTTAATTCTCAAAGTGACAATTATTCCTTCACTTTACACAATCAACAGAAAGGTTAGCTTCTATGACACATATAAAGGAAGCCAATTTTCTGGTTTTTTGGTCTAAAATAGAATTCTTATCTGAAAGGCATTACTACACCTTTTAGAATTAAAGTCATACTCTCAGCATGGCCATGCCAGATGAGAGTCCAGGAATTCTAAAACAAGCTGTGAAAATCACAGACACACATCTATACACACCACCACCCCAAAACAAACAAACAAAAAAACAGTAAATGCACAAGTACAAAAATGAGAGGCCATCCCAATGCAGAATAAGATCGTGTCACTGAATGGAATGAATTCCTTTAGAAGGTAAGAGTGTCAATCTATATTGCAAGTAGATAGGAACCATGGGAAGTCAATTTCTATCAAGAGATAGCATCATAGCAAAGCAATTCACTTTCCATTTACATCCAAAAATGTCTGAATTTGATTTTTTTTGAGAATCTAACCTAAAATATTTTTGTTTGGATCAAAAGGTTTTTGCCCTGATCACAAATGACCTTTGTAGAGAATATAGAAAAAGTGAACACTAACGTAGGAAATACTATCTTTGTATATGCTTTGGCCTGTTTTCTTTCTTCTTCATGATATGCTATTCTAGACAATGTGTGGATAAAGCATATGAGATCAGGATAGTTAAAATTCACTTCAGATTTCCTAAGGGCAACCTACTGAGATGGGGAAAGGGAAAGGGAAATGTTCCTGCCCCTTCTATCTGAACAAGATAAACACAAAGACACTGTTCCATTATTCCCATAATGGAATGCGCTCTACATCTTTACTTAATTCACAACAGTGAACAGTGAACTATACATATATAGTTTTTTCTTTAAGTCCATAATGTAGCCATGAGTCTATAATCTGAACGGGTAATTAAGGGATGATAATAAGACGAGCATTAACACAGGAGCCCTTCACTTTTTCTTTCTTTTTTTTTTTTTTTTTTGCGAGAGAGAGAATGAGAGACAGAGAGCATGAGAGGGAGGAGGGTCAGAGGAAGAAGCAGACTCCCCGCCGAGCAGGGAGCCCGATGTGGGACTCGATCCCGGGACTCCAGGATCATGACCTGAGCCGAAGGCAGTCGCCCAACCAACTGAGCCACCCAGGCGCCCGCCCTTCACTTTTTCTAGTTCATCCATTCAAGACATCTTTATGGAACAGCTACAATATGGCCGGTCAGGGGACGGGTCCTAGGAATGTAGGTGCCAATAAGAGTTACAGTGAGATGGAAGATACACCCCAAAGGAGTGGACAAGAAGATTGTGGGTACAAAAATGTTTGTGCCACTGCTGAGGTCCCTCCTTCAACAAATCTAATTAGACCTCTCAAATAGTAAGTAAGTTACCATGCAATGTTCAATAATTGAGTTGAGATCATGAGATTTCACTGCCTTCACTCACTGAACATCCTTCTGTGCCAGGCACTGTGACAAGAGCTGGAAATATAAAGGGAACCAGACATGAGCCCTGCCCCCATGTGGACCTCATGTCAAAAGGCAAATGTAAAAACATGGTGGCACGGAGTCACAGAGCAAAGACACCTAACCTAGTTTTAGGGAGGAGGCCTTCCCAGACAAGTTATAGTCAAGTTAATACCTCAAGGATGAGGTTCTCTTTGGGATTTTAAAACAGAATTCTGTTTAAAATATTTAATTTCTAGCCAATGATGTGAAAGCAGTTTCTTGCATTGAGGGAGTGATGAGCCGAATCAGGTCGCCAGCACAATATTCTCCAATTTTAATGTGTATCGAATCACCTGGGATCTTGTTGAAAGGCAAGATTCTGACTCAGTAGGTCCAGGGTGGAGCTGTGATTCTGTATTTCTAATCAGTTCCCAGGAGCTGCTAAGGCTGCTGGTCCGGGGACCACACTTGGAGTAGCCGGGCCCTTGCACGAAAGGGCCCCTTGGCCAACAGATGTGTTGTGCTTGGCTCCTGCAGTATTCTAAAAAGTTTCCATTAGTTGGCAACTTACAAAAATCGGGAGATTTTATATAAAAAGCAGGATTTCCAGCTTCTTCTAAGAAATTGGCATCAGACAAAGTGGGCTCTCAATTTCCTCAAGGCAGCAGTCGACTGGAGGCAGGTGGATGCCTGTGATTTCTGGTTTTCCACAGTGGCCTAGCACCCACAGGAGTTCCTACCTTCTCTGACTTCATTCCACATGCCTTCCTTCCCCTTAGGTATTCAGCAGCTTGAAAGTGTTAACAACCCACCCAACCACCCAACATTCTTCCAGGAGCTGCCTGCACACCTGGCAGGAACTGGCACCATTCATTTATAATAAGGAAGGACCAACAGCTTTTATGGAAACAGCACAGCGTTCTGCTGCCAAATTTATCTGACTTGGCAAGTATCTGAACTGCTCCAAGGTGGCATTTCAGTATACCCCATTACAGAGATAACAGGGCATTTATGGAAGGACAAGCATGGACAGTAAGAGTACATGGCCTCGGGCATCAGATGCCAGTCTGGGGCGCAGCCCAGGAAGCTCAACTGGCCGAGGATCCAAAGAACCCACCCTCATCCTTTAAGAAGTCAGCCCCTGAACGCATCTGGAAATACTTCTTGAACTCGAGTGTTGGCCAGAAGTGGGGGAGGGGCTCCACCTGGAGAGAATGTGTGGGTTGGCACATACAGGAGTGGGTACGACTGGACAGACCTCACGTCTTTTCATTGTGAAATGCTTACCTGCACACGGGCAACTTGGCTATTTTTTACATTTGAACGATGCCTCTGCACTTGGATAAGAGAGAAGCGTTCCGCTTCGTGGCTCAGGCTTTTACAATTGCCAGAAGCCCTCAGGAGACATCCCTGCCATCCACTTATTAACAGACAGAGTGAAATGGACTGATAAAATTTTAGTATCAATTGATGAAAAGTATACCAGAAATCACTTAGTCTCTGGTGCTTCCGATGGCTGATGTGTCTGTCATTTCTATGATGAGAAAGATCTATTCTTACTGCATTGGACTGGAATTAGGCTTGTAGAAAATAAAATCGGGTAAGTCCCTCCTGTTTGTGACTGCCACCACGCATCTTGCTCATCATTACTTGTCTCTACCAGGGTCATTTTTATAAGACTTTCTTGGATTTGAACCTATCTTTACCTATCACTGTTGAACTGTTTGACCAAAAACTTCACATTTTCATAGAGCCCATGAGAAAAATAGGGTAAAATTTTTTTAGAAAAATCATTGACAAGCAATAAATGCTTATAGCAACCTGAGGGGGGAAAAATGGAGCTTACAGCACATGTATATTAATGCATACACATGATCATACCACACATATATTAATTTTGTGATAATAATAAAATGGAACTGAGAGAATCCATACCCTATTGACAAACACATAGTTAAGGAATATTAACTTAACCCAGCTTTTCTGTTTGTTTGCTTATAGTATTCAAATCCCAATTTTTAAAGCTTTCCAGATAATGGACTTTGGCATAAATAACAAATGTATAAGAAACTGCTTTAAAAACATATTACCCAACACTGCAAGGTGACCTAAGTTGAACTAAGTGGACCCTTGGACGTTCCTGTCCAATTATCATCACAATTCTTAATCATATGGCCTATGGGTGAATGTCATTATATTACATGCAATACACAGTGATCTGCACTCATCACAAACTGTGACTAACTGATCATAGGATTATCTGTTCCATGTTGGTCTTCCATTCTAGAATATAGAAGCACCAGCTAGTGGGGTCCAGGTTTACCCATGACTGTGATCCCAGAAGCAAACAGTGCCTGGTACACAGTAGGCACACAGATATTTATTGAATTCGCAGGTGGCTAAAACTGAGCTAGGAAACAACTGCTGCCTTAAGGAAGTTGAACTCAAAACGGGAACTCAGAGGACTACAGATTCTCTAGGACTACCTTTAAGGGAGGCACTGATGCCCTGACTGGCATCACATGCTCACACTTAGCATTGAGAAGAGAGCAAGGAGCAAGCAGATCAGGTAGGATTTTAAGAGACTCTAGCTAATTAGGACAATGTTCCTAGTCTGGGATGTAAGAAATAGTATCAGATCCTAATTATCAGCACTATGCTTTTCAAGTATCAAATGTGAACTTGGGAACTTGAATTTTGAACTCAAGTCAAAATGAAGAGGTTGGCATTTTTCAAGATTGACTAAAAATCACCTGTCTTCTTTTTTCAACGGCACTTCAATGGTTTCGCAAAGCTGCCAGAACTATAGCACATTCGGGTATCCTGGGCAGCAATGACCGCATCAGGAGCATTCATGAAAATCTTAAAAGGTTAATGTGACTCTCATGTGCTTCAGTCACAACAGCCAGGACAATGGGGCCCAAGACAAAGCTCTGGGCGGGACTGTGTCATTTAACAGCAAATCACATGCAAGAGGCATGGGTTCCTGAAAAAAGAAGAAAGCCATGTGTGTTTGGTATGCTATGAAAATTTACAACATGGGTAATAAACAGGATAGCTTTCAACTCTGCACATATCATTTGAAAGAATCTTTCATTGCTCAAAACTGTCCAATGTGGATGAACGTTTGGCTTAACCACAGAAGTTTTGATCCTAACCATGGGCAGGAAGGAAATGGTTTAATTTCTTAATTTCTTTCAAGGGAATAGGATCATATTTAATACCTATAACACCAATGACAGGTTTAACTTCTGGGGCCCCCAAGCATAAATGGCCAAAAATGTTCTTTCACCCTCAAGTACAAAAATAAACCCATATATAAGTAGAGAAGGCTTCAGATGGCGAGGTGTGAATTCCACACAAAACACTGCTTACCTTTAGGTTGCTGAGAATGGCCCTCCTTAGGTGGACAGACTAGCAAGACAGGATCAAAGTACTCCATTCTTACAAAGATTTGGCTCATAAAATTATATACCTATGAAGTGAACTTTTTAACAACCACAAAATAAAATAAAATAAAATAAAATAAAATAAAATAAAATAAAATAAAATAAACCCTGTAATGTGTACCTGAAGTTCAATTCAATCCAAGAAAAGCTTGTTCTGGTGGCAAGATCTACATTAGGTACCCAATGCAGCCATGTATCAAATGGCCAAAGATGGAGTAATACTATCTTTCAAACGAATGCCTTTCAAATGAATTATGGTAATCCAAGACCTATTCCCATGTTCAAATAATGAAATGCAGGCAGAAATTTATCACCTGGAGTCATTGCTCTCATAGCAATTATGATAAGCTTCTATGAAATGTTCAATTATGAAAGAGGGCAGCTATGGATAGCACTGGTCTCCCAAGCAAGACTCAACCATCTAGTCTACCTGATGCACAGCTACGCATATCTTAGGCCTTCTCTGGCTCATTCTGAACTTGAACCTTTCCTTGATCATCTGTCTTTTCTTTTCCTTAAAAGGAAAAGTTTGGACTACACAATCTAGATAGTCTTAACCACTCATAAGTGTAATACTTTTCCCCTATAATTGAACGGCCAAAAGACACCACATGAATAATATTTAATTATTCTCATTGTTTTCAATACCAAAGGAGTTTACTGACCTGGGCCAACCTGACTGGCAAAATGACCTTAGAAGTTGTCACTGCATGCCAGTAAAGATATCCAAAATTAAAACAGGATTTCTTTCTAATACTTAGAAAAGTTATAGTCCCGACAGGACATTTTTTTAAAAGATGCCTTTTTCCAACAAGTTCAAAAGTTAATCAAGTTAGCTGGGAAGATATTCCCATTCCTTAAGAGACAAAGAAATGCAACATCCAAGTGGTAGGCTTGGAGCAGCTTCGAAGAGTGTTCTATGCTTTTTAACCTCTAACTTGCATTTAAAGGTCACAGACTACTTGACCATTCACTTTATTAATTTATGAAGTCAATGACATAAGGATTATTAACAGGGCTCAGGGTCTCCCAAAAGCATTAAAGACAAGAAACTAATCCACATCCCACCTGAAATTTCCCATCATCATGCAATTTCAAGGTGGCTGCATGGTATCCCCTAAATTGCTTAGGATGACAAATGTTTCCTTGGTGGGTAAGCATCTTTTAACCCTGCTAAGATTTATAATGACATAGAGAAACATTTAAAGGAACCAAACCTATAATCTTCACACAGTTTGTATTACAGAATCTGTACATATTTGGTACTTTAATCGTTTTAACATTTAAGAGGATTTGCCCTATTCATATAACCAGGTTGTTTTTGTAATTCCAATTTAAAATGTTTAATTGAGTAATTGGTATAGACTTATAATTTTAAACTAAAACCTTACGAAATTTACATACAGTTTTAGGTGACTTCAGTCAGCTTAATGTTCACCATAGTTATAAGTTTACTTTATGAGAATTGCAAGAATTATTAAAAGAGGAGTTTGGAAAGGGTGTTTTCTTGGGAAAGGAGGGGGTCAAGTCAGAGGACTTAAAAAAAAAAGCCAAATATTTTACATTTATGAGCACACCTTAAAATGTAAATAATTTAATTATTTAAATTCATAAATGGGGACCAAAGATTACAACCATTATAGAATAATAAGATCTGAATGCAAAACTAAAAGAAGAATTAGGTTTTTCAATTACTTGAATTTAAGTTTTAAAACCAAAGCAATCTCGACATAATCCTCCCTTAAAAAACAAAAACAAAAACAAAAACAAACAACTACCCTCCAGTGACTCCAAAAAACTCACATAGACCACTGTCACTAAGGTGACTCCAAGGGCTGATTTGAAGGCCACAGCAGGGATCGTGCCTGACCCTCGCGTGGTAATGTGACATGTCTCAGGGTATGTCCATGTATCAGCTGCTAATAGGCATTGAATCCATACTGTAGGCCAGGCCCTGGCTAAGCTCTTTGTAAAGATTTCCTCTCTGTTTTACAGAACAGCAATCCAAAGCTTAGGGACATTGTCTATCTTACCAAGACGACAAGGTAATAAATGCTAAAAATGGGACTGGAATCCCATGCTCTTAACCACCAAGCATTCTGCCTCCAATAGGAACAACATCCCATGAAGCCAATGAGTTTCTAGAACCTTACTACTCAGTAGGGACCATCAGAATTGGCATCACCTGGGAGCTTGTTATAGAAATGCAGATTCTCAGACCTACTGAACCAGAACCTGTGGGTGATTCTTAGGCACATTAGCATTTGAGAAGCACTCTTCTAGAGCAGGGGGCCAGCAAACTTTTTCTGTAAAAGGCCGGATAGAAAGCAATTTGAGCTTTGTGTGTCTTATGTTCTCTGTTGCAATCACTCAACTTTGCCATGAAAGTAGCCACAAGCAATATGCAAATGACTAAGCATGACTGTGTTCCAAAATTCTTTATTTACCAAAAAAAAAAAAAAAAAAAAGGGTCATGGGCCAAATTTGGCCTGTGGGCCACAGCTTGCCAACCCATGGTCCAGAGTGTAGTGGCTATACCATTCGGTTGGGTGGATCTGCTGAAAGACAACTGAATACATTTCCCATCTTGGGAGGTAGAGCCCCTACCCAGCCTGACTTCACCCATTGCTACCAAGTAGCAAATTCCCAGTAATACCATCTTCCAACCTCGTCAAATGCTCCCTTTTTCTTGAGGTCGGATGGTTATGTCTCAATTTTAACATCATTTTACAGGGGACCCAGGGTTCACAAGGCCAGTGGGAAATTTCCCCAAATGCTTTTTCCCTTTGGTACAAAGACATCAAATTAAAAGGGTGTGAGTGCATTGTTAAGTTCTTTGGGGGAATTAACAATTGGTCTTACTTTTCAATAAACACAACTGTGTGAATGCAACTGGCTTTCTCGCACATTAACAGACTAGGATGCCCTCAAATTCTGAAGAACTTCTGAGCCAAGTACTACATGATGATTCAATGTGTTGGACAGCAGTTCCTTAGCTGACAATTATGCTCTGCAGACGTGCTCAGTCTTGCATTCGGGAGCACCACACTGATTGCTCAACTGGGAGTAAAGGCTAAGTGTCCCATTGCAAGAGCTCAGCTTTTCCATCAGAGGTTCCCACAAAAATCTGAACACTACAGTTAAAATGAACAGTTACTGCATTATTTTCTTCTCTTTCATGCTTCCTGTCACAAGTAGAAAGAGGCTTCTCACACTCCGCAGGAAAACTCAGGAAAGGAATTTAGGAGCTGGTCTGGGGAAGGTGCTGGAGCCAAGCAGTTTTACGTCTTCTACTTGTTCAAGAAAATGTAGAGAAACCAGAAATGATATAAATGAGGCAACTGAGAGAAAAAGTATTTATTAGGGGCAGTTACTGAGTGATTACTGTTTACAAGATACTGTGCACAAGCCTTCCCAGAGTCTGTCTCCCAAAATCTCACCACAGGTTATGAAGGGAGAAGCAAATATTGGGATGAAGACACCAAGGCACAGTGAGGCCAAAGGCCACTAGTAGAGGAAGACCGTGGATTTGAACCTGCGGACACCAGAGCCCAGGGGTTTAATGAATACTTTTAATTTAAATTAATCTGAATTAAACAGAACTCAAGGACTGTTCCAGTATGTTTACAATGCCCTCGCCAACTTTTGTAAGAAGACACCTCTGCTGTCTCTTCCTCCCACAGATAAGGCTGGGTTTCATGCCCCGTACTGCCATAATGCCCTGCTCTTGACCTCCTCATAGTAACCGTACTGCTTGGTCCTCTGTCTTCCCCTCTGAAGTACAAACCAGAATTCTCAACCTCTGCCATGTGTAGACCCTTGGGGCCAGAGAGTTCTTTACTGCGGGGCCTGTCCTGGGAATTGTAGGATGTTTAACAGCCTCACTGGCCTCTGCCCACTCAATGCCAATCACAGACCCCACCAAATGGGGTAAAACTGCTCGTGGTTGAGAACTATTGCTATCAAACCCCCTGAGGACAGGGTTTCTGTCCACCTCAGTGTTTACCTACTGCCTGATGCAGGCCCTGGCACCCAGTAGGTGCTTAATAAATACTGAAATCACTGCATAATGTCTTTTTCCAGTGATATAGTTAAGGACATTGTTAGTGTTGGTAAGATGGATCTAGTAGGCCCAGAACGAAATCTGAGTCTAAATCTTCTTTGTACCATTTTGTTCAGATGTTTGGTTTCCACGACAGCTAGAGTCATCTTTAATGAGTATATTTCATCCATGACGAATTGTTCTTATCCCCCAGATATTTCTCTGATCTGCTTCTCCTCATCTTCACTGCCACCACTTTAGCCCAACCAAGCTGCCTCCTCTCTTGCAGAGACTACAGGACGAGCCTCTTTACTGCCATCCCAGTGCCCTCTCTGGTGACCCTCTCATCTGTTCTGCCTGTGACACAGGAGACACATTTTCAAAACCCAAATTTATTCATTCCACCCTCCTGCTGAAGCCTCTTCAGTGGCTTTCCATTACTCGTTAGGTAAGTCTTCTTAACACGCTTTACGGAGTCCTCAGAGGTCTGCCTTGGCCAACCTTGGCAGCCTCCTCCTACTACCAGGGCTGTGGTTCCTAGAATAGGCCATGATCCCACACGCCCCTGGGCTTTTGCATATACTATTCCAGGTGTGGAACACCATTTCCTCTTCCCCTTACCTGTCCTCTCTGTAGATCTCAGCCTCAGTGTTGCTTCTTCCTGGCCTGGAGGAGGTACCTCCCTCAAAGGTCAGTGTGGAACCAAGTTTCATTCTTCCCTAGCATTTATCCGCATGGCCGCTGATCACAAAAGAGGGCAGGCACCTTGTCTACTTTTGTTCACCTTTATAATCCCAGTGCCTGACCCATGGTGGGTACTGAATGAATATTTGTTGAATACACCTGCATCATCAGTCACTAAACAGAGAGACACGGTTTGAAAATACAGAGGTTTCACAGACGAGATGCACTGAAGCAAAGTGGTTAAGTGCGTGAATTAAGGAGTTAAGTTGCCTGGGTTCAAATTCCAGCTCTGTCACTTAATAGCTTTGAGACCTGTACCTTACTTTCCTCCTAAAGTGGGGAAGAGAGTACCTACATTCCCAGTATCCTTCCTGATAAAGCATGTAAGCACATAAAGCCTTCCAACAGTGTCTGGGACATAAAAAAAAAAAGTATAAGAAGTTGTTATCACTATTATTGTTAATATTTGTGCAGGGGGTGGTATTTTGATTTCTGTACAACTGAAATGACAGGGTGATACTCTCTGATCTCAGCACAGGTGACGCCAGCAGTCACAATGGAGTTCTTCTGTTCCCAGATGAAGAGATTCAGTTCTGCATTCTACAGACCCCCGCACCTTCCCCCAAGGCCCTCCGTAGACAGGCAGAAAGCAGCTTTGCAAAGGGTCCCTTGATCAGGTTCTGGAGAACCAACTCCTGAGCTCATAGTAACAGCGCAGCTCCTTCATCAGCTCCGCACCCTGGGAGCCGGCTGGCGGGCGCTGAGGCGCTATCAGCACCTTGGCCAGTAGACTAAGAAAAGACTGGACTTGTTTGCAGTGCAATTAAAGTCCAGCTTCCCTGGAAAGCCTGACTCCCCCTGTGGACCTTTTTCACTCAGAGGCTATGAAAACACAACTCAAAGTTGTTCCTGGTCTCCTCTTCATTCAACAGGTATGTCCCAAACGTAACTTAAGGGCCAGGGACTGCGTGATGAGGCAGAGATTGGCAGCCACCACTCGGTATAGGAGGCTGAGCTGCGGATCACTTTGTGATGAGTGGCTTTTACTAATCTCTGTATACTTATGAGAATTCACCACGTTATCATAGGGTTGCTCCGGTTCACTGATAGCATATTTCATGGAAAGGCAAATGAGGCCTTGCATTCGTGTGCACAATCACCATTCCCAAAACATAATTCTAATTCCAAACATAACCGCAGGTTAAATTCCATTATGAAAAAAACTCCTAATGCATATGTAGGCCCAGGATTTTGTTGCCTGCAATGAGCAGGCCATTGTTTGGCGGAGGTTTGGAAATCTGTTGTCATATAAATATTCTGTTGTGCTGGGATTTGTTGTAATGGGATTTGGCCTATAACTTAACTGAGAATTAGCAAAGGGCCACTTTTATTTCCTGAATCCTAGTGCCAGAGGGTACTGGCACGAGAACCAGCTTTCTCCTAATGAGGCAATTAATACCTCAACATGGTCTGCCTAAAACACATTTTACTGCTTTGCTCATCAGAAAGTAGGATGAGTAATAAAATATCAAAAGGCAGCCAGATAAACATTAAGGTGAAGAGGAGAAAGGCTGTCAATAAGAGATTATTTGTGCTTTCCCTTTATGTCATGAAAAAGGATAGATCACAACTCAAGGTACCTTTTTTAAAAAGTGTTATAAACAGCCAGGTTCTCCTTGTACTGTGTGTTACTTTCAATCATGCTCTAATCTAACCCAGCTAGAGGAACATCTACATTACAATTTAAGATACTGAGTCCTTTGGGTAACAAATCCAGAAAGGTGAGTCATCCCACTACAACTCACTTGAAAGAGAAAAATATTCAAAAGCGGCAAGTGAAAAAGTATGATTTCAGATACCAAAAAGGGTTTTAGTCATTCCAGCTGGTACCAGGTACAAAGGTTATGAGTCAAGATAAAATATCTATTTGCCAATCTATAGGATGTTCAAAAATTTGGACATTTTATGAGAAATAGTGCATTCACTATCTACTTTTCAGATTAACAGTTGGCCCCAGTGCCTCAAATTTCAATGTATTTCGGGAGCGCCTGGGTGGCTCAGTCAGTTAAGTGTCTGCCTTTGACTCAGGTGATGATGCCAGGGTCCTGGGATCGAGCCCTGCAGTGGGCTTCTTACTCAGTAGGGAGCCTGCTTCTCCCTCTCCCTCTGCCTGCCACTCCCCCTGCTTGTGTGCTCTCTCTCTCTCAAATAAATAAATAAAATCTTAAAAATAAATAAATAAATTTAGGTATATTTCATCTAAAAAGATGTCAGGAGGGTACAGAAAAATATATTTGAAAAAATAATTAAGAAAGAGTTTAAAATTAGTTTATCTTTTTTCCCAATATCTCATTCTGTACATATTTAGGTCCATTTAAAATAAAGGACAAAGAATGACCCATTAGGAAAAATACTCCCAACACTAGCATGAGAAAGAAAATATAAACTCTAAAAATTAAAAAAAAATGAATTTGTTAGCATAGCCATCAAGATTTTAAACACATTTACCTTTTGAGCTAGCAAATCCAGTTCAATGGATTTATCTGACCAAATGACTTATAGATATGTGTCCAAAAATATGCACTATACCACTACTTGTAGCAGTGAAAGCTTAGGGGGAAATGCCTAAATGTTCATTAGTAAAAAATTAGGGCACAGCCATACAAAAGTAACAGTACCCAGTCATGAAAATTTAACTCACAGAAAAGTGAGTTCTTAAATCATTTGTAGCACATACTGGCTACAAATGTCTTGATGGTATTGAACACCTAGAAGGAAAAACAATTTAAATCACTTCTTGAGTTCTTCTGCACAAATGACTTAAAATCCTACAGACTTCCACTTTCATTCATAACTAGGTCTTCAAAGTACTTATTAAGGATTTTTAAAAATTTGTGTTCATAAATTAAAACCAGATTGCCTAGAGAAGAAATTCCAGAATGACAGAGTAAGGGCCTCCAAAAATCCATTCCTCCGTAAAAGCAACAAGAACACTGGCAAAAATTGTCAAACTAAACTTTTGCAGGGCTCTGGAACTTAAAGGCTTGTAACAACCAAAAGGGCATTAATTTGAGAAAAACAGCATAATTTTGATGAGAATAGCAAGCTCTGTAGCATTTTAGCTGATACTGCCCCCACCCTCGTCTTCTCATTTCTGCGGTAGCCCTTAGAACCAACAGTCTTACAATAACGGTAACTGTAGAAAAAAACAGTAACGTAGCAGTCACTGGAGGGATGGCAGAATGTGCTTGGATAGCCCCCCATCCCCACCCCACTGCCCCAAGAGAGTCCCATCTGCAGAGACTTGTCACTATTTGACCAGTCTGGAAGTTTCCTTTAAAAGCCCTATTAATAGGGCTTGTGTTCAGTTGACTTCAATCAGAGTTGGCTCTGTGGTAAAAGCCCTATCCCCAGACGTTTGTTGAAAACATTTAGCAGCAATTGTTTAACACTGCAGTTGCCTGAGAAAGTAATACCATTTGGGGAAAACAAGAGGCTGGCCAAAAGTCTTAAAAAGAAAATTTAGAGAATGAGATTAATATGGAGGGCTTAGAAAAGCTCCAACATATTATTGGGACTTTAAAAAGTAGGCACGTGAAGGGCTATGCACATGCCCATGGAAGATTTAAGAGGGCTCTCTTACCTCTAGTTGACCTCGCTGTTCTGACAAATGGGAAGTGAAAGCCAATGCAGAGTCAGAAGCTGCCTGAGTGCTGAATGTATACATCAACACACACACACACACACACACACACACACACACACACACACACACACACACACACACACACACACACACACACACCAAGCAATCTGATGGAGAGGAGATGTATTTGCCCTGGGTATTTAAGAATATCTCTGTCCAATTACTAGGTGGCCACTAAGGTAACTCTATAAAAACCTTAGTGGACACATATGCAGAGAATATACACTATAGAATTCATCCAGGAAAGTCACTGAATAGCCAATAACAGTACAAAAACAAACCCTTTGGGGATGCGGGAAGGTACGATTTCTAGAGTCTTAACAATACTATTTCAAATGTCCAGATTTCATTTCTAATTATGAGACCAGAAACCTATAGCCCATACATAAGAAAAAGAGCATTTGGTGTAAATTGATCCTGAAGAAGGCCAAATATTAGATTTACTGAACAAAGATTTTAAATTATTATAAATATGTTCAAGAGTTAAAGGAAAACATGCCTCAAGTACTAGAGAAAAGTATGTGAACAATCTCTACTAAATAGAAGATACCAATAAAAAGATTTAAAAAATGTAAAAACAAACTGAAAAGGGAGCCCCTGGGTGGCTCAATCAGTTAGGCGCCCGACTCCTGATTTTGGCTCGGGTTATGAGACGGAGCCCTATGTGCGCTGGGTGTGGAGCCTGCTTGAGATACTTTCTCTCTCTTTCCCTCTGCCACTTCACGCCCCTCTAAAAAACAAACAGAAAAGAAACAAAATGCCCAAACTGAAATTATTGAGTTGAAAAGCATAATAATTGAAATAAAAATTTCATTTCACTAGAGATTTGTGAACTACCAGAAGAAACAATCAGCAAGCTTGAATTTAAAGATGATCTAGTCTGGGGATTACAAGGAAAAAGAATGTAGAAAAATGAACAAAGCCTCAGAGACCTATAGGACACAATCAAGTGTACCAACATATACATAAGAGAAATCCTAGAAGGAGAGGTGGAAAAGAAATGCACAGAAAGAAAATGTGAAGAAATGATAATTAAAAAGTACCCAAATGTGATGAACATGCATGTACACATCCAAGAAGCTGAACAGACATCAGGTAGGATAAATTCAATAGTATCTCCTTCTAGGCACAACATAAATTGTAAAAAGTCAAAGACACAAAGAGAAACTTAAAAGCAGCCTGACAAAAGTGACTTCTCAAGTACAAAGAATTCTCAGTAACAACAAGCGCAGATTTCTCATCAAAAACCATAGAGGCCATGGATGGAACTAGAAGGTATTATGCTAAACGAAATAAGTCAATCAGAGAAAGACAATTATCATATTTCTTCAATCATTTGTGGAATATAAGAAACAAAACAGAGGAGCATACAGGAAGGGAGTGAAAAATAAAACAAGATGAAATCCGAAGAATAAAACAAGACAAACCATAAGAGAGGCTTAACTCTAGGAAACAAACTGAGGGTTGCTGGAGGGGAGAGGGGTGGGGGGATGGGGTACCTGGGTGATGGACATCAAAGAGGGCACGTGATGTAACGAGCGCTGGGTGTTATATGCAACTGATGAATCACTGAACACTACCTCTGAAACTAATAATATACTATATGTTAATTAACTGAATTTAAATTAAAAAAATAAATTGAAAAAAAAAAAAAAAACCCATAGAGGCTAGAAAGCAGTTGGATGGCAAATTCAAATTACTGGGGGTAGGGTGGGGACGAGAAAGACCATCAACCAAGAACCCATTAAAACTATCCTTCAAAACCAAAGAAAAAATTAAGATATTCCCAGATAAACAAATACTGAGTTTGTCACTAGCAGACCTGTACTGCAAGAAATACTAATAAAGGTACTCCTTCAGGCTGATATTCACATGCAAAAGAATGAAGCTGGACCGCTTTCCTTACACCATATATAAAAATTAACTCAAAATTAATCAGAGACCTAAATGTGAGACCGATGTAAGACCGAAAACTATATAAAAAAAAAAATCTTAGAAGAAAATACAGGAATTAATCTTCATGACCGTGGGTGAGATAAGGGTTTCTTAGATATAAAACCAAAAGCACAGCAAGAAAAGAAAAAAAATAAATTGGTCTTCATCAAAAATGAAAAACTTCTGTCCTTCTCAGGATTCTATCAAGAAAGCAAAAAGATAACTCATAGAATGAGAAAAAAAATTGTAAATTGTATATCCAATGAGGGATTTGTATCCAGAATATATCAAGAACTCCTAAAACTCAACAATAAACGGACAATCCCATTTAAAAACGACCAAGGATTTTGATACATATATCTTCCAAAATGATATACAAATGGCCAGTAAGCACAGGAAAAGATGCTCAACATCATTAGTCATTGGGAAATTACAAATCAAAACCCCAATGAGACACGACTTCACATACACTAGGACATCTACAATAAAAAAAAAAAAAAAGACAAGCGTTGTTAAGGACGCAGAAACGATGGACCCCTCATGCAATCTTGGTAGGATTATAAAATGGTACAGCTGCTTTCGAAAACAATTTGGCAGGGTTTTTTTTTTTTTTGAGAGATTTTATTTATTTATTTGACAGAGAGAGAGACAGCGAGAGAGGGAACACAAGCAGGGGGAGTGGGAGAGGGAGAAGCAGGCTTCCCGCTGAGCACGGAGCCCAATGCGGGGCTCGATCCCAGGACCCTGAGATCCTGAGATCCTGACTTGAGCCGAAGGCAGACACTTAACTGACTGAGCCACCCAGGCACCCCCGATTTGGCAGTTCTTAAAAATGTTATTCCACTCCTAAGCATATAACTATGAGAAGTGAAAATGTAGGTACACAAAAAAACTTGTACATTCTGAATAATCATTAGCAGCATATCCACAACAACCAAAGAGCAGAAGCAATCCAAATGTCCATCAACTGATGGATGGAAACACAAAATGTGGTCAATTCATACAGTGAAATATTATTCAACAATAAAAAGGCAAACAGAATACTGATACATGCCGCAACATTACTGAACCTTGAAGATGTCCTGCTTAATGAAAAAAGCCAGTCTTAACCACAGACTGACGCCATTTATATGAAATGTCCAGAATAGGCAAACCCAGAGGCAGGAAGTAGATTAGCAGGGACTAGGGACAGGAGGCAATGGGGGAATGACTGCTCATGCATACAAGATTTCTTTTGGGGTGATGAAAATATTTTGGAATTAAGACAGTGGTGTTGGTTGCACAATTCTGTAATTACACTAGAACGCACTAAACTGTTCATTTTAAATGGGAAAATTTCATGATGAGTGAATCATAGCTCTACAAAGCAGTTTGTCTTTTTTTTTTTAAGATGATAGGCATGAACAAAAAATAGATTGCCTGGATTCTGGAGCCAGACTACCAGGTTAAATCTCAGGTATGACATTTATTAACTGAGACTCTTGCAAATTATTTAACCTCTGTGTACCTCAGTATCTTCATCTATAAAATGGGCATATTGATAGTACCTAATTAATGGGGTTGTCATGGGGATTAAATGAATCAGCTATTGTTATTATTTTAGGAGGGGGAGGTTCAGGCTCTCCCTGACCTTCTGAGGAAGAAAGGAGGGGAAGAGAGATGATGGAGCAGGTGTGTCTAGAATCAGAGAATCAAGTTGAAGATATAACCCATGAGTCCCTTTATTTTTTCGTGCTGAGAGAATGGGCTGTGGGGGTTTGGGAAAGAAGTCACCCTGGCATGCTGACAAGTAGATGAGAGGCCAGCTGAAGCAAAAAACCCTTCATGTTCAGGGATGTCACTCACATGACTCTGAAAGTCCTTACTTACAAAAACATGGCGGCCTGGAATTAGTAACAGAAAACAGAATGACAGGACTTTTCCAGGGCTGTTGAGTGGCGGGGGTTGTGGGCAAAGAAAAATGGAGCGAGGGAAAAAGAGTATGCTCAGAAATGTCACTGAGGGATTGGCAATGGAGTTTCAGTCAAGAACAGGAAGGATGTGCTGCTAACAGAGCCAAGAATAAAACAATTGCGTGAAGTTTCTGAAAGATGGCTAGTCTGAAACAAAGCTTAGCTATCCAACAGGAAGAAAGGAATTAGGATTCTTGAGCCTGGAAATGAGACAAATCAATGATGACAGATTCATTTTTTGGGTCGATTTTTATTTATTTATTTATTTTTAGATTTTATTTACTGGAGAGAGAGAGAGTGAGTGAGAGAGAGAGCGAGAGAAGGAGCAGGGGGAGGGGCAGAGGTAGAGGGACAAGCAGAGCAGGGAGCCCGACACGGGGCTCGAGCCCAGGACCCCGAGATCATGACTTGAGCTAAAAGCAGATGCTTACCTGACTGAGCCACCCAGGTGCCCCTGATTTTTTATTTCTTTCAACATTTTCTCCCTATGCTTTTTTTTCTCTCCAACACTTAATCACTGTCACATTCTCTTGCTGGAAACTGATCTTACTACTCAAGCTTCTAAGGTAATGTAAATTTTAGTGGAGGTGGTATGTTTGAAATAGTACATCGAAGAAAAGTACAGAATAATAACAACAACAACAACAACTCATGAATTTACCTACCACTTTTCTCCAAAACCCAAAGCAACGTAACCCAATTTATTGTATAAATTCCCCAGGGCAGCATTTGCTGCATCACCAGGTGCAAATCTAGTATTCCTTGGGAAAAAAAGCATTCTCTAATCAAAATGATTTTGAAAAATCATTACAAAATATTCCTCTTTAGATATTCACAATGAATCTTAGCATATTTAAGGCTCTGAAAAGTCCTGCAGTGAAGAAAACTATTATATTTATTTAAACTGAAGTTTCCCAAATTTATTTGATGAGAGAATCCTCGCTTTCCACAGAAACTGTTGTAACATAATTCAAACATGAGGTCTGTGAAGCGCACTTTCAGACGTGACTCGATGAAAAAGCAGCATTATCTATAATGAGCACATGGGCAACTGGAATGCCAAAGAGGGGAAGCAACTTCTTAGAGCTTGGTAAAAAGACTCCACTGAGACATCCAGGTCTGTCCCCTTTTGCCCCGCCAACTAAGTGAATTTCCCCAGGCACAGCTCACGTGAAATTTACCACCAGACAAGGCATTTCCTACAATGACATCAAAGCAGACGCATGTAACAGATTACCGCAGCGTCTGGGCACACTGAGGTATAAACACGAGATGGCATCACGTGACCAGTCTCAGTGTTCAACCTTGCTGTGTCAAACTCCCCTTACCTATCAGGTGGAAGTCTCCATCAATAAACATCTTTATCTGACTCTAATTTTTCATTAACTTCCAATTACTTCAGGTGTCGCATTCTGGTTTTCTAAGACTAAGCCCATGTTCTTTTAAAACCCCTATTTTGTATTTGGATCAACATTCCTTCCCCCATCCCACCAGGGCAGGTGGCTAAAAACTTAAGGCAGAGGCGTGTGGTCTGCCTCCGAGGTACTCTCTCTTTCTTCAACCTTCTGCTCTGGTGTTTGGGACACAGAAGATGAAAGGAAACAGGAGATGTGCCTCTTTATCGGCCCCTGCGGCAGATTAGAGATGGGTCAAAAACATTCATCTCTCCAATATACCTTTTCAGAAGGAGTATCTTCCTCTGCCTCCCTGACGTTGGACTTGGTCATGTGAGTCACTTTGACCAATAGGATGTTAGCCGTCATGACATCAGCAGAATCTCAGTGCACGCATAAGCAGCAGAGCTTGCTCTCTTGCACTTCATTCACTGCCATGAGTAAAAATTTCCCCAGGTAGCTGCTGCCCCTTTGACCTCGGTACCAAATTAAACACGTGGGAGCAGATCTGAGGCTAAGCCCTAGTGAACAAGCATAGTTCAACTCACACCTTGAAGCATGACACCAACCCGTTCTAGAAAAGCTGACATGAGCAAGAAGCAGTGATCATTGCTGCAGGCCACTCTGATTAGGGATGGACTGCCAAGCAGTACTACTGCAGGAAAAGCCAACAAACGCAGTGGGATCACACGGAGATAATGCACAGCTAGCATGGTTTCCTTATGTGCATTTGGTATGAACAAGTGGCACCTAGTTGCCCCAGTCATTGGAGGGCCTCCTGAGAGAATTTAGCCCCCAGTCTGCCTGACTCCCAGCTGGCGGTCTGGTGCCACATTCCTTTAACATATGTGGCGACATTTCTCTCCAAGTCCAAAGCCTCCACCTCACTTCCTCTCTCTGTCCTCCAGCTCCAGCACCCTCAGGCATGACGAGGGCAGGTCTACACCTCTGCAGAACCAGAGGGGCCCTTGGCCCAACCTGTGCCTGACCATCCCACTACTCCCCTCTCTGCTGTTTTTTTGGCTAAATCTTGTCGCCAAGGTCCCAGCAGGTTGTAAGCCACTGTCACAGCTCGGCAAACGCACACCAAAGAAGATCACCAGGCCCTGACTTGACTGGAGCATAGAGAGGGGATGATTGGCAGCTGGGACACGTCCAGACTTTACAAACAGCTCTCTCTTGGAACGTCCCTCCTGAGGCCTCGAAAAAATGCAGCACTATGGGGCGCCTGGGTGGCTCACTTGGTTAAGCGACTGCCTTCGGCTCAGGTCATGATCCTGGAGTCCCGGGATCGAGTCCCACATCGGACTCCCTGCTCAGCAGGGAGTCTGCTTCTCCTGACCCTCTTCCCTCTCGTGCTATCTCTCATTCTCTCTCTCTCTCTCAAATAAATAAATAAAATCTTAAAAAAAAAAATGCAGCACTATGGGACTGTAATTTTGTGTAACATACATCTGCATAATTAGGGTGATATCATGTATGTGCCAGTTAGTTTAGTCTTAAATTTGGGGGTTGTAAGCTAACATGTGACCAAGAATACACAAGACTCAGGCCACTTAGCACCGCACTGGAAAGGGCCATAATCCAAGGACAGCTACCATATGCACACTTCCTTAGCTGAGTTTAATCAACAACCAGCAGTTGTTAATTAGCATCAGGGATGCCAAAACAGGTTCTTATTGGTGAAACTAATGACGTGTTAATTAGCATGATGGATGTTAGAAATAGGGTCTGGCTGGCGAACTCCAAGGTATTTAGAATGCTTGAAGTGGCTAAAATCGTCTGGGTATACTTCCCACCTCTGCGTGAACTGGAAAGAAAAAAATCCACTTTGGCCTGTACCCCGCGCTCTTATGATGACACCCCTAGGCATAGACAATGGAGATTTTCTAATTGAAAGAGTCCTAACGAGTGGAGTCAGAATCCTGCCTCTGTGATGGTGCTGGGTTGGCCTTAAATGAACCTTTCGTACAGGGTAGGATGGGAGCTTCTCAAACACTGGTTCTCAACTTGGGCTGAACAGGAACCTTGCATGGGGAGTTTTTAGGATCCCAAGAGCCAGGTCTCACCCAGGAAAATGATGTAGGAATCTCTTGAGGGAGGACCAGGATCAGACCTTTTTAAAGCTCTCCTGCTGGTTCCAATGTGTAGCCGGGGTAAGCCCCACCACTAAACAGCTATACGGCATGCTGGGACTGCACTGGGCTTGCAGAAGGGGTTGGTGAGCTGTTTTGAGCCTGCTTTGCTAATGAATATTCATCTAGTCAATGTCTGTATGCGTGGGAGAATTTGGTCCGAGGCCTGCTTTCATTAAATTGGAGCAAGGTTATAGAAGATTAGCTAACACTCACCAACTCTAGCTTCTTTGGCGGCTTCCAAAATATCTGGAGGGATCAAATTGGCTTTGGTCAGCTCACAGTGAGGGGATAACCCCCTACTTCTCTTATAGGAAGGAAAGGGAGATAATAGCTTTTGGGAAATTCTCTTCTCCCTAAAAAGACAACCTTTCTCTCTTTCAAGTTTGCCTCTTTTACCAGATCAGTTTGTGGGTGAAGCCAGAAAGGCCCCTTCTACTTAAATAGAGCCCACTGGCAAGTGCTGCATGGCCCCAACTTTTGAACTTAGAACACAGGGTACTTGCATCTTCTGTTCATACTCTGGGTCTTGGCCAAAATTCTGGAACAACAAGAGATGATTTCTGTCAGTTCCCAAACACTATTCTATTACAAATCCATAAACAAGTGGGCAGAATTAGAGGCCAAAGCCAAGGATCTTGAGCAATGCCCTGATGCATTTAAACTCAATGGTAAAATGATGGAAGGAAGGTAGAAGTGCTACCCCTGATTTTTTTCTTCCCAGTCTCTTGACAAAGACTAGACTGCTGAACACAGGGCTCATCTCCACACTAAGCAAACCTCTTCTCCCTGGGAGCTCTCTGTTATTACCACTTCAGGGCCCTATCTGCTTTAATAACAGGCATCCATCAGAAAAAGCCCGTGAAATAAACAGACAGTTACAAATAGGACAGGCTACATTTACAGGAGGGGAGAACACGAAGAGATGAGATTAAATTTTCTGTGCTTTTCATCTTGCATGTCACTCTCACCAGCTGAAAGAGTTTGCTGTGTCCTTTTTCCACCCACAGCGTGCTTGCCGAGATCTCCCAGCAGAGACTGTGGTTGACAAGAATGCCACGTGAATTAGAAGCATAGAAAAGACTTTCATGTTACCCTTCATGGAAGAAAAAAAAAATATGGTAATTCTAATGGACTAAATTGTGTATCCCCCCAAATTCATATATTGCAGCCCTAACCCCACACTGTGACTGTATTTGGAGACGGGGTCTCTAAGGAGCTCATTAGGCAGGGCACTAATCCCACAGGACTAGTGTCCTTGTTAGAAGAGGAAGAAGGGGGGGCGCCTGGGTGGCTCAGTCATTAAGCGTCTGCCTTCAGCTCAGGTCATGATCCCAGGGTCCTGGGGTCGAGTCCCACATCAGGCTCCCTCCTCTGAGGGAAGCTTGCTCTCCCTCTCCCACTCCCGCTGCTTATGTTTCTGCTCTTGCTATCTCTGTCTCTGTCAAATAAATAAATAAAATCTTTAAAAAAATTAAAAAAAAAAGAAGAGGAAGAGGGGCGCCTGGGTGGCTCAGTTGGTTAAGCGACTGCCTTCATCTCAGGTCATGAATTCAGGGTCCTGGGATTGAGCCCCACATCAGGCTCCCTGCTCATCAGCGAGTCTGCTTCTCCCTCTTCCTCTGTGATCTCTCTCACTCTCACTCTCTCTCAAATAATAAAAATCTCAAAAAAAAAAAAAGAGGAAGAAACACCAAAGATCTCTCTTTCTCTCCCTCTCTCTCCCTCTCTCTCCCTCTCTCTCTCTCTCTGTCCCCTGCCCCCCCCCACACACAGAGGAAAGGGCAGGTGTAGACACAGCAAGAAGGTGGTTGTCTACAAGCCAAGAAAAGAGGTCTCACCGGAAATGAATCCTGTGGTACCTTGATCTTGAACTTCTAGCCTTGGGGCTAACCTCTAGCCTCTAGAACTGTGAGACAATAAATCTGGGCTATTTAACTCACCCAGTCTGTGGGACTTTGCTATGGCAGCCTGAGCTGACTAATGCAATGGTATTGAAAGCACTTGTCTTCTAATGAAGAGAAATAGGTCTTCATTTTACCAGGCGGAGTTCTACTAACTAAAGTAGGGAGACTTTTCTCTACCAAAACTGGGGGTGATGGAAGGAGTGGAAACTGGAAAAAAAAAATGCCCCCACAGTGCAACATCAAAAAGCAAGTTGTGAATGGAAAGTCCAAGCTAGTCAGTGCTTACTGCTGGCCAATCAGGACTCAGAGTGAAAGCAGGGCTCAGGCAAATGCACGTAGTGCAGTTTTAAGTATCAAACCAAAAAAAACAAAACAAACAAACAAAAAAAAAACTGGAGATAAAAGCTTCCAACTGGTTGTAGAAATGCCAATTTCTTCCATTGTTTTGCACTGGAGTGAGTGAGCATTATAATCATCTGAGCAAGAAATTTCGATCTGTGCATGTTTGGGTTGGAAAAGGGAACTCTGGAGAAAACAATCCCTGAACATTTCAAAGCAAAATCTTCAAGTAAAGACTAATTCAGAGTGGCTGTTTTTGACACTTGAAATAAATGGAACAATATCTGGATTCCTAACGCTTGGCTAACAGCTTAACAAGCTTCACGAAACACAAGCTACATTTTTCCTTCTCTTTTTAAACAAATGCATCACAGCAGTTAATAATAATGCTCAGTCATAACATATGAAGAGCTTGAAATATTTTTTTAAATACCCTTTAAATAGAAATCCTAAGTTGCTTAAAAAAAAATCTTGTTTAAATAAGAGTTTTAATACTACATTGCAATTCACCTGCACCCGGTCACAAAATTGAGTCCATGGCACTTACAAGTACAAGCCACGCTGGGCTATCCGGTGGCAACAACAACCAATCATTCGCTCTCCTGAATTACACCTCTTTCCAGTGGAAACAAGCATCCCAAAAAACTATTCATCAGGGTGCAGGACTGAACGGTTACGTGGACACCAGTTGTTGGAAAATGTACATATTCCACGTGTGAGGGCAGCAAAATGGAAAGAACAGGGACGGCACGCTTCTCAAATTCTACTTGGACTTGGACCCGCAGACTTTGGCCAGAATGCAAATCCCAGCGCTGGGTGATGAGGGAAGGAAAACGGGAATCCAGCTTTTGTTGAGTGTCTGGCTTTTAACTCATACTCTTTCAACTTCAACCCACTGTCTCCCAGGAAGAGAGAAGTGGACTCCTTCAGAATACTCTTGCAGAACAAAGGCCACTGTGTGCCCGTTCCTCTGTAATTTATACATCAAAGATGCTGCTCTGTCCCCAATTTGTGTCTTTTGTGATCCTCTGCAGAATCTCTTGACTCACAGACATTTAACCTGGACTCTTAAGTTCATTTCTGTATGCTACTTTGTTGTCTGGTACCTATTTTTAGAGCATTTTGTGTGTATGTCTGATGTGTCTTCAGGACAACAGAGGACCAAAGAACATTTTGAAATGACCACAGCATCACATATAACAACCTTGTAGAGTGAGGAAAAGGAAGGGAAGAAAAAAATCAATGGATTCCATATGGGGTATGAGCTTAAATGGTATATTTAGGAAGAATGAGATCTACTGTGGCCATCTGTGGGGTTTTACCTAATGGGTTTTTCCCATTTCCTGGGTCAAAACATCCCGGTTTTCATTTAGGAACTATCCCTCCCCACTCTCAGATGAGGTAACTGAAGCTAACATAAGAGTAGGTGGGTTAACCCCACTCCACCCTTGGGCTCCAACGACTGGCACATGGTCCTAACCCTGGCCACCTTCAGCCCCCTTCCTCCTTGGCCCAGGGATCGGCTTATGGGCAGACTCTTGTTCTAAGTGGAAGCGTCATCCCCAGGACTAGTCCTGAAACTTTTGAGAAAGACTCATTTCCTTGTTGCAGAGGTTGTCAAGCTGGTTAGAAAAAGCCTAGAGGTGTTCAGGTCAAATCCCACCTAAGAATGATGCCAAATGAAAGGGAAGCCAAGCCCAAGGGATGAAGAGAGAAAATGTGAGGTCTGATTTTGTTAGTTAGGTGACAGATGAGCTCCTAGATCTTGTCGTGCTGGAAGTTAATCTGCTGCTTGGTTCTGCTGGCAATACTTTCAGTTGAAGTAAGTTTGAATTGGACTTCTGTCACTAACAACCCAAAGTCCTGATTCATAAAGGTCCCTCACTCCCAGTGGCCTACGAAACAAGGTAGTATGTCAACAACTTCCTGGGAAAACAGCATAATGAGCAGGCTACCTTGGGCTCAGATGACATGGGTTCAAATCTCAGCTCTTCTGGGGCGTCTCTGATGATCTTTTCACCTGACTGTTCTTTCCTATAAAATGGATATTAAAAATATTTCTTCTTTGGACCAATCATGTAAATGAAATAAGAAACAGTAGGTGACATTTAGAACAGTAGGTGTGATTTAGAAACAGCTACTAATACTTCTCCCCTTCCCTGTTCTATCTAGTTCATATACTCCTTACCTGAAGAGCCGGCAAAGGTAGAGAGTAGTTCTCAAAGTGTGGTCTGGAAACTTCCAGGAACCCCCAAAATCTTTCCGGGGGTCCATGAGATAAAACTATTCTGATAATAACACTAAGATGTTGCCCTCATTCTTTAATGGTCAATGAGGTTTTCCAGACGCTAAATCACTTGTGATATCATAACAAACTGAATGCTGAGGCCAATGTGATTATCCAGCTGTCTTCTATTAAGCCAGACGTTAAGATTTTGAAAAATAATGGCATTGGGCCCAGTCATTTTCTTTTTGTTTGCAAAATATGGTATTTATGATAGCATGTAACAAATTCCTTATTCTTGTATTTTAAATAAGTCAGTAATTTAAAAATTTTTCCAGTTAGAATTCTGATTATGGTAAATATTTACAGATATATACCACTCAAAAACAAGTTATTTTAACAGACTAAAGGGGTCTTGAGAATAAAAACTTTGAAAACTCATACAGAGCACGGATTTGGGAACCAGATGAAGTGAGTTCAAATTCTGGCTATGCTATTCACTGACCTACTGAAGGAGGGAAGTGACTTAACTTTTCTTGGCTGGCCTTACTTTTCTCATTTGTAAAATGGGCATATTATAGTAGCTACCTCCCAAGGTTATTTTAAGGATTAAATGAGTTAATATACGTAAAACGCTTAGTTCAGTGAATGCTAAAAAAAACCCAAAAAACACAAAAAAAACAAACTTAGTTGCTATGATCATTATTACTAAATTGAAAATACGGCATAAAAATGCTAATTATACAGAGCTCTACAATATATGCACTGTTTTTGGTGCAACAATTCCTTTCAGCAGATTATTTAGAAATACTATGTATTGGGGCACCTGGGTGGCTCAGTTAGTTAAGCATCTGGACTCTTGATTTCAGCTCAGGTCATGATCTCAGGGTCATGAGATCAAGCCTCTGCACTGGGCTCTGCACTCAGCACAGAGTCTGCTTGAGATTCTCTCTCTCCTTCTCCCTCTGCCCCTCCTCCTGCTCATGCCCCCCCCCTCAAATAAATAAATAAAATCTTTAAAAAAAAAGAAATACTATGAGTCAATAAACACCATGCATTCATAGATCAAAAGAGACTGTGCCTCTCCCCCCAAAAAAGATTGTGTCCTCAGGGAATTTATAATTTAATAATAGTAAGAATAATTATTTAGATCATACTTTTGTACCAAGCACTTTTGACCGTTCACCTCAAACCACTGAGATAGGTACTATTGACTTCTGCATTTTATAGGGGCAATAACTGAGATTGACAAAGATGTAATAATTTGCCCTGAAGCACACAGTTAGCAATTAGGCATATATCAAGTAAAACCTACGCGTGCAAGACTACAGAGCCCTTGGTCTTTACCAATACCCTGCAGAATCCCTACTGGGGTGGCTGAACCATGGAAAGTACTGAACCAAAGTTTACCTTCAAAGAGAAATAGAAGTATGTCCTTACTTCAAAAAGGCCTCAGCAAATCCCAACACACCCACTTTTATAGGCATCCTTCCAATATTGAAGGCTGTAGGGACATGAAGAATAGAATTACTTCTGTTACAGGTTGGGGTACAGAACAATATTGTAAATGTGAGGGGTAAAATCATGAATCCCATTCTTTAAAAAACACAGAAATGAGCCAAACTATATATATCTTTATAGAAGGGGTATGCCTGTTTATGAGGGGCATTACCTGCTTTCAAACAGTGCTTGTGAAAGAAAAAGCTCTTCTTAGGCAACAATCGAGGTAAGAACCACCAAACAAGATACAGAAACGTCACACACAATTTGTAGCCCAAATTATAAGCTATTCCCCCTTCCTATACAATCTTTCAGCAAAAACGAAATGTGCCCCAGGGGAACGAATAATAGTTAAAGCCAGCCAAAAATATGGCCTTTAGGAAGAGAAACAATAAAACATCGATTATTTTTAGCAATTTCTCATTATTTGTCTTGGGAGGGTGCTTTTCTCTTTCTCTTTTTTTTTTGGTCAAAAGATTCATTTTCAGATTAGTCACAGAGGGCTGGCAAAATGCTGGGAAGTTGAAGGTACTTCAGAGCCGTCTTCTGGAGCAATTCTCCAAAACTTTTCAAGGAAATGATGCTGCCCTTGCCCAGAAATCGGTGTGAGCTGCAGAGTTTGAGCAAGGCAGAGAGCAGAAACCTTGGGGTAAGTGCCCCTGGCCACTTAGCTGAACTTGGAATAGACCTTTTCCTCACTAAAGGGAGGAGTTACCTAGAAAAGGTAGAAAACCTGACACAATGAAGGTCTCCAGGACCATAAATACATGTGGAAAAACAAAGGAAGACTTTCGGGGTGCCTGCCTTCCACTCAGGTCATGATCCCAGGGTCCTGGGATCGAGCCCTGCATCGGGCTCCCTGCTCGGCAGGGAGCCTGCCTCTCAGTCTCCCTCTCCCGCTCCCTCTGCCCCTGCTCATGTGCTCTCTCTCGCTCACTCTCTCTCTAATAAAGTCTTTAAAAAAAAAAAAAGGAAGACTTTCAGAAACGAAGGAAAAAAATGCGTATTATAATATGTTTCAGCCGGAAAAAAAAAAGAAGTTAAAAAACAATTCCTCATAAAAGTGGTGAAGATAGGTTATATAAAGAAAATGAGAGTATATTATTGTGGTCTAACTGAATATTTGCAAAAGCTCCCTCTCTGTGAAATTGTGCAGTTACCGTGGAAAACAGTATGGACGTTTCTCAAAAAATTAAACATAGAATTACTCTGTGATGCAGCAATTCCACATCTGGGTATACATCCAAAACAACTGCAAGCAGGGACTCAAACAGGTATCTGTACACCCATGTTCATAGCAGCATTATTCACAATAGCCCAAAGGTGGGAGCAACTCAAGTGCCCACTGGAGGATAATGGAGGAACAAAATGTGGCACCTACATACAAAGGAGTACATTCAACCCTAAAAAGAAACAGAATTCCGGGGCACCTGGGTGGCTCAGTCGGTTAAGCGTTGGCCTTCAGCTCAGGTCATGATCCTGGAGTCCCGGGATCGAGCCCCAAGTCAGGCTCCCTGCTCACTGGGGAGTCCGCTTCTTCCTCTCCCTCTGCCCCTCCCCCCTGCTCCTCCCTCCACTCCGGCTCCCACTCGTGCTCGCTCTCTCATTCAACCTCTCTCTCAAGTAAATAAAATTTAAAAAAAAAAGAAGAAAACAAAACAGAATTCTGACCCATGCTGCATCATTGCATTCTGACCCATGATGATCACTGAGGACATTATGCTAAGTGAAACAAGCCCATCATAAAAAGACAAGTCCTGTATCAATACTGTATCATTCCACGCAGAAGGATCGAGATAGGTTATGCCTAGAGTAGTTCAATTAATAGGGCCAGAAAGTAGAATGGTGGTTACCAGGCGCTGGCGGAGGGGGAGTGGAATGGGGGATCATTGGTCAATGACGACGAAGTTTCAGTTTGGAGAGGTGCAGAAAGGTCTGGAGATGGATGGTGGGAATGGCCCCTCGACAGGGTGAACATACTTGGTACCAGTGAACTCTACTCTTAAAAATGACGAAAACAATAAATCTTATGTCACGTGGATTTTACCACAATAAAGTAAGCTGGAAAAAAACAAAACAAAACAACCCAGAACACAAAAGGAGCCCCCTCCTCTGCATCTGCACTCTTCTTGCAGTTTCACGTGCTGATCCTCCCACCAAGAGGCAGTGTTCTTTTCCCCAGCCCTCGAATCTGGGCTGGCTCTCGGACAGACTGGCTTTCGGGACAGACTGTGGCGGAAGTGACATTCTGGGATGTTGGAGCTGAGGCCTTCAGAGCCTCTGCAGCGTCCACTTTCCCACGGGAAACCCAGACATGACATGAAGAAGTCCAGACTATCAGGCTGGGGAGAAAGAGACACCAGATGCAGAGAAAGGCCCTTGTAAAATGAGGGGCCATATGCGGAGATGGGCCACAAGAGGAAAACTAAGGCGCCCCAGCCAAGAGTCAGCACCCAGTCACGTGAGAGAGGCCAGCTGGGGTTCTCCAGAACCAGCTTGACTGCCCCAGCTAGCACCATGGGGCGCAGAGGCAAGTGAGGCAAGCTGAACCCTGCCCAAATTCCTGACCACAGAATGGGAGGTAGGCCACAGATCGGTGACTGCTCTAAGCCACTACATTGTGAGGTGGCCTGTCTCACGGCAATAGATAATTGAAACAGTGGTGCAAACATATGCCCTCGTTTTAAAGAATTTCCTCTCCTCTTATTCTACTTCTACCACTAGGTATTACAATCACCCATTCATTCAACAAGTATTTACTGAGTACCTGCGATGCAGCAAGACTCCTGCTGACATCTGAGATGTATCATGGAAGGAGACGATGACTCCTGCCCTCAAGGAGCTTACATTTTTGAAGAAGGAGGACAGAAGAGAAATACAATTAAGAAATAAAATAGTATGGGGACGCCTGGGGGGTTCATTTGGTTGAGCATCTGCCTTCGGCTCAGGTCATGATCTCAGGGTCCTGGGATTGAGCTCTGCATCAGGCTCCCGCTGAGCGGGAAGCCTGCTTCTCCCTCTGTCCCTCCCCCCCCATGTGATCTCTCTCTCTCTCTCTCTCTCTCAAATAAATAAATAAAATCTTAAAAAAAAAGTAGTATGTTTAAAGGTGAAATGTGGTGGAGAGAGGAAAGGTAGCATAGAGCACAGGGGGCAAGCAGAGAGGAGGGAGGGACACGGGCATTCCTTCTAGAAGGGCCTGCACCAATCTTTTCCGTGAAAAGAGAATTCATCTGTTCCAACCTATGTTTTTTGTTATCTGACCTTTTCTGATGATGATGCCTTGGTTTTAATTATATGTAATCACTGTGCTAATGGAAATAAATATAGGCAGCTCAGTTCATTATCTTGATTACAGAAAAAATTATATGTTCTCTCATATTGCTACTACATTAAAAAAAAAAAGACGGAAACTTCATCTGCAGGCAAAACCTTGAGGAAAGACTGGGAGATCCCCAAAATTCCTAAATCCCACCCCAAATCCGAAGGGACATCTGTGAATTTTCCACAGTCCTTACGCCAAACTTCACCAAAGATGGACCCTCCGTAATGCTGGACGATGAAGAATATAGCTAGCTCTGCAGAGAGCTTTCAGTGCTCACCATTTATCAGGTTCACAGAAATTGGTGGTGAAGACCACAGGCTTTGGTGTCAGGCACACCTTGGTTCAAGTCCAAGTTCCACAATCTACAACCTGGTTGACGTGTTTCCCTAAACCTCAGTTTCCTGGTCTATAAAACAGGCATAATTACACCCCGCTTCACAGAAGGAAGAAATAAATGAGACCACGTACAACTTAAAGCATTTAGCCAGTGGCTACAAAATGACAAGCAGTAGGTAAGTGTTACCTGTTAACACAGGATTACTTTTTATAAGGTGTTCTGGGTATAAAAACTGCAGAAAAAGGACGGTCAACGCTTGACTTTATAACCACAGAATGATTCACCCTTGGACATGTCGAAGGACTCTGCAGGTCCTACCATGAAGGCCAAGAGCTCTGGACCTGCGCTGAGATAAAGCTCATATTTACAGGTACCTTCCTGCTACAACCATATTCTGAGGTTAGATGTAAGTGATCCATTAATTATGCATGACCCTGGGGCAGAATTAATCATAAGAGGTCAAGTTGAAAGCCAGTGTTAAATGGAAAAAAAGACACTCCCCCCTAGATCTATTTAAGGCCCCCATGAATCATCCCTGAGACTAGATCCTAGAGCTTCCCCTGCCCTCTTGAAACAGTATTTCTGACCCCAAATTTGCAACTTAACAATGAATGTAGGGAGTTTTGTCTTTTTGGTGGGAGGTGGGGTGAGGAGTGCTGCCTGGCACTTAAGCTCTTTTTATGTTTGGAGAATCATTGCTTAATAAATGGAAGATGGAGCCTATTTCACACTAGAGAGGGTGAAAAGTGAAAAACCTCCATTTGCCGGCTCTTCTGGCAGGTGGTGCACAGACATGAGCCAGGCCTGGCCAATCACACGTACCTGTCTAGACTAGAATATGGGCTAGAATATGGATCTGATGACACAAAGGAGCAGGGATGGGGGAGCATGTGAGTCTTCTGACCAGCTACAATGTGGGTTTCTAGGGGTGGCAGGGGTAGAGGCAGTGTCCAGGTCACACACCCTGAGGTATGTGAGTAAAGCCTCAACCATGTATGGTGTTGGCTGCCATGTCCCTGTGGATCCATTTCCCAGTGTGCTTCTGGTTGTCTGACTCAAAAGAGTGCTTCCCTTTGATTTATCTGCACTCAAGAATCTGACTCTCCAGCCTTCCTGGGGATTCAGTAAGCTTCCTGATAACTTCTGAATACAGATTTCCCTGACTAAATCAGCCTGAGCTCACGGCTGCTAAGAAACTTGACTGATATGGTAATTCTAAAATAGCTTCCACACACTAAATCTGACCAGGTGCCAGGCCCTGGGTCATGCTCAGTGTCTCAATTAATTCTCACGACCACACTGCAAAGAAATCCTCTTGTCTCCCTCTTGGAGAGGAGGACACTGTTAAGTGGTAGAAATGGAATTTGACTTCAGGCCACTTGAGCACCAATACATCCAGTTAACCACCAGGCCAGATTTTAACTCCTATTCCTTGTGACCTAGATCATTAATTCAAAAAAGGTTACGGAGAATCCACTATATGCCAGGCACTGTTCAAGACATTAAGGATAGAACAGTCATTATAACAAGCAAAAATCTGTGCCCTGACAGGATTCGCATTCTAAGTCTTTGCTAAAGACTGGATGTTTGTGTCCCCCCCCACCCCCACCCCAGTAATATATTCAAATCCTGACCTTCAGCGTGATGGTATAAGGAGGCAGGTCTCGGATAGGTTCTCCAGTCATGAGGGTGGCACCCTAGTGAATGGGATGAGTACCCTTATAACGGAGACCTGAGCGCTCAGAGCAGGAAGACAGTGGTCTATGAACCTGGAAGCCGGCTCTCACCGGACAGAGAATCGGCCAGCACCTTGATCTTGGACTTTTCCAGCCTCCAGGACTGTGAGGAAGAAACTTCTGCTATTTATCAGCTACCCAGTCTGTATTTTGTCCTGGCAGCTCAAACAGATTAGAGATACATTCTTGATTCCTTACTCTGCTGGCTGGTTTTCATTAATGGCACCATGTTCTCTGTTTCTGACCCCAGCCCAATTAACTTCACGAAGTCTGTGTAACCGCACCATTCCAGTTCGGGGGGGAAAGAGCCCAGACTGGATATGTGCTGACACGCAGCTACTCTCAGATACTCTAGACCATCGTGGCGTCTCCCAGCTCTTCTCAACACAGCTGTGTGGGCAGGCGCTGCTCAGTGATCAGATCTGCCAGGAGGGATGAATCCTATTTGCCATCTCTGTTAGTTGTGCTCCAGCAACTCGCCACAGACTTCAGCAGCTGAAAACAACATTTATTCATTATCTCACAGTTCTGTAGGTCGAGGACCAGGGGGCTCTGCTGCCTTCTCTGCTTGGCAGTCACAAATCTGAAATCCGGTGTTGGTGGGTGGGCCTCTGATCTGGAGGCTCTGGGGCAAGTACCCATGGTAAGCTCTTTCAGGTTGTTGCAGAATTTACTTCTTTGTGACTGTAGACCCAGATGGCCTTCCCTTTGCCTTTGGCTGTATAATGTAACATAACCATGGAAGTGACATCAGGGGAAAAGATCATGGAAGCCACCTAGCAGTTTCTGCCTACCACACCACCCTGAGGCTGGGCCTATGGTACAGCTATAATTTTCAATAGTCTCGACAGAGCCAGTCTTGCTGGGAAGATGACATGAAGGATGTGAGCTCTACGGAAGAACATTCCAGGCAGACAGAACTGCAAATGCCAAGTCCCAGGGAAGGAACGCAGCTTAGGTGTTCGAGGAACAGCTGGAGGCCAGATGGCTGGAATGCAGTGAGTGATGGCAGGGGGAGGACAAGAGGCACCCCCTGAGGTTACGGTTGCGGTTCTGAGTCACAGAGACCCTCCAAGGCCCTTGCAGGCTCCTCCAAGGACTCCAGCTTCACTGTGTTGGAAGAGTTCTGGCAAGAAAGGATGGTGGCTCAGTTGGGGTTGTGGGTACCAGAGGGGCTCTCTCCTCTGAAGTGGTCAGATACGAAATATATTTGGAAGGTGGAGCCCACAAGGACGAGAGAAAGAGAAGACAAAAATGAAAAATTCTGACTTTAGCATTTGCAAGCTGTGAATCATTGGGCAAACCATCGAAACTTTCCATACTTAGTGTGTTGAACAGTGAAAGAAGATGGGCAGATCACTTACATGTGGCAGGATTTTTACGAGAATTAAATATGGTAAATGTGTTCTGAAATCCAGCAGGTGCTCAGAAATCTTTTCTTTCCTCATTGCTTACTACTACATGCCCGATTCTGGCACATCCATTGTGACTTCCTCTTTTGCAATCCCCATTCTTAAGTAAAGGCATTAAAGCCAACTCAGGTTAGAGTTATAAATGCAGAGAGGAGGGACCAACGTCTGTCTGTCGCATTTGATCAAAGGGTTAAATAAGGATGTGAGAGGCTCAAAGAGGCCCCAAGTCAGAGAAACATCTAAGAGCCTCTTGCTCATGGGTATAAAGATGCGCATTAAGAAGTTGACCTTCCTAGTGGGGCTCCTGCTCTGGCAATAAAGGTGCATATCTAGCATAGAGGAACAGCTCAATAGGTATCTGTTAAATGAAAACGTTAATAAATATTTACACCTCCAGTGTGGGACTCTTGATCACAGAAATCCCATGTTCACACTGAAGGACACCCACTAACAGTGCACGAGGCATTTAAGAAATGAGGCACTGGCTATTTATATGGCAGGAGTGGTAATGTCTTTATTTTGCATCCTTTCCTTACCACTTATGAGCCGGAAGACCTTGAACAATCGAACTGAGCCTCAGTGTTGTCCGCTGCATTTCCTCATATACTTATTGAGCAGACTAATGATATATATAAAATGCCCAGGAATAGTGCCCCGTACTATTCAGCAAAATAGTAAGTCATCAATAAATGGTTAACTGTTATTATTATCAACATTAATAAAAATAGATCCTGAGTATAGGAACCAGAGCCTCGCTCTGAAGCTCTGCCCTGTTTTTTCCTTTTTCTCTCTCTCTGACATAGGAAGAGTCAAATTTAGTACACAGTTCCAAGAAAGATTTTGAGATGATTTGTGTAGAAGGCCAGTTAATAACACTGCTGCCCTTAAGTTTGACTTTTTTTTTTTTTTTTCCTCTTCTGGTGCTAAATATGCTAATTTCTCTTTTCTGTCCTACCGCCACCCAACCTGCAGACTCTCCATTGACCAGTCTGAGTGACTCACACAGTTTGCTGTGATGCATCTGGAGTTTCTCACAATCCTGCCTTCTCCCAAACCTACGCAGATTTGTGTCATCAGCAAATTTCACCGACTTGCCAGGGAAAGAGTTGACATTTACACACCCACAGCTCCAGGCAGCAGTGACCAAGCCAGTGAATTTCTAATGAGAAAGGTTTTGGTCTCTGGAAATAAATATTTGACAGCTGGATGTCTCCAGAAGAAAGTTAACCATTTTAACCCATTTGCAGCCATTTTCCTTCTTTCTTTGCCCGTTGCTCTCTTCCCTTTCACATTTTTTGCCAATAGAGCTGATACTGACTACCAGTGCTCTTAGTGGAACGGCCTAGAGAGAGGACGTTAAAAGAAGGGGACAGGTAAATGGATCATGAGACAAGGTCTGCCATAGAACTGGTGGCTGTTAGTGGAGGAAAGATGGCAGAATGCTTTACCCTACAGTGTTGGGCATCACAGACAATGTGTTACAAAGATGCATGCTGGATTGAGGGCAGGGCTACTTGTGTCTTCCCAACCTCCTCTGCCTTCTTCTGGAAAGAGCAGTTCAAGTTTCCCTTGGCAGCCTCTCCCTCCCCAGTTTTGGTTGAGAATGTCAATCAAAGTCCATGCCCCCACCCCCTACTGAGCACATGACCCCAGGCAAAACCATTTCCATTTCTCTCTCCCTTGCTTTAGAATTTTCAGCAGAGAAGCACAGTATCAGAGAAGGTGGACCAACAGACATGGATTCCTGCTCCCTTGATCCTCAGGTCCTGCTCTTCCGAGAGGTCTGCTTTCTCTGCTTTGCCTTAGAATGTGTAAGGCACTCTACATCCTTCCTTTTTATGGAAGCTAGCAGAAACACTTTCTGTTGCTTGCCATCGAAGACTCGCAAATGACATAAGCTCTAAATCTAGCCTTCCCAGGGAAAGAGCAGCAGTTCAGAAAAACAATAAGTTGATATGTTTGCATTTACCAGCTGTGCACTGGCTTTTTTTATTGCAAGCAAGGAGCTATTTTCAAGACAGCTGTAAAATTGTCACTAAGGGTATCTTAGTTTAATAGTTTTCATTTCTCCTGGCAGTTACTGGGGAAGAGCAGAGATGAGGGGGGAGGCTAGGAGGGCCACAGACATAACTGATAGACTGGCACTCTTGTGAGATTAATTAAGCAAGGCTAGTGGGTTTTATCAGCATAAGAAAAAAAAAGTTTGAAAGGAAAAGAGACATCAAAACTATCTAGAGATGGATTTGCAAGAACAGAATAATGGAGACATCTTAGGGGTTAGGTTCTGAAGTCATTGTACAAGGCAAAAATAATTGAGTCACAATGAACTTATCTCTTGAATTACCAAAGAGGTACAATGTAACTGATGATCCCATACAGGGAGATATTATTATAAATGTATTACAGAAACTGAAATGTACATTGTGTAATAAGAGTACATATGCAAAGTATAATTTTATATTTTTAACTATGTAAGACAGACAGAATCTGAAACGTGAAATCTCCATGTGTGAGAAGCCCACACTACAAGCAGCAAGTGGGTTCTATAAAAGAGAGACACGTCTCTTGTCTCACACATAATCTGGGCACAAACCTTATGAATAGAATCACCTATGGAACTTTAAGTGTTATTTTTATTTTGGGAAGGGGGTTGACTTAGTTAATGCATGTTAGAAGTACATCTGATACAATGCCTGTGACCTTAAGGGGTCATTTACTCTACCCAGAGGCCCCTGCCTGCAATCATGTGAGCTGCTACCTAGTTAGACAGCACTGGAAGCTTCGCTGAGCCCTCAGAGTTGGACTTCGCCCAGGCTTTGAACACTAAGACATACCGATTATCCTAAAGTTCTTTACTTGCTTTTGCCTTCTTTAATAAAACACAAATAAAACTCTATAAGAATATTTTGACAAAAATACTAAAATAAAATCAGCAAATCAATGAAATTTAATACATAATTTAGAAGCAGGCAGAGATAAATACAAAAACACAGGTACAAGGAAGTGATTTACTCACTGGTCATAGAACCACAAATTAATTTAGGCCTGACAGAGACCTTAAAGGTAATCCAATTTAATTTTTTTTTGAACAATAATACCTACTGCACAGTAGGCACTCAGTAACATCTGTTGAGAGGATCAATAGCTTGACTTTTTGAATTAGGAAACAACAGTGATTAAAGTGATTCTTGAGTTCATCATGACATTCAAAAGAAAAGAAAAGGAGAAAGGCAAAATTTTTAAAGTATGAGAAAGTACAAGGGAAAGCTCTTGTGGACAGAAGAATGTCAGCTAGGAAATGGAGAATGAATGGTAGAATTAGAAAATCAACATTTTGCAACCCCCACTGTAATAACCGGGTTCAAGCGAGGCTCGTCAGTACATGCTACAACAATGGGGTGGAAGGGTTTCCGGAGCAAGATATTCGCACAGATTACTAACTACAGTGGGGAAAAGTTATCTCTACAATGGAGAGATCTGGATGATCAAATTAAGCAAACTCATGTCATGTTCCTCCAGATGGAGGGGAAGCACATAGTAGCACCCATGCAATATTCTTACCAAGAAAAGTCTACCCTAATTCCAATCATAAAGAAGCAATCCAACAACCCAGAGCGTGGGTCATTCTATAAGATAACTAGCTTGCACGCTTCAAAAAGTATCAGTGTCACAAAAGACAAGAAAGGGAGAAAATTTTCTAGCTCATAGGAGAGTGGGAGACTACACAAGCAAAGGTAACATGTGAATCTTGAATGGATCTTCTATTTTTTTTAAGGCAAGAAAGGACATTTGGGGGAATACTGGAGAAATCTGAATTGGGACTATATATTAGATATTACTGAATTAATATGATATTTCTTGGACGTGAGAAAGTTATGGTGGTTATGTAGGAGCGTATCTTGGATACGCTAGAGTTCTTAGAGGTGAGGGTCATTATGTCTGCAAGGATTCAGCTCTGTTAAGGTGTACACCACCACCACCCCCCCCACACACACACAGCAAGAAAGGAAATGTGGCAAAATGTTCATGATTGGTGAATCTAGGGGAAGGTATAGAGATATTCTTTGTGCTGTCCTTTCATTTCAGTATTTTGATATTTTTTCAAAAGAAAAAAATTTGGAGGCAATAAAGAATCAGGTTCAGAGACATCTTTAAATGACACACCCAAACCACTGGGAACGTTATCAATTACAGCTTAGGCTTAGTCTATCCCTTAGTTTCCCCTCAGGCTTCAATAAAAGATTCTCATTAACCCAGAAGCTGTTAAAAGTCAAGGCCTCATAGGATGCAAAGAACCAATGTCAAACGTGTTTGCAGCCAGAGTATATAACGAATATTTACAACTCAATAATAAAATGACAACCCGATGAAAAAATAGGTAAAGCATATTTTTCCAGAGAAGATATACAAATGGTCAATGAGCGCATGAAAGGATACTCAATAACATTAGCCACTAGACAAAGGCCAAAGGCACCATGAGACACCACTTCCCACCTACCAGAATGGCTATAAGGAAAAAGACAGTAACAAGTGTTAATGAAGATGTGGAGAAACTGGAACCCTAACACATTGCTGGCGGGAACCTAAATGGTACAGCCACTTTGGAAAACAGTTTGGCAGTTCTCCAAATTTAAGCACAGAGTTACCCTATGACCCACGAGTGTCACTCCTTTCCTAAGCATATATGCAAGAAAAACAAAAACACCCATATCTACAAAAATGTGTACACAAATTTTTCACAGCAACATTATTTACAATAGCCAAAGAGTGGGCACAGTCTCAACGCCCATCAGCCGTGGTGTATCCACGTGATGGAAGATGATCTGGCAATGAAAAGAAAGGGCACACTGATACATACAATGGTGTGGATGAACCTTGAAAACACCACACTAAATGCAAGAAGCCTGTCACAAAAGCCTACAGATGGTCTGCTCTGTTTATGTGAAATGTCCAGAGTGTGCAAATCTCCGGGGACAGAAGTGGATTAGTGGTTGCCAGAGGCTTGGAGGAAAAGGAGGGTGGAGAGCGACTGCTAATCCCTACAGGGTTTATTTTCGGGGTGAAGAAAATGTTCTAAATCAGACTTTAGTGCTGGTTTCACAACCCTGTGAAAATACTAAAAAACAAAGAATTGTACACTTTAAGTGACTGAATGGTCTGTGAATTATCTCAATGAAGCTGACTTAAAAAAAATATATATTTATTTGTGTGTGTATACACACACACACACACACACAATCACACAATTATGACCTCAAAAAAGTGTTTGCAAGCAGCTTTCCCCCTAATTTTTAATTTTTCTAGCAGGACATTTCTTCCCTCCTGCTACAATTCATAGGTAAGTCCCATGTTGCCATTCTAAACTCTTTACTATAGACCTCTGGCTAAGTGGACAAAGAGAAGCCACAGGAAGCTTAACTTGCCTTTTTCCTACAACATGAGTTAGGACTCAGTTACTTGGAGTTCCATCCTCCCACACCGGGAACATAGGCACGGAAGGATCAGCTGGTACCCAACTGTCCCTGGGCAATGATCACACGTACACGATCAGGCTCAAAACTGCTCTCTGAGGCAGCCTGCTTCTGAAGCATCTGCTTTCTTAGATGAATTGGGAGTTTTGAAATTAGGAAACAAAGAACCAGGTTTTTAAAGGGACAGAAAGCGGTTTATGCACTGATGAGAAAAAAGGGAAAGAGGAAAAAGGAGACCAGTGGCACAGGCAGGAAGAAGAGAGTTGGGTGTGCGAAGCTGGAGCAGAGCTATGATGTTTTAGCCCCTCCAGCAAGCTGTCCTCCTCTTTCTGGAAATGACTATCTGATTTCCCACAGGAAACCATTCTCGGTGCTTCAGGAGCCTTGGTTTCGGTGGTGTGGAAGTTCAGCCCCAGGGGAGGCCCCAGGACCTGGTCTAAGCCAATCTGCACACTCATTCCACCTGCTGCGGTGATTGGTCCAGGGATGGGCACATGACCCCAATTAAGTTGGAAATTCTGAGAAGAAAAAGACTCTGTGAAGACTTTTAAGCTAAGAGTAGCTGGCAGCAGTCTATCCTGCACAGATGGAATGGGAATGGAGAACGGTCCTCCTACTATATGGAACCCTGATGTAGAAGCTAGAAATCCCTGATAGTTTGGGCTACTGAGTCAGTGATTCCCCTCCCTCACCCCCCTTTTTTTTCTTAAACCAGTTTTAATTAGTGTTCTTTCCACAATGTAAAGAATACTGTTTAACATGGAAGAAAATCAATAGAGTGGCCACCTAATGACAGGGAACACTATCTGGGACGGTTAATTTTATGTCAATTTGGCGGGGTCATGGTACCTGGACATTATATGGTATGACATTATATGTTTCCGTAAAGGTATTTTTAAGATGAGATTTTCATTTAAATCAGTAGACTCTGAGTAAAGCAAATTACCTTCCATGATGTGGGTAGGCCTCATCCAAGCAGTTGAAGGACTTAAGAGAAAAGACTGACCTCCTTGGAAGAAGAGGGAATTCGGTCAGCAGACTGCCACTGAACTCTTAACTCCAGCTCCTCCCTGGATCCCCAGCATGCCAGCCTACCCTGCCGTTTCTGGACTTGCTGGCATCCACAGTTGCCTGAGCCAATCCCTTAAAACAAATCTAAAATAAATCCTTAAGATAAATCTGCATCAATCTCTATCTCTACCTATAGATATACATACAGACAGAGATGTAGGTATAGACTTAGAGGGAGATATAGGTTTCTCTTGAGAACCCTAATACGTGATCATATGGTGGTCCCAGGGCAACATGTTGGCTTTCTGAGTTTGAGGTGGGAAGAACACATGCTAGCGTTCTCACCAATGCTACCTTCATCCTCAACAATAATCATACACACTGCATACCAGGTTCTGTGTGACATCTTTGCTCCTGTCAGCTTAATTACCTAATACGCCATTCCCATTTTCATAGATAATGAGAGGTAAAATGTCTTGTCCCAGGTCAAAATGCTGGTAATGGAGACCCAGGAAACCAATCCAGTTCTCCCTAGATCTATCCCGAAGACTTCATCCGCCAGACCAGCTGCCCAATTTCTGGGAGAAAACTTCTGAGGTTACACTTTTCTTTCTCAGAGATTTGGGGCATGGGGCCACACATGTTCCAAGAAAATACATCCACACACCCATAAACCATGCCCCTGCCACCCTTCTTCCAACACTGCTTCCCTGTCGGGACCCCTCTGTCCATTTAAACTCCAACTTATGGGTGGTGCTGGTCTGGAGTGAGTCACTGAGTCACAGGGCCGTGGTCTCTGCCTGTGGAGAGGAGGATCCAAATTCCAATTCCTAAAGCGCTCACGAGGCTCACTAACGTGAGTTACCTCACACGCTCTCTACCTTTCCTCGGTCACGGCTTGATTTTTTGACTAGGCCTCTGCTGTCAGGTGCAGCTTTAGGGTAACGTGGATGGCCAGCTGCCATAATGGAGAGAGAAGGCTCTAGCAGCAGATCCCCTCTGAAGTCTAAGCAGAGGCCTTGAGGATGCTGTCCGGGTAGAAAGGTGGACATTGGTGTCCTCTCTCCTTAGGATGGCAGGAGCGGCTGTTACCGAATATTTGTCATTTCTCTCTCCCCTCCATGACAGAGGTCACATTCACAGACTACCTTTAATATTATTTATCCAGCATAGTTTGAACTGGCTCCTTGTTTCAGTTAAAATAAATCTACTTGAAAAAGGAGTTTTACATATTATATATAGAAACTGTTTTTACTTGCTATAAATAGAAAATACATTGGAAAAAATAAGTTTTAACACGCTTGTCCAGCAAAGGCCACGAGGCTGTGGCTGTCATTTTATTTAAGGAAAAAAAAAAGGTGAGATTACAAGTAATGGAGAGGTGCTAAAGACCTATTAGCTAGTAACCTTGAATGATGAAAATCAGACTAAATATGACACGTCATTTGAAAAGGCCAGGGAGTACATGAAGCACATAGGTCAGTGAACTTTGACTGAGCACCTATTTTGGGTCAGAACCTGAGCTGGTTATCCTTGCCAAACATTTCAGTAAGAGTTCCATCAGAAATGATTGAAGAAGAAGTTTTGGCATTTAATTCAATTATGTTTCAGTATAAAGAAAAGCATCTTCAGATGCTCCGATTTTTAAGTGCCAATGGAAGTATAGGATTTCCCTTCCCTTTCTTCTAACGCCATCCATGAAGATACATCTTTAACTCACATAACTAAAACATACAATCTTGAAGCTTATTAAACTGGAATTTCAGTTAAAAGAAAAAAGATCTACTAGCACCACCTTAAGTGACCTATTAGCACTTTCCTCTAACGTCTGTGGAAAAGTGTAAAACATATTAGCTTTTTTACTATGAACTTTATTATTATTTTATTTTATTAGATTTTATTTATTTACTTGACAGAAAGATAGAGAGAGAACACAAGTTATGCAGAGAGGCAGGCAGAGGGAGATGGAGAAGCAGGCTCTCCACCGAGCAGGGAGCCCAACATGGGGCTCAATCCCAGGACCCTGGGATCATGACCTGAGTTGAGGGCAGATGCCTAACCGACTGAGCCACCCAGGCGCCCCTGTACTTTATTTTTATTTAATGCAGAACTTGTACACCAACTGAAACCATCTTCCTTGACACCTAAAAACAACTCACTGCCGTATAAAATCATTTTTTAAACTGCCGTGCCATGGAAAACAAAATGGACTTTGGAGTTCAACACCTGGGTTGGATTCCTGCTCTGCCACTTAGCAGCTGTGTGGCTTTCGGCAAATTATTTAACTTCTCTGAATTGCCAGCTCTTCATCTGTCAGGTGAACATAACAATATCAACTTTGTAGGGCTGCTGGGAAAGAGAAAAGGATAAACTACACCTAGCTTGGTGCTTGGTACACAAGTAGGCACACAATACCCGGTACACCTCTCTGATGGGAAAACGTAGGCATCAGCAATGGCTGATGGTGAAAAAGTGGGTTCTTGTCAAGGATGACAACCTAAATGCCCACAGGGTCCCAGCAAGTCACATGAAGGAAGTCAACATGTTGGGTAGTGTTCTAATAAAGTGGAGATCCAGCAAAGGTTGTATCTAAAAGAGGCAGTTGCTTGTTCATCCTCAGCTGACCATCCTCATGTTATGTGTGAACAAACCGAGGTACACTGAGATCAGGTTAACTTGTCTGACCCTATACAGCTTAGGAAGTGGCAAAGCCAGACCCAGGTATTCGGTTTGCAAAGCCAGTCACTCTCTTTACGCTCTAAGGGCAGTGAGTGGCTCTCAAGCTTTTGGGTCCATCAGAATCACCCTTGTTAAAAATAAAAGGTGCCAGATGATTCCATAGGTCTTAGGAAAGGGGAAAGGACTGAGAATCTGCACTTCTAACAAGTTCCTCGGTGATCCTGATGACGCTGCTCTGAGGACCTGGAGAACCACTGTCCTAAGCTCTTCTTCCTCTCCTAAGGCTGGTCCTGTGTTCCAGACCTTCTGATTGAATTTTAAGAGAAGCCAGAAATGTCGTCTTCCATAGGAATGCTCACCATATTTAAATGCTGGCCACTAATTCAGTATTTTTAACAATACTGTGCAAGCCAACAACAACAAAAAACCCCGGAAACAAGCTTAGCAAGCCAAATTTGGCCTCTGGGCTGTTGGTTTGTGATTTGTGCTTTATGTGTCAAAAGCATTTTGAACACATTTGTGCAACGAATGTTTATTGAGCACTTGTTACACACCAGGGGGGCTGATATGGGAAATGAGTCGAGAGATGAGCCAGGCAGATGAGAAGGTCTCTCTTTGCAGAGGTCACAGTTGGGGTGGCAGCAGGGAGGGGAGTGGGGAAAACAAAGACTAACGAAATAAATCAAAAAGATCTTTCCATCTATGGTAAGCTCCCTGCAAAAAAGCCAGCAGGGTGATAGACCGGATGATTTCCTTGACTCTTTACAACTCTAGAAGAAGGAAGGGAAAGTGTATTATGCCTCCATCGCAGCTGAGAAGCAGACAAAAAATAGTTGAATAATGTGCTGTGGCCAATGTCCCCCAGGCCGTGGAGGTCAGCCAGGAACCACACCACTGCCCGAGTTCCCTGCCAATACCAAATTCATGACATCATTCCCTCTCCCACGGATTATTTACCTCATCCCAAAGTATGGAAGGTCAAACCACCCCGTTTTTTGTTTTTTGTTTTTGCAGTCTGCCTCTGCAGGTGAAATTTAGCTGTAATTGTCTAATTGCTACTCTGGCAACGGCTGCCACAGATACATTTCAGAACTCAGCACAGGTGCACTCGTGGCTGATGTTCTATTTTCAAGGGCGAAAGGAAGGAATTAGGAAACCTGATGTCTTCTGCTTCAAGAGTTAAGATGAAGTTATTTTTTCCCCCAATCAACTCCTGTTATCTCGTTTCAATTTTCCAGAGTGTCTTCTCATCATAAATTAAACTGGGTTGCCAAATCCCAGAGCAACAGAAATGGAAAGGTAGTTGGGAGGAGGAGGAGAAGAGAAAGTTTGGGAGCTTATTAAAGAGAAATGTTTCTGTGTCCTTGAAGTACAGTTATTACATAAGGAACTGTATGTGATAATAATAAAAAATGATAGGGCTGATAAAAATAATAATGATTGTGATGCTGTTGACCATGGCTGGCACTCACCAAATATTCACTCATTAAAGCCACAAGATTCTGCTTTGAGGTAGGTAAGCAGCCCCAGGCCTATTTTACATATTAAAAAACAGATTTAAAAAAAAAGTCTAAGTGAATTCCTTAAAATAGTTACTGCATTCTTGATTCCAGCAGTTAATTCAATTTCAACAAGACACCCATTTTTTTTTAAACACTTGGAAGACAGATATGCTGACTTTACATGTGCTTTAATTATTTTCAATTCAGCACTAAGGAGATGAGCTGTAGCCAGTGGTATGTGCCTTTACAAACTTGACGCGTAATGGAATGAAAATGCCAAGGCGGACAGGGCTAACAAAGAGAACACCAATAAGTCCATCCCCACACCCCCTCCACATCGTGGCCCATTTCAGGAGTCAGCAAAGGTCAGACCTTGTCCCTGGACACAAAGCATGCAAAGTTACCGGGTATAAGAGAAGTAATCTATCACAACTCCAAGGTACACACCTACCATGAGCCCCAAGGTTCTGTGTTCTCAGATTGTTTCCCGGGTAGAGAGAGGCAGCGCAGGCAGAACTCAGTGTGACTATTAGCTGCAATGATCAAGTCAGAAACCCCCCGAGTCTCAGTTTCCTTACCTGTGGAATGGGAGGTGACGGTGACAATCACAGGTGCCCTGTCTACCTACAGGCTACAACAAGGATAAAATAGAATACTACATTGGAAACTACAGAGGGACGATCAAACAAAAGCAAGGGGATCGGGACCACCACCTTCGCCTCAGCTGGGCTCGTGAACTACGGGTGTGCAAAGGAGACGTCATCTTAAATTTCTTTGCACCTCTTACCACATTACCACATAATGATGTCGAGTGCAGAGCCGAGGCTTTGTGCGAGGGGCTGGCTTTCAAAAATCTTTGTCCCCGTTTAAAAGGGTTCACCTAAGGTTTTCTTCAGTCGACTCTACCAATACATCTGAAATATGATCTGATTGCCCCCAAAATAGCAAAACTATTTCTAAAATGGAAATTGAGTTCTTTGAATTTATTTTCTGATTTAATCTTCCCCATAGCCCTTCAGGATTGATATAACTAGCCTCGGTTTTTGATGTGAAAACTGAGACTCCGTTTAAATAACTTGTCTAATTTCACACAACTAATAAGCAGCACAGGCAAGATTTGATTCCAGATTGGACTGCTCTGGAGTCCGAGGGCTCCCGCATTTCTAAATTGTGCAAAGCTTGTGCCCACTTCAGTTTAAGTAACTTCTAAACTTACTTGTATATACTATGAATAACTCTGCCCTTTCTACAAATATTTCTTAAGAGACTACTCCTCTTAACAAAAAGAAATGAGTGTTGGGGCGCCTCGGTGGCTCAGTTGTTAAGCGTCTGCTTTCGGCTCAGGTGATGATCCCAGGGTCCTGGGATTGAGCCCCGTGTCAGGCTCCCTGCTCAGCGGGAAGCCTGCTTCTCCCTCTCCCTCTGTTGCTCCCCCTGCTTGTGTTCCCTCTCTCGCTGTGTCTCTATCAAATAAATAAATAAAATCTTTAAAAAAAAAATGAGCATTCTTTTGGGCCTATATTCAAAATAAATCTCAACCCGGTAAGAGTACTACAGATGCTTCCCTTTATTCTTCAATTTCTAGAACACTGTTAAAAAGGGGTGTGCAAGGTGGAAGAGTATTGTATCACGACAGCTTAAGCCAGGACGGTGATTCTCCAACTTGAGCTTGCCTAATGAGCATGTATCCGGGAAGCTGGTTAAAAATGCAGACTCCCAGCTTTCCTGCCACTCCATTATCATTCCACCTGCTTCAGGTGGAGCCCAGGAATCTGAATTTTAATCAACTCCCTGGTTATTCCCATGGCGTTTGGTCTCAGACCACACCCTGTTTGAAACAGGTCAAAGGGGAATTAGGTGGGGAATCAGGAACCAAGAGCCTAGCTCTGGGGCACGTTTGTTCTAAGGCCTTCAACAACTCACCTAACCTCTTTGGACTTTTGTGTTTGGAAAGCAACTCTTTTTTGGATGATCTCTGGCCCCCAGCCTTTGGGGGACTAACTGGGCCTTGTGTGTTTCAGAACTTCTAGATGAGCAGCACGATATTTCAGTGTCTGGTCTCTGTGCCAGCTATCATCCACGGGATGTCTAGTGAGTGCTTTTGTTTTTAACTGCAGAACAAGCTCCAGATGAAGGGGTAGGAACACTGTGAGGAAACCCAGGCCTCTCCCAGCATTTATAGGACTCCACTACAACCTGAGAGGCATCCTCGGAGGGCAGAGTCATCAGCAACGACAGTGTGCTTAATGAACTTCCTTCCGCTAGTGTTTACATGACTGCAGGAGGCCCCCTCCTTGGCAAATACGTGTAACTAAGGAGGCAGCACAAAGACCATTTGAAAAAGAGGGATTCCTCAACACTTCTAAACACATACAAATCTATATACACACATACATATACATACACACAAATATACACACATATACACAGACACACATATGTATATGTTTATATATGTATATAAACTAGGGTCCTTCAAAATTGGCAGTAGAGGGAAGACCTTGCTTAAGACTGACTTTCTTCTCCTTGAGGCTAAAGTTCCCAATCCTACCTGTGCATTAGAACCAACTGCGGGCTGTAAGAAAATGTATACATTCTTCTACGCCCACCCAAAGGCTTTTATTTAAAGGGTCTGCAGTGGAGCCTCCAACACTAGTACTTTTCAAAGTTCCCCAGGCAAGTCTGCTCTGCAAACTGAATTGAGAACAACTGGCTTTGAGGACCTTCAATCCAACCACGCAGCTGACATGAGGGAAGAACTGCCCCCTTCCCACAAAGGACCTTTCCCTTAGCAAAACTCAGGGACAACCACAATGTTTAGGCCAATGGTCTCCACAATGGATTGAAAAGAGTTAAAGTTTATATTTAAATTAATTTTTACCTAAAAATTAGGGGATTCAACTTTATAGATGTTTACCACATGGCTTGACAATGGGACTGTCACTTGATTTTGCTGTCAGCTGGGCATGGGGCATGCCTCTAAGTGGCATTGACAGGACCCTGAGAAAAGAGTGGGAATGGCATAATATGGGACAGCTGATGGAGGGCATATTGAATATTAAATTTTAGCACTCTGTAACATATACTGAGTTTGCTGGGTTAAATGGATTTATGGAGCTGTAGAAATCTAGTATTACTTGAACTAACTTTGACAAATGACTTAAACAGATTCTACAAAAACTCCATAGACTATAATAACGCAAACACAAGGAAATGAGAAGTAGGCAGAGTTGGTACATCTTCTACTCCTGGTGTAGGCTCTTTGAATGCCACATTATAAAGTAAAAGCAATAACCAGAAAAACTAACCATAAATTGATTAAAACAAAAAGATCAAGATAGTTCTTTGAAGTATGGGTTTTGTATACTATTACTGAAACCACAAATGTTGATTTACACATATGTCATGCTTTGGAATACAGACAGTATTCACTTTGCACAGTTCCTTATGCACAAATTTCAGTTACCCTGGTTTAGTTAAATAATGTTAGTCTCCCATCATGGTTCAAATTTCAATTTCCATGCTATTTTAACTGTGAGTAATTTGCATGGTATTTAACTGTGAGTAATTTGCATAAAGTATAAACTCTGCTGCTTCCACAAATCACTATGTAAATAACAAATGTACATTCTGATCAGTAACCAATCATGTTACTTCTTTCCAAGTCTGCCAGTGACTGGCCACTGCCTGCACATTTGTTACTTAGATCATGCACAGACAGCAAAGCATGGAGCTGTGTTGCCTGTTTGTCTTCCAGTGATACCCTCATATGACTGAACTGGCCACTAACATTCAAAGTGTAGCAAAGAAACATAAAGTGATCATGCTGGAAATGGAATACAAAGAGAATATAAATGGAATTATTAAAGAAGGAATAGCTGACCATGGAGTTGATTATGGATATGCCGCCAGAAGGATTTAATGAAGTTGAACTTATCAACATTGATAGCAAAGTACTGGTGACAAAAAGGATGAAGATTTATGTCAGACAGAAAGTGACACACAATAAAAAAGTTCTCTCTAAAGGACCTCTTGGAGGGGTGCCTGGGTGGCTCAGTCAGTTAAGCCTCCAACTCTTGGTTTTGGCTCAGGTCATGATCTTAGAGTTGTGGGATTGAGCCCCCTGCCAGGCTCTGCCCTCAGCATGGAGTCTGCTTGAGATTCTCTCTCTCCCTCTCCGTCTAACCCTCCTCCCCCCCACCCCTGCTAGCACTCACTCACTCTCTAAAATAAATAAATAAATCTTTAAAAAAAATAAAGGAACTCTTGGAAATATTTCATGAAATCATAGAGCATAAAATGGAAACTGAATCCAGATTCGAAAGGAATGTGACAATTTGCCAAGTTATAAAAAAGATGCTTGCTCTGTATCCTAGTTATAAGATAAGGAAGACAAGCACGGTGTAAACTACTCTTGGTAAGATTTTGACACACACAAAAAAACATTTTCATGGTCAATGCTTCTCGTGTCTTAAACTGGAGTGTATTAAATATCAGTTTTACTATTTTTCTTATTTCCCTATGCATTTATAACCAACAGTAAGAGAGTTTTTACTATGTTGAAAAAAAATTTTAAGGGTCCCGATACAATTGTAATTTTTCCCACTGCTTATTAAGATCACTTTGCAAAGTTTCAGCTTGCATGGTTATTTTTATAGTCCCACACTGCCATGCAAAGCCAGTACTGCCGGTTTTAGCTAATCATAGGAGTATATGTATATAATTTATTGATAAGTAAATGTACATGGTTTGGCAGTCTGTGTCCAAACATTTTCTACTGAGGGAGTATATAGTTAGAAGAGTCTAGAGACCAGTGACTCAGACCATGTTTACTGGAGAACAAGGGATGGAAACAGTGAAATGACCACAGTAACAAGGAACAAGGATAATCCACATATTATGGTGTAGCTTTCTCAACTTCCCTTGGATGCAAGCCTTTCCTTCTAACCTCCAGCCTGACCCCAAGTGCAGAGGCCATCTTGAACACCTCCTACCTGGGCATGCCCTCAAGGACCTCAACCATCTTAATCCTCAGAGGTGGTCCTCAAAAAGACATCACCCAGAGCTTGTTAGAAATGCAGGTTGGGGGCACCTGGGTGGCTCAGTCATTAAGCATCTGCCTTCAGCTGCTCAGGGCATGATCCCAGGGTCCTGGGATTGAGCCCGGCATTGGGCTCTCGGCTCAGCGTGGAGTCTGCTTCTCCCTCTCCCTCTGCACCTCCCCCTGCTTGTGTTCCCTCTCTCGCTGTCTCTCTCTCTCTGTCAAATAAATAAATAAAATCTTTAAAAAAAAGAAATGCAGGTTGGAGGCCCTACCCCTAGACCTACCGAATTAGAATCTTCCTTTTAATAAGATCTTCAAGTGATTCCTAGACTCCAAAGTTTGAAAAGCATGACTCTAGACTTTGTGTCGGAGTCTGTCCATGAGGCAACACAGGGGCCAAGAAGAGACAGGGATTTACTATGTCATATATCGAAGGACTACAGTCTGTATTTTGTTTAAGGACTTGGTACTTCTCCAGGTGACTGATGTCACTCACCAAAAATAACAGCAGCAATAGCAAACATTTATTAAGCACTCATTCTATGCCAGGCAGTGTGATAAACTACTGATATCTTCTCATTGAAGAGTCACACGATCTGTAAAATGGGAATAATGATACAACTCCCAATAAGTTGCAGAATTGCACAGAACCTAGATTACATTGGTAGACTGAGAATGTGGAGCTGCCTCTATACGTGAACCTCAGAGGGTGTGTGTGTGCATGTGTGTGCGCACGTGAGTGTGTGTGTGTGTGTGCATGTTTAATTTTAGCAAGAAAAGTCAGCTGCTTATCTTGAACCACCCTTTTTCTTTAGGATTTCTCAAACTACTTCCCTGAGTTACTGCCTATAGCCAACAAATTGAGGACCACCTCAAATTTGGGGCATGGGTCAAATCCCAACTGGCTGTTTTGCAGAAACTGACCAACTTCATGTGGTAATTCAGGGCACTGAGAAGAGCCAAAACAATCTTGAAATAGAAGAGCAAAGTTGGAAGGCTTGCATTTCCCTATTTCAAAACTTACCATAAAGTTGCAATAATCAAGACAGTGTGTTACTGACATAAGACAGACATGTTGATAAATGCAAGAGAATTGAGAGCCCAGAAATAAAGTCACGTATGTACTGTCGATTGATGAAAAGGGAGCCAAGAGAATTCAATGCGGGAAAATTATAGTTGTTTCAACACATGGTTCTACGACAACTAGATATCCACATGCAAAATAAGTTGAACCCATTCCTCATACTACAAACAAAAATTAACTCACAATAGATCACAGACCTACATGTAAGAGCTAAAACTATAAAATTCCTAGAAGAAAACATGAGTAAATCTTCATAACCTGCAGATAGGCAATGGTTTGTTCGATATGATCCTTAATCACAAGTGACAAAAGAAAAGTATAGGTCACATGGACTTCATCACAATCGAAAACTTTGGTGCTTCAAAGGAGACCATCAAGAAAGTAAAATGATAATCCACAGAATGAGAGAAAATATTTGCAAAGCATTTATCTGATAGGGGACTTGTATCTAGAATATACAAAGAATCCTTAAAATTTAACAATAAAAAGGTAACTCAGTTAAAAGTGGGCAAAAGACATTTGTCTGCAGAAGATACACAGTGGCCAAATGCACATGAAAAGCGGCTCACCATCATTAGCACAGAAATGCAAATCACATCCATGAGCTGCACGTCCAATCCTCTAGGATGGCTCTAATCAAAACACAGAAAATAAGAAGCACAGTGGAGTTGTGAAGAAATGGCAATCCTCATACTTTGCGCCTGGGGATGTAAAAGGAGATAGCCACTTTGCAAACAGTTTGACCATTTCTCAAAACGTTACAGATGAAGTTACTACCTAACCCAGCAATTCTACTCCCAAGGATATATACTATCCAAGACAAAAGACAACATATATCCATACATAATATCTAAAAAGAGGAAACAACTCAAATGTCCATCAACATTTGAATAAACAAACTGTGGTATATCCATACAACGGAAGATTATTCACCAATTAAAAGGTGTGAAGTACTGATAATTGCTACACCACAGATGAGCCATGAAGACATTAAGCTAAATGAAAGACGCCAGTCACAAAAGACTATATTGCATGATTCTACTTATATAAAATGTCCAGAATAAGTAACTCCATGGAGACAGAAAATAGATTAGGAACTACTTAGGGCTAGGGGAGGGCAAGTGGGGAGTGACTGCTAATAGGTATGGATTTTTTCCTTGCGGTGATAAGAATGTTCTGGAATTCGACAGTGGTGACAGATGCACAACTCTGTGAATGCACTAATGACCACTGAATCGCACACTTTATAAGGATGAGTTGTACGGTATGTGAATTATAGTTCCATAAAGCTGTTGAAAAAACTGGGAACCTAGAGCTATTCCCATGATTTCCCCACCTAAGGACAGCTCTGATGATTCAGGTCAGGGGCTGGAGCTCAGTTGCTCCAGGCTCCCTTAAGCCTGGTCCAATCCTGCTTCTGTATCCACCTGCTGTTAAAAAGAGAAGTATCTTTATTCTCAAGGAGGGTATGCAGGCAGTGAGGTCCCTCCAGACCCAGCGTTATAATTAACATAGTTGCCAACTCACATGCCAGTCCTGCTTGGCAGTTTTTAATACTCTCTATGGATGAGTGAAGCTTCTGGTTTGGGACCCTTCTCAGAGGAGGCAGGGAAACCAGCAAGGGAACTGAGTTCAAGTCTTGATCTCTAAATAAGAATAATAGAGCCTGGGGAAGATGGTTGGGGGAGGTGCCATTGTTAATGCGGTAAAAGTGTGACATTGAATTTCTCTCCTTCTCCTCAACTAATTAGATTTCCATTTTAATTAGGCTGACTCCATCTGCCATCCCTTCTTAAATCCTTATACCAGCAGTACATGAGATTGCATCCCAGTCCAAACTTTCTATCCAGCCAGGCTGGGACAGCAAAGAATTTACAGAAGTCAGAATTTCACAGAGGTTTATTTGTATAATTAATAACTCAATTAGCTGAGATATCGTGGGCAATCTACATTTCAATTCAATTCAATTATGACATTGCCCCCTGCGTGAGTTAGCCCAGGAGAGCAGCACTTTAGAAAAAAATGCTAGAAATGACATTTCCATATATCCCTGAGATTCCAGGGACATCAACTCACCAGGAAAAGCCAGACAGAAATCTAAATGCATGACTCAAAGTGCTCGATTCCCACTGGTAGTTTGTTACTCATGGTGCTTTGTAGGAAAGAAGACTCTCAAATATCGAGTTTAACATAAATACGTCTGTTCCCTGCGTATTTTCCAAGCTTTAAAAGCTGCAAGTTCTTTCCAGACTTCTAGTTACAAGAAAAAAAAAAAAAAGGCTAATTGCTCCGACCCCCTAAAAGACCAGTGCAGACTAGCAAATATGTACACACACAAACATGCACACACAGAGCACCTTGCTCTCATTTTTTTGAGGGGCTCAAATTTTTCAAGAATCTGGCAGGCTCGCCTTCTGGGTCCTGGAGTCATTTCCAAACTTGGAGCCGCCCCCCTCATGCTTTCAGGCAGTACGTAATTCAGACCTACGTGCATTTAAAGTTCAGTGGCCAATTTGTAAATTGCCCAGGGTTCTGGAGGAGGTCACCAGTATGAACACTAGGGACATTGCCCATAAACTATGAAATAAAGGGCCATAATTTGTCACACAATGTGCTTTTCTTCAGGAAACCTCTATACTTGCACAGCTAGCTCTTAAGAGTTAAATGAAGATGTTGTAAAGACCTTAAAATGAGGCCCAGAGGAAAAAGAGGAATATTCTTCCCCTTCCAATTCTGCTTTGGAGTTCCGAATCAACTTCCTAATCCTGCTGTTTCTGGGCCAACCACCCCCACCCTTCTCTATTCCCTTCCTAGGAACCAACTGCATCTCAGCCTGTTCTCTCTGGGCTCTGCCAGAAGGGAGCCCTCCTGCATGCCTAGGACCACCCACAGACTCCTGGCTCTGTTTGGACAGGAGGACCCAACTGCAAAGAGGGAACATCTTGCCTGTTTCCAAAAGGGGGTTGAGTCACCTTGGTTCAAGCAGTCAGATCTGAGCAACATTACACCCCCGTCCTCATCTACAACAGGGGTATCCAAGCAGAAGCTGACGGACCAATGCTTGGCTGGCCAGAGCCTTGCTACCTCTAACAGGTTTTTAAAACATAACGACTTCCAAGGCCCACCCCCAGAAATTTGGATTCAGTATGTCCTGGTGTGGTAACTGAGAATCTAGAATCTTTTTTGTTTGTTTTTGTATGCTTCCTAGGAGGTGTAAATGGATAGCCGGGTTTGGGAACCACTGTTCTAGAACCAAGATACTAAAGGTAAGGCTGTCAAAGAGGTGAGATGAAGGGAAAATACGAGAAAACACATGCTTATTGACATGAACAGCACAGGATTCTGTCTGGGTGCCTTCAAGAGAGAAACCACCCACATCCTGGTATGCATGGAGCTGGTCAGAAAGGGTTTTTTAAAAAAGGACAACTTCGGAAGTGAATGGACTTGGCTTTAGTTCTGCCGCTGAGGCTGTCAGACACCAGGTCTAGCGCCTCCCCTGTGACTGAGGAGCTGGGAAACCTTAGGCAAGCCTGAGCCTCAATTTCCTCAGGTCATAAATGGGGATGGTGAGGCAAAGGACAGTAATGACAGCCACTAACAACTTTATTGTGTGCGTTTTGCACTGGTTGGGGTCCTAACATCACAGATGTGAGTTCACTGGGGAGGCGCGAGTATAAAGGAAGACATTTCACATAATGTGCTTAGCATACTGCCTTGCACATTGTTACAGAGCAGCTACTGTTACGGTTTTACGGCTGTATTTGGCCAAACCGCCCTACTGTCTCCTTAAATAGGAGCATAAACTTGCACTTGCCTCCAGTCAACAGCCTCCTGGTCACCACAGCCCCCTTCCCTCCCCACCCTTGCCCTGGTTTCTGGTACTGCCCCTGATATACACTTTAGGTTTACTTCTATGCCAGAACTTTAGGTTCTGGCATAGAAGGCCTTGGTTAAAATAAAACTATTCTCATGGAGCAAAACCCTTCCCTGATAGACATTCATACTTCAGATATAATTTATTTTTTGGACCAGTTACTTAGCAGAAGGGTTGAGGATTTAAAAAAAAAAAAAGGGTTAAGGGAAAGCAAAATTCAAGTCTGTAAATGTCAGTAAAATTTGCATATCCTTTCAGGGTAAGGATCTTCATCTTAGAATCACTGACACCTTGGAAAACTATTATAATCCATGCACTCTCTCTCCAGAAAAATCCTATGTGGGCATGCACACACATAAAATATTCTGCATATTATTTCAGGGGATTTGTTCCACTGAGGGCCATCAATGGATACCCTTGAAAAACCAGAGTCTCTAAGTTAAAAATCCACCAAGGGTTGGCAAACTCATTCTGTATAGAGCCAGATGGTAAATAGTTTCAGCTTTGCAGGTCATGTGGTCTCTGTCACAACTACTTAACTCTGCCATTGTAGAGGGAAAGCCGCCACAGAGGATAACACAAATTGCATGGCTGTGCTCCAATAAAACTTTATTTACAAAAACAGGAGGCGGGCCAGATTTAGGGTATAGTTTATTTTGCTAAGTCACTGTGGGTCAAAACTCACTCTAGGAACGTATAGGACCAGAGCCTGCTATGGTATGGACTACAGTGTGACAGGTGGGAATGCCCTCTGCCCTGCAAGCCCCCTCAGTCCTGGTTGAGCGCCTTCAGAGTGCACTCTTCTGGGTGTCCTAGGAGGTGGCAGTGCCAAGGAGGCCCGCTTATTTCTCATCCATCTCTGAACCCCAGGCCCTCAAGCACCAGGTCCTTGGGCTGTTTGCATGTAAAACCCCCTTCTCTATAAATTCCTCTGGAATATGCAGCTCCAAATCCACTGATAGGATTTGAAACACAGAGTGGTATTGGTTCATCCCAAGAAGGTTTTGAAGGGGAGAGAGAAAAAGAGTAGCCTTGCCTTAATCTCAGAGCAGGCCTCAGTTGTCCTGAGTAAACTTACATGAGTTACTTAAGTGGGCTTGCCATAGGAGGGAAAATAGCCTTATTAGTTTTGACAAATGTCATAAGAAAACACCACATCTTTACATGTGCATGATTAAAACCTAATCTCCAGACAGCAGGAAGAGAAAGCCACTCTTTTTTTCCCTGTGGTCATGTTTTTTTAAAGAACCTTTTAAATAATACACAAGGCTGTAATCAGATGCTATCCAAAGATAGAGATGACATTATTAACCACAGAAGAACCTGTTTCTCATCCCTCCTCTGCTACCCTTGTCCTGGCCAACACACAGGATATGCGTCGGGGCTGATAACTAACGTTCAAGGTAGCTCTTCTGCCATGTGCCCGCAGACTACCTACTGAAGCCGCAACTCAGACTCCCTCTCCTGTAAATAGGTCCGTACTGTGTGGCTGAAGTCGCCTCGACAATCAAAGACAAAAATCACTTGATGGAAAAACCACTTGGAATTTTGCAGCCTCACTCCCCAGTTGCTTACATTTCCCGAGGAATGGCTTCCTACTGTAAAGTATCTTCCTGTTGACCTGAGTCGGGTTGGGGAAGGGGTGGAAGGGAGACTGTTCTTCCTCCAGAGAAAACACTGAGCTAAAGAACATGAACTTGAACTAGTGGAGTCCGGACCCCAAAACCACTCACCACAGGATGAGCACATTCAGTGCCCGTTTAGTCTGTGAGCCTTGAGTCTGCACTGTAAAAGCTTAAAACACTGCCATGATCTAACAATTGTAAATTCTTGAGCTCAGTCAATTTAAAAACATCCCAACGAACATTACCACAAAATAGCTTCAGAGTAAACAAGGGGGTATTTGCAGGGTTCCACCCCCCACCCCCCGGCCGCCCCACACAGGCACGCAGAATGCCTGAACAATGCATCCTCCATGGAACAACTTAAGTTCAGATTGTCAGCCACCTCACCTCCTGACAAGACATATTTGTCTGTCTTCCAAGCATTTACATTTGCTGACATCACCAAAAGAATGCTAGATGAAGCGAGCCTTTTACTAGATAAACATTTGGTTTTGATAAGGGAAGTTCATTTCTTCTAAATGGAAACACCCCAAAAGACCACTATTACATTTTTTTCACTGGAGGTGAGTCTAAGAGATGTCTCTGAGACGCCAACAAGTGGGTGCTCTGGGCTTGGGCACTTAACACCAGGGAGGGGAGGTCTGCCCTGTGCTGGGAAGCCATGCTTAGTTTTGCTCTTAGAGATCTGAGTTTCCTAATTAGGAAGAAGCCTGGAGAACATCAAGAGGTCAAATATTTATTTGCAGAGAAGAGGCCAGGCTTGCCTAATGTGCTCTCCCGATGGGTAGGTGAGTCACTTCCAAAAGCAGCCAGAATCACAAGCTGCTGAATTTATAAATGGCTGCCAACCCCAGCGGTTAGGACCTCCTTCCCTAAGGACACAGGCCTCCCGCTAACCCACCCGCCTGGACGCTCCGCACAGCAGGAAGGCAAGACTGTGCTCCTTGAGAGGTCAGCCCTGGTCACTGGCATTTCAGAAAGTCTACGAATGTTTCTCTTCCCTAGAGTTGGCTCGGAAGACCAGCTGTCAGCCTGGGAAGGTTATTACCTTGAAGAATGCTGGGTGTCTACAAGATAAATACCTAGGCCCTACGATGCTAAGTTTCCTTGGTTCCAGAGTTCTGTCCCCTCACCTACAGTCTGCTCCTTTTCTTCTCTCTGCCTCTTTCCCCTCTTTCTCCTCGCCCCACCCCTACACCTTTGCACCAACCCTCTAAGTTCCTCTGAAGAGAGCAATACCATTTTTCCTTCCTGGTCTTTAATCTGTCACTAATAGGGATCAGTATTTTCCAGTTACATAAAGAGTGCCTGTGTGTCTTTATAACATATGCTGACAAATCATTTGGCAAACGCTTTCTTTTGTTGCAACAAACTGCACTGTGGAGGACTGTAGCATTGGCAACCAAACATGAACACTCTTAATGAAGCAACAGAGATAAGAAATCCATCTCGATGCTGACTGCAGGCTCTGGGGAGTCAGAGTCATATTAAAAAGGAAAATTGTGATCTATTATAGAGGATGGATGTTTGCTGGAATGGTTTCCAGATGGATCCAGGAGGCTCCAGAAGAGAGGTTACTAAAGAATCATGCAAGGTTCACATGGAGGGTGCTGTTAAGCCACGGTTTATTTTGGAGGAATTTGCCCCAGCTTCATCAGTGTAATTAAGACTTTATAGATTGTTCCCTCCAGCGGGACAGTGGACCGGGTCAAACGATGGTAAGTCGTGAAAAGCACTCTCGCCTGAGAAGAGCTAACGCTTCATTTATTAACAACAAAGATTACTCAGAGTCTACTACATGTCAGGCACTATTCTAAGTCCTTGGCATCCATTAGTGAATAAAACAAGATTCCTGCCCTTACATTTAGTGCAGGGGCAGGAGAGGGATACACAGACAAGAAAGAGAGACCAAAGAAATCCGTAAACCACATATTGTGTTAGAAGGTGGTTAAGTGCTCTGCATGAAAGAAAAAAATCATATTAGAAAGACTGGGAATCGCAGGGAAGAATGTGGTGGGAAGTAGAAAGAGATCGTCCAGGTAGACCAAGCAAAGACTTTAAGGAAGTCAGGGTATTCCTGACAAAAGGGAAATCTGATGCAAAGGTCCTCAAGCCAGAGCAGGCCCAGCACGTTCGGGGAACTGCAGTCTGGTGTCACTGGAGCAGTGAATCTGAGCGAGTGGTGGTATGTGGGAACTGGAAGGAAGTCGGGGTGAGGAAAGGGGCTGTTGATCCCGCAGGTGACTCCAAGGTCACTGAAGGACTTTGGCTTTTAGACTGTGGGAGTACAGGGTTGCCACTGGAGGCTTCGGACTCAAGACCTGACTTAGGTCTTCCAAATATCCCTCTGGAGGCTCTTGCTGGAACCCAGGCAACAGACAGCAGTGACCAGACCAGGGGGGTGCCGGGGTCACAGCCAGAGTCTGCGTATTCTGTAGGCAGAGCCCGTAGCACTTCCTGGTGGGCCGGGCGTGAGCTGTCAGAGGAAGAGAAGAGTCAAAGATGACCTCCAAGCTTCTGGCCTGAGAAATGGGATGAATGACACGGTCATCGAGGGACATGGCAAAGCTGCGGCTGGAAGGGGTAGAAGACAAGGGATCCACCTCTGTCCACGTTAAGCTCCCTTCGTCTAGCAGTCATCCAAGAGGAGAGTCGGGCGGAGACGGCCACTGAGTCCGGGCAGAGGTCAGGGCTAGAGATGTGGAGCTTCACGTCAGCGGCATCTGGAGTGCTTAGAGCTGCAAGAAGGGCGAGCTCACCGCCCTTCCAGGCATTTTACAGACACAGCCACTCTGATCCAGGAAAGGGCTTTGATTCCCCTCTCGGTCCAGTCCTCAATCTGAAGCCCTGCAAGCAAATGCAACCACAGACAGAGGCGGAGAAGCTACCACCCCTTGCTCTTCAAACCAAAGTCGTGGTCCGCTAAGAATGCACAAAGAGAGTTACGTGGAAGCTTGCATGGAGCTTTCAGAGACAGGAGAGTGGGTGACTCCTGCTTATTTTGAAAATTATATGGTGCTTCTAGAGAAAGAAGATAATGGGAAAAAACAGCAGGAGCTCTAGAGCTCCAGTGTGCAGTCCGAACAGGCAAAGTAACCAGTTACCTGAATCTAATCCCCGCCCCCTCTCTAATTTCAATTCAAGTCCTATTTCCTGTGCCTACTAAGTGTGCAGGTCTCCCCTGGAGAAGGCTCTCACTTCTCGTCTCCACCCCCTGGAGCTCCCGGGAGCCATCTGCGAAAGATCTACCTCTAATGCAAGAAGCGCTTTATTTATACTTCTCATAAAACTCTTCACGTTTTTATATATTGATTGATATATACTTTGTCTTATTTCAGGGAGAACTTGAGGCAGCTTATGAAAAGACATAAAATACAAGATGGCATAAATTTAAAATAGGAACAAAAGGAAAAGAGAAATGAGGACGGGGACATAAAGCGGATCCAAGAATGAGGCTAAACTGCATACCGAGAAGATGTATGGGCCACAAACTTGGCTCTAAATTTGTAGCAGCCGATGTGGAAAAGGAAAAATGACATAATTACACAACTCGCCGTGTCCAAAAAGTAAAATCAGTCCAAATGCTCTGGAAAAATTAAAACACTCCCATACGCCCTAGATAACATCACTCTATCCCTTCCTCCCTTCAGGCACCCAGCTCACGACTTGTCTCCAGGAGCTATTCAGTGCCTGTGGATGTGGGAATGAATACATAAGCAAATAAACTCATTCACCCCTTCATTTACCATTCATTCCCTTACCCCAGAAGTGCTTCCTGAGCATAAACTCGGTGGCAGGCACTGAACTAGGTGCTGGGGATAGGTTGGTGAGTAAAACAAACAGGGTTACTTCCGGGGTGGGGGTGGGGGGGCTTTACCTAGTAATTACAAAGTGCCTCACGCTACGAGGAAAGAGATGGAAGGCTAAGATGCAAATAACGAGAAGTAAAACGTGGCCTGTGAATTGGTGTGTTTGGGCAGGCCTATCTGAAGAGGTAATAATGGCTGAGCCCTGAAGTCAGAATGAGGTCGCTATGTGAAGAACCAGGGGAGCTGCAGGAAAAGTCCTGTGCAAAGGTCCTGAGGCAGAAAAAAAAAACTTGGCATGATTGAAGTACACCAGAATGTGTCCAGAGATCACTGTGGCTCAAATACAGTAGGCAGGTCAGAAAGGGGCATGAATTGACTGCTGGCAAATCAGATCACACAAAGCCATGTAAATCTTGGAAAGAATTTGGTTTTGTCCTAAGTGCAATGAAGGGTTTTGAGCTAGGGAATGATATCCAAGGTAGGTTTGAAAGATCGCTGTGGTTACATGTGGGAGAACATACAGGAAGGCAGGGGGCAGGAAGATCAGTAAAGAGGCTGTTTGTTGTCAGGGCCAGGCATGTACTAGAGGAATAAAAATAGAAAAAAAAGTGGGGGGGAGGTGGGTGAAGAAAGGGGGTAAGTTACAAATGAAATGAAGAGGATCTGGCAAGTAGTTTGGACAATGAAGAATGAAATCATTAAAGGAAGGGGTCAAGAACAGCCCAAGGTTTCTAAGGCAGAAATGATGACAGTGTAACACCAGCTCAGGGAAACTGAGGCCCCAGCTCTCCTGGGCTCCGTGCTAAGCACTTGGTCTAAATTATCTGTACCATCATCTCAGCCACTCTGTGTGGTCGGTACTATTATTACCATCACCACATTACTGAGGAGGAAAAACATAGACAGGAAACATCTAAGATCCAAAGTCCATACTTTTAAGAATTAAGACCATGATGAGAATCATGTGTGTGTGTGTGTGTGCGCACGCGCGCGTACGTGTGTGTGCTTAACACAGTTGTCTGGTACCTCCCAAACTTCCTGAATTAGAAGCCCAGAGGTGGGGCCCAAGCATTCATCTTTTTCAGAAGCTGCAAGGGTGACTCAGCAAGCACAGTAGGAATTCAGGCAATGGTCCAGCTGTTGAAGAAACAGGGCACTGTGTGGCCAGGTCTCCAATAACAAAGTTATGTTCAAACTACAAGTAATTGCTAACAAAGTGGGAATAATTATTCCTTGTTTTTGTTTTTGCCTTCATCAAGGTCTTAAGTGCTAAAATTCAGCAAACTGTTTCTCGAGTTCTTCTTTTAGCAAGTGGTGAGGGGGGCGGGGGAAGGGAGAGAGGGGGCAGAATTACCAGGGAAGGAGGATGAGACCTACTTGCCAAAGTATTCCAGAATCTTTCTTAGAAGCTCAGACCAGAAGTGGAGCTTGCAGATTTTTCAAGGGTACACATGCAAGGTTTAGACTGCTTTCCAAATTTGGAAGTCTTTCTCCAGACTGTTCCCGATCAATGGCTTTCTAGGTTTTACCAGTCTCCAAGAAAGACAATTCTATCACGTGCTCTGGCAATGATGTCCCGTTGTTGGATACCTTTGTCTCAAAGTTCCTTCCTGTATCTAACTTAAATCCCAGGAGCTGTTATTTAAACTCATTTCCTCCTTAACTGCTAGTGGATATTCAAAAGGGTTGGCCTTGATCTTCTTTGAAGCAATCCTTCGTGTGGAATAAAAGACTTTTCTGCGTTCATAGAAAAAGAAAGGAGTACATAAACTCAGCGAAGAAAGAAAAAGGAGAAAAATCCCTCTCAACTTTCATTTCCAGGCGTGGTCTTCCAGAAAAACATAAAATGATTTATCACATACATATGTTAGCATCCGGAGTGAAATGCAGAACTATAATTATGATTGGAACTGTTGAATTTTGAAGCTGGAAGGAGACAGTTAAAAATATGTATGTATATTTATTAACCATCCACTATAATTTAATTAGGTTTCCTCATGTCAGCCTCCCAGTCACCCTTCAGGAAGGGATCAACGTGCCCTTTTTTTTTTTCCTTTAAGATTTATTTATTTATTTTAGAGAGAGAGCATGAGCGGGAGGGGCAGAGGAAGAGAGAGACTCTTGAGCACACGCCCCACTAAGTGCAGAGCCCAGCACAGGGCTCAATCCCATGACCCTGAGATCATGATCTGAGCTAAAACCAAGAGTCAGAGGCTTAACCAACTGTGCCACCCAGGTACCCCTCAATGCGCCCTTCTGGGTGTAGGTGAGGAAACTAGAGCTGAGAGGGTTCATGAGGCATGTCCACGACCACACTGCTCAGCTATGCAAGTGACAGAAGTCAAATTCTAAGATGCATTTAGTGGGGACTTCAAAGTGGCAGTTCCCAACCACTGACAATTCCACTCCCCAGGGGACAGTGGGGAATCTCTGGAGACATTTTCGCTTGTCCAACTGGGAGGAGAAGGTGTTTCTGGCGTCTAAAGGGTCAGCTAAAAGCCAGGGATGCTGCTAAATATCCTGTAACACACAGGATAAGCCCCAAAGCCAAGAACTAGCTGACTCACAATGTCAATAGTGCCAAAGTTGAGAACCTTTGCCTTAGAAAATTCTCCAGTGAGATCCTTCACTCCTGACAGATTGAAAAATGGAAGCACAAAGATTTAGGAGGAGAGATGTTTATATTTCTCAACTTAAAACCTCATTGAATTATTATTTTCAGCTACCTGGAGAGAGTTTACCTTCCTACAAAAAGAAAAAAAAATGTGATTCATTTTGTTTGGCATTTCATAGGTGTCACGAAAGATTTTTTTTTTTTTTTAAAGCACTCAAGGAATAAGTATGATTCATTTCCTTCCAAGGCCAGTGTGAAGCCTTGCTTTGAAGACACTCAACTATTACTGCCTGGTTCTTCTGAAAGGAGCAGGCTAGATCCAAAGGTGAAACCACCAAGCGGTCACTATCTGGGAAGTCCTTCATGTGGTGGTTGAGAGCCAGGGGTCCAGAACCAGCTGGTCTACCATTAAACCCAGCTCCACCATTTATTAACTGCACAACCTTGGGCAAGTTACTTAAACTCTTTGTGCCCCATTTTCCTAAAGGGGATAACGAAAGCCTGAACTTCGTATGGGTATCATGAAGATTAATAGAGTAAAATGCTGACTACAACGCCTAGTTCTGAATACTTGCTGCTGTTGTTATTGTGATTACTAATATTATTCTTATTCCCTTGGTGAAACAGGAGAACAGCAGGAAGTTCTGGATTTGAGGAAGATTTTACGAATAAATACAAATTTAAGACCTGTCCGTTGTTCCCAAACGCAACTGTGGGCATTACACTTTCTAAGAAAAGGAACGCTGCTCACATGGATGACAGATACAAATAGGCCCTTTGCACCTGCTCCAAGGGCTACATGAGCCAATGGACAGATACACAGTTAAAAATGCCTGTGTACTTACTGTGTGCCACACACAACGTTCTCCATCACATCACACCTCAGTTGTTGTTCCTAACACCACGAAGTAGGTGCTCTTTCACAGCTTCCTCTTACCAGTCAGGAAAAGAAAATCTACTGAGATGAAGAACCATGCCCAAGGGCACTCAGCCAGTTTACGACAGCACCAGGACCAGAATGCAGGTGCACTTGACTCTGACCTGAGTGTTTAACCACAGGTATACTGCCTCGGCCTGTCTTTTATCCCAGGAACAAAAGCACAGTGTGACCCAGGGATGCACAACAGTGAATCAGTTTCCCTCTGATGGACTTGAACAACACACCGTGTTCTTGGATTTTTTTCTTTTGTCTGCCACATTTTCTCTGTAGGCTGTCCACTAAGTGCTCTAGCTTAAGGAGGCCTAAATAAAGCACACGTACCCAAGGACACCTGCTGAGCTGCCTTCTGGAGAGCATTTGGTCTGCCCAGGCCCTGGAGAACAAAGGAGGAATTGTATAAGCCACATTCATCTTGGAGGCTCCAGAACTATGCCACTTATAAAAACGGTGGCTCTTGAGAGACTGGCGAGGCTACCCGCATGGGAGCGGTAAGTCCAGGGCTGGGCCAGATGGTGCCGGTAACTGGCACTCCTTCTCCCAAAGTCCAGGCTTGCCACCAGCGGGGATGTTTGCTCCCTCCGGAAAGTCCACACCAACACCCCTTTTTAGCTCTCCATGTAACACCTCTGTGGATAACACCTCATGCTCAAAGTCAAAGGTTGTAGGAACTTGGCAGTTCTGGCACGGAGTCCTAGAAGGATGCTCTCAAAAAAGCAGAACTGGCCCAAACAGTTTCACAAGTCAGAACAGGCATGTCTGCGAGCCACTGCTGAATCCACAGGTCAGGCAGCATCTGGGAGTTCAGGAGGTTTCTAGGAAGTCACCAAGTCTAAGCACAATCTCCAAAGCACATAGGTGATGCTAGGCTCAGAAGCTGAGACTAAAAATGCATGGGAAGAGAAGGATGCTTCTGTTTCCAGGTGGCACGGAAAATAATGGAATAGGGTTAGAAGGAGACACTCTCTGGAATAGAACCTTTCTTTTCAGGGCAATGTAGGACCAGGCCCCGAGAGGCCCAATACACTGCTCAGTGGGATAAATGGAGTTATTTCCACTCCTTTTATGTTGTGCGTGTGTGTGTGTGTGTAGTAGTCTAATTCTTTAAGTTTTTATTTTAATTCCTGTGAGTTAACATACACTGTAATAGGGACGCCTGGGTGGCTCAGTCAGTTAAGCGGCTGCCTTCAGCTCAGGTCATGATCCCAGAGTCCTGGGATCGAGTCCCGCATTGGGCACCTTGCTCAGTGGAGAGCCTGCTTCTCCCTCTCCCTTTGCCTGCCGCTCCCCCTGCTTGTGCTGTCTCTCTCTGACAAATAAATAAATAAAATCTTAAAAAAATATACAGTGTAATATTAGTTTCAGGTGTACAATACAGAGATTCAACACTTCCATACGTCACCCAGTGCTCATCACAGTGCCCTCCTTAATCCCCATCACCCGTTTCAGCCATTCCCCCCCCAACTTCTATTATGTTCTTACCCTTTTATTAATTTAAAATACCTTCTCTAATTATATCCTCAATGCATAAGACTCAAATAGAAAGCACCCAAATGCACAGATGTGTAGAACATAAAAATCGTCACTAACCCCACCAGCCAGGATCACCTAAGATTTTAGTTCATATATATTTCAAGTAATTTTTTCAGCAACATGTTAAAACAACAATTAAAAAATGATTTCAAATGACACTCTGTTATATAGGTTTTCCCCACTAAGAGTATAACATAGTTTCTTATTTTTTAATACAATGTTTTATAAATACAGTTTATTTAGGTCTTTAAAATAATCTTATGTACAGATTAGGACATTGAGACCAAGTAGTAAGGTAACCTCGATAAACCAGACAGCACCTAAACCAAAGGACATGGCTGTGTTTAAACAAAACCTTACAGGTACTAAAATGTGAATTTCACATAATTTTCATATGTCTTAAAGTATTTTCCTTGTTTTTATTTTTCCTAACCATTTATAAAGGCAAAAACCATTCTTGGCTTACAGATTTTACAAAAATAGGAAGTGTGCCAGATTTGACCCTCAAACCGGCAGTTACCAAGCCCTGACCAAGAATACGGAATCTGTTTGTGCTAAATGCATCTTTCCTTATAATGGTTTGGTTGTTCTATTCTTGAACTTCAGGAACAAACTAGCCAATGCCAGTGACATTTCCATGCCTTAACGTTAACGAGAGCAAGAGAATGAAGAGGTTTAAAAAACATTAATAGTGGGGCCAGCAACTGGACAAATACAAGGCGAGTGGACAGATAATTATATAAGCTAATGTTGGTTGAAGACTTAATACGTGCCAGGCACCAAGCAGAGGGCTTTACACGTATTAGTAAGGACAGGAGAGGTCATGCCATGATAACACATGATGCCGGTAGCTCACTGCTTACAATCACAGAGGTTAACTTCTCCCTCGGGCTACATCTCCACTGGCTGTGGCCTGCCCCCTGGTCTCCGCTCCTGAGTCCAGGCTGGTGGAGCAGCCTCTATTAGGACCACTGTCAGGCTTACAGTGGGAGGACAGGAAACATGGCAAACCATGCTGGGAAGTCACACATATCCCCTTAACTCAAAATTAATTAGGCAAAGCACATTAAATGATCGTGCCTGAGAGTAACAGGGTGATACATAAAGTCTTCTGGGGGATTAAGAGAGGAAAATACTTGTGAAAACAGTTTACAATAATAACTTACTTTATCCTAACAATCCCTTGAAACAAAATTATTTTCCCCATTTTACAGATGTAGAAACTGAGGCCCAGAGATTTAAGCTTGCCAAAGTCACAGAGATAATAAGCACAGGGCTGGTATGTGACCCCAGATGGTCTAACTTGAAAATTCATACTCCAATCCCTAGACTCTTCTACGTCTGCAAACACTGGATAGGTGTACTAACCTGAAGGTCATCTACCAGGAGGTATTTATCACTATCCAGTTGAACAAAATAATGGGACTGTCATCCCAAGAGGTCAGACATCATGACAATTGTTATCTAAATTATGCCTACAGAACACTGAGGAATATACTGAAGAGATAGGCTCCTTCCTAGAGGTAGAAATACTTACAGCAGACCCAAACAGATAAGACTTGGAATAGCATCATTTAACAAAACAAAATCAGTGAGCTACAACTCAAACGTTTTTAGAGACATTTTGCTTTAAAATGAGAATACCCAGGGTGCCTGGATGGCTCAGTCAGTTGGGCTTCCTATTCTTGGATTCAGCTCAGGTCACGATCTCATGGGTCATGCGATAGAGCCCTGTGTCAGGATCCTTGCTCAGTGGGGAGTCTGCTTGAAGATTCTCTCCCTCTACCCTTCCCCCACAGATGTGTGCTCGCATGCTCACTCTCTCTTTAATGAATAAATACATCTTTAAAGAAATAAAATTAAATGAGAATGGCTTAACTCCTTATACAATGAAAGAATATGGTAAGACTAAAAAAAACATAACCAAGTCACAATTTAATATAATAGCATTTCTGGCAGCTCTGCATGAAACAAATATTGGATAAAAGGATGAAGAAGAGCACCAAGAGACCCAACTGTAGGGGTCTTGTTACAATCATTACAATCAAGCAATGAATGATGACTTATTTTCAGGATCAACACCTATAACCCTATAGACACCTACTGATTTCCAGGTCATACAGAAACTATCTCTGTATTATTTGCTAAGGATAACCCCATGAGATGTAAATATCTACCCATTTACATGTTCTAGGCAACTGGCAAAGGGCTTTACAAAAATACAACTCTATGAGCTAGGTACAATTATCCCATTTTACAGGTGAGGAAACTGAAGTTTAATTTGCTCAAGGTCACACAGCTAATAAGTTACAAAACCAAGATTCAAGTCCGATTTCTCTAATTCCCAACTCTCCCACCCAGCCTTCGACGGTGCCTCGGGGATCAAGCCACAGACAGCTAAAAGCTCGCAGAACGCATCAACAGCAGCTTCCAGCCATGAGAGTTATGGATCTCCACAAAATCTTTAGTCACAACGCAAGGGCATCGTGTGTACACACTCATTTGTCAGGATCCTAGTCTGTCAGTCATCACACAGACCAAGCCATCAGTGACTTAAACAAAAGACAGGTTATTTCCGTCTTGGTTAACAGTCTGAGGATAGGCAGACCAGGGCTGATGCAGAGATTCCACGGGTCCAGGGACCCAGCCTCCTCCTCCTCTGTTACGCCCCCATCTTTACAGTCAGTGTGCCTCGCTGCCACCATGGCCACATCCCTGAAGCTGGGAAGCAGGAGACAAAGGAGGAGAAGAGGGCTTGCCTCCTCCTTCTGAGACTGTGACCCAGGAGGTTCCCTCATCCACTGGTAATAACTAATGGACGTAACTCCACCTGGTAGCAAGGGAGGCTGGGAAATGTAGTCTTTGTCATGTAGCCTCCTAAATCTCAGCATGAAAGTAGACGGGCAGGGGGCACCTGGGTGGCTCAGTCGGTTAAGTGGCTGCCTTTGGCTCGGGTCATGATCCCGGGGTCCTGGGATCGAGGCCGGCATCGGGCTCCCTGCTTGGCGGGGAGCCGGCTTCTCCCTCTCCCTCTGTCTGCCTCTCTGCCTACTTGTGCTCTCTATCGCTCTGTCAAATAAATAAATAAAATCTTTAAAAAAAAAAAAAAGAAAGTAGACAGGCAGAATAGAGGCAGTGTCCCCACCACAAAGTAGTAAGGAATGGGGCGCTCAAGTCCTTAGCATGAGAGACAAGAAGAGAATTGGCTCTGCTACTTAGTCCCACAGAATGTCCTTTCCTGCCCGCCGCACAGAGCAGTAAGAAAGGAGGGAAATGACAAGAGTGACAGGAAACGGTGTGAGGACTGCAAAGTAGAGGGTGTGAAAAATAGAGGCGAGGGGACAGAATGAGGCCCCGTCGTTTACCCTCCCCACTCCAAGCAAAGACACTTGGCATCTACTTCCTGCACAGAAGAATTAATCGGATAACTACCTGGAAGGAAGCAAGCCCATTTCAGGAGGGGTCACCCTCACAGCAGCCCAAAGCCTAGCAGCGGAGCTCACCCCAGGCTCTCCATGGCCCTGCACTGGTGCTCACCCTCGAGCAACCTCACCCGCTGGCTGGCGTTATTGCCAAACGCCATCACACAGGTGGTTCTTTTGTTCTTCTTTCCGAACTCAGGGCATTATTCCCGCTCTTGCTTTCATTGGAAGGAAAGTCACCTACTTTAGGACACTGGTCTCTCTGATGTTACAAGGCTTTTCAAGAAATATTAGGAAGTGACCAGGTCAGGATCAAGAGAGATAAAAATGGAATTTCTCCAAGTTAAGGAGAAAACCAATAATAACTATAAGACTCATTATTTCAATGTGCCAGGCACCATGTTTCAGTGATACAGATAACAATATAGAAACATATAATAATGTATATGTGTGTGTGTTCCTGCAGCCTCAAGTGATCCATTTTACAAAAATGGCTCAGAGAGATTGAGCAGGTGTCCCAAATATGCACAGCACGTACATGTAAGAGCTAGGGCTTGAACCCTGGCTTCTCGGGCTCTAAAGTCATTAAGCATCTCTAGCACCTATATACACTGCAACCACTCCACCCTCAACATTGCCATAGCAGCTGTGGTACCTTGAGCAGATAAAAGCTATTTCAATACAGGGAAACTTCACTCTGTATCAGGGGCATTTCTAGGAAGCAGCATTTAGTCTTTATTTAAAAAAAAAAAAATCATAATTTAAATGAGCTCATCATTTTAGAGAATATTCTGGTAAAGCCTTTTGTAAGCAGAAGAAACTCCTTTTGCACAGTGTGTACCTGTTAACTCATTGTTTTGCACATTTTTATTTTCAGACATGGCATTCAGTTAACTTTCAAAAGGGGAGGTATTTACATCTGTAGAGCTTTCAATTCTATTGTAGCTGTGGTTGGATTGTAATCATTCGGGAACTGGCTATCCCATTTCTGCATCACTCAAAAGGTTGAATTTTTCGTTCAACCTGAGAACTAAATGTAAATAAGGGAGGCAGGTCAGATGGGAAGGCAACAAACCGCACAGCAAATGCCCCACCTGAAAGGGGCCCCCCGGTACTGAGTTCCAACCAGCCTCGCAATGCTCTGAGCCCAGTGCGAAACTACCAATTTATAAACAGTAGTGACCGATCCCGTTCTTTAAGAAAACCTACATAGGCCAAACAAACACATTACAGGTATATTGCTGCCTATGGCCACCATTTTGCACCACACTGATGTGGCATCAATTTCAATGATGATAGTAGTAAAAGAAAAGAGAGAAGGAAGATGGATGGAGATTAAGTGGACAGATCTTGGAGTTGGCTAGATCCAGACTCTACTCTTTAACACCTAAGTAGCCAGCGAAGTAACTTGCCATGAGCTGTTAGCCTCTCTAGGTCTCTGTAAAATGAGTATAATGGTACACCTACCACAGGGGAGCTATGAGGATTCAATGTGACACAGCATGGACCCACCTCTCAGTTTCAAAATCACACTTGTCCAGAGGGTCCAAGACAATCACCTGAAGCCGCGGTGTGAACACAGAGTTTAAGGGGAAAGCTCTTTATCTCCTTCTCCTTCCCTCCGTCCCCACTCCTGACGTTCCTTCCTTATCTAAAAAATAAGTGCCTTTCCCCACAAATGGAAAAGTCGCTCTGTGTAGCTCTTGCATTTTTAATATCCACAGTTTTTAGATTTCCTTAGCACTTTCATGACACCTCTAGCACCATTTCACATTGCCCTCTTTCCAGGTACCATGAGTCCATAATGTTCATGAGACCATGAAATAATGACAGAGAATGATGATGATTTCTCCTTTTGTCATATTGTGGCAAGTACAGGAGAGTTCGTTAGTCCTCACCAGCAGAAACTCACACTTCCCTGAGAGCCCTGAGAAAGCAACTTTCAATATTGTAATCAACTCAGGTGTACGTAAAAACAAAAATACTTTTGGGGCACCTGGGTGGCTCAGTCAGTTAAGCATCTGCCTTCCACTCAGGTCATGATCCCAGGGTCCTAGGATGGAGCCCCGTGTCGGGATCCCTGCTCAGTAGGGAGTCTGCTTCTCCCTCTGCCCCGCCCCCCCCCCCGGCTTGTGCTCTTTCTCTCTCTCAAATAAATATAATCTTTCAAAAAATTAAAAAAATAAAATACTTCTAAGATAGAGCTCTAATAAATCAGTACTGACATATAATTGGCACTTTATCAGTATTAATTAAATTAATGCTGAACGGAGCAGAAATAAACAGCCTAAGCATATACAGAATTTTTTTTTTTTTTAGAGGAAAAGAAAATTCCACCACCCAGACACAACCATAATTACCATTTTGGTATATTTCTTCTCTGTCTCTTTTTCTATGTGTATGCATTATTTTAAAAAATAATAAGAAACTAAATATACAATTCTCCCTTATTAATATATCATAAGCATTTCCTGTATCATAAAAATCTTAGTCAACAACAATTTTAATGGGTACATTATTTGAAGATACTAATATTCCAGTCTCCTATTGCTAGAATGTTTCATAATCTTATTGCTACATATTTATGTTATTTCCAATTTGTAATTACAAAAAATAACAATGTTATAAACACCTAAGCATTGCAGTTTTTTTCTTCCTTTTTTTGGACGATTTCCTTAGCAAGGAATCCTGCAAGTGACATTCCTGAATGAAAGGGAGTGAATATTTTGGGGGCTTTTGAAAATATCTTGCCAGAAATTGTGAACTAATGTGTGTTCCCAACAGTACTGTATGGCAATGCCAAACAGCCCACCCCCTTCAACACTGTTCTACACTGGCAACTCAAGCAACAACCACAAAACCTTGGTTAAATTAATACACAAAGTGGCATTTCATTTTTGTGCTAATTTGCACTGCTTTCATTGCTGATGAGCTGAACTTCTAAAATCCCCATTTGCCATGTGGACTCAGCTTATCTGCACTTTCTGTTCATATCCTTTGCCCATCTGGAAGGCACTCTGAAAGCAAGCAGTCATCGCTTGTAAAAAAGAGAATAGGTTCTGCCCATGCTCTTTAATCTTGTTTTTTCCTCCTTACTTCATCTTTTTACCGATGTTCTAACACTGAGAAGTGAACATGAATGCCAGGGAACCCGTTCCTACCTATAGAGGAGAGGGCTGACTCTTCCTCCCTGGGTTAGGAACCACTGGGCTTCTCATCCTGTATCCTGCCTTTCTCAACCTTTTTGAGCCAGAGCCCACAGACGCCAGGGGGGGAGAAAGCCCCACCAGCTCAGAGCGGGGTGGAGGTGAATTCTACAAGCGGCACCACGAAGACTCACCTCCAACACCAGCTTTCGATTAGAAAGAAGATTAGAGAGCCGTCAGAATTGATTTCAGCAGCGGTCACTTCCCCTAATCTGCTTCCCAAGAGGCATGGAGACTGGCACACACACCGTGTAGCTGTGCCCTCTGAGCCACGTGTCTCGGGGAGCTTCCCATGCTATGGGAAGTTTGGGGGCCCGAGGAGGAAGGCCACCTTGTCACAGAACTGGGCATGAATTCTTTGGAAATATTTCTGTTTGCAGGAAATTAACTAGGCACAGAGTGTTTGGGCTCTGCAAAGTCACAGAGACAACAGAATAAAAAATCCAAGGTTAATATACAAGATTAAATGAGAGACCTGCAATAGCATTTCTTATATCCATGTAGCAGCACTCCTCAAAATAAACATCCTCACTGTGGATGTTAAACAAGAAGGAATGGAATTGTTTTTCCTGGTATGCCCAGGATTAGTTGCAGAAGGTCGGGGACAACAGAACCTAAGCTCATTTGCCTGAAGCGTCCACTCCTCTCCGCAGTATCAACAGGGACTTTCCTTCACCTTGGTGTTATTATTAACAAAAGCTCGTTCAATTTGATTTTTTTAATCCGCAAACCCAACTTCACAAAACACTTATGGCCCTTACCCTACCTTGCAGGCATGTGTCATCAAGAGACAGGTAAATACTGGCTCAGGGCGGCCAAAGACAATGCTGTTACAGTTGCTCTGTACCCAGATGCTGCTTCACCTAGCAATAACGTCAGCACTTGGCCAGGACTGAAATGAAACAACATCCTCCTGTGTCTTCTGCACCTGAATACTTACATAGCGGACCTTCTGGGGCCAAGTAAATACGATGATCAAGCAAACTGGCCTTGGTATCAGGCAGACAGGACTAGAGTCGATTCCTAGCTCTCTGCTCATGGGTTGTATGACAATGGGCAAGTTACTTATACTCTCTTGGGGCAAGTAAGTTAATAGTAAATGAGTTCAAATAAGACTATTTAAACAGTGCCTGGGACATGGTAAGAATTGAATAAATTATTGTTATTACAGTTCCTCAACCTTAAAACGAACACTTATTTCAAACACAAGCTACCCCTTGAAGGCTAAATTGGGAGGATTAAATAAATCTTGCAAAATGTTCATCATTGTCTCTGGCCAAAAGGAAGTGCTCAATAATGGCAACTAGTCTTTTTAATTAATGAAGAACTTCAGAATTTAAAAAGTATACAATCAGGGTGCATAGGTGGCTCAGTCGGTTGGGCGTCCCACTCTTGGTTTTGGCTCAGGTCATGATCTCGGGGTTGTGAGGTCAAGCCCCAGCATTGGGCTCTACACTCAGCATGGAGTCTGCTTGAGATTCTCTCCCTCTGCCCCTCCCCCTGCTTGAGCGCTCTCTGTCTCTCTAAAGTAAATAAAATCTTTAAATAAAATAAAATAAAAAGTATACCACGTTAGAATGTCTCCATTCTAGTCCTGAATTTACCATCTCTCACTCTGTGAATTCATTTCCATTTTCATTTGGGAATCTGGCATAGATGAGCAAATGCTTAGGATGTCACACAGGTAATTCAACACTGCTATATTGGTTGTGTAAAACAGAGTCAAAAAACACATTTCAAATGAAATAAGAGGGAAAACAAACCAAAAAACTGGTAAGGAAACTTACCAATCACTGAGATGGCTATAGCAAAGGTGGCCAACTCCCAAAGAGAAAAGGTTGACACCCTTCCATGCTTTCTATCAAACCCAGTCTTGGAGAGCCATCATCATGGTTCCCTGACTTCTTAAGCCCAGCCCTAGAAAAACATCATCATGATTTTTTATCTCTTCATCCAAGAATTTAACCACTGTCATATGCCTGCAGCTCTTTTCAGAGCAGGGAATGCACATCTTCCTTTTTATCAGATATACTGCCAAACTGTTTGCTAAAATGGTTGCACTAAACAAAACAAAGGGGGGGGCGCTGGGTGGCTCTGGTGGTTGAGGCCCAACTCTTGATTTCGGCTCAGGTCATGATCTTGGGGTCATGAGACTGGGCCCCACATCGGGCTCTGTGCTCAGCGGAGAGTCTACTTGAGATTCTCTATTTCCTTCTCCCTCTGCCCCTCTTCCCTACACACACATGCTCCCCACCCCCTCTCTCTCTATAAAATAAATCTTAAAAAAAAACAAAGGTATAGAAAGTCATACCACATTGTCCTATATGTATAAGCAGGAAATGGAATATCATAAAGCAATCTTAGGCCACCCTCATAGGTGAATGCCTCTGGGTGTGAATGTTTGTGTTGTTTATGTCTAGTGAAGAGAAAACAGCATAAGTTTCTGCAGTCAACAGGAACTAGTGAATACATGCATTATTCATATACAAGAAAACCTAAGCCATACAGGCAAAGAAGCTTCTATACCAATGGTTCTCAACCTTTGCTATACAGCAGAATCTTTGGAGACCTTTTAAAAATCCTCATGCCCAGGCCACAGCCATAACTGTTATATCAGAATCTGTGGGGGTAGAACCCAGACATCCACGTTTCTTAAAACTCCATAGGTCATACCAGTGTACAGCCAAGTTTCAGAAACACTGGGCATGAAGATATTTATGAATGCATTCCCTATGAAACTTGGAACAACCTAAACACCTAACTAGTATGTGGGATTATATGCAGGTATTAAAGAATGATAACTGGGAACACTGGAAACATGCAGAAATGATTGTGATATCACATCAAGTGGAATGGACAAGGTTGGATTTTGACTCCTGTGGGCAATAGAAAGCAGAATGTTGTCTTTTCCATGGGTTCTACGGTATGACCTTGGAGTTCCAAGCTCAATTCTCCAGCCTCCTGTCAATTCTTTAAGTCAATGATGTGCTTCCAAAAACATGTTTTGTGTTTCTTTTCTAAGAAAAATATTTTAAAAGTTGTCCATGAACTATTAAGTGGGTAAAAATATGCATGAATGTGAAGAGACAAAGGAAAAGAAAACAAAAATCATAAAAATATACAGTACTACCAGGGCATGTCATCACATGATGTGACATCTGAGTAAGAGCACTAAGGAGAAATTTATTAAATTTTAGTCCAGGTCATTAGGCAAATGCCACAGTTATAAATGTTGCTAATAAAAATCATCAATGGAGACAAAAATGGTGGGCAACAGGATGCTGAGAAACAGGATATTTGCAAATCTCAAAAGTGTCTCCCCATAAGATATGTATTGATTACAAAGACAAAATAGTAGCTTGATACAAGAGAAACCTGGCAAACAGTACCTTAAACAAGGTGTCAAGATTGGTATTTCTGCAGCACCTGGGTGGCTCAGTGGGTTAAGCATCTGACTCTTGGTTTTGGCTCAGGTCGTGATCTCAGGGTTGTGAGACTGAGCCTTACATCGGGCTCCACACTGAGCAGGGCGTCTGCTTGAGGTTCTTTCCTTCTCTTTCTCCCTCCCCCTCTGTTGCTCCCCCCGCCCCCCACTCACTCTCTCTCTCAAATAAAACAAATAAAATCTTAGGGAAAAAACACACTGAGATCATGTAGCTCCTGATACATTGAGATGAACACAGCATCCTTTCTGTGGTCTTCTTGTTCTTACTTCAGTCTGATCATGCAAAAATATCAGACAAATCCAAACAGAAGAACGCTCTACAAAATAAATTACCAGTTCTATTCCAGTGTGTCAAAGTCATGGGGACAAACACCAAGCAGTGGTCACAGGCTGGAGCAGAAAATTATAAAGACACATGACAACTAAGTGTAATGTGAGGTCCTGCAGAGGATCCAGGACCAGGCAAAAAGGACATCAGGAGGAAAGCTCCTGAGTTTTAAATAAGGTCCATAGTTTAGTTAGTAATATTGTGTGGGTGTCAACTTCCTGGTTCTGATGATTGTATAATGATTTTGGAAGATACGAACCTTAGGAGAACCTACAAGAAAGGTGTGCAGGAACTTTCTGCATTCATTTTTCAACTTTCTGTGCTTCTAAAATATTTCAAAATAACAAGTTTTTAAAGACTAGTTCAGTTGTTTAAAAATAATTATTCACGGGAGCGTAAACATCATCTTTCTTCCCCAAATGAGCTATCATGGGCCTCTGCTTTGGAGATTAAAGAATAGGGCCAAGGATGCTGATGAAGATTACTGGGTAGAGGACAGTTTCTTTTTCTTCTTTTTTTTAAAGATTTTATTTATTTATTTGACAGAGAGAGAGAGAGACAGTGAGAGAGGGAACACAAGCAGGGGGAGTGGGAGAGGGAGAAGCAGGCTTCCTGCTGAGCAGGGAGCCCAACATGGGGCTCCATCCCAGTACCCTGGGATCAGGACCCGAGCCGAAGGCAGACGCTTAACGCATCCACCCAGGCGCCCCTAGAGGACAGTTTCATTCTGATGCTTGCACTGATGGGCACATAGTGAAATCCAGCCCTTTCATAACTGAGGACTGCTGCACAAGTAATGATGAAACCATCAAAACAGCCCTGGATTTGCAGTCAAAGGTATGGAGACACACGCTCAAGTGCCGGCAATACAACACAGGCTTTGTGATAAGGAGTCAGATGCTTGTGATCTGCAAAAATGGAGATGAACAAACTTTATTGCACATGAGTATTATGAGGATAAAGACAAGAGATGCACCTGAAAGCATCAGGTAAACTGTAAAGCCCTGCTTTAATACCAATAAAATGGTTATTGAAATTAGCGAGATTAACAGTAATGCCTACCTAGTCAAGATAATTCTGCAGTTTCATTCCCAAACCGCAGCATCCTAGCATCTAATGATACTCATCCCATATGGAAGCAAATCTGTCTTGCCTTCTGCCTGAACTTGGAGCCTGGGGCCACCAGTCTTCATGTGTGGTCAGTATTAAGCACCATCTGTCCTGAGTTAACGCAACTCCTCCCAAGTTCAAGCAATGAACACAGGCTGCACTTTCAACATCATAAATAAATGCAGTATGAAGGAAGGCCTTCACATTCTGTTGATTACTTTGGAGGGTGGCACTCACCTCCTAGCCATTTACCCATCTACACAGTGTGATAAAACGCCTTTTGAACACTTTTACAAGCAATCAGATGCAATCAAGTTCTCTTCTTGCTTAATTCGCCTCAGCAAACAAGATACTAAAAAACCCATAAGAAGCTGGGCTTCGTTTCAAATCTTTTTTTCCTGCTGCACATATATTCCCTGAAGTCATTCCGCTCCTTCCCTCCATAAAAAGCCCTAACAATGGCTATGTTCATTACCTCTGTGTAGGTCATCTTTCTCAGTGCTTCCAGGACCTAAACTGGAAAGGAAACTGAGTGTCGTAGGCATCTGCTGTGTTAGTCTCCTCGAGATCCATTTCCTGCTTCTGGTTCATGGCACCTCAGTTGTCCTCTGGGGGTGGGGGGGCACGCTTCCCTCATTCTCAGTTCACACAGCTGAGCACACCAGGCTGCTCCCACCCCAGTACAAATGAGCTGGGACTGGCCGATCAGCACAGTCCATCCTCCCAGCCAGAGTTCCGGGATGGGACATGTGCAAGGGCGGCCAATATGGCAACTTCTGCAGGAGTAACTGGAACAGAAAGTTCCCTTTCCTGGGGGCACTATGGTAATAGGATGTCAGCCTAGAGCTGCCTGAGCCCTTCTACCACCATCCGAAGAGGGTCTGCCTAGACACAGAGACCACAGAAAGAGACAGACAGAAATAAACCACCACCAGTGCCTAAGCCTAGAGCTAGGGTTATACACCCTCCCCTCTACTGATTGTTTAGTTAGTTACTTGTGTCAATATTTTTACATCAGTCTCCTTAAGTTAGGTTTCTGTCCCTTGCAAACCCAAGTAGTTTGCAAGGGACAGATGGAGACACCAGGGAGACACCCGGTGGAGACACTGGGTAAAAAAACATTGAACACTCCCCTTTGTGAACAAAGATGATGCTGCCAACCTGCTGTTTTTCAGGGGCCAGAGATGGCTGCCCAAGATCAGCCACAATGACCTCACCCACCTGCCTTGTGGTCATGGGATAAATCATCTGCAAACCAACTGGCAACCATAAGGAGGCATCTTCCCCAAGGGGATGAAGATTACCGGTGTAGAACTCACTCATACCACACACAGCCCGCAAAGAACCTGTCCAGACTTATCTATCTTCTATCTTCTTCCTCCCGCATCTTTGACATTCCAAGCTCACAGAATGTCCTTCTCTTCCCTGATTCACAGCACACTGCCTCATGTTGCCACCCCAATGGCCTTGTACTCCTCCTCTTGGGCCCAAGTCAGAGACCTTGTGTGCAAGGTCTCCTGTGACTTCTCCAGGTAGAGTTGGTGGTTCTTGTGTGGGTTCCCAGAGAAAGGCCATAGCATTAGGTAGAAGTGACCATGTGACGAGACAAATATTGATGGACACATGTTTCCAGGCTTCCCCCCCCAACTACCGACACAAGTTCTAGCTTTGCCAATCTGCTTTCTCTATCACCACCCTATACCCACCCTGTACCCCATCTGTGGTCTGTGGTCTGAGGGCCAAGGAGGGTTTGCATTCACTAGGGCACTAGATTAGGCTTCTGTGAAGCCGAATTGAGAGAAAGTGGGGGTGGAGAGGGAGAAATTGGAGAGATGTGAGGAGGAGGGTTGGGGGAGAGTGTTTCTTGAGGAATTTCTGGGTAAGTCTGGATGACAAAGATGGGAGAGGAACCAACAATGTGTGTGGATGGATGGGGAAAATGGCTTTTTTTTTTTTTTTTAAGGAATGTCTTCAAGTATCCCTTTACGATGTCGGAGAAAAGGATGGATTTTTTTTAAATTACCTAAAAAATGTGTCACCTTTCTTTGATAACAACATCTCTCTTCAACACACTGGTCTCTGGAGACAGACAGACACATACATACACTCACACTCAATAGTACACACCCAGCTTTATTTAGGTCTCTCTCTCTCCTTGGAATGTAATTTCACTAAAATCAGGGGGCATTTCCTTGGACTGTTAAAACATGACATGACTCTTAGTGCTTGGCATACATTATTTCATCAATTCCTTGCCACAGTTCTGAGAGGATAAAGATTTTATAGATGAGGGAACAAGTAGTCAACAGTCTCTGTCCTTTCCTTGTTTTAAACTAGAACACAGTATCAGTTTTCCCACTGAGGATATGTTTCTTTTCCTTTGTTCCTTCAGGTGGCAAGACTGCAAGCACCTTAACAGCAGGGGCCTATAGGAGCCCCAAAGCCCAACATAATTCCCGGCACATAGTAGGTATTCAATAAAAACTAGACCATTGACATCCGATGTGAACCAAAGTTCCAGTCCATTCTGTGTAAGAGGTCTCCACTCTTCCAAGTTTTTCCTCAGAAGTGTCTGCCTAGATTTCCCTCCTGCCGTCCCTGCCATGGCAAAAACAGAAACAGGAGAAAGGAGCCATCAGCTCCCCTAGTGTGAAGCTACGAGAGTCATGACATACAGAGGGATGAGCCCCCAAAGCTGGGGCCTGGCTGCCATTCTTGGGTCGTTTCTGGCACAATGGCTTCAATAAAACTCAGAGCTGCAGCTGATCACATTGGTGCGCCTTCTTTCAAAACACGCACTCAGACTGAAGGCCCAGGGAGGGTAGCTGGTTTCTGAGAGCCACAGTCACACAGGGGCCATCTTCCCTGTGACTCGCTTCGGTTCTTTGCTATAAAAGGAGTAGCCAGTGGGCTGACCAACCTCCCACCTGCCTTTCTCAGACCACCATCACAAGCCAGGCTCCACAGCCACCCATCCACCCACAGTGAACTGCAGCCAACATCTAACTTTGCACGGAGCAGACCTAGGACCCTCAGGGCTCCTAATTTGCCCCAAAATAGGCCAGAATGCCAAGCCCATGGCACACCGGGCTGGAATATGAACAGCAGGCCAGAATATACTTTTCAGAGTGACAAGGACTTAAAAAAAAAAATCGAAGCAACCAAAATATTTCAATTTTCCTTTTGTACCAGTCAGGGTTGTTCAGAGAAACAGGATCAGCAGGATATATATATTATGGACGTATGTGTGCGTGTGTGTATGTATGTATGCATATATACGAGAGAGAGAGGAGAAAAGAGAAAGGTATTTTAAGGAACTGGCTCACACAATTGTAGGGGCTGGCTAATCTGAAATGCACAGGGCAGCCCAGCAGGCCAGAAATTCAGGTGAGTCAATACTGCTGTCTGGATCTGAAATCTGTAGGGCAGGCCAGCAGTCTGGCTATCCATGCAGGGTTTCTCTGCTGCAGTCTGGAGGCAGAATCCCTTCTTTCCTGGGGCACCTCAGGCTTTTCTCTTAAGACCTTCATTTGACTAGAAAAGGCCCACCCACACAACAGAGGGCAATCTGCTTTACTTAAAGTCCACTGAGTGTAAAAATCAACCACATCTAAAAAAAAAAAAAAATCCTTCACAGCAACATCTAGACTAGTCTTTAACGAAACAACTGGGCACCAAAGCCTCCTCAAGTTGACACAATGAATTAACCAAAACATCTTAATGCAACACATATGATTCAATGGCTTTTATCTTCTTTGGACTATGAGGATCTCTCCCCTTCATAAAGTTGATTGAGGTATCGTTTACCTGTCACAAAATCCATCTATTTTAAGTATACAAATTGATGATTTTTAGTAACTTTATCAAGTTGTGCCACCATCACTCTAATCCAGTTTTAGAAGACTTTCATTGCCCCAATAAGATCACTCACATATGGGGATCCTTTGGAAAGTCTGCTAACTCTAGCCAGAACAAACAGGTACAACACTATGGGTTGTTTATGCCCAGCATTCAAGGCTTACCACTGTAAATATTCTTGGTAACATCTTCCATCTTTGCACAATTTTGGATAGAATTCCAGGGGCCAGATATTCCCATAAACTTAGCTCCATATCCAAATGGAGGCCACTGATCCAAATAGTCTCCAGTCCAGCCCCTCCATCCTCCCTCCTTGACTTCTGCATGCATCTAGACCTCTATGACCTCTTACCTGGAAAACTGCACCCTCCTTCGAACACATCTGTCTGTCTCCAACCTTGTCTCCCACACAGCTGTCCTCCATCTCCCGGGCAGCAGGAGTCTTCTACATGGAAATCAGCCATCCTTAGGGCCTTTCCAAGGTCTTCTCTCATCCTATCTGTACCAAATCCAGAGGTGGTCCAAACATTATCAATAATACATATCAAGCCCTGTCTGATACAGCTCCTGGCTATTTTTCTGGCTCCATCACTGGCTGTTCTGCCTACTACATCCTACTTTGTAAGCTGAAACTGCTCATCCTCTACCCTGTCCATCCAGCCAATGCTCAGGTGGAGTTAGATAAGGTGCAACATTCCTCTGTCCTATATATTAAGCACATTTCTATTATTGAACTTATCACATCATATTATAACACCAAGCTTCAACCTCTCTCTACCCTACTGCGTTGCTCCTTGCAAGCCGCAATTAACTGGTCAACCAGCATTTACTCAACCAGGAAGCAGAGAGGCAGGTAAAAAACTTAATCACAGCAACTATATTCTTTCAAGGTCTGATTGCCTATAATCAATATCCTGAATTATCTTTTGTGGCAGGGTTTGGATACCACTCTAGGAATTATCCTACAGAAATAACAAATTCAAAAAGACTATGTACAAAAACATCCATAGCAGTAGTTTGGAAGACTGGACCATAGGGTGCTTATTATTGTCATCTGGGAGGGAGGGAGCAGGGAGAGTCCAGTAATAGGGATTTGGTAAAATAAGTCATGATGCAGATGAGGCATAGGATATTACACTGTTAAATAACATATAGATAGATAGATAGATAGATAGATAGATAGATAGATAGATAGATAACGGGAAGTTATTAGTTGCTATTTGTTGAAAAAGTGGTAAATTATCACATATTTATATGAAGGTACACGCACTGGATATTTTATATAAACAGACACACACATACACATACACAGCAATACACACACCCACACAGTTTAGAAAGTAAAAATTTAACAGTGGTTAATAAACTTAAGAGGGGGAAAGTAGTAGACATTATGCATGACTTATAGGTATAATTTTAAATTTCGTTTCTCTTATCCCTATCATCTAAGTATTTACAACGAGCATGTGAGATTTGTGAGGAGGGAGAGAGCAAACAGTGGGTAAAAGAAAGGGCTGTGTGGTTCCTACAGACGCGACCCTGAGTAAACAGAATCCCTTGCAGCCTTAATTTCCCCACCTAAAAAAAGGAGTTGTGCCCCCAAATCATGCCTCTCTCTGCACTGTGGTGAGGTCCATGTAAAGTGTTTAATCCAGATGATGGCACACCGTTCTTAAATAAATCAATACCTTTGAAACAGGGAAAGATTTAAAGAAATAAACATCAATAAACAAATATGCACACTGTGTCTTTCAGAAGACATCACCAGAATGTATGTTGGAGGTGTTGCTCTCGCACAGCTGAAGTCTAAGGAGGCCCTGGTTGGGTTGGTGAACAGGTGGAGAGGGGCCACTTGTCAAAACACCTACCTTCCTGTGCCACTCCAAACAGCACTAAGGATCTGTTGGAACACTGCAGGCAAGACTGTGCCCTGCCAAGGATGTGACCCAGAGGCCACCGATGTCTTCATTCCCTTCCAAGAGGATTTTGTTTTCCATTAATGTGCCACAGCAGGTGGCCATCCAGCAGGTCCAAGGTCCTTGTGTAGCTCTGGACCACATGACACTCCGTTCTTTCAGCTGGGGAGGGTTGCGGGGAGGGGAAGGAACGCTGGGGCAAGGAGGGAACGAAGCACACACTACCTGCCTGAACAAGAGAGAAATCAACTGGGTGCTTGAAGAATCAGTGGTGTTCCTTCCGCCTTGTGCCAGCAGTGCAGGGTAAAGGAATCTGGTGTGCAGGCATCAGAGTATCTATTTTTCACGTCCAATTGTAAGAAACAACATTCATCTTTTCTAAGGGATTCATTCATTTATTTTGATCATCCAATCTAAAGTAGGTCTGCAACAATTATTTTCTTACTAGAAACTGTATTTTTCCTCTATGGCATTTACTAGAGTAAGCAATTAATAACATATTTGTAATATAGTATTATAATAAATAATAATATTAAAGCTTACTTCTTTAATGCTATTTCCAGGGATCTAAGGACACTGGAAACAGAACAGCAAGGATCTACTTACATGGATGCCCCAGAAGAATGTTCTTCCTCCCTCAGTGACCATGTCATATAGGCACCATAAAATTTTCACTATGATCCTTCCAATTGTTCTAGGGACACATCTACTAACCGATGATAAAGGTGGTAACAGTCCATCCCTATGTCTGCCTTTTACCACAGGTGAAAAATGGCTGCCTATATTGTGGCATGAAAACTAAATCCTCTGATGGCCTTTAAAGGTCCTATTTGCCTGTATCAATTATTGTTATCCCGTGCGCCTTCCTCCTGATGATAGCGGATTGGATCAAGGAGACAGTTCGTGGAGAGGTAAAACTGAAATTCAGAACACGAGGGCTGTCGAACATGGTAGCCTTTCTAGCATAATACTTCTTTTAAAACTTCATGTCCCGGGGCGCCTGGGTGGCTCAGTTGGTTAAGCGACTGCCTTCGGCTCAGGTCATGATCCTGGAGTCGAAGGATGGAGTCACATCAGGCTTCCTGCTGAGCAGGGAGTCTGCTTCTCCCTCTGACCCTCCCCGCTCTCAAGCTCTCTCTCTCATTCTCTCCCTCTCAAATAAGTAAAATTTAAAAACAACAACAACAACAACAAAAACTTCATGTCCCACTACTTATGAAACTCGGTATGGGAACTCCAAGTTGTACACTGAAATTCAACAGATATTTAAGGGGTGCTTTTTATTGGCCAGGCACTGACCTAAAGGAGGCCACCAGACCTCAGACAAGAGAGCAGAGGACAGTGCCTTCCTGGACCTTACATGCTAGTGGGGGAGATAGGCGACAGACAAGGAAACAAATCAGTGAACAGGATGGTTTCGGGTGGAGCAAGGGCAATGAGACAAAGAGACAGAATGAGATGACAGTACATGTGAGTGGAGGTGCAGATGTGAAGGAGAGGCCTGATGGTTAGTAAGAACTGCCCCAGGAAGGGCTGGGACAAGGGCAGGCAGTGTAGGTGGGCAGCAAATGGAAAGCTCTGGTGCAGGAACAAAGCTGGTATGTTCAAGAAACAGAGAGGAGGCCAGTGGAGAAATCAAATGCAAGTAGACCAGACATCAGAGGGCCTTCCAGACGTGCCCGAAGGAGTCAGATTCTCCAGAAGCGAGGGAAAATGACTATAATATCAATGATGGCAGGCAAATTAGCTCCATGCCAAGCACCGTGCAAAGAACTTTACACTCGATATTTCATTTGACCCATGACAATTGTGCGAGGTAAGTATCATCATTACTATTTTTCAGATGAAACAATCTAAGCTTGGAGGAATTACTAAATTATCATTTTCAAATACCTATTGAATGGTGGGACAGCTGGGAGTAGAATGCAAGTAGTCTCCGTCCTGGGTGCTTCTCCCGCCTCCTGGGTTCCCTCCTAAATGACCTCTTCTCCTCAGACACCCACTGAGCCTAGCTTAAGTCCTGCAGGAATGGTGATTTGGCCTCACCCACCCATAATCCCGGCAAAAAAAAAATTTTCTATCAACAAGGCAAAAAGACAAAAGCCATTTAGTTCCGATTTTCTAGCAGCTCTGCAGGAGGCTCGGCTCACCACCCACACACTCTTTTATTAAGCTATAATAAGCCTCAGATGAAAACTGTTGCCATAGGTGAAGCTTACTTTAACATATGGTTGATCCAACTGAAGAAAAACATGTTAAAAATGCATTTTTAAAATCCCAATTTACTTGTATAATGGTTTTTTAAAAATCATTTATCGTGTTTCTGGTCTGCTGATGCATTCCAAATGTTGGGGTATGGAAACCTGTCCATGTCCCAGGGTTACTCGTGAAACTGATAACAAAGGCACTTGGCCCCCATGGAGTTTGGCTTTCAGTGTTTGATTTGATGCAATTTGCAAAAACATAAAGAGGTAACCTGTGGTTTTGTAAACCTGGTTAAGGGCGATATGTTTCTGACTTGAAAGCTAGCAAGGATATTTCTAACACAGCTATTCAAATACCCTCAACCCTCAGCTACAGAAGGCGTTGCCTGGCTCTTGGTGGGGGCGGGGGGGGGTATTCTCCTAGCAAAGCTCTCTGCTTGGCAAGGCAAAGCGCGGGGAAGGGGTAGAGACAAGACCACAAAGAAGCCATCAGATTGGGGTGGGGTGGGGGTGGGGATGAGGCAGAGTTTCCTCTTGGCTATAAGTGAAATTGGCTAGCTGCGAACACTTAATGAGCTCGCACTTAATGTCAGGCAGTGTTCTAAAAGCTTTCCATGTAGCAGTCATTTAGTCCTCGCTAGGGCCCTATGAGGTGGGTCTTGTCCCCTCCAGGCTAGACTGGCAAACTGAGACATTGCTGTACAAGGTCACACGGCTCTTGAGTGGACAGTGCTCTTTGACGATATGGATGTGTGGGCCTAGAAAGCACTCAGTCTCCCTGTGTTCTAGTCCAAAGATGAATGGTTTCTCTTGACCAATCTAGACCAAGGACAGTGATCATCTACCATTTCTCAAACACTGGCCACAGGCATTCCACTCCCATTCACCTACCCTACCTACAGCCCACCACTGACCACCACAGCAATTTTTACCTTTCATGTACATGCCACTTATTTTATTAAATTTTTAGTTTAATATATTTATTTTAACCGGAAACTTGGATTTCAATAGGAAAATCAATACATTTTGCTATAAATGGAAGTTAATCATTTTTATTTAAATTTTTTTTTTTTTTTATTTCCAAGTAATCTCCACACCCAGTGTGGGGCTGGAACTCACAACCCTGAGATCAAGAGTAGCTCGCTCCACCAACTGAGCTAGCCAGGCGACCCGGAAGCTAACCATTTAAAAAAAAAAATACATGAAATATCCAGAATAGGCAAATGTATAGAAATAGAAAGTAGATTACTGGTTGCCAGAGGCTGGAGTAGTGGGGGACTTGGGGGATGATGGCTAAGGAATGTGGGGGTTTCTTCTAAAGTAATAAAAATATCTGACTGTAGTGAAGGATGCCCAACCCCGTGAATATACTAAAAGCCATTGAATTATACACTTTAAATGAGTGAATTGTGTGGGACATAAATTATATCTTCATAAAGCTGTTTTTCAAAACGTCTATATGATGCTCTCACTTTAAAATAAAGGAGAAATAAAAGGGAAGTGATTTGTGATTACAAAATACAGTAAATGTCAAATAATGTTATAAAATTCCACTTAGACTCTGTAGTCTCCCTGCTGACAGTTCTGAGGGCCTAACTTCTTTTTTTTTACGATTTTATTTATTTATTTGAGAGAGAGAGTGTGTGTGTGTGTGTGCATGTGTGCACAAGGCAGGAGGGGCAAAGGGAGAGGGAGAAGCAGACTCCCCGCTGAGCACAGAGCCCAACTCAGGGCTCCATCCAAGGACCCTGAGATCATGACGTGAGCCAAAGTCAGATGCTCAACCGACTGAGCCACCCAGGCACCCCCTAACTTCTTTCTTAAAAAGGGAATCACAAAAGTGGATTCACTCTCACATCCCCTAGGAGGGCTATAATGAAAAAGGTAGTCAACAACAAATGATGGCAAGGATGCACAGAAAATGGAACTCTTATATACTATAGCTGGGAATGTAAAATGGTGCAAGCCCTTTGGGAAACAGTTTGGCTGTTCCTCAAAATGGTAAACATAGAATTACTGCGTGAACTAGCAATTCTGCTCCTAGGTATATTCCCAAGAGAACTGAAAACGTATGTCCACATTGAAAACTTGTACACAAATGTTCATAGTAGCATTATTCTTGATAACCAAAAAGTGCAAACAACCCCATTTTTTTTTTATTTTTTGAAGATTTTATTTATTTGACAGAGAGAGACACAGTGAGAGAGGGACACAAGCAGGGGAAGTGGGAGAGGGAGACGCAGGCTCCCCGCCGAGCAGGGAGCCCAGTGCGGCGCTCGATCCCAGGACCCTGGGATCATGACCTGAGCCGAAGGCATACGCTTAACGACTGAGCCACCCAGGTGCCCCACAACCCCATTTTTTATCTAGCAAATGCTGAACGAACAAAATGTGATATATCCATACAAAGGAGTACTATTCAACCATAAAAAGGAATGGAATCATGACTCATGCTAAAACCTTGAAGAACCTTGTAAACAATTTGCTAAAGTAAAAGAAGCCAGACACCAAAGTGTATATATAGAAAAAAATTGCTTGATTCCATTGACATGAAATAACCAGAAAAAGGCAAATCTACAAAGAAAAGACGTAAGTGGTTGTCTGAGCCTGGGGAGGGGGGAAATGACTGCTAATGGGCATGAGGTCTCTTTTTGGAGCGATGAAAATGTTCTAAAATTGATTATGGTGATGCTTGCACAACTGTGAATATACTGAAAAACGTTAAATTATACAACTTGAACTGTTGAATTGTATGCCATGTAAATTAAGTCACTGTTAAATAAAATAAAAAATTTTAAAATTCCACTGCCAAAAAAGTAGATTCATGCTGTGACTCAATTGTAATGTCTTGTCTACAAACCATCTAAGACATCTTGCACACCACCAATGCCAAGGATCACATAGTTGGGCGAACATTGTTATTAGGCCTGCCAGAGTTGGAACTTTGAGAAATTCAAATGAGTTACAAACAAGTTTCCTAGGAAAGTGAAGTCCTTAGCTTTTCTCTTCAAAAGTCCATAAGTCTTAGGATTTTATTTTTAATTGCACAAGCTTATCATTTGTTTATTCCTTCAAACCAGCATTTATGGTGCCTCTGCTATGAGCTAGGCACTGTTCTAGACCATGAGTGTAAAGAGGTGAGTAATTCAAAGGAGGTCCTTGTCTTTTTTTTTTTTTTAAAGATTTTATTTATTTATTTGAGAGAGAGAGAGAATGAGAGATAGAGAGCACGAGAGGGAAGAGGGTCAGAGGGAGAAGCAGACTCCCTGCCGAGCAGGGAGCCTGATGCGGGACTCGATCCTGGGACTCCAGGATCATGACCTGAGCCGAAGGCAGTCGCTTAACCAACTGAGCCACCCAGGCGCCCAAGGAGGTCCTTGTCTTTATGAAGTTGATGTTCTCGAGAGGAAAACTCCTCCAGAGATAGAATAAATTATAAAAGTTTATAAAATGATGACAGAGTATTACACGTTATGAAGAAAATAAATTAGGTTAATGGGATGAAAGAAGATGAGGGACAGGGAAAGGTAGACTGCTCTTTAATAAAGAAGCTGAGTTTGAGGAGAGCCCTAAGTGAAATAAGGGAACAGGCCATGCCAAACCCTACAGGGAGGAGCTAAGGCTGCAGGACCGGGTATACTCAAGGATCGGGAAGAAGGGTGGTATGAAGAATAAGCAAACGGCAAAGGGTAGGAGATGAGGCCAGTAAGATGGGCATTGGGGACCTAACGGGTCACAAGGGCTTGGATTTCATAGTCAGGGGGAAGGGAAACCATGAGGAAGGTTCTGGAGTGGGGGTATGCACGATTTTACAAGGTCACTCTGCCTGCTGTGTGAATGGATCATAAGAGGGGAAAATGGAATCAGGGAGTCCAGGGAGAAGGTCTGGCAGTAAGACAGGCCAAAGAGGGAGGCAGTGTGACGCACAGTGACCCACAGTGGTAGCAAAGGAAATGGTGAGAGAAGACAAACACAGACGGCTTCTAAAGGTAGAGCTGATGAAAACTTGCTGCGAGTTTGATGGCATGTATGAGAAAAAGGAACAAGCAGGTTTCTGGCCTAAACGAGGGCACTGACATCAGATAGAAGTGCTTAGAACAGGGGCCAACAACTGAAAAGGTGCTCAAAACATGAAGCACCATCCTGCACCATCAACATCACCGATGTCATTACAACCACCGTGATTATCACAATTTCCATCATCCCCCCCACCACGGTCATTCCAAGTGCCACCAACATTTCCATCACCCCACTATCACCACTGCAGCACCATCAAGAGCAGGGGGACACGTGGCACAAAGGGCAGAGGAAACTGCTGGAGGAACAAGTCTAGGTCAAAGACACCTGCATCCCAATCAAGGGCCTGGTTCTGGACAAGCACCAAGGGCGGGTTGACCTGTCCCGGAACACTGCCTAAGTTACAGGGCCCTAGGGCATGCCCACCACCTCTCTCTCCCACCCTGTCCCCCACACATATTTAGGTAAGCTTCTTTTTGTCGTTATGGTCTCTTCAGGGACTCCTGTCCTCACTGTCAGGCTTTTGCCTGGCCCCATCCTGGTCCAGTCCCTCTGTGGAGCATGCCTCCCCTCCCCCCACCCCAAACGGCCTGATGCATCTTCCAAAATTCCTGATGTGTGTGCAGAACATTCATGTCACTGAGTATTACAGTATCCACAAAATGCAAGCAGTATGCTCAGCGCCAGCACAGACCCACAGCTGGCACAGTCTATAAATGGAATCTTCAAAATATAAATATATTAATTGTACTTGCAAATCTCTAACCCCTAAGTAACCTTATGCCTGAAATACCTCTAAGACTCTTAATCCTCAGCGCTACTCTGCTTCCTACGAGAGGACTATTGAGGGACCACCTCTTCAGGGTCAAGGAAAAAGAATCTCCACTTAGGTACTTATCAGCAGGAAGGTCAGGAAACAGATGGAAGATCAAGTTCAAGAAGAGAGAAGCATGCACGAGAAGGCTCCACGTTCTCTGGGTGAGCCTTAATGGTGACGTACAACTAGTCACCATTCTAGCAAACGCCCAGTGTACATTAAACAGCCTCTCAGCTCTTGGAAACCCATGGCCTAGCATTTCTTCTCCAAATACCGCAATGTTATATAATACAATTGATCTCAGAATTCCACTGTAAAATCCTAGAACAGAAGGAACTCAGAGCTGGAGGCTACCTTTTTACTTCCAGACAAGAAAGGGGACGTCTATCTAGTGGTAGGATAGCTCAGGATCATTTTTCTTTAAAACGTGGCTTTAAAAACACTAATTTGTTCTTGCAAAACGCTCATAACTTGTTTTCAAAGTGGAACATGAGCTCCAGACACCACTTCTCTCAGTCCCTGGCCAGCCCCAAGTGCTTTCTTTCCTGGGTGGGGTGGCCAGTGCACTGTGATCATCTCGCTAAAGAGAGCAAATCCCTTCATCTAGGATCAAATCCATGCCAATATTTTGGGGACCTATATGAGCGTGAGGAGGAAAGAGAAATGATGACTTTTATCCAGTGAACAAAACTCCTTATAATTAGGTTGGTGGTTTCTATGGTAACAAGGAGCTGACTCTTTTATTTGAAATAAAAAATAGCAACACTGCAGCTGTCCTTGCCGTCCAGACGCTCCAAAGTAAATGAGAGATTTGATTTCACATTTGCTGTGACTGCTGAGGACTTTCAACTACGTATTTTACTTGCCGTCAAGTTTTGGCGAGACGCTGCGTCCCAAATCCCCCGAGAAAACAGGTGTGAAAAACACAAGCAAACAACAACCCAAACAAAATCATGTTCCCTCTCTGCAACCAACCGGCTGTTTATTTCCTTCTTCCTCCTTGTCATAAGAAACCACTGAGCCACCTCCTTGAAGAACACGGTTGGTGGTGGTTCACCTTGAAAAGTCATTGGAACTCTCCGAAATATATTTTCACGTTCATAATAACAGCATCCCCTGTGACTGAGGACTTTATTGGCTGCCAGGTGCAGGGCCAAGGGCTTTCCCCAAACCATCTCATAAAATGCTCACAGCAACCCTATGAGATCAGTCCTGTTATCACCTCCATTTTAGTGATAAGGAGGTATAAGAGGTGAACGAACTCGCCCACTGCCAGTAAGAGCTTAGTGTCCATCCCTGTTCTAGCTGATGGCCAAAGACCATGCTTTGCAGGGACGCCTGGGTGGCTCAGTCTGTTAAGCGTCTGCCTTTGGCTCAGGTCATGATCCCGGGGTTCTGGGATCGAGTCCTGCATCGGGATCCTTGCTCAGTGGGGAGCCTGCTTCTCCCTCTCCCTCTGCCTGCCGCTCCCCTTGCTTGTGTGCGTCTCTCTCTCTCCCCCTCTCTGACAAATCCATAAAATCTTAAAAAAAAGAAAAGAAAAGAAAAAAGACCAAGCTATGCAGTGGCCACACGATACTATCTTCTGTCTTTACTGTCATTTTATAACGGACACCAAAAAACATCATTTACTAGGTGGAGGCCCTGTCTGAAACACCCTGCAGAGAACAATCAACCTTAGAGGCCCCTCCAGCTCATCTCTAGGAACGACCACTTTCCCTCTCTCTCTCTTTCTCTCCATCCCACATGGTGCCAGCATGCCTGAAGAGACATAGGAAATGATTTTCTCTCCAGAGGGGACCTGCCTATATAGTCCACACACAATAGTCAAAAAAGCCAATCATCACATCGTCAGAGGACTGTGTCCTCACAGTGGGATACACCGCTTGCTAGGGGCCAATAGGCCAGGGAGGCCTCAAATAGAAGGTGGCTCTTGAACTAAGTCTTGAAGGAATAGTAGATGTTGCTCAAGCTACACAGGGACAGAGAGAGCCTCTCTGGCAGAGAAAATGACTGGATGGCAAATCCATGGTGGGGAAGGGAAAGGTGCCGTCAGGGAGTCTTTGTTGTAGGGCATGGCTGGGAAGGGCCAGGGGAGCTCAGCAAAGTCCATGAAATGAAGGGACTTGCATGTCTCGGCCATCCATGAAAGAGGAAAAGAGGGAATGATACGCACAGGGAGGGCATAGGCTTCCCTATGTGATATTCTAGAAATCTGAATAAATTGCTTCTGGTTGTACACAGCTCTGGGGACTAAACCACATGGACTGTGGAATTATCAGCATTACCTTTGATTATCCACCCTACATGATTGCCTCTAGCAAGAGACCATGAATTCCTTAAGAACAAGAGTTGTATCTTATTCATCCTTATCCTGAGTCTAGTAAAAGACCCAGCATACAACAAAAATGTAACAGATGCCAAATGAATGAATATAAGTGGTCACCAAACACATGTTCTTTGACATATAAATATTAATCACTGATGACTACGTGTCAACCCTCACTATAAACCAGCTGCTGTGCACAGCACTTTATATACATCATCTCATTTAATCATTATACTCACTATATGGAGAAGATACAATAGTAGCCTCATTTTATAAACACATAAAATGAGGCAGCCCAAATCCACAGGGCTAGTCAATGGCAGAGTCATATCTGGAGCCACGTCTGCAATCTCTCCCGGCTCATGCTCTCTGTCAGCAGGCTGTGGTGAAAAAGCCAGTTTGAATGGTTACAGCAACAGCAGAAGCTCAGTGATTGACTAGTGCCAGGCACATAGTAGGCACACAATTATGCTGATTGGAGCAATGATTGAAAACCTGTTGTGTGCAACGTACTGGAGTATGTTCAAAGATCAGGGGCTCCCTGGTTGCTGATGATTGAGGAACTCCTCCCAAAATGATTTTGGAAGTGGGGGAGGGCTGGGATTCCTGTGGCAAGAGTCATTCTCCTATAGAAACAGAAAAATGATTCCTCTGTAGGTTTTTATAACGGTGCTTTGATATATTTTGCCTGCTCAGCACCTTTCCTTCTTTTCAGTGATAAACTGACCTTGAATTAGTCCTGGGGTGCCATGCCCTTCCCCTTTCTCCACTCAAGCAGTTTGGATGGGCTAGCCGAGAATCCTGATCCAGGGGAGGTATGTGACCCAGATCTGGCAAATCCAAGCATTTAATCTGTTTGGCCACAGTTCACACAATCCAATCAGAGCCAATCCTGAGAATTTCCCCTGGGGCTACACAGAAAGCCAAGGTCTTAGGTGAAGCTGGTGGGGGGGGGGGGGGAGGCATTGAGAAGAGGTTTAACAAGGGCCTACCATCTGACTCACAAGGGTGGAGACCATGTGACAGCAGAGCCAAGTAATGGAGAGATCTGTATCTTAAAGATGTCCTGGAGCCTTTGCATGCAGCCCTGTCTGGCTATTTTGATAACCTCAACCAATAAATTCTCAGCCTGGTGCATAAACCCCTTTACAATTGGTCTCTGGCACTTGCAACCTACAGCCCAAATACAACTCCACTATAAGGAAGCGATCCAGGATGGCGAGTAGGCACATGTGGTGATCCCAGAGGAGTGGCGAAAACACGGAGGGGAAGTTACTCCTGAGGGTGCATTTTACTTACTGCATTAAGGTTCATTCTATAAGACAGTATTAAAGCCCCCTTTCAACTCCTCCAGGTAGAGCAGTTACCTAATTACTGCCCCAGGGCACTACAGTAGATTCAGACCCTTGGAGACAGGGAGTTAATGCAGCTTCCAAGGAAGATGAACAGGACAGAAATTCATTCATTCAATAAATATTTATGGAGCATCTTCTACCAGGCACTGAAGCTAACATCTGCAGAAAAATTATCTCATTTACTTCAAAGGGGAATTCAGATATCTTTCACGTTAAACTTTACTGATCCGTAAGACAATTAAAGGGAAGGGAACAAAGACAGCCCTCCCCTCCACCTCCTGCCCCAAGCACTAGAAGGAAAGGTTTGGAGAGCTACGGGTGGCTTAATAGGTATTTGGAAGTAAATGAGAATCTACAGCATATGCAAAGGAAGGTGAAGGGTAAATTGACGGGATTACTGATTTGAATGCTTTCTGCAAAGAGGAAAGATTCCCCCCAAGACAGACTGAAGAGGGAGACCAAGTACCCATGTCAGAAGGAAGAGGTAGGGTGGAGGGCTTTGCTAGAAAGAATACAGCTGAAGTGCTTGGTCCAGGAAGCCAAACCAGACACAGCAGGGAGCAGGAATCTTCCTCAGGGTCACCAGGTTCCCCTGCAAACAAAAGATTTAGGGCCAAGATGCAGGCCTTAGTGCTCGAAGAACCATTCTGCAACATGACTTTGAGGAAGAGAGCTCTGAACTTGGCAAACACAGGCATCTCTGCTCCATCAGTCTCCAATACCTACAGGAGCACCTCAACACTCTTCAGAGTTGCAAATCGTCATTGAAAGGCAGCTGCTCTGAAAGGCCCAGAAATCAGTGCCAGAGCCTACAGAATTCACTGGTCCACAGAGGGGGCAGGAACAAAGAGGAAGTTTCCTTAATGGAGCAACTGTCTGCTGACTCAACCTCTTAGGCTTCAAATTTTTTCTCTTTCTTTCTTTTTGGGCAAATTTTACTTGCTCCTCCCAACAGTTATAAACAAAACACACCAACCTCTTGCCTCATAAACGGAACAGTAAAAGGCACATTTTACAGCAGCGCCATACAAACAGAAATAAATGCAAGTCCTGTATGTGACTTGAAATGGTCCACTTGTCATCTTTAAAAAATAACACGCTCAATCAATTTTACCAGGAAGTTATAGTTAGACGAGTAGATGCACAATACCATCGCCATATACAATCAATAAAAAATTAGGAATGAGATAGTTTCCACTGTCTGTAGCATAGAAGACTTCCATCTCCAGTGTGATTTCTCACTCAGAGCACATCTTAGTCAGGATGAGTCACACTTGGGGTGCCTGGGTGACTCAGTGGGTTAAGCGACAGACTCTTGATTTCAGCTCATGAGATCGAGCACCATGTCCGGCTTCAGGCTCCGTGGTCAGCAGGCAGTCTGTTTGAGATTCTCTCTCTCCCTCTCCTTCTGCCCCTCACCCTGCTCACACACACACTCTCTCTCAAATAAATAAGTAAAATCTTAAATAAAAAATAAAAAAGAAATAAAAAAAGGATGAGCCACACTTCAAGTATTCAATAACCGTATGTGGTGGGTGGCTACCATACCACGCAGCATAGGTCTACGGAGCGGGGGTGGCAACATTTCCAGCCAAGACCCAAATTTCCTAACAAGAATTCCAAAATGAATGTATTTGAGGAAAAAAGAAAATAAAAGCAATGAGACTATGCTACAATATCACTAAAGAACCAACCAATACGCACACAGATATTTTCAATATTACATTTTTTTAAAAAGCTGTTAAAACCATTATGATAAAAGCCAACTCCATGACGAGGGCTAGGGGACCAGACTGACACCCAGCTGCCCCTTTTCCATGGATTCACAGAATCAGGGACCTCCATGTGCTTTCTGTGATTTCCTGTTGGAGGCTTCACTTTCAATTCGATGCATTACCTCCTGGGCAGAAATCAACATGATATACATTTCCGCCGCGGAAAACGTAGAGTTGCTGGCCACGTAAAACAGAATCAATCTTCACAGAGTAGGGTGAAAAAAATTCAGTCCCTCAGAGATAGGAGACTAAGAAAGAGATTGGAGCCATAAACACCGGGGCTAAATTCCTGCTTCTGCCTTTCCCAGTGGGGTTTGGACTTCAGGCAAATGACCTAATTTTTGGATGCCTCAATTTCTTCATCCGTAGGATGGGAATAATCACAGTAGCTACCTTCAGGCCGATTTCATGAGTCAATACTTATGAATGTTTCCCATGTGGTGCATGGAGGTCCATGTGCCATGAGGCACAGCGTGAGTACTCAGTACAGGGTAAGGGACATTATCAACATTGTTATATAATAACTTCTAATAAAAAAGGCACTCATGTGGAACTTGTTACTGGGGCTGGGACCAAGTGAGGCGCTCACCTTGGATGCAACATTTAAGAGGGCACCACAAAACTCAGCAATCAAGAAAATGGTGTTTCCATGCAGTATCTTAAAAAATCAAATTTAATGCAAAAACAGGTGACACTGAACACATCATCAAAGTTTTTAAATAAAAACAAGATTACTATTCCTGAATTTCCTCCCCTCTGCCTCCGGCTTCTGTCTGGCTCTGCAGGGCACTGTCAAAGTGCAGTCTTTCCATAAAGCTCATTTATCCAAAGTTTTGATGTTTTGTTCTCATGCCAGGAGGGTGGGGAACGACCCCAAACCCCAGGCCCTTGAACTCATGGGAAACTCGGAAGCGCCTGGTCCCCCAGCACTCGTGTCACTATGGGACGGGACGGGACAGGAGAAAGGAGACCAGAGTCCCAGGACGAGAGCCGCGGAACTGCATCCAGGGCCCAGCCGCAAGGTTCACCACGAATGCTGTGTATTTCCTACAATAGGGACAGTCCTGAAGGTGCAACCATCCAGCAAGCCCCAGAAAGAGTGCGAGGCACCAGACAAAGGTTTGAGGGAGCAGTCAGGCCCCCCTGGTCATTCGGAGTATTATCTTCTCCCCTTCTTCCCTGGAGGCCTCCTCACACAATGGGCCCTGCTGAAGGGACCTGCCTCTCCCCTTCACCTTCCCTCAGTTAACCGCAGCAGGGATCAGTTGCTGCAGAAACTGAATCTCCTCCAGACAAAGATGCTTTAAATGGCAAATAAATACGGTATGTGGGAGTAATCAAAATCAGCGCGATGCAAGCCTCCCTTCGAGCCCAGATTATTTTAAAGCATGAGCAGAATTGTCAATGAACTGTAAAAGAAAGAAGGGTGGAAGAAGCAAAAACAGAAACCCACCACCAGCCTGGCGTTGTTGGGATGAGAAGATAGTTTACATTCTTGCTAACTCGAGCTGAATCTCTGACCGTCAGGGAGGCGGCGGAGGCCCTGCCTCCACGGCCCTCTACACCATCTTAAGTTTCAGCAACCTAAGTTGGCTATTGTCACGCTTCAGAGGTCAAGTGCAATCACAAAGCTGCTAAATACAGAACCTCAAAGAGGAGAAAATGTATTCTTTCCACAGCTCTGTGCCTTTTACAGTTCACTTCAGAAGGCTCAACTGCATTGTTCCCATTTGGTGTTAGGGAAATGTCTTCTCTTTACTGGCTCCACATCTGATACCTCAGAGGAAAAGAAAGAACAAGAGAAACCCATAGAACACCCAAGGATGTGTTTCTGCAATATGGCTGCTTCCCTCCGTGTGATGTCTAATTTGGTCCAGGCTCTCTTCTGGCCCCGGGGGATTCTGGGAGGTGTGATCTTTTCTTTTTTGACTATACAAACTGTTCCTGTCTAGTTACTGCACTTGTGTGGTTTCTCATGAGGGTCAAACAGTCACCAGGAGCTCTACATCACAAGCACAAGACCACAGTTTTAGAGAACTCCAGCTCAGAATTTGGGGTCCTTCATCCAAGCAGGGTTACCAGCTTCCACGTGAGGCTTGCATCGGAGTCTACGCAAGGTCCCATGTGGCAGGACCCAACCTTCTCATTTTTCCAAAATGTTCTTTCCAACGCCCCAAGGCTGAAGAAAAACAATTGCTTTCAGTACTTTAGATTATTAAATTCCTAGGTACTGAAAGAAAATTCAAATTCCCTCTTCTAAGGGGACCACTACTGAAGAATGATAACGTATTCTTACAACATTTTTCTTGACAAAATACAGTCATCTCACCTTAGTGCCCACAATGAAATATGTTTTAATTTTCACTTTAGCTCCTCACAGTAACACAGTTCTGTAACACAGTATCAGAGACACACACATTCCAAGCTGTAGAGGCAAAGCTTTGGCGGAGAGCAGAGAAATTTTACCCTGAATTATAGAGAGTCGGGAGTGAAACTAAGGAGGCACCTGGATCGTTTTCCTTCTAGTTAGACATTTTACACTTTCATCTGCGTTTCTCAAAAGGTGCTTCATATATATGTTTCAAGAAGTTAATAGATACACCCTCAAAGAAAGAAAGAAAGAAAGAAAGAAAGAAAGAAAGAAAGAAAGAAAGAAAGAAAGAAAGAAAGAAAAGAAAGAAAGTTAGTTAGTTTTGATGGCCACGAAAGTTTAGTAAAATATACCAAAACTTCTTCTAGAGAATTTGTGACACATGTTAACATATTAAAAGTTCTGTCTTCCAATAAAAATAAAACAAATTGATAAATTCCAACCTCTTTGACTTGGTGTAATGCCATATTTCCCAAATAGTGGGAGCCCATCTCAAAGTGTTTTCCATCTTCCCATTTGTGCTTTCTTGGTCACATCTGGATTGGAATTTCACCATGGAGATGGTCTCAAACAGGATCCCACAGATACTTTGTGTGGAAAGTATAGATAACAAAGCCCCTTTTCCAGTTTAACAAATACTTCTTTTCACCCTGAGTTTTTCTAAGCCCTAGTTTCTTCAATAGGAAAATTAGGATAATAAATTTCATCTTCCTAAGGTTGCGATGAGGATTAAAGGGGATAATCCCATCAAACACTTGGCATATTGAAGGGTAGATGGTCAGAACGCAGCAAAAGTTAGCTGCCATCACTAGGACGGCCACCACTATTATGAATTTCCACCCTGGGTTTATCATAACCAGAAGTATCTGCCAGGCTGGTTGTCCATGGAGCTAGGAGTTGTCCCCAGAAATTCAGCCAGTCATAGGATTGGCCCCCATTTCTCTGTCTTCCCACCTTCCCTTAGCTCTCACTCTGCCCCCACCCCTCCATCCTGAATCACAACTTCTTTCCCATCCAACACCACTTCCCATGCACAAATCCCCCATCGACCCCCTACTTTCGCTCTGATCCTCAAAAGCCTTCAGTAGGGACATTGGGAAGAGAAAGTGAGAAATGGCTCAGAACCACAAGAGACCAGAAGGAAAGAACCCAGAAAGCCCTCTCCTGGTTTCAAAAGGAGGGCAAATTGACCTGTATTCCACAGCTAAAGGTGCATTCTCCATTTTACTCCATGACATTTCCCTTTTGCTGAGGCTTTGATTTGTGACTAAATAATTATCTGTTTAATAATGATTCCCGGGGAAGTTTCAACAATACAAGCCAATAAAGATCCGATCTGATTAAAATTATCAAGTCTTAGAGGCACCAGTTTCTTTTCTGGAAGGCGGTCAACAAATTAGGTTTCTTTCACCTACAGCCACAAAGATGATTTAATGACTTACGACTCAGACGCAACAAATGTTTGCTAAACAGTCCATTTTGGAATTCTATCATCTCAGGCACATTTTTCTTTCAAATGCTAATGTGAATTTAGGGGTTATGATTGGGATAAATACCCCTTTTCATGTTCTTATTTGGGTTGCTGATGATTATCAAACAGATTCAAAGACACCCGCTTCCGCCATGCTGTACTCAAAGGCCATTTATTTTACTCTTAAACCAGTGAACAGAAATCAAACACTTCTATAGATTTATAGTCTCCCTTGAGCCAACACAGAGCACTGTGAAAAAAATATTTTAACCAAGTTAGAGGTAAGAACAGATATCAAAGCAATTACAATATTAAACACACAAAAGCCAGCAGACATCCAATGTGGCCAGAATCTCAAGACCGAAAAAGTTATTTTGCCAAAGAAAACCAAAAGAAAATCTCAAAAGGTAGCAATTTGTAAGACAAGAACATCAATCAACTTCAAAAAGCTCTGCGCTCACATGTACGTTACCACAAAATGCTACATTGGACAAATGTTAGAGGTTTGTCTGGAAACCACAGAAGCAAAAACACTAAAGCACCAGGGCTGGGAATAGATTCCCAGAGAGCCAGCTGGGTGTAGCAATCTGGTCCAAAGGAGGGTGGAACCACCTTTAAAAAGATACCACGTGAGCTTGTCTAAAAAGAGAAAGAGCAGAACTGATACGGATGGGGGCGAGACCCCCTTCATTTTGGCTTAGAAATTTATTACATCTTCATTAAATGTGTTTATAATGTTTGTCTTGCAGTAAACAGATGGACTTTTTCCAAATGCCCTTCGGTCCGACCTGTGGGCCACTAGGGAGCTTTAATGAGGACACCTAGCTGACGGGGGGGGGGGGGGGTATGAGAATGTGCCTCAGAGGAGGGAACACTGGGCACAGGGCTTAGAATGTAGTGACCCGGGCCATCTTCCTGCAAAAGGAGGGTTGCAAAAACTGACGCACAAGGTTGGCTTTGGGTGGCAAGCACGAACAACCGTATCTGTTAAAGTATGGAAACACTTGGCAAACAGCCACTTCTCCAAAATGCTCCCCGAGGCAGCCCCACCAGCACCCAAGGATTAATTTGGAGCACTGAAGGGAATCTCCAAAGGCCCATTTCCAGTGCGAGGGCCACTATTGGTCGTGAATTCCAGGCATCTGTGCCATGGCATTTATTAAATATTTTGAATAGCCTTCCTGTGTACATGACATTTCACCATCTTACTCCAAGGGTGGAAAAAGGATGAACCCATCACCTAGGAACTTAGAGGGGTAAATACTGCTTTACAGGATCCCAGAGAAATGAGATCAAGGTCTTGAGGCACACCCAATTTCATTGTACTCTGTAGATACCGCATCTTTTATAAACTGAAGGTTCGTGGTAACCCTGTATCTAGCAGGCCCTTCGGTGCCCATTTTTCCAACACCATTTGCTCACATTGCCTCTCTCTGGGTCACATTCTGGCAATGCTCACACGGTTCCAACTTTTCCATTATAACTGTCCTAGTGACCTGTCATCAGTGATCTTTGATGTTCCTATTGTAATTGTTTTGGGACCCCATGAACAGAGCCCATGTAAGATGAGAAACTTAGTAAATGTTATGTGTGCAGTCTGACTGCAGATGAGGTGGAAACAGTACGAGAACTAGAATTTGAAGTGGAGCCTGAAGGAAGGACTGCACTGCGGAAATCTCGTGATCAGACTTCAATGGATGAGGAGTTGTTACTTATGGGGGAGTAAAGAAAGTGGTTTCTTCCTTTTTTTTTTTTTTTTTTTAAGAAAGTGGTTTCCTAAGATGTCATCTACTCCTGGTGAAGATGCTGTGATGATTGTTGACATGACAACAATGGATTTAGAATATTACATCAACCTGGTTGATAAAGCAGCGGCAGGGTTTGAGAGGACCGACTCGTTTTGAAAGAAGTTCTGTGGACAAAATGCAGTCAAACAGTTATCACAGGCTGCAGGGAAGTCGTTCATGAAAGGAAGAGTCCATTCATGTGGTAAACCTCATTGCTGTCTTATTTTAAGAAACTGCCATGCTGCCCCAACCTTCAGCCACCACCGCCCTGATCAGTCAGCGCCATCAACATGGAGGCAAGACCCTCTACCAGCAAAAAGGCTATGACTCACTGAAAGTTCAGACAATGGTAAGTTTTAGCATTTTATTTAGCAATCAAGTATTCTTAATTAAGGTATGTATGTTATTTTAGATATAATGTTATTGTACACTTAATAGATTACAGCATGGTATAAACATAACTTTTAAATCTTTAAATGTTTTTATTTAAATTCCATTTAGTTAACAGTATAACATTAGTTTTAGGTATACAGTACAGTGATTCAACACAACACTTCCATACAACACCCGGTGCTCCTGAGAAGTGCACTCCTTAATCCCCAACACCTGTTTCACCCATCCCCCCACCGACCTCTCCCCGAGCAACTATCAGTTCTCTATAGTTAAGAGTCTGTTTCTTGGTTTGCCTTTCTTTTTTCCCCTTTGCTCGTTTGTTTCTTAAATTCCAAATAGGAGTGAAATCGTATGTATTTGTCTTCCTCTGACTTATTTCATTTAGCATAACACTCTCTAGCTCCAACCGTGTTGTTGCAAATGGCAATATTTTATTTTTTTTATGGTTGAGTAAATTTGGATGTGTACACACACACACACACACACACACACCCATCTTCTTTATCCATTCATCAGCTGATGGACATTTGAGCTATTTCCATAATTTGGCTATTGTAGATAATGCTGCTATAAACACTGGGGTGCATGCATCCCTTTGAATTAGTATTTTTGTAAATACCCAGTAGTGCAATTGCTGGGTTGTAGGGTAGCTCTATTTTCAACTTTTTGAGGAACCTCCATACTGTTTTCCAAAGTGGCTGCACCAATTTGCATTCCCACCGACAGTGCAAGAGGGTTCCCCTTTCTCTACATCCTTGCCAACACGTGTTGTTTCTTGTGTTGTTGATTTTAGCCATTCTGACAGGTTTGCAGTGATATCTCATTGTAGTTTTGATTTCATTTCCCTGATGATGAGTGATGCTGAGCATCTTTTCATGTACCTGTTGGCCATCTGGATGCCTCCTTTGGAAAAATGTCTATTTAGTTCCTCTGCCCGTTTTTTAATTGGATTATTCTTTTTTGGGGTGTTGAATTTTGTTAAGTTCTTTATATATTTTGGATACCAAGCCTTTATCAGATATGTCATTTGCAAACATCTTCTCTCATTCCATAGGCTGGTTTTTAGTTTTGTGGATTGTTTCCTTTGCTGTGTAGAAGCTTTTTATTGTGATGATGTCCCAATAATTTATTCTTGAATTTTGTTTCCCTTGCCTCCGTAGACCCATCTAGATAGAAGTTGCTACTAAATTTAACTTTTAAAGGCACTGGAAAACCCAACATTCATTTGACTTGCTTTATTGTGATATGTGCTTTATTGTGGTGGTCTGGAATCGAACCCACAGTACCTCTGAGGTGTGCCTATATTCCTTCTCGAATGAGAAGGAGGAATAAATGGACATTCCTTGCCCATGCTGCTGCTGCCCAGTGAGCCGAAGCCAGTGGTGTTTCTTCAGCCTGGCAGGCCGACAAATGTTAGCTCCAGAAGGGCGAGAACTACGTCATATTCCCCTAGTCCAGACCCAGGCCCGGTGTAACCGCTGTGCGCAAGCTAAATGAAACATGTCAGGGCTACTACCTGTCAGTCTTAAAGTCAAAAATTGAATTGAATGGCAAGTTCAATCTTATTATTATTATTATTATTATGTGGGCTTTTCTACCTTGAATTTTACTCTACAGCGTACTCAGTAAAACACTGTTCACTATTTTGGTTTGGCTGATCACATGGCAGATCTCCACCAAAGGCCTTATTACAACACCTCTCCACCACCTACCTCCCACCAGAAACATCTGGAAATACTCGGGGGCAGTTTTTGGCGCTGTGTATTTAGTGCACAAAAGACAATGATGTATGTATGATTTAGTCCTTTACCATGAAGAACTGACCCAAACCCAAATCCTACAGCTTCCCTACTGAGAAACTCAGAACCACCAAGGAACTTAATTTTTCTAGAAAAGGAGGTTTTTTCCATGGAAACCATCTCCAATTCCCTCAATCTCTGTTACCTGTGTCTGCATATCTGAGCTATTTGGTCATAGTCCAGATGTTGCCAGTCTCTAAATTACAGTCTTCAAGGATGGGCATTGATAAGTCACCTCCTAATCATTTGTCCTGCGAATCGATGCCTGGAAAGGTGGCAGCCAAGAGTGATAATCAAAAGATTTAGTAACCAGCAATGACTGGGGGTGGGTGTAAATGAAGGGACTAGACCCTTCTTGAGTGCTGGGTATCAGCTCTAGATGTGAGCTGTGAAGGTCCCTGCCAGTGGCAGACAAGGGTTCAGGGAAACAGCATACTCAGAGGACATACCCCTGAGGTTTTCATATGGTGTATGATGGTAACCAATGAACTGTCGCACAGGAAGACCGCTCAGCTTGAGTGAGGTGGCTGAGCCAAACGGTAATGCTGAATCACTTAACAAACTTTTGGTCTAAATTGGTTTATCTCCAGAGCCTGAGGCAGGTTGAAAAGGTCAATGCCTATCCTTGAAGACTGTAATTTAGAGACTGGCAACATCTGGACTATGACTCTTGTACTTGGATGGCAGGCAGAATAAAAATGGAATGATGGTGATGATCATCATTTAGGAAAGACCCTTGAACTGACCCTCCCGTGAACCTTCTAAAGTAGGAATTATTTTCCCATTTTACAGATGAGAACGTCAAGACCCAGAAAGCAAAATATTTTTCCTAAGCAGAGGTAGGTGTTTGAAATTAGAATCCAGATCTGTTCAAATCCACAGCCCGTGAGCTTTTCTGAAGAGTGAAAAGAAATGGAAGAAACAGAGAAAGACATAGGAAGAGAAGAAACATGATACACTCTGCAATGCATTATATCTATCCAGAATATAGAAGTAAGATTTAAAGGGGTCCAAGAAATAAAGCTTTCTCCTCTATAAACTCTGTCCTTTTTTTCGTCCCCATAAGGCGCAATGGAAGGTCCACTCTCCTCACCAAACTCTCCCAGTTTCACACATCCAGGCAGATGTGTACCTTCTCAGAATTCCATGAAGACCCAAAGTCTGTGTCATACCAATGACCGCTGTCAAAATCGCACCCATCCTTCAAATGCCACCCACTCCTCAGAGTCTCTCCTCTGACCACTCTGGACCCCACCGTGGCCCGCACAGCCTTTCCAGCTGCAGCAGTACCCACTGAGAGCTGTGTCCTTGCTTTGACTCCCACTGGGACTGTGTCTTTCTCTTAACTGTCACCATTCAAGTAGTTGCATATGGGTTCTTTGGCGGCGGGGGGGGGGGTCTTACGTCTGTAAGTATAATTTATATTTTTAAAGGATAAATCCCACCGTCAGCACCAGCACTACCACTAACGTACTGTTAGCTGCGTAGAGTACGCCGACACAATGCCGAGTCCCTGAGGCTGCTCACATAATTCTTACCCCAACTCTGTGACGTGGGGTTTTTTATTACTGCCCTTTCCGCACCTACAAACTGAGGCTTCAAAAGACAGCATAGCTTCTCCGATATCATATGTGGCTTCTTTCTTTTTCTGTAGTCTCCAAAGTACATCTGTCCAACAGGGAAAAATTCAGCACCTTGTAAATACTTCACGCTCTTTCATCCATCCATCCATGCATCCATCCATTCACTCTTGGAGTCTGACTACATGCTGGGTAGTTCATAAACCAAAAAGAATGAGTGAGCCCCACCTGCTGCCCTCAGAAGAGTCACAGGCTAGTGGGAGATGCCCCTTTTCCTCCCAAACAGGCCCACAGGATAGAACATAGGAAGCACAATGGTGGTGAATGCTCAGGTTCCTACATAGGTCAGAGAACAGGCATCCAAAAGGAGATGGATCCAGGTGATCAACAATGTCTGCCGCTGCCACGGACACTGGCAGTGGAGCCCTCCAGTGAACGTGATGTGCCCTTCAGTACCACCCTCCCCTGCTCAGCCACACGCGTCCCCAGAGGCCTCACACAGCAGCGACCTGAGGACCCGGGCTCTGACTATTCTGAGTACTGATCAGCAGCACATGGCAGGGAAACAAAGTCCCCTTCCCATCCCCTTCCTCATTCTTACAGATGACTGTTTGAGGCACTTACAAGCAGCTTCAGATGAGTACACATGTTTTATTTCCCAGCCGACTTTAAATAACGACATCCTGCCATGAGCTGAAAATCTGGTTGGCACTGCTGAGGACATGTCAGCTTGCTTCATGCCCTTTAAGGCACCAAAAAATTTTTATGAAACATAAAAATTTTAAAAGACAAAAATTTCAACCTTTTCCTTCCTCATAGGAAAAATGACCACCAGAAAAGAGAGTTTCCCCCCCGCCTGGTTGTATCAGGCATCTGTTGCAACAATAACGCTGACCCGAAGACCTCAGAGGCATCTCTTCCCCAGAGATCTGCAGGAGCTACTCTAGGACTGGACTCCCTCATGCATCGGGGGGCGGGGGCAGGGGCGGGGGCTGGCTGATTTAGGCTGAGTTCGGCTGGTCTACCCTGCTCTACTTTACGTCTCTCTCGTTGTTTTTCCTGGACCATAGGCTAAGCTATGCTCGGGATGGTGGTGGAGTAGGAGAACTCAAGCAGAAACATGCCTGCACTTTTTGTTCAAGCCTCTGCATACATCAGGTTTGCTACCATCCCACTGGTCAAAGCAGTCCCATGGCTGAGCACAGAGTTGGAGCAGGAGGGCACTACCAGTAACGTACAAAGAAGGGAAGAATTTGGGCCACCGATGTCATCAGCAACCACAGCGGTCCTGGCCACGTTACAGAGCCAGTGGTGGTACTTTCTGAACCCCCAATCAGTCTTGACTACACCTTTCATGGCCTCCCAGCTGAGAAACCTATCCTGGGAAAAGGGGTCCGTATGGCGGAAGGTGGTCATTTCTCAGACGTTTTGATGGTGAATTCCAGGTAACACACGAATCACCTGGAAGAATAGTTACACACTATTCAGAAAATCAGAAGGGACAGTCACCAACAAATCAAGTACCAAAGCACCACTGAACAACGGTTGAACATTTCAGACAAAGCTAGAATAGACTCTTATTTACTGCCTATAACCACTTAACAAGAGTACTTGCAACAAGTGCAAACATTTATGCAGCACTTACTATGTTTGGGCTTTGGGCTAAGCACTCTATGAGTTATTCCTCTTCATTTTGATAACAAACCAGTGCAGTCAATATTACGATGATGATGCCAATTTTACAGATAGGGAAACTGAGGCCAGGGGTTGAACAACTGGCCAAGAACCCACAAACAGTCAAAGGAAGAGCCAGAACTTAAACCCAGATCCACGTGGTCCCACAGATGATGTTTCTTACCACTACCCTAGACCATCCCTGTCTTCATTCACGTAAGTCTCAATGGCCTTGTCATACTGCTTTCTTTATTTATAAATAATACTCAGAGTTTCTGAATCTTCTGTTCCTGACAGAAAGACTCTTCTGTCTAAAAACGCCTACATTTTACTCAATGCCTAGCTAGTCTAATTTGGTGTTTCTTCCATTTATATATTAACTAAGACTGTTTCTAGGGAGAACATCGGATAAGATTCAAAATGCAAGGAATGATTGGCTTCTGCCCATCTCTGAATAAAACTCATGGAGGGAGAAAATCAATACAGCTCCAAGGAGCAGAGCAGGAGTTGGGGGGGGCGGGGAAGCCCTTGGCTTCAGGTACCCTTGGTTCCTTCACTGTAAATTCAGACAATTCGGTGATTATATTCAAGATACTCTACTTAATATAAGTTGATATAAAAATACATACCAAAATTTTTAAAATGGATTCCTTTTATTCTCCACATAACATGTATGTGTGCAGAAAAGTGAGCTGCTTGTAAGAAGTTGCTAAATGATACAAGCCATACCATCAACTGTACGTCAACCTATTCTATAATTTTCCATATCATTTGTTGATTGCAAGAGGCTTGTTGGCACACTCTGTTGTTTGATGCACTTGTCACAAGTAAATGATGCTGCTGTCTGAATCGCGGTTGACCTAGAGAACCATACTAAGGTCATTCAAAGGCATTCCCACTACATTATAATAGTCATTAGGACCCCAGCCCCCAGCAACTTGTAGCCAGAGGGAGGTCAGATGCTGCTGGTGCACCTTGACCAGTGAATGGGTGTCAGCTCTTCCTACAGAAACTGGACCTAGAGACCTTGAAGTTGGCCTCTTGACCAACTTGACCTCCTGACTTCTCTGAAGTCCCAGGCAGTGCCGGGGCTGGTGCTGCAAAGGCCTGCCTCTGTCTATCGGCTGCCCCGGGACCCCGCTGCCCCAGCCGTGGTACAAGGCCAGGCCTTCTTCACCACCGTCCTGGCTTGGTAGCAATGCCAATCAACAGTGTAACGCCTGTGCCACTGTTCCCGTGCCCAGTGACTAAATTTCAGGCCTGAGCAATACTTGTTTTTGCACCCGCAAAACAAGGGAAGGGATTCCTGTGATGTTTAAATGATCAAATGTAGGAGATATCTTCAAAACAAATAGTAAATACTGCTGAGAAAGTGCTTTGGACACCTTTTCAGGCCCCGAACGTATACTTGATAAAACAAAGGAAATCCAGTGTTATTCTTCCATTCTTCTGTTGCTTTCTGTTCACTAATTCTAGGAAGCAACCTGCAAAGCGTATAAAAGAAACCAAGAATGCTGTTTGTCAGCAGACTGCTGTGCTGGGCAGAGTTCAAACAGTTAATGGAGTTGGGTAAGAACAGTCCTTCCTGGCCAACATGCAGCTCGTAACCCCATAATAAAGGCAGTGCTCCTAGCATGGGGGTCTGCAATAAATCTACACTGGATGTATGCAGTTGCTAAGACCTCCACCCCTGCGGATGCGGTCTCAGAACAAATGGGGGTCTTTGGACAAGAGTCAGATGGTACATGACCGGGCCTCTGAAGCTCTGGTGAATAAAGAAAGAGACGGTAGGGAATAGTGGTAAAAAACATGGTGTTAGGAAGAGCAGGGATGCATGCCCTCTCTCTCTATCTAGAGAGAGGTGCGACGTCGTTAATGATAAGGAATTGGCTCACATGATTATGGAGGCTGAGAAGCCTAAAATGTGCAGAGTGAGCGTGGGGTGGACTTAGGGAGAGAGTCTGGGTTACAGTTTGAAGGTCATCGGGCAGGAAGGGCTACCATTGCAGATGAAGTCCAAAGGCAGTCAGCTGGAGAATTCTCTTTTGTTCAGGTGAAGCTCGGTTTTGTTGTTGTTGTTCTATCCAGGCCTTCAACTGATTGCACAAGGCCCGCTCACATTATGGAAGGTGACCTGTTTTACTCAAGTTCACCCATTTAAACGTTAAGCTCGCCCAAAAACACCCTCACAGAAACACCCAGAATGTTAATGTTTGACCCGTCTCTGGGCGCCCTGTTGCCCAGCCCACCTGACAAAAAATCACCCATCATAAGCACAACCCTAGAGAAGTTCACCACATTTCAGGCACGGGTTGACAGCCATTAATTCTGGATTGGTATAGAAATTCCCGGGGTTCCGTGTGTCAAGAAAAGTCCAGAAGGCTTGGGAATTCTGGGGGTTTTACAGAGATGGGTTTCTCTAGCACATGGAAATCTCCACTAAAAGGGGGTGGGGGATGGTGAGGAAGAGAGACACACCCCAGGGGGAAACCATTAACAGATAATGAATCATCATCTGAGCTTAGCAGCCCCTGCTGTTTTCTCTGACAAAATAGCATGTTTGCCAGGCAAGGTTATTTGGGAGGGGAGAATTCATGTGTAAAAAGCAACGCTGGATCCAGGACTCCTAACAGTGCTTCGCTGCATGTGCGCGTGCGTCTGTGCCTGTTACACTTAGCTGGTAGAATATTTAGCTAAGGACACATTTCCCCCCCTTCTTTAAATCCTTTGCTGATTCCTCTTCCTCTATAAATCCTCTGAACATGGCAAGGCCTCAGGTCCTACAACCATTCGCTCTGGAAGTCATCTCCATCAGATTTAAGGACCATCAACAGGCAGATGACTTCAGGATTTATTTTTCCCAGCCCCAACCGTCCCTACCAAAGAGCAATTTCCTAGGGTACATAATATATCCACCAATAAAAAGCCTCTCACTCATCCCCTAATTTTTTTCTCTCTCTTTAAAATGATTCCTTCTCATCACACAATGGGTGAACCCCCCAAACCACAGAATAATCACCCCTGCCTTTCATAATGGGCATGGCCCAGTTACCACACAACCGAGATAAAGCCCCTATAACTCCAGCCGCTTAGTGTGGCATTTTCTCTCCAGCCTGCGCCTCACCCCTGCTACGTAGCACCCGGCATCCCCTAGGGCCTGCTGGCAGGTACGCGAAAGAATGTAAAACCGTTAGAAAGGGCTGACCCTAAGTCTTGAGAGGCGGTTGATACTACAGAGAATAAAACTTCTAAGGAGACTGCCACCAAAAGCTACATGTTTCCTTTTGAAAAGTTTTATGTGTTAGATAAGGGGCAAGTCATGTTTTCTGGTAAATTTTTATCAGGAGAAACAAAAGGAGAGTCATCTCTTTCGTATAATTCAGGGTGCTCACAATTTGCTTCTGCGTTTCCTGAGAGAGTAGATGCATATGCTAAGACTGGCCAAGTTTCGAGAAGCACCAATGCGGTTCCCATTTTAACATGCCCTGGCAACTGAGGCAGGTTATTGCTAAAACTAGACCAGCCTCAGCATTTAATCATTTGTGGGTGTTACTCCTTGGGTTGCTGGGCTCCTGACTTGCCATCAGCTCAGCTCAGGGAATTTTAAGCCAACGACAAAAGCACAGCCTTGCTTCCTGGTCACTGATATCAACACCCCTGCCCCTTACACAATAAAGGGGTCTCGTTTTCATGATGACTGTGGTTTCAGTGCTTTTAATTTGATTTTTGTCTGGCACCTAGGGGAAATGGGGATTTGGGAAGCTCTTTAATGCCTTCGTTTTACAAAAGAGCAAAGCAAAACCCAGAGAACCCCAGCGGCCTGCTCTAGGCCACACAGCACAGCCCTTAACCTCAGGACTCCATCTCCCCATCTGTGAAATGGCAGTAACAAACAAAGCTGCCTTATGAGGTTTTTGTGACTATTAAATGCAATACTGTATAAAACAGACTCAGCCAAGTGCCAGGCACAAGAAAGAGAAACAGATGTTTGGCATTAATGATCTTCTCCAGGCTAATCCTTTGAGCCAGGGGCTGTTAGGATAGCCTGGGAAATCGGCAAGGCTGGCTGCAGTGTGTTCAGTGTCCCTACCACTTTGTGTATTTGGTAAAATAAAAGCAACAACAAACACACAAACAAAACCCCCTTTTGTCTTTGAACTTCACAAATTAACCCCAACAGTGTGGCGGGGAGGGGTTGGGGCCAGAAGAAGAGGGAAATCACTCCCCAAAGAAGAAAATGGCCCTTCCTGCAGATAAAACATGGCCTCTAGGAGAGCAAGGGGCTTTTCTCCCCGTTATGAGGCCAACCTAATCAAAGAGACTTTTTTATGGGTCCTTCAATTAAATTGCCATCTCGCAAAGGAAGCCTTGATAAGCATGAGAGACCGCCCTCTGCTGTGGGTTTTCATTAGTGCAGCAAGGGTTGGTATGGGAGCTGCTGGGCCAGGCAGTGGACCAAAGTCCAGAATCCTGAAGGGCCTGTGGGGCTGCAGGACACGGACTTCTTCTTTGAGTTCTGTCCCCCCGAAATGGAAAGAACAACTCTACAGGGTTCTCAGCCAAATGAAGAATTCCAGAGGCGAGGATGGAACTGGGAGGGGAGGTGTTCCTACAAAATGATCCGCTTGCATCCCTGCCTACCCAACCTTGCATCCAGTGAAGGGCCCGCAGGGAGAATAAAGGTTGGTTCACTTCTGAAAAGCATTTCTACGTTTCAGACGGACAGCAAATTATTACAGAATTCCAAAGTGATGAGCTGAAGGAATCAGCAACAAGCAGATGAAAGGTAAGTCAGCTCCTCTTTCCACAGTTAAAATGCTGGGCAAACTCCAAGAGGTCACTGTGCTGGTTCCCAGTCTCCCCAGGTACCAGGAACAGGAGGACTGCACACTCCGCAAGGAAGAAGAATCCTGTGGTCACAGCTGACCAGTGATGCCTGGCAACCTTCCATCTCTGGAGGCAATCAAACCCAGCCTGGATGATGCCTTAGGGGTGGGGGAGAAATCTCCAGATTTCAGATTCAGATGGGCAGTTGGTCTAAATCAGTAATCTCAGAGTTTGACATTTCACAATGTCCAAAATCATTTAGAGGAGCTACACGGGGTTTGAGGGCATTTATAAAAACTATTTAATATCACCATGATTTCTTCAAAGAAGGAATCATTTAAAACAAATCTAAAGATCAAGACAAGGATCAGAAAAAGAAGAGCTATCCTTTAAATGGACTGTATTTAGTTTCACAACCCTTACTCTTCACATTTAGCTGTGAACAAATGAAAATATCCTAGAACAGTACTTGTTTACCCATTAATTTGGAGAAACTTTTTATGATCAAAAAAGATTGATAAAGCTATCTTAATTTTAGAAGGAAAAAAAAAACCCATCCAATACTGTGTTCGCATTTAAGAATTTTGGAGGATCTGGGATTGAGCAGCAGGGAAAGGTGAAGGTCTTGAAGAGAGGCTGGAGTGCACCATGCCGTCTCACCCCCCACCTGGAAAAGACAGGGTTCCACGAAGGCAACGCTCACCTACCAACTATCAGAATTTGGGGCTCATGGTTGGACTTGAGAAATACCTTGAAAAATGAATGCCAAATTAGGTACATATTGTATTTTCTTGGAGAACATGTTTAGAACTTTCATCATGTTCAAAAAGGGATCCATAAAGTCAAAAACTCTAAAGTCACTGATTTAAAAGGGCCAATTCCAAAATAATGTCCTACTGGAATGTATAGCAGATTGAAATAGCCCCAATCTTCACCTCTCCCTGCATCCACACTTTTGCTCATTACAACTTTATTTCTCTACTCCTCACCATTGACTCGGCCACAACGACTTGCTTTGACCAATGGCAAATGAGTGGAAATGACAATGTGCCAGCTCCAAACTTAAGCCTTAAGAGCACATATGATTTTCACCTTGCTTTTTTGTACCTCTACCACTGCCATGAGCAGAGCCTGTCCAGGTTAGCCACAGATCCCAAGAACAGGATGAAAGACTTGAGAAGCAGAGCCAATTCAGCCCACCCCTAAGCTCACGAGTGAGGGGAAAAAAAGTGCTTACTGTTGCATGCCACTGAGATTCTAAGGTTATTTGTTACACATCATTACTGTGACAATAGCTAACTGATACAGGATCTAAATTGGGGAATTTTCCTAGAGTAGAAGGAGAATACCCTGATGCCATTAGGGCTGAGTCATATGAGGAAGAGTGCAGCTTCTTCATCTCACTCCCACCTACCTTCTACAAAAGCTCCTGACCCCTTTCCCAATCCTTGGCTGTAAGAGAGGTGAGTCTTCTGCTCAAGCAAAGAAAAATAAATGAGCTGGGACCAAGAATATGGGTCACCATATTGTGCCTATTTTGGCTGCTTAACTTTAATGGATGTATGCATTTTCCAAATATTTGCAGATTATCTCTTTTAAAGCCCCAACTTTAGCAAATGCTCTTGTAATTGTTCCAAATCTTTTATAGACTTGCCCACCTTAGCCAGCGGAGCATACACCCTATAGTTTTAACTATTTTGTAGGAAGGCAGGACGAATCATAGGCTGCAGAAATAAATCTAAACTCTGAAGCTTTTGATTTTGTGCAAAACAACCTCCCTGAATCTGTCTTCTCACCTGTAAAATGGGACTCCTACTTACTTCAGAGGGTTGTGGAAAGGTTTAACTAAGTGATGTATAAGCTACTTAGCTACTGAAAGTGCTCCATGAATGCGTGATCCTCCCATGCTGACACCTTGGTCAGTATGAACTTTAGCTGAAGTATGGAGAGGCCACTTGGGGCAGAGGCAAGAGGATTCCTGTCCTGGTTTTGTCCCACCCCACCTACGCTGAACAATCCACCTCTCCTTCTGAGCCTTGGCTTCATCATCTAGAAAATGGTGATCGTGAAAAAACAGAAGCAGAAGAATCTTCAGGGTGCAGGAACCGCAAGATAATATATGCAAAAGGGTTTAGAAAACCGTGCAGAGCCTTGCAACTATAGGTTATTCTTATTCTTGGACAGAAGCACAGCGACACCTTCAGGGAGCACTCCTGTTTTAATGGTACTTAGGAACTAGAACTCGTGGTGCTTCATAATGAATACTTACAAATACTACTGCAGTCTACTTATGAAAAACCATAGGAACCTAAAGGAGACCCATTTGCTGAGAACTAGCCAATCCAAAAGTGAAAATGTAATTCAAAGGGCTTTCAAAGAAAGTGGAAAACCACAGTGTTCTGTTAGCTCCAATATTAAGATTCATTTTGCTTTTGGTCTGAGAAGGTGATGCTCATGAAACCCTATCTCGAAACCTAAAAGCGTGAATGCAGGATCCAAAGCTTTCTCATTTTGTGGGGTGACAGAATGGGTGAACAGCGCAGGGAGAGGAGCTGTAATACAAAGCCTCAAGAAATCCATGTTTTGACAAAAGAGTGGGAAAAATGAGAACCACCACCTAAGTGAAGCTTTTATGTGGCTTGTAATCAAACCTGACTTTGCTTCACATACTGGAATATATTAAACATATGGGTCATCTTTCCCCACACATGTTCAACTTTATTATTATTGCGCAGCTCCGAGCTGAGGGCGCAGCCTCTCCAACTGGGCATTGACAGAGGTGTAGAGACAACATCTCTACAGGACAGGCTCTGGGATCCTGGTGCAGAAACTGGGCCCCGGGATGAGAGTCTCGATTAGTTCCATGTGTGAGAAAGGACCGCTATTCCACATCTCTGCATTGTTCCTGTAAGATTTCTTATTCTTTTCCTCGTCACGTAGTCTTCAATAGAACTTTTGCATCCCTGCTGGGGGGGACTCTTGAATTCCCAAGGATAAATAAGAGGACTGGAAACAAAATATGGGGACATGGTGGGTCTATCAGGACCCTGGTAATAAAGAGCCTAAAATCAGAAGGTCCATCTGAATATGGACACAGGAGACTTTCGGGAAAAGCAGGTTAGCCAACGAACAAACATCTCTTCCTACGGGTAAGAATGGTCTGATTCAGTCAGTCTAAGAGATTAGGGGGAAAAAAATTTGAGCAAGAGTGTTCAATAACTTGTACATATTACAAGGGAAGTTGAGGGGGCCTTCTTTGTTAGCATGGACTCAAGTTCAAGAGTGGAAGTCAGTGGCTGATCTTGGAGCTAATAATAGTTTTTAGCTATCGCCAGGCACTGTGCTAAAGGCTTTACATTGACTATACACCATTTTATCTTCACAATAACCTCATCAAAGCAGTATTATGGTCTTCATCGTGCTTTAGGGGAAAATGGGAGCTTAGCGAGTTCCAGCCCCTCACCCACAAACTGAGATGTCGGGAGTACCAGGGATGGCATCCGAGCTGGCTAAATTCAAAACCTCCTCCAAATAACATCCACAAAGGGATCTGAAATATCAATGTCCGCATCTTCTAGAATCAGATGTCTTTAGCACAAAATCAATCTTTGTTAAAGGCAAGCTTTACAAGGAGGAAGATCTCCTACATTCCCCTCCCCAACGTCCCTCACACCCCCCACCTGCCAATCGCAGTGGAAGGATTAGGTTTTAGTTGGAGGGAGAATTCAGTGACCAAAATTTTATTCAATTCAAATGTTTATCGGTCAAAAAGCATTCACCATAAAAGATTCATTTTACATTTATAACTAGTGCAATAACTTTTTATAAGTATTAAAAAAGAAAATTTAAAAAATTTATACAGAATGTCTAGACCTTAGTTGGTAAATCACCACAGGAGACCCAGATTGTGGCCTGGGCTATGTGACCTAGTACACGCTCTTAAGAAAAGTTACTTCCACTCCTTGTAAATCTGTTTTCTCAACAGGACAGACCAGGAACTCTCTGAGAGTCTTCCCAGGTCAGAGATTCTGTAAGACACAGAAAGGAAGGGTACCTTACTCTGAGATGATGTAAGAAAAATGTTCTCCTTATCAAGAACTGAACAATAGAATCTGTGAAGAAAGGAAATCTCCATTTGGGAATTTCTCAAGGTTACCCTTGAAAGACTAATGCATACTGAAAAAATTTCCAGTGATTCCAATCACCATCTAAAGGACATAGAGACATCTGTTAATTAATAATTAATGACTTACTAGGAAGAACACGTTAATAGGCAAATTGTGGTAATGTGTGTTTTCTCAGCACGGGAACCAGTGTCTCAAGTGATGACCAGGCAGTGTCGGTGGCCACGAAGAGGCTACCGCATGCTAGCGAGGCATGCTGTCCAGGGCCTCATGCTGCAGACTGAGACAAAGGATTTCTTTCACCCTAGCTGGTCTCCACTGCAAGCAATAGAGAGACCAACAGAACTATCATTACCATCCCAGACCTCGTGATTTGATGTGATGCCACCTGTCTCATGGAAAACTGTAGCTGTCAAAGAAATCTCAACATGCCCACCCCAACATGCTTCAGTCAGACAGACTCAACTGTCATCTCTGAAGATCGCCCTTATGAAAGTTTAACAAGAGACGGGAATTGACATTTATGGAGTATATGGTGGGCAAGCTGCGTTGGTCATCTTATTTAATTTTTACAAGAAAACCCTCTCATCAGGCGCATGAATGTCAATGGGAGAACTCTGGAAAGCCAGGTCAAACTCTGGAACTGCGTAAAGCCCTTCAATTCCTGCGTCATGATTCCAACTGCCCGCCCGCCCAGTCCTCGGTGCCTTGTTTGAAAACATAAACCTCAAAGGACAATAGGCAGCAAATCCAACTTAACCACAGTTGAGTTTCTTTTCTTTTTATACAGTGAGTTCCGGAGGTCAAAGGATGCCGCCCAGTTAGGATAAGGATGTTGCATAAAGGAAATACCCGCCCCCCCCGCCAGTTTTCCCAATCGTACACACAGAGATCTTGGAGAAGTTACCCTGTTATCTGGTGACCCAGGAAAGCTAGGAACATTAAAGTTGCCGGCAGCTGGTTTAACTTAGGCAATACATTTCTCAACATGGTTTTCAAACATTTTGGAAATGAGAATGCACATAACGGACTTGCCTGAACTTTGTATTTCCTTTCTCGGCTTTCCTCCTGAGCCTCTCCCAGCGGCCTGGCTAAATTCCAAAAGCAAACACTACACTCATATGTTCCAGTCTCCTTATTAACTTCTGCAGCAATAACTTCTGATTCACTGTCATGCCTTGGTTTCATTACACTCTGTTCATCAGGAGCAACACTGATCAGCCCGTTTTTGCCCTGCACCCACCCCAGAAAGGGGCACTGGACCAGAGATTTAGTTCCCCCTGACTCCCCCCCAAAATACCCTGATTTTTAAGACAGAAGCCCTCCAAAGGGGAATCACGTGTTTCTGGAAGAATTCTGAACATCTCTGAAGTGACAAAGAGATGGCTCATTACCAAGAGACTGGGAGAGCGAAATGGAAGGGAAACTGATATAAAGCACTTTCAAGTTTCTCAAAAAGGAAAAAAAAATTGTTTTCTCCTGATACCTCTCAAAGAAGATGTACTTGGTCCTAGCATGAATCCTGGGAGGAAACAAGCAACAGGAAAAGCAACCTGAGCTCTCATCTTCTAAAGCAACCTTCCACTTGAGCATCTCTAGCTTATGAACAAACGAAGGTATCCTAGTGGCTTCATCTTTTCTTCCTCACCCCAAATATGCCATCCTTTGATTCTCAAGCTATGATAAGATATATGTGGAAATGAAAAGATGCCTCTCATCTACATGGATTTTGTCAGAAAGAAGAACACCAAAATGTGAGCCCTCATTTCTAGCCAACCAATAGAACAGAGCGGAATATAGGAATGGGAGCTATTTTGAAGGTTTCCCATGGTTACGGCTGCTATGGAAATCATTTTCTTCTCTGGGGTTTTCAGATATCTGAGCCCAGCTTCAATCACTGTTTAAAGAAGGAGAACAAAGGGAGAACATGGACAGAAATTGCTTCTTTTATTTAAAGTTTTTAAAAGGTTCCAAACTGGGGTGGTGGGAGGATGGGAAGAAGCACCAATGGCCATGGTAACCTCAAAAGACTGCCATCAGGGTCAGCCGGCATGGGACCAGATCAATCCCTCAAGGTCTGGAGAGAAACCTGTGCTTTCTGGACAGAGACAGATTTATCTTTTAAAGCACCAAGTGAAACATATTGCTCCCCATGAAAAATCAATGGCCTCCTACAGTCCTTAAGATAAAATCTTAACTCCCCAAGATGGTGTTAGCCCAGGCATTCTTCTTCCAGCTTACCTTTCTTACTCTCTGCCTTATTTTCTGCAGGTCAGCTGCCCTGGTTTTCAGTACATCAAATATGTTATGTTCCTCCCTTCCTCAGGGCCTTTGCACATGCCATTTCCTCCGCCCAGGGGACTCTTTCTCCCTTACCCCCATTATCACCTGTTCATCTTTCAGATTAAATGATTAAATATCACCTTCTCTGGTTCACTCAGCTTGGTCAGGCCATCTATCCTTCCCTATAGAGCATTTGCTGCAATTTAATGAAATCTATAATTTGATGTTTCAGGATTCAGGAGCACAAAGAGGTAGAGTAGAAACTCTATGAGGGCATGAACTGTATCCATGCTTTATCCTGCTGTACACAGGCATTATAGTTCAGTGACTTGCACATGACTGGCACTCAACAATTAATGGAGTTCCATGGTGTGATACAGGTAGATTTTTGTCTCTGTCCGATGTCACAGCATGGCATTTCTCTAAGCCCCAAACATCTCATACGTGACAGCTTTGCAGGAGTCTTACAAATATGGGCTGTATTTTATCGCAATTTTATCTCAATAGAGCTAGAAAAAGAAAAAAATGGAGTGGAGTTACACACAGATAAGGCTTGGGTTTCGAAGTCAGCACACAAGGTCAACTAAAGTAGAGCAGTGGCTCTGGACTGCGGACGATGTGCCCCCTCGGGTAACATGTAGCTAAAGACATTTTTGGTTGCCACAACTGTCATAGTTGTGAGATCAGGGATGCTGCTAAATGTTCTACAATAAACAACACAACCCCCCACAACTGAGAGTTATCCAATCCACATATCGATAATGTCAGAATAAGAAACCCTGATGCAGAGGAAAATTACTCTTCACAACACACCTGAGAAAGGCGCCATCTCGGAGAACGATAGCCCTCTCTCCTGGTCTATCCCAGGCAGCTTTCTGCCCATGTTGGAAAGACACTGCTGCTATTTCAAGCTGAAAACTAGACAAAGTCTAGTTTTGCATCAGTGCACCAGGTTGCATCCGTGTGTTAAAAAAATTTATTTTTTTTAAAGATTTTATTTATTTATTTGAGAGAGAGAGAATGAGAGATAGAAAGCACGAGAGGGAAGAGGGTCAGAGGGAGAAGCAGACTCCCTGCTGAGCAGGGAGCCTGATGCGGGACTCGATCCCGGGACTCCAGGACCATGACCTGAGCCGAAGGCAGTCGCTTAACCAACTGAGCCACCCAGGCGCCCAAAGAATATTTATCTTTAAACACTAGCATCTTACTCAGCATGGCAAGAAGCCCACATGACCACAGGGATTTAGAAGCTGAAACCAACAAGAAGCAAGAGATTCATGTTCTCCTCCTGTTCATACTGGGGCTAGGCAACATGAGTAGAATGGAAGTAAAATGTCCACACTTTTCCATCTCTCATTCTGTCTTTTCCACAAGGATGAAGTGGTTCCAACAGGAACTCACCTGCCACCATCTTGCCAATAGGGTCGGGTTTGTCTCCACTGGAATCCCTCTACCCACATCCCCCAAATGCTTCCCTCTTTGGTGCAGGTGAAAACGCCACTCTTGGAGATGCATTCCTTTGGATCTACCATTTCTCATACAAAATGGGTTTGTTCAATTGTATGTTCTCTTAAAAAATGTAAATCCGAGGTGAGTTTTAAAAAGTAGCACTTTGCCTTTACATAGGGAGGAATCTATGTTAACTGAGAAAATGAACTGGTATAAAAGAACTGGACACGAAAAAGTAAGGGACCTGGCAGAAGGTAGGGTTGCATATATGGGGCCAAAATGTAGAAGGCACTGAAAAGAGTATGACCTGCTATGTGACACCAGGCAAGTGACTTAACCTCTCTATGCCTCAGTTTTGCCACTTGCAAAATGGACGTAACAAGGCCAGTCCCAGAGGGTTGTAGGTGAAGATCAAATGCAAGAATGGAAGTCAAGCTCTTAGATCAGTCCTTGGCCCATAGTAACTACTCCACAAACAGTTTTCTCAGGGCAGGCCATGATCCAATTGTTAGAAGACTATAAAATAAAGACAGGAAGCCACTTGAGGAAGGACGCTTAGAGATTTTGCACACAGTCAGCATTCAGTAAATATTTGGCAAATGTTTACCTCATTCATTTATTCATCACTTTGGCCCTGGTGCCTCGCTACCAGGACTGCAATGTTATAATCAGGGTGGCAATAAACCAAGCCCAACTTTCTCACTTCCAATGCAGGCCATGTGACCATACTTTGGCCAATGAGATGTGCATCGACGTCATGGACGAATCTTCCGGGAAAGAAGACGATTCAGTTGCAACCGTGCTTTTCCCCTCTCCCTTCCCCTTTCTTCCCACCTCATAGATAGTGCTTATGCAGGGTGGCAGAACAGGGGGGCGGGCAAGAAAAGCCATTTCGCTCTCTTGAGGACAAGAGCACGTGCTAACAGTGGGCGAGCTGAAAGAGAGAAGCATGGGTCTCAGATGACAGCTAAGCTGACATACCACCCCTGAATGCCCAAAGTCACTATTTCTCATTACGTAATAAAAATAAAATTCCTAATTCACTTAAGCCAACTTTTGTCTCAGGGAGGAGGGGGGTTGTGCAATTCTTCACCAATAATTACACTCTTTATGGTATAGTGTAGTGTCTATACCGTCTCCTGGTCAGGTTGTTCTCAGAGCTTCAACTAACTCCCAGCAACTACCTAAACACTAGTGACTAGTATCTTCATCTCAAGCCCTAAGCATATACCAAGCCTGTCTCTAAGACAAGTCTCTAGAACTTCTCCATCAGAATGTCCCACCGGCCACTCCACCCCATCCTATCCAAACTGAAGCCCTTCCTCTTCTCCCCAAATGTGTTCTCCCCCTCTTCCCAGTTTCGGCTTCCCTGTTTGGGATATTCCACATCGCCCGGAACGCAGAAACCTTTCTTTTCATTCAATCCCTCCATTTCAAGTCAGCCACCGAGTGTTAAGAGATCGAATTCTAAAGTGGCTCACAGATTCAAGCCCATTTTGTCTTGGCCCCTGTTACCAGAGGGGGCCAAGGGTCAGGGGGAAAGGGCAGATCCTCACAAAGACCTTTTTAATGCATTACCATCCACCAAGAGCTCTAGGATCATCATTTTCTAGAGCTGACATGGTGCCTCAGAGAGGACTCTCAGTGAAGAGCAATACAACATTCAGCCTCTATGGCCAAAGCAAAGTAGATCATTAGGACAATGATCCAGGCCAGTGAGTCTGATACATTTTTCTATTCTGAATTCCTTAGGTAATGACGGTGGCACGGAGGTGTGTGCCGTGTTCAGGGTGGTATTTTGGAGGCCCTGATTCCCTCTGCCTACCCCCATCCCCACAAAAGCACTCACACCACTGGTAAATTAACTCAGTAGCTTGGAGATACAGGTTGGTTGGTTTGTTGCCTAAATCATACTCCAGTCCACCAGGATGAAATAGAACTTCAAATGGCTTATCAAAGATCCAACAGGGTTAGCCATTAGGAGAAGCACTAACGGTGCAGTTTATTATGCCACAAAGAGGGGCTTTCCACCAGGCAGGCAACGTGGCTCCCACCACCGCCATTCCGTACCAGCCAGCTCCTGGCACTCGACCTGCATTTGGGAATAACATCAATTCATCTTCGCTGATTTCCTCTGCGATAACTTCATGACTATTTATGGGAAGCTTCAAAGGCTAAGTAATGCTAAACAAACAAGGAGATAAGTTGCTGAAATGTTAAACATCTGCCCTGGCCAACCTCACAAGATTTTGCTAGGGGAATTCTTCTAAGTTCATGTAGATTATCACTGGAAACCAAATGCATGATAACGTCTCAAAAAAAAAAAAAAAAATTATCCTAGGCCAAACTGAGGAAGCTTACAAACCAACACAAGATTATTTTTAGAATGTCAGCTATTGAGAAGGAAAAAAAAAGTATGAAAAAAAGAGTATGATTATACAATGTGAAGAATAAAAATGAGATCTTTTTTTCTCCAGAAACTATCTTGACCTTTTTCCATTCTA